>NC_089844.1:165394113-165994113 GCF_035609145.1 Eleutherodactylus coqui
TTGTTGCTTTAAGGGGTTAAATGAGACTTTTCAAGACAAACAGCGACTCTCTGGCTGTGTCTGGTACTGCAGTTTTGACCATTTTGTATGACTGCATGAAGAAGAGCGGCGCCTCCATTTACCATCAATAGTCCCATCAGCTGACACTGATATCCACCATATAAAGAATAATAGGAGTGGAGGGGAGCCGGCTACCGTTACAAAAATGTCATTGATTGAGTAAAAAAAAGCATCCAGCTCACAGGTTCGCGATGAACGCGTTTTCGGCCCTGTTGATAAAGGCTACTATAGCCGAAACGCGTTCAGCGCGAACCTGTGAGCTGGATGCTTTTTTTTTTTAACTCAATAAAGAACTGATTTTTTATTTAACGGTAGCCGCTCCCCTCCACTCCTATTTTTCTTTATATAGGAATTTAGCCGTTTGCCGTCGGCTGCTTGAGGACGGAGCTCCCGTTGAATCTCAGATCTCCTGCAACACTGGAAGATACTGCTGGTGAGGTGAGCCCATATTTCTTTTTTGGCTTATTCACATTGATATCAGCCACCCCTCTTATAACACTCCAGTACTGATATAACCTCCAGAGACATCATATATGTGATATCAGCCGCTCCCTCTTATAATGCCTCCAGTATTGATATGTTGATACAAGTTTCTCTGGAGGATATATCAGTACTGAAGCGTTATAAGAGGAGCGGCTGATATCAGTCACATATATGGGTGTAAATGTTTGGAGGATATATCAGTGCTGGAGCGTTATAAGTGTAGCAGCTGATGTTTTGTAAGATGTGACTCTTCAGCTGGTCATATATGTTACGTAATTGTCTCTGGATGTTTATATCAGTACTGGAGTGTTATAATAGGCGCAGCTGATATCAGTCACATATATTATGTAAATGTCTCTGGAGGTTATGGCCGGCTGTCCACTGGCGATGCGGTATCCCACAGCGAAGCTCTGCCGCGGGAGCCGCTGCTGAATTTTTCCGCCAGTCAGCCCTATCTAATAGATAGGCTGACAGCGGAGAATCACAATGATTCTCCGCTCGTGGACAGGTGTCGGCGCTTTCCATAGCAATGCTATGGGAAGCGTCGGCCGGTTTACCGCCAGCGAATACACTGCCGTGGACAGGGGGCCCTATATCGGTACTTGGAGTGTTAAAAGAGGAACAGCTGATATTACATATATAATATAAATGTCTCTGGAGGATATATGTGATATTAGCTGCCCCTCTTATAACGCTTCAGTGCTGATATATCCTCCAGAGACACTTGTATCCTATATGTGATATCAGCTGCCCCTCTTATAACGCTCCAGTGCTGATATATCCTCCCAGATACACTTGTATCTTATATGTGATATCCGCTGCCCCTCTTATAATGCTCCAGTGCTGATATACCCTCCAGAGACATTCACATCATATATGCAAATAAGGGAGATGGAATAAATCCTCCACAGTGCCACCTACAGAAAGCAGCATTCCTTCGAGTCAAAGTGGACTTTTTATACAAGTCTTGCTACAATGACTGGGAATCAAAAGCAAAAGCCAGACTCCATGTACATACAGCTGTTTCCAGGTTATTTCCCATCATCAGTGTACAGTAGGAGTCTGGCTTTTGCTAGTGCGAGGCCTGGGACAGGGGTCAGAAACGCTCTTTTCTCCTTAGGGAGAGCAACTATATACTATAAAATAAGTGAGGAGACTCAAATGGCCACGCACGCTCCTCTGGGTAATATGCAAATAAGGGAGATGGAATAAATCCTCCACAGTGCCACCTACAGAAAGGCAGTAATATTTTGCATATTACCCAGAGGAGCGTGCGTGGCCATTTGAGTCTCCTCACTTATTATAGTATATAGTTGCTCTCCCTAAGGAGAAAAGAGCGTTTCTGACCCCTGTCCCTGGCCTCTCACTAGCAAAAGCCAGACTCCTACTGTACACTGATGATGGGCAATAACCCGGAAACAGCTGTATGTACATGGAGTCTGGCTTTGCTTTTGATTCCCAGTCATTGTTAAGAAGACTTGTATAAAAAGTCCCACTTTTGACTCGAAGGAATGCTGCCTTTCTGTAGGTGGCACTGTGGAGGATTTATTCCATCTCCCTTATTTGCATATTACCCAGAGAAGCGTGCGTGGCCATTTGAGTCTCCTCACTTATTTATAGTATATAGTTGCTCTCCCTAAGGAGAAAAGAGCGTTTCTCACATCATATATGTGACTGATATCAGTCAGCGGCTGCTCTGCACTTGTATAATCTACGGGGCTGTTGGCACTTTAATTATTTCCCTATCTTCCGCATAATTAGCTGAGTGCAGCATGAGATGCTGCAGGGCGCCATCTGCTGGTAGTCAGTAGATACAGCATGGTCCTCTACATTACTTTATAAACTAGATGACTCCAGCTGTTATCATCGCTGTCAGATACAATATCGTCGTATCCGTTTTAGCTGCAGTCATGAGGAAGGTTTTTTTTCTGTTATTGAAACAGTCTTCAAGTTGAAAAATGGCGCGACTGAAGACCGCAGGATGCTGCAGAAACACACCAACATCTTACCTGCATTGTCTGTTGGGGTCTAAAGTAGTCTGGGCTCCACCCCCTTTCAGAGAGGCTCAACCAGTTGCTCCGCCTACCATTCTTTACACTATTTTTTTAGTCCAACCGTCTTACTGCCGCGGTCATTATTTACGCATCAGCGGTTTTGAACCAGAGTGATCTCCAATCCTGGTGCTGCAGGAGGGTCTCGGCCGTGTAACCCTGAGAGGAACCCCTGTATGTGGAGTGAGCTCCCTGCTAGCATCACCGAGGCTGGGCTCACACAGGCGAGTGAAGTATCAGTCCCCAGAAGCTCAGACCGATGGCGCACTCGCAAACATGTGATATCTGATGTGAATGTGATGCGATTGTGTAGAAAGGCGTCACATCTATGTAAACTGCGGTTTCTCACACGCCCCAAAAAACGTGATTTCAGTAGTTTAAATGGTAAAAATGGCATCCCCTTCGCGTGCAAATGCCACGGCCTGCGAGTGCGATATACTGTATATATAATTATTTAAATGACCCCATAGAATCTACCGGGCGTCCCCTTGTAGGACCCCAAATAGCCTCGCTGCCAGAGAAAAGGCATTCATGTTGAAAAACACATTGCGATCACCGTGTGAGCGGCGCACATATGGCAATCAGATGGAATCGTGCGTGTGAATGCAGCACAAGGGGTTAACAACTCTCCCACAAAAGCGGGTTACTAAGCGGAGACGGAAGGAAAACCATTTCTGCCCGATTTGTCTGTACGGATCAAACCTGCAGCCAAACGAGGTAGGTACCCATCCTTCCCAGGTTAGGATTTACCACCTGGTATTAGCGTTAGGACCCATCTGATAACTCGGTCATCTGGACGCTGGCAGATGGGCCAATATGACTTGATCACATTATATACCAAGAGCCGTGCGTTATTTAATGTGGTTAGAGTACTTATTCTAGGTATGTATACCTCTGATAGTAGGCATGTAAACCATCTGTTGCTGTCTTTGGTTCTGCTTCTCCTGTATGTTGCAGCCGTGGTTTAACGTGCCGTTATATACTTCTATTGGGAAGCGCTGACCTATTTTAACCTTTTTCTACAAATATTGTGAAGTTTTGGCTGCCTTCACCTGGCCCTGCACACCTGCCGCCCATTTACCTTCTGTCCCTCCTACTGAACCATATGAATGGTATCCTACCTTATGTGTTGTGGTTAGAGTATTGATTACAGGCATATATACCTCTGATAGTAAATATATCATGAGTGCTGTTGTCATTTTCTAGTTTTTTACTTTTTTTGTTGCCAAACTAGGATGTAAAAGGGAAGAAACCTAAAACTGCCGGAGCTCCAGAGCTCCAAACTTCACTCCGTAATTAGAGGAAATCTAGTGTTGTTGCTTCCTGCTGTATCTAAGCCTTCAATGTGTGATACTGTCTGCTGAGCCGTGTATCTAATCCTATCCTGTGTGATACTGTCCACTGAGCCGTGTATCTAATCCTATCCTGTGTGATACTGTCTGCTGAGCCGTGTATCTAATCCTATCCTGTGTGATACTGTCCGCTGAGCCGTGTATCTAATCCTATCCTGTGTGATACTGACTGTTGAGCCGTGTATCTAATCCCATCATGTGTGATACTGTCTGTTGAGCCGTGTATCTAATCCTATCGTGTGTGATACTGTCCGCTGAGCCGTGTATCTAATCCTATCGTGTGTGATACTGTCCGCTGAGCCGTGTATCTAACCCTATCGTATGTGATACTGTCCGCTGAGCCGTGTATCTAATCCTATCGTGTGTGATACTGTCCGCTGAGCCGTGTATCTAATCCTATCGTGTGTGATACTGTCCGCTGAGCCGTGTATCTAATCCTATCGTGTGTGATACTGTCCGCTGAGCCGTGTATCTAATCCTATCCTGTGTGATACTGTCCGCTGAGCTGTGTATCTAATCCTATCCTGTGTGATACTGACTGTTAAGCCGTGTATCTAATCCCATCATGTGTGATACTGTCTGTTGAGCCGTGTATCTAATCCTATCGTGTGTGATACTGTCCGCTGAGCCGTGTATCTAATCCTATCGTGTGTGATACTGTCCGCTGAGCCGTGTATCTAATCCTATCATGTGTGATACTGTCCGCTGAGCCGTGTATCTAATCCTATCGTGTGTGATACTGTCTGCTGAGCCGTGTAGCTAATCCCATCATGTGTGATACTGCCTGCTGAGCCGTGTAGCTAATCCCATATTAGACTTGTGCCTCCTCTGGTTATACACTTCTCAGATACTTGGAGGGGGTGTTGTTTGTCACATGACCCCCTCCAGCAGTTACTGGTTCCGCCTGCTGCTCCGCACTGCTGAGTCTCCTGTCCTCGGTAAGTGCTCGCTGTCCTCGGTAAGTGCTCGCTGTCCTCGGTAAGTGCTCGCTGTCCTCGCCGTCCGGCCGTCCCGCACAGATTCTTGGATTGTACGGTTCTCCTGGCTGATGTCCGACCGTACAAGTGGGATAAGAAGTAGTCGCCGCTATTAAGGAGGGGAAGGGGGTTAACTCCAGTCCCCGGGATAGGTATATGGTCCCTAATGTATACCGGGGAGTGTTCAGCGCACAGGTCAGACTTATGTGTCTCCATGGTTACAGACTAAAGAATGGACCCCAGAGTCATGTAGAGGAGGAGGAGGAGGGGCACATCTTGCTGACTCACACATTTTGGCGTTCTGGGACACTAGTCATGGAATGTTAGGACTAACATAAGAAAACAACTGTGTGACTGTGGGTGGTCCGCATCGGACCCCGGCCGCCTCTCACCTACGCACTCCTGGCAGTTTAAGGGCTACTGCACACAAGTGGAAGCACATTTTGAAGCCATGTATTTCGCCAGCTTCGGCGTGTGTTTGTGCGCATGAAAACGGCACAGAAACAGCATTGGTTTTGTGCGTATCGGCGGGTTTTCTGCGCAGGTTGTGTGCGTCCCACAAGCCCATTGATCTCCGGGCGCACTCAGACCGGTCGCACCGCGTGTTTGTGTGAGAAATACTGATGTGAAAGAACCCATCGAACTCGAAGGTTTCTATTCACTGCACCTTCTGTGCGCAAAGTTTGTGTAATGCACTGCTCAGATATGCTGATGTGCAGGAGCCGCAGGCAGGTGGCGCTCCGCCGCAGGCACAATGCTGCTCCTGCCCCTCACTGTTGTGTTTTTCTAGTCTGGAAGTCTCGGCCTTGTGCCCCTCTGGGGACCCTACACATCAGTATACACCCTGTGAGCCCCAACGCTCAACTACCTCCTAATTCCAACTGAAAAGGTAAAGTTATCAATTTGGTACATTGCACACTCTGATAGCATCATTTAAACCCCCCGATGGGAGGTCCTGAACGCCCCACCCTGCCTGCAGTGTGATCGGAGAGTTACGATCGGTTGTCCTGGCAGCCTAAGACCTCCTGAAGGCCCCCACGGATGCCATGAATTACCATCTATCAAGGCACGCCTTCATAGATTACCCTATCAGAACGCGGTATGATGCAATACTATTGTACTGCAGTATACTGTATGAGCGATCAAAAGATTGCAAGTTTAAGTCACACAAAAAAAACCCAAAAAGTTTATAAAAATTTTATGAAATATTAGAAAAAAAAATTAAAACTTGTAAAAGTTTAATTAAAAAAAACCTTTCCCAGCTACCCATTCAAAAAATAAGAAAAACTTTTAAATTTGGTGTCGCTGCGTCCGCAAAAGTCCATATGACTAAAATATCACATTATTAATCCCACATGGTGAACACACTCAGAAGAAGAAAAAAAAAAAAATTATATATATATATATATATATATATATATATATATAAAAAAAAAATTTTATATAAATTTTTATATATATATATATATATATATATATATATATATATAAATTTTTTATATATATATATAAAAAAAATTTTTTATATAAATTTTATATATATATATATATATATATATATATATATATATATATATATAAATTTTTTATATATATATATATATATATATATATAAAAAAAATTTTTTTAGATATATATAAAAATTTTTTTAGATATATATAGATTATATATATATATATATATATGTATATCTAAAAAAATTTTTATATATATATATATAAAAAAATTTTTTTTTATATATATAAAAAATTTATATATATATATATATATATATATATATATATATATAAAAATTTATATAAAAATTTTTTTTTTATATATATATATATATAATTTTTTTTTTTTTTCTTCTTCTGAGTGTGTTCACCATGTGGGATTAATAATGTGATATTTTAGTCATATGGACTTTTGCGGACGCAGCGACACCAAATTTAAAAGTTTTTCTTATTTTTTGAATGGGTAGCTGGGAAAGGTTTTTTTTTATTAAACTTTTACAAGTTTTAATTTTTTTTTTCTAATATTTCATAAAATTTTTATAAACTTTTTGGGTTTTTTTTTTTGTGTGACTTAAACTTGCAATCTTTTGATCGCTCATACAGTATACTGCAGTACATACTATATGTATATACGCAATGCCAGAATTGCATATTTTTGGTCACCTTATATCCAAGAAAAAATTGATTTAATTCGTTTGGCCCCCAAAATGGTGTTAATAAAAACTACAGGTTGGCTCAGAAAGACTGCGCCCTCGCACAACCGATGGAGGCAAAAATAAAAAAGTTATGGGGCTGAAAGATGGCGACAGAAAGCGAATTTTTGTTTTTTAAAAGGTTTTTTTTTTTTGTTGTTGTTGTCATACTACATTTAAAAAAAACATAAAAACAACAAACCGTGCATCGCAGTAATCATATTAACCCACAGCATAAACCTAACCTCATTATAACTACATTGTGAGAGTCTTTAAAGCGACCCCCCCAATAATGGCGCAATTCTTTTCTTTTTTTGTCTTTTCACACATAAATATTTTGTCTTTTCACACATAAATACTTCAGAGTTTTCCAGCACATTATGGGGTACGCTAAAGAGCGGAGAAAGGCTGCAGCAGGAAGGGTTAAACAAGTTCTATAATTTCTTATGCTCTAGTCACATCCAGAGCTGCATTCTCTTCTCTTATATAGGCTACAGCCATGGCCAATCGTCCTGCGATTAAGGTAGTCGGTGGTATGCCCCTCCTGGGGCCTTTTGCAGAAAACTGGGAGAGTGTTCAGTGTTTCCAGGCCAGAGAAGAGGACTTGCTGATCGCTACATACCCGAAATCTGGTGAGACTGAGGAACTTTATACACAGGGGCGTCCCTATCCTTGTCAGTCCCAGAGTCTCTGCTCTTCAGGTAGTAGCACTGCTGGCTGGGGTATCTCAGAACCTACAACCTCGCCCTCCATCATGCCAAACAAGTCTACTTCACCTCTCTCGTCTCCTCACTATCCCACAACCCTAAACAGCTCTTTGATACTTTTCACTCCCTTCTCAGCCCTAAACCACAGCCCCCGGTGATGGATCTCAGTGCTGTAGAGCTGGCTGCTTACTTCAAAAAGAAAATAGATGACATCCGTAAGGAAATAACTTCCCAATCCCAGACTAGCCCTGACCCTAGTCTTGTCAGCACTGCATCTAGCTCCTGCTCACTGTCTGTACTCAGACCAGCGACAGAAGAAGTCTCCAAATTGCTCTTCTCTGCTCGCCCCACCACCTGCGCTAGCGACCCTCTCCCCTCACACCTCCTCCGTTCCTTCTCCCCAGTGGTCATCTCTCATCTCACCACTATATTTAACCTCTCTCTGACCTCTGGCATCTTTCCCTCTTCTTTCAAACACGCCATCATATCCCCACTGCTAAAGAAGCCGACTCTGGACGCGACTGATGCTGCCAACTACCGACCCATCTCAAACCTCCCATCTCAAACCTCCCCTTCATCTCCAAACTACTAGAACGCCTGGTTTACTCTCACCTTGTAAGCTACCTATCAGAGCACTCTCTCCTAGACCCCTACAGTCTGGCTTCCGACCTCAACACTCAACAGAAACTGCCCTTACAAGGGTATTCAATGACCTACTGACAGCCAAATCGAGGGGCGATTACTCCCTACTGATCCTCCTCGACCTTTCCGCAGCGTTTGACACTGTTGACCACAAACTCCTCCTTAGTATGCTTTGCTCCATTGGCCTGAAGGACACCTGCCCTCTCCTTGTTCTCTTCCTACCTATCTGACCGCTCTTTCAGCGTCTCCTTTGCTGGCTCTACCTCCCCTCCTCTTCCTCTTGCTGTTGGGGTCCCCCAGGGCTCGGTCCTCAGCCCCCTTCTCTTCTCTATCTACACAGCCCCTATTGGACAAACCATCAGGAGCTTTGGCCTCCAATACCACCTGTACGCTGATGACACCCAGCTATACACCTCTGCCCGTGACATCTCTGCACCTTTACTCCAAAACATCACCAACTGTCTGTCTGCTGTCTCTAACACCATGTCCTCTCTCTACCTAAAACTAAACCTCTCTCAAACTGACTTACTGGTATTTCCACCCTTCACTAACCGACCTCATCCTGACATCTCCATCTCAGTGTGTGGCGCCACCATAACTCCTAGACAACATGCCCGCTGCCTTGGGGTCATATTTGACTCCGATCTCTCTTTTACCCCCTACATCCAATCTCTGTCCCGAACATGTCAGCTGCACCTCAAGAACATCGCAAGAATCCACTCTTTTCTCACTGTGGACATGTTAAAAATGCTTACTGTTGCCCTCATCCACTCCCGGCTCGATTACTGCAACTCGTTGCTGATCGGCCAAAACCCCCCCCCCCCCCCTCCTGCACCAGACACTACCCTCTCCAATCCATCCTGAATGCGGCAGCCAGGCTCATCTTCCTGTCCAGCCGCTACTTGGACGCCTCTGCCCTGTGCCAGTCACTGCACTGGCTGCCTGTTAAATACAGAATTCCATTTAAACTCGCTACCTTCATCCACAAAGCCCCCCCCCCCCCCCACAGCGCAGCTCTGCTAATGAAACCAGACTGAGTGCCCCTTTAATTCGAACTTCTCATTCCCGCCTCCAAGACTTCTCCAGAGCAGCACCGGTCCTCTGGAACGCACTACCAAAGGCTACCCGAGCAATCCAGGACTCGCAGAACTTCAGGCGTGCTCTAAAAATGCACCTCTTCAGGGAGGCATACCGAATTCCCTAAACAAACCCCTCTGTACTCCGCCTGATAACATGCTCCCTGACCTACTGACTGCAATCCCTGCTAGCCATCATAAACCGCTCCTGCAGTCATACTGTTTCTGCTGTCACACGGCTAAATGTCTGACCATTGTCTGTGTATAGCATCGCTCACTCTTCCACCTCGCCATACCGCGCACACCGCCAGCCCTTTACCTTCTGTATCACCCCATTACTTGTAGTATGTAAGCTCGTTGGAGGAGGACCCTCACCCCTATTGTATCAATCAACTGATTACTATATGTAACCGTGGTTCTGTAATTTTTGTATTTTGTCTTTCTGTATCCCCCGTCTATGTAAGCGCTGCGGAATATGTTGGCGCTATACAAATAAAGTTTATTATTCTTATCTGCATGTGGCACCGCTCCTCCTCCACCATCCTTGTAGCTTCACCAGTCTTGTTCCGGGTCTGACTAGTGGCCACCTCTGACCTCCCCTATAAACCTGCCCTTGTGTGTCTCACCTCTAGTCTATCTGTGCGCTGCCCCTGCTCCTGAGCGGTTACCGCTTATCTGTGTGCTGAGCCTGTTACTCCTCCAGATCAGCTGCTGAGCGCCCTTAGCGGTGAGTGAAGTGCCAGTCACCACCTCCACTTTCCCCCATAACCAGTACAGCTGAGCTCCGTGGTGTTCATGGTGTGCTTGATGGCAGGAGACATACCTGGCTTGGTGTGGAATTATCTCTCTAGCATAACTGCACTTAACAACAAAAGTTACAGACTGTTTTCAATAACTGAAGTCGTAGAGCAGTAACCCATGACTATTGGCACCGTGCACAGTGTCAATTCCCACAACCCCTCTAATTACCATTGACAACGGGGACCTTCACATGACCATGCTCAATAGATGTTGACTCTTTACAGGTACCACTTGGGTGAGCGAGGTTGTGGACTTAATGCTCCAAAATGGAGATGTTGCAAAAAGCCAACGTGGAGCCATATTTGAGCGGGTGCCCTTTCTGGAGTATGCGGTGCCTGACATGCCGTCAGGTAAGTGGTGCCAATAAAGTTATTTTACAGTGTTTTTTGGGGTTTGAATTTCCCAACAAATGAGCAGGTAACACCAAAACCTTAATGAACCATCGGCCTTGTAGGAGTCCATGTCTTATGTTGTCCAACTTGTCACCTCTTCCTCAGGAACAGAGATCCTTGATGCTATGGACTCTCCCCGCGTGATTAAAACTCATTTACCCGCGCACCTCCTGCCAAGCAGCTTCTGGGAGAAGAAGTCCAAGGTAGGGGAGTGAGTTCTTCGTAGACCACGTCTGATCTCCCTGGAGTCTGGTTTGATATGGAGTCTTGATTTACTTCACTTTGGTGTGAATCCCCCTGTTTTTTTCTCCCCTTATAGCCAGACCTTCCTTTTACACGTTCCCTTCCATGCTATAATGCCTCGCCTACAACTCTTGCTGTAGCTCTTGGTCTATCAAACTACTGCTGTGGGAGAAGCCATTGCGCAGTTTGTTAGAAAGTACTGTATACTGGATAAGCCGACAGCAGCCACCAGGACTGGGTTGACGTCACCATCATGTGATAATCTGTGTGGGTGGAGTCAGGGATCACATGACCAGGGGCTGATCACTGTATCCAGGAGTTTGCTGAGCTGGTGATGTCTGGAAATCAGCATGGATGTAGCAGAGCTGTGTGTGTGATGTGTGGGGATCAGAATGGATGTACCATGTAGCAGAGCTGTGTGGCGCATTGAAACACTGGTACTATAATTTCCTAATAATTACTAGTCTCTCAATATGGAAGGCTTGTATGATGAGATCTACCTGTCTTCAGTTTATACAGGCTGGTCCATATAACTAGGTCGGTCTTTCCTGCTTTATAGCCTGGTGTTTTTGCTATCCGCCTTCCTCTAGAACCTGGTCCATTTCTTGGAAGAGTCTGGTCCAGTTCTTGCTTGACCAAAATCTGTCTTGTAGACTTAGTCCCTCTACTACAACTAGAGATGAGCGAGCACCCAAATGCTCGGGTCCGTGTTATTTGAGTCGAGCTTTTCGTAGAGCTGTACTCGAGTAACGAACCCCATTGACTACAATGGGAGACTCAAGCATTTTTGTATGTGGGCTGCCAGGTTTTTTTCTTCCTAGGTGTCTCTGTGTCTGCCTGTCTCTCTCAAAAAAAAATTTGCTATTGACGAACGCTGCGCCCAAAACAGGCACATCACAAAGAGGCGTAAAATGGAATGGTTGCTGTGTGGGGGCTCTTTTTTTTTTTTTCCTCTTCTTTGTGGGATGAACTGCAGATTCTATTGATACCATTTTGGAGTTCATACGACTTTTTGATCGCTTTTCATTAAATTTCTTCTTGGAGATGGGATGACCAATAGAAGTGCAATTTTGCCGTTGTGTTGTTTTTTTTTTTTTGTGACTACGTTCATAGTGTAGGATAAATAATGTGTTATTTTGATAGCTTGGCCTATTGAACACCTTAGTAGGCAGAAATACATGACAGCTCTGGGGACCTTCAGAAGGCTCTGGGCTGCCATTATGACCAAACTGTTCCAATGCAATCTCATCACTGCGGGGCCATTCGGGACACCCTAATGCTAATTGGGCCATTTGAATTCTGCAGTCAAAAGTGGTGTGACTGCTGCTTGCAGTTGTTGTGGATGGTGTCAGAGGCAGTTGGCCCTCGCTGTGTATGGAGCAGGATGGGCTCACCATCCATACAAACCCTGCTGCTGCTGGGCGTATATGTATGCCATCTAGTGTCAAGGAGTTAAGGTGGTCATACACGTTCAATAGCTTTCTCCCCTTCTGTAGACCCTGATCACCCCCTGCTCCTATACCCAGGGCCATCTCTCTTGCGTAGAGCCTGGTTCATAAATCAATGTGTTCCCTCATCAGGCCGATCACATCTCTATCTCTAGTTCGCCCTCCTTTCATGGCAGAATCAGTAACTTCTTGTCGCCTTTTCTCCCTGCAGATAATTTACGTGGCTCGGAACCCTAAGGATGTATTTGTGTCATATTATCACTTTTATCGCATGTCCTATGTGCACCCAGATCCGGGGACGCTTGAAGAATATCTAGAAAGTTTCCTAAAAGGAACAGGTATGAGTAATGGATCCTCTCATGATGCTGGTAGCATAAGGGTTAACTCCTATAGGGGTCTGTAGTAGGGGAACTGGACTGCAGCCTTCTCTGGTGCAAGGAAATGCTTCCTCTACCAAACACATGCCGGTTACTAAACCGGTGGTCTGCAGCCTGTGAGACCCCCGCTGTTATAGAATTATGACCCTCAGCAGGCCTTCTAGATGTCCTGTCCATGCTCATACTTGTCCTTTCTCCCATAGTTGCCTTTGGGCCATGGAGTGACCATGTGAAGTGCTGGTGGAAGATCAGACAGCAGAAGGACGTCCTCTACCTGTTCTACGAGGACCTGTTAGAGGTAGCAATAGATATTTCCTCATCCTAGGTATCCATTGTGGATTAGATCCGAGTGCAGAGCACCCTGGAAATGACCAAGATAATGTTCACTTTATATTAGACAGACGGGGGTTAGCCAAATCAGTAGCTATATTGTGCACACCAGGGGCCGATTATGGTTACCAAGGGTCTTGGCCTGTATGGAAACTGTGGGCCCACCGACGAGTCTAAACTTCTATAATCGGATATTTACTACAGAGACAATACCAGAACCAAGCTCATTCCATAGATACGATAACAGAACCAAGATATCTACATACCAACCTCTAAACAAGAAAAAAAGGACCCACCATGATCACATAGTATCACCATATAGTAACTAATACCACCATAGTGTTACTAAAGTAAGACCACTGCAAAGATCAGTACTGCTAATAGTGAAACTATATAAGAGCCAAATAATACCGCCATACTGTTACTGAGAAAAATACTATACAAAGACCAATATTGCCGCTATATAGTGGTAGATATCCGCTCTAGACAGGCTCTCTGCAGACCATATCAGTAATTACAGTACCGTTACCTCTAATGATAACAGGTTATGTCCTCTCTGACTGGAGTTGTTCACTTTCCCTTTTCTTTTCCATCTGACCCAGAATACCAAGATGACATCACCAATTCCCAATAATGTCCCTTTTGTGGCCCTTCTTCCTAGTAGTGCCCCTTCTAAGGCCCAGCTTCCTAATAGTGCCCAAATTTGTAATATTGCCCCATCTATTGCCCTAATTCCTAGTTATGTCCCCACTGTGGCCCCAATTACTACTAGTGTCTTCTCTGTGGCCCCGTTTGCTAATAGTGCCCCTTCTTTGATTCTGCTTACTAAAGTTCTCATCTTCCACCCACAGTTTGTGACCCTGTTTACCCATAATACAGGCTTCAGCCTAACAATCCCACATGCGTTGCGCTGTCTGTTGCTTGATGCTGAGCGCTCTATGTGGAGTTTAACATGTCTCCTCTCTCCCGTCTCCTGCGCTCAGTACAGCGACCCAGGAAGGAGCAATGTTATAGCGCCCCTGCTGCGCAGTATGAAGGTACATTTAGTCACCGATAGAATTGCACAGTCCCTGTTAGTAGTGCTGGGCCGGCCGCTAACGAGCTGGCTCCTGTAAGTAAACGATGGGGGGGGGGGGGGGAGTAGGACTTCATGGAGCGGTGCCACACACCCATAGATGCCGCTCTAAGCCCACATAACCTGCAATGATGACAGTTTTTTTTTTTTTTCTGAGCCGCATCATTTGGCTCCGTTCAACAAGAAGGTCGCTCACTGTTCAACTAGTCCCAACTGGGGTCGTTACTGCGCAGAAGAGAATTTCAAGTTATCCACTAACCACATGATAGGGAATAACTGATTAATGGGGGTCTCACCTCTGAGACCCCCGCCAATCTTGAGAACAGGACTCCCATGTCCTGCTCTCCTGTCCTTATGGGGATCGCTTCTCTCCCCGCAGTGACGTCACTCTGAATGCAGCATTGGCTGCTCATGTGCGGTCAGTACTCCATTCTCTTCAATGGGGCTGATGGAAATACCCGAGCGAGAAGTGAATGTATCACTGGTATACTTATATGACCAGCGCTTCATTCAGTCTCTTCCTTACTGGGGGGTGCAGTAACATCGCACTGAGGAGGATGGGGGGCATGGGACCCATCGATCAGCAAGTTACACTTTGTCCTGTGGATAGGTGATAACTTGAAATTCTTGTACAGCCCCTGTAATGATACTCTACCAATTCTGTGCAACTTTCTTACCCTTGACGTACCCTTGGATGAGGGGTTGAGGCGGTTTTCTAAACTTCTCCATCTGCTTGGTACAGGACTCAAAACGTGAGATCAGGAAGGTGATGAAGTACATAGGGAAGGATCTACCTGAGGATGTTCTGGAGAAGATCCACCAGCGTACAACCTTCAAGACCATGAAGGAAAACCACATGGCCAACTACAGCTCCATCCCAACCCATGTTATGGACCACGAGGTCTCTCCTTTCATGAGGAAAGGTACCGTCTATTTCCGCGTTACTATTAACTACTGATAGCGTGTTACTTATGGTCACTAAATCCTGCACTTCTGCCTTTCTAGGAATTTGCGGCGACTGGAAGAACCATCTCACTGTGGCTCACAATGAATTATTTGATGCCTGTTATAAGAGGGAGATGTCTGACACCGACCTGACCTTCCGCTTCGAGGTCTGAGACAACGACCTGCTGACTGTCTCCCTTCCATTCCCAGTCTCTGCCCGCATTGCACATGGACAGACATCCTAAAGAATACTATTACTGCCACATGACTTTTTATCACTTTTTCTTCTGTATTTACCCCGTTCCAAAAATAAAGACATTTCATGATTTATAGCAGTGGAGGAATACGTCTTCTGGCAGGTAAATGGCAGCCAATTTGTGTACGGGTCATTGCTTAAAGTCTAGGCTGGGGGCGAGGAGGTAACAGTGCTGTCGGGCTTTCGGCACCTTAATGACCCCCACACCTGATTAGGTCTGTAGTGGAGATTACCTTCATCATTAATACACGCACTAGCTGTCTGATGCTGTGTGCGATGTGCACCGTATAGCTTTTTTACTCCTCCTCCTGGCTCCAGTGCTCGGAGTACAGCGAGTATCGGGGAGAGGAGGAGTAACGAAGCTATGCGTGTAACATTGCCAGACTGCTATTGTGTGTATTAATGATGAAGGTAATCTCCACCATGGATCAGATGCCAAAGTTCTGGGGTGATACAGGGAGCTCTGTTACTTGATGGGGCCACACAGAGGGTCCAATTATTAGGTGGGGCCACTAAGGGTGGATCTACGTAGCGGGATCCCTTCTACTAGATGGGCCTACACAGAGGGTCCAATTATTAGGCGGGACCACAGAGGGTGTCTCATTATAAAGGTGGGTCTACATAGTGGGATCTCTATTACCAAGTGGGGCCACATAGGGGATCCCTATTCCCGAGTGTCAGGAAAATACTGAATGTATGAATATTTAGTTTCAATTTCATTTTAATTCCTTCAGTCAGGAGTATACAGTGTGTGATTCTTTCAGACATGACTTCTGAACCATCATTGTTGTGGACCGAGAGCCAAGGCAGATAGTCGTGTCTGGGGAGAGGTATTTATTGGTGTATGCACACACGAAGAATCAACATGTTGAGTGTGTAGTTTGAGATGTATCTTGTCTTGGGTAGAGAGACGTACAATGGATGGGGGTAAGTGGGGAGTCCCTATTGCCTAGTGGGGCCATGCATAGGGGGGTAGTTCCTATTACCCTGTAGGGCCATGCAAATGCGGGGGGTCCCTGTTATCGACTGAGGCAATGTATTGGGGGGGGGGGGGAGACCCTATTACCGAGTGGGGCCATGCATATGGGAGGGGAAACCTTATTACAAAGTGGGGCAATGCATATGGGAGGGGAGACCATATCACCGAGTGGGGCCATACATGGGGGGAGCCCCTATTACGAGTTGGGCTATGCATGGGGGCAGGGAAGTCCCTATTACTGAGTGGGGCCGTGCATGGGGGGGTGGGGGGGTTGTGTCCCTATCACCTAGTGAGGCCTACATATAGGGGAGGGAGGGGAGTCCCTATTAACGAGTGGGGCCATGCATATGGGGGGGGGGGGGAGATGGAAGTCCCTATTACCAAGTTGGGTCATTCAGGGGGTAAGGGGGAAGTCCCTATTATCTAGTTGGGCCATGCATATTGGGAAGGGGGGAGTCTTATTACAGAGTTAGGTCATTCATGAGGGGTAAGGGGGGTGTCCCTATTCCCGAGTCGGGCTATGCATATAGGGATGGGGGTGGAGACCCTATTACTGAGTTTGGTCATTTATGAGGGAAAGGGGGGAGTTCCTATAACAAAGTGAGCCATGCATATTGGTGGGGGGGGGGGGGGGGGAGAAAGTCCCTAGTATCGAGTAGGATCATTTATGGGGGGTAAGGAGGGAGTACCTATTACTGAGTGGGCCATGCATGGGGGGGGGGGTTCCTATTACAGAGTGGGGCCATGCATATGGGAGTGTCATAATTACCCAGTAGGGGCATGAATATGGGGAGAGGGAGTCCCTATTACGGAGTTGGGTCATTCATGGGGGGTAAGGTGGAAGTCCCTATTCTCTATAGAGAGACGAAAACCGTATATGGACGATTCCAAGATGAAATGTCACCTGTGATCACTGGAGGTAACTGCACTGTAACGACTATCACTGTAGAGAGCTGTTAATTGAGTACATTATATGGTGACTGCATTATTTATAGGTAAACTAGAACAGATCTGCTGTACCTAAGCCTGCCACATTATAAGGTGGTTATATAGGGTGAGTTTAATATGTTCTTCTTTCCTGTAGTTCAAAAGCAGCGCATATACATATTTATTCCCCTACCTCATGTTTTGAACAGATGACACAAAGAGTTAAAAGGTATAGAGCAGCCCTATAAAAGGGTCCTAAGCCCCTCCCCCTTTGTGTATTTTAAAAGAAGGTACCCGAAACATTAACTAAAAAAAAACTTGATTGGGAGGGAAGTTAAGTGCTGCTGTTTGGAGTACAGCAACAAAGACCAGCATAATAAATTCCACCATAATATAATAATCTAGCACAATTTCTTAAGGGTGGGACATACCAGAAATGAATACTGAGCGTCCAACAGAAGATTCTTACGTTGCTGAGAAGTCTATTCTATAATGGCATATGAAGGTACAGTGGTACCTCGGGATGCGAGCACCTTAGCTTGCGAGATTTTTGACTTGCGAGCAGACTCTCTCCTGAATTTTTGCTCTGATTTATGAACAAAAACTCGGAGTATTAGCCTACTTGCAAGTCAAAAAAACTCACAAGCTGAGGCTCAGGGGGGGAATTATACTCTGCTGTCGCCAGCGTTTCATCCTCGCCATGGTCTGCAGCGCTGCTGCAGGCTGTCGCTCCCTCCTCTATGCCAACACAGAGCAGTGCTTTCTGGATGCGGGGCTTGAATGCCCCGCATCCAGCAAGCTAAGGTCTGAGTGGCTGGCGCGGCGCTGAGTTAACCAATGAAAGCCGGCGCTGGGTTAACCAATCACAGCCATACAATGATGTCATTGCTCATAAAGTTGCTGTTGCTCTAGTAGAATGAACCTGAACTCCATCAGAGGGAAATATTCCTTCCTGCTATAACAAGAGCTGGTAGCCACCATCAAGCTATGGTTGATTTTGAGGTCTTATCCCCCTTTTTTGGGCCACTATTAAGCACAAAAAGATGATCTGCCCTCCAGAAGACTTCTGTCCGGGCCAGATAGATCCTTAGACTTCTGCTTACATCCAATGTCCAGTGTGATTGTTCTCAGTAAGAGAAACCAGGTAATCTTGTAGATATGATACCTTTTAATGGATGACAAAAATATATGATGTTAACACACAAATACTGAAGGGAGGGGGGGGACACCCCTCTTGATCTAAATAAATGTTCACACACAGAAATTTGAGACTTAAAGGGGTTGTCCCGCGAAAGCAAGTGGGTCTATACACTTCTGTATGGCCATATTAATGCACTTTGTAATGTACATTGTGCATTAATTATGAGCCATACAGAAGTTATAAGAAGTTATTCACTTACCTGCTCCGTTGCTGGCGTCCTCGTTTCCATGGAGCCGCCTAATTTTCAGCGTCTAATGGCCAAATTAGACGCGCTTGCGCAGTCCGGGTCTTCTTCTTTTCTCAATGGGGCCGCTCGTGCTGGACGACGGCTCCGTGTAGCTCCGCCCCGTCACGTGCCGATTCCAGCCAATCAGGAGGCTGGAATCGGCAATGGACCGCACAGAAGAGCTGCAGTCCACCGAGGGAGAAGATCCCGGCGGCCATCTTCAACCGGTAAGTAAGAAGTCACCGGAGCGCGGGGATTCAGGTAAGCGCTGTGCGGATTTTTTTTTTAGGTCCCTGCATCGGGTTTGTCTCGCGCCGAACGGGGGGGCTGTTGAAAAAAAAACAAAAACGTTTCGGCGCGGGACAACCCCTTTAAACTAACATCAATCTAAACAAAGACTTTGATGCTTAATCAGTCCACTGAGCTGAGGAATGTGACAGTTTTATGTTGTCTCTTATCTTTACTTGAACTGCACATGGAAAGATGGCAATACTAGCTCTGCAGCACCACCTATTGGATGGCAATATTCTTACAATCAATTTCTGAATTTTTATGAGAAAAACAAAAACCAGACCTCTCATATTCTCCACTTATGCAAGAATCATTCCATTCTTGAGGGTATCAGACATTGCCATAAATTTATATCCCCAAATTCTTCTGTGACACTGTGACTGGAAGTTGCCCTACAGTATATCATGTATTTAATGTGTTAGCCGTTAAAAGGTATCATATCTACAAGATTAACTGGTTTCTCTTACTGAGAGCAATTCCCCTTTGCTCTACTGGCGAACACTGTACCAAACCTTTTTTTTTCATACATCCAGTGTCTGTAGTGCCTTTCCTCCTCCGAGGATGGTTCAGGGCAAAAGGTGGGCAGAACCATCTCCTGGTTAGTGTTGGTATGGGAAGGACACTTGGGTAGAGTTCTTAGTAGCACCTTGCCTTGGTGAAACAATAGGAAGGGTTCTTTTGCAGCTAGTGCTTGCAATTCACTCATCCTCTTGGCCGATGTAATTGGTACTAAGAATACAACCTTTCTGTAAGAGATGATAACTCTGCTTCTGCAATGGCTCAAAGAGAGGCTCACGCAATCTTCTCAGTACCAACGGCAAGTCCTGTTTCCTGTTTTGGAAATAGATTGGTTGTGGATTGACAAAGCTTCTGGATGGCCACCAAAAACCTCTTTTACCATGGGTGCTTGGCAAGAGATCTTCCAAAGAAAGCTGATAAAGCCGAGCCCTGAACCCTAATAGTATTAAGTCTAAGCCCTTTTTCAAATAAATCCTGTTGAGAATTGTAACAGGTTTGCCATTGATGTTTGTTCTGCTGAAAGCCTTCTTTGGTCACACCATTTCTTAAAGGTGGACACTATAATGGAGTAGGCCTTATTTGTTGCAACACCTCTGTCAGCCATCAAGGTTGAGACTACGGAGTCTGATTTGCCTTGATTTCCCTAATGGGGCCCGTCAATCTCAATACTGTCAGGCCAAATACATTAACGTCCTTGGACAACAACCTGTTCTGGTACACCATGTGTGGTCTGAGTGGAAGCCTCTGTTAGCTTTCCTGACTCATCCTCAGGAGCAGGGGAAACCACGCTCTTCTTGGCCAAAATGATATAACTGCAATCACTGAGGCTTGGTCTTTCCTGACCTTTGCCAGGATATTTGAGACCATGGGCACAAAAGGGAACACACATGCCAGCTGAAAGTTCCACTTGATGGAAAAGGCATCCAGGGTGTACAGTTTGTCCTGGTGATAGAGTAAAATTTCTTGAGCGTGGTGTTGGCTCTCATTGCTATCAGGTAAATTTTGGGCAGATCCCATGTGCCAGCTGTTCAAACACTTCACAACATTTACCTGGAATCTGCTGAAACCAGCTTATGCGATCAACCCATATGTTCAGCTTTTCCTGAATGTGGACCCTTTCCATAGGACCCTGAAGTGCCATATGGTCCATGAAACAGCCTGTTAGTTGCAGACATCATTTCCAGACCTTTCATCACCTAGCTAAATGAATTTGGCCCAGTATTAATAATGCCTATACCTGTGAGTTCAGGGTTTTAAATCTTCTCGATGTGATCAAAAGAAAATCGGAACTCTGAAGAGGAGCAGCCAACGTCATTTACTGACTTGAAAATCTCTTTCAGAGCGGCAGGAAGTTGAACTTTTACCCCATCGGCGCTCTTGAGAAGATCCCTGGTCTTGCAAGTTCTCCTGTAGCTCCCTCATAGATGTGCGAACAAAGTCCTTTACCCAGGACATCATCCCCTGATAGGTGGTAGAGGAAGCTAGCGCTGACTACAGACTTAGAAAGTCCCCTAAGAAGAAGGATAGGATTATAGATTAAAATCTCTTACCTTCAATACTAAGGAAGGTTGGGCAAAAAAGAAAAACCATTTACTGCAAAGCCAATCTCGACAGCCATCTGGAAGTGGTATTACACAATTCTTACAAGATGCATGATGTCTTTTTGAAGTCCTCACTAGATATAATTCTACAAAAGAATCACTGATCAGCAATAGGCAGAGAGAGAAGGATGCTTACCTTGCACACATCCTATGGTTTAAATAGCTCCCCCCATTTATTGGGATGTAGGCTCTACAGCAAAGCGTTCTGCCCCAGTGTTGGCACAATGTGCCCATAAAAAGTCCACACAGAGCATGGAATGAAAAACCATAAATCCCTTTCTGATTAGGAAGCTTAATGTGCTGCTCCCATTATATTGAAGTACTTTCCAAGTTGGCAATGAGGCAAAAAAGGTAACTTTTTAATAGTGCAACTTTTAGCAAGAAGGCCACTGCTGCCTCACCCATAGACTCACTAGCAGGGGCGCCCCCGATGGCACATCCCTGCCTCTGCTCACTGCTGTTCAGCTTTAGCAAGATGGCTATGACAGCTCCATAGTCCAGTATAGCACAGCTTTGATGTAGAACCATAATGGAATCATCAGCATAGCTGGATATATCGGTGCAGACTTGTCATCCTCAGCTGTAATGAAAACGTTGTAATGTCCGGGCGGAAGGCAGACCAATGCAGGGGAAACCGTGGGTAATCAAGATGGATGTCACGGGTGGCTCTGCGAACTCTGCCTACAATGGCAGCAAAATGGCCCAGCTTAGTCGCGCGTGGTGGAACAGGAATAATAACTTTAGTGATTAAGGTAACGGTGTGTCACGGTGACGCCAGTACCTTTCGGGGGTGAACTTCAGTAGATGGTAATGAAATAATTGAGACAAGTCCACTGTAGCTTAGTTGCAAACTGAAGGTACACAGTTTACTCAGCAATGTGTTAAATAACGAAGAAATTACACAGTCCACTGTGATGCAGGGTTAAATTCAGCATTCAAATAACGTTCTTTCAGTACATTAATATTACAAGCAACTTTATCCTCAACGCTCTCTTTCTTTTTGTTTAAGGTTACTCAAGACAGAATCCCATCAGTCTAAGTTATCTGAGCGTTGTGTCCAAAGGATTGCTTTACAGACATTTGTAGTTATGGAGAATGGGGTTACTGGTATTTTCCGACTTTAGATTTAGCAAGGACTCGTATCACTCACAGTTGTGTAGAAAGATCCAAGCTTTTTTCCTCCATCCTGCACTTTGTTCTGCAGCTTATGGTCTCTCACTCTCCACTCCAGGTAACATTCGATCCTGCAGCGCCGCTGCACACCTCCTTCGCCGGCGACCTCCAGATGACCACTCCTCAAACTCCTCCTTCACTTCCTGTCTCTTCTCCCACACTTTCTCTCTAACTCCTCCTCACATCCTGCCTCTCCCTGCTCACTTTCCCGGGCTTACATCTCCTCCACCAATCAGGGATTTTTATTACCAGCAACCAATCAGGAGACGCGTTATTGGGCAGAATAGCCTATCGCCCATGAAGAAAGGGGAAAGACAGGGTCTTTCTCACGTTGATACCTGTCATGTCTTCGGAGGAGTACATAACCAGGTGTTTTAGGACCTGCGATTATGGTACTATCCCGTAGGACCCCCCGGACCACTACACATACATTTACATAATAAGATTATTCATTTCTAATTTTCTTAATCATAGATAGATAGATAGATAGATGGAGAAATATGAGATACATAGATATTAGATAGATATATAGATATTAGATTAATAAATACATATGAGATACATATAGATTAGATAGATATAAGATAGAGATTAGATATGAATTCGATAGATCAATATTAGATAGATAGATACAGGGATGTAACTAAAGGCTCAGGGGCCCTGATGCAAAAGGTGAGCTGGGCCCCCCCCCCCTCTATCTGTATCTGTACCTGTACCTGTACCCATACCTAAACCATGCTGCACAGAGGCATAACTTGAAGCTTCTGAGCCCCAATGCAAAACCTGTAATAGGGCCCCCAACTATAATGCTTTATTCATAGTACTGGGCTTCCCTATATGGAGAAGAGAGGCCTTATGGGCCCCCTAAAGCTCCAGGGCCCAAGTGCAACCGCATCCCCTGCACCCTCTATAGTTACGCCCCTGGATGGATGGATAGATAGATAGATAGATAGATATGAGATATATATGAGATAGATAAATGATACATACATATGAGATAGATATCAGCTCGATAGACAGTTAAATAGATAGTGAGATAAATAGCTAGATATGAGATAGACAGATATGAGATAGATAGATATATAGGTATTAGATAGATTGATAAATACATATGAGACAGATAGATATCAATTATTAGATAAATACCGTTTCCCTGAAAATAAGACATACCACACAAGGCTTGAAAAAGTCGGACGAAACGTCGCAAGTCCTTCTCAAACGAATGGATTTTTAAACAATAAAGATGATATCTGGAGTTTTATCCTATTGATGACTATCTGATGATCCTTTGAAGGCTTCCATGCGGTGCTGCTTACATTTGTTCATTTGTGCACCAACAATAATAGTGACCCCCACAGTATCCCCAGCAATAATAGTGACCCCCACACAGAAGCCCCAGCAATAATAGTGACCCCCACAGTATCCCCAGCAATAATAGTGACCCCCACAGTATCCCCAGCAATAATAGTGACCACACAGAAGCCCCAGCAATAATAGTGACCCCCACAGTATCCCCAGCAATAATAGTGACCCCCACAGTATCCCCAGCAATAATAGTGACCCCCACAGTATCCCCAGCAATGATAGTGCCCCCCACAGAAGCCCCAGCAATAATAGTGACCCCCACAGTATCCCCAGCAATAATAGTGACCTCCACAGTATCCCCAGGTATAATAGTGACCCCCACATTATCCCCAGCAATGATAGTGACCCCCACAGAAGCCCCAGCAATAATAGTGACCCCCACAGTATCCCCAGCAATAATAGTGACCCCCACAGTATCCCCAGGTATAATAGTGACCCCCACAGAAGCCCCAGCAATGATAGTGACCCCCACAGAAGCCCCAGCAATAATAGTGATCCCCACAGTATCCCCAGGAATAATAGTGACCCCCACAGAAGCCCCAGCAATAATAGTGACCCCCACAGTATCCCAAGCAATAATAGTGGCTCCCACAGTATCCCCAGGAATAATAGTGACTCCACAGGAGCCCCAGCAATAATAGTGACCCCCACAGAAGCCCCAGCAATAATAGTGACCCCCACAGAAGCACCAGCAATAATAGTGACCCCCACAGTATCCCCAGCAATAATAGTGACCCCCACAGAAGCACCAGCAATAATAGTGACCCCCACAGTATCCCCAGCAATGATAGTGACCCACCTAAATCGGGACGTCTGGTCTCATCTTAGGTAGTCGCTCATTGATGAACTTTTGTAAATGAAGACGGGCGGGCCAGAATAACAAAAAGCATTGGAACAATTATCGCAGCTTCTGCTTCCAACAGGTCAGCCCGTGTAAAAGGGTCCAATGTACCATACAAAACAAATACTGATGTACTCTGGGTATTGGGAAAAAATACAGGATGTCAGAATAATCAGCTTACTTGTAAGAAGAAACCCCATGGAGAGGAGCAGCCACCTGTCTAGTACAATGGCAGCACAAAAAATACAACAGGGAGGAGCTTAGAACCCTGCAATAGGGTTGGGGTTGCTCTTTACTTTTGAACTCTTTGTGTCTCCTTATTTGTGTCAGACGCCCAGGAAATGTAATTTTGCTATGTTGGGAGTTTGGCTATGGAGCCCCATGACTTCTATATACATCCCCGGCTTCTGATCAGCCCACTCACTTTGTAGATCCCCATGATCCTGTGAGTTCAGCTCAGTAGACCCACGGTTGGGCTAGAACAATCATCTGTAAAATGCGTCCGTAATAATACGTTTGTCTGAAAGTAGCCATATAGGGAAGAAATATAGTTCTTGGTTCTGGTGCTGTATTTGTTATGAGCTTGGTTCTGGTGCTGTAGTTATATATTGAGCCTGGTTCTGGGGTTTTATATTTCTGTACTGAGGTTAGTTCTGGTGCCGTATGAAAGGAATGAGTTTGCTTCTGGTACTTGTGAGAAAAGCAATATACAAAAAAAATCATAGAAAGTTTTTATATTTCCCTTTCTGTGATTTTTTTCACTTATGTCAGTGTAGAGACAATAAGCGAGGACTAGTGATGCTGGGTTGTTGGCTCACGTATTTTGGCCAAAATATCAACTAATACCTAGGATTTATCAGTATTTATCAATGACATGCAATGCAGCCTTAAACCTTGGGTCACCCAGGGTGCCGGTGTGGCTCGCCTGCGGGGTGCAGGGTAACCTACTGAATTCAAGTATGGCATCTCCAATAGGTTGTAGGCCTGAATGGTGCACTACAAGTACCATGTGGCCTGACACCCTGTATTTACTTTTCTGTGCAGGAATAAGCACTAAACAGCAGCCCCCTTCAGAATCAGGGCTCGGTTCTTGGTCCCCTTCTCTTCTCTATCTACATAGCCCCAATTGGACAAACTATCCTCAAATTTGGCCTCCAATACCATCTCTACGCTGACGACACCAAACTAAACACCTCTTCCTGTGAGATCTCTGAACCTTTTCTCCAAAACATCACTGAATGTTGACCGCTGTCTCTAATACCATGTCCTCTCTTTATCTCAATCTTAACCTCTCTAAAACTGACCTTCTCGTCTTTCCGCCTTCCAACCGACCTCCCCTCAACATGTCCAATCCAGTGTCTGGCACCATAATAACCCCCAGAAGGCATGCCCACTGCCTTGGGGTCACACTGGACTGTGACCTCTCCTTTACTCCCCACATCCAATCTCTGGCCCAAACATGTCACATGCACCTCAGAAATATTGCTAAAATCCGGCCGTTCCTCACCACGAACACGCTAAAGACACTCGTGGTCGCCCTCATCCACTCCCGGCTTGACTACTGCAACTCGCTACTCATCGGCCTTCCTGGGACCAGACTCGCTCCCCTCCAATCCATACTAAATGCGGCAGCTACGCTCATTTTTCTATCCAGCCATTACTTAGACACCTCTGCACTATGCCAGTTGCTGCATAGGCTGCTCATTCACTGCAGAACTAAATTTAAACTCCTCACCCTCACCCACAAAGCTCTGCATGGCGCTGCGCCACCATACATCACCTCCCTCCTCTCCGTACACCATCCAGCCTGCTCACTCCGATCCGCTAACACACTCAGACTAAACACCCCTCTAATACGAACCTATTCCGAACCTAATACGAACCTCGCATGCTCGCCTCCAGGACTCCACCAGAGCAGCACCCATCCTCTGGAACGCTTTACCCCAAGGCATCCGGACAATTCCCGATGCATGAAATTTCAGACGTGGCTTAAAAACGCACCTTTTCAGGGAAGCATACCAAATTTCCTGACCTAGTCCCCTGCCGCTCCCTATGGCTCCCCACACCTTCCACCCTGCCTATCGCACACGACCTTTACCCCTGCACCTCCTTACCGCCCCGTCCTGTTTGCTTTCTAATAAATGATTTCAACATGAGATCTCTACTGCCTGTGTTCCCCTCATGCCTCGCTACCCCCCTTGTATCTCCTGTACCACCCCCCCCCGCTTGGACCCACTGTATCACCCCCATCCCTGTACCTCCTGTATCACCCCCCCCCCGCTTGTACCTCCTGTATCACCCCCACCCCTGTACCTCCTGTATCACCTCCCCCCCGCTTGTACCTCCTGTATCACCCACCCCCCGCTTGTACCTCCTGTATCACCCCCACCCCTGTACCTCCTGTATCAACCCCCTCCCCCCGCTTGTACCTCCTGTATAACCCCCACCCCTGTACATCCTGTATCACCCCTCCCTGCTTGTACCTCCTGTATAACCCCCCCCCCGCTTGTACCTCCTGTTTCACCCCCCCCCCGCTTGTACCTCCTGTATCACCCCCCCTCCATTTGTTTCAAACTGATTTTATCTCACATTGTAATTGTTGTATTGTTTGCATTTATCCCATGCCTCAAAGCCTTGCTGAATAAGTTAGCACTACACAAATAAAGATTATCATTATAAGGAGGGTGTGAGAGGCGGCTCATCAGTGTTCTTCACTGGGTTACTTGCTCCTTCATTTAGCATCTAGCTGTCTGCATGCTGACAGGTAAGTCGTCTAAATGCCTGCCCTCCTGTATCAGTATATCAGTGAGTATATGGCCGCTCTCTGGGATTGCATTGTATAAAACAATGTAAAATACAGGTTGGAGCGCGGTAATTTGCTAATTTGGGAGTGAAATAAAAAAATAATGAACTTGTAAAAACTTTATTTTATATTTTATTTACATTGAACAGTAGTGGAATTTACAAATTATTTGGTTTTAAATATTGTATCTGGCAAATGTTGACCTTCGCTATCCACACACTGCTGCATACGTTTTCTGAAGTTCTCATGCACTCTTTCAAGCATGTCGACTGGTATTCTGGCAATCTCAGCGTCAATATTGTTCCTTAGGTCTTCCAGGGTGTTGGGACGGTTGCAATACACCTTAGACTTCAGGTAACCCCAAAGGAAAAAATCGCATGGGGCTAAGTCTGGTGAGCGTGCCGGCCAGTTAAGATCACCCCTCAGAGAGATAAGCCGTTCAGGAAACGTTTGCCTCAAAAAATTCCTGGTAACTCTCGCTGTGTGCAGTGGCGCCATCTTGTTGAAACCATGTATCCTTTAATTGCATTGCCTGGAGTGCTGGCTGGAAAAAATCCTGCAGCATAGTTAAGTAACGTTCGGAATTCACAGTTGCCAGAAAAAAGTAAGGGCCAATGATGCCTACTGGTGATAAGGCGCACCACACAGTGACGCGGTCCGAATGCAGAGGTCTCTGGTGAACTTCTCTGGGGTCGCTCCAGTACCGCATGTTTTGTTTGTTTACACACCCACTGAGGTGAAAATGTGCCTCATCAGAAAAGAACACAATTGCGTCACGAGGTATGGTTGCAAGCATGTCTTCACAAGATGTTCGTCGTGTAACATAATCCCGTGCTGACAATTGTTGGACCACGCACATTTTATACGGGTGAAAATTCAGTTCACTATGAAGAATCCGGTGGAGAGAACGTCTTGAAATTCCACTACTGTTCAATGTAAATAAAATATAAAATAACGTTTTTACAAGTTCATTATTTTTTTATTTCACTCCCAAATTAGCAAATTACCGCGCTCCACCCTGTATAAAAAATAACTAAAATAAATTCTATCATATAGGCCGCCTGCAGATGGCCGGGTCGGATCCTGCCGCGAGAATTCTCGCTGCGGGACCAGACCCGAGCCCCTGCAGGGACCAGTGCGGCACTTACCTCTCCCGCGGCTCCAGCTCTTTGATGTGCCGGCTGCCCCGCACAGAAAAAGAGCATGCCGCGATTTGTTTTCCGCGCGCGATTTCGCGCTGACAAATCACGACCGTCTGCCTAGGATTGTGTTTTCCAATGCAATACTATGGCAGCTTCCTAAGGCCCCATGCACACTGGGCAAATTGAGCAGTGTAGTCCGCGCTTGTCAGCAAGTGCAGGCGATGTGCC
This sequence comes from Eleutherodactylus coqui, assembly GCF_035609145.1. Classification (NCBI taxonomy): domain Eukaryota; kingdom Metazoa; phylum Chordata; class Amphibia; order Anura; family Eleutherodactylidae; genus Eleutherodactylus; species Eleutherodactylus coqui. Next base: position 165,422,814 of record NC_089844.1, read on the forward strand.
CATTGAGGTGTGTGGAGATTCCTCTCTCCATTCACACCAGCGGATTTTATTTGCAGCCGCTCCATGCCGAAATAAAATCGCAGTATGCTCTATTGTCAGAGCGGATATGCAGGGACGGCTTACATTGAAGTCAATGGAAGCCGTCCCTTCTGTGGCACTTCTGCAATGAGCATTGCCAAAGTGTCGCGGATCCGTGTCATCACCTAGGCGATAGCGCGGTGAAATCTGTACTGTGCATGTGCGCTAGAGCGGCGGCGTCACATCCGCAGTACAGAAGAAGAAGTCATCTGACAGGTACACAGGGTCACTGGCAGCGGGCACAGGAGGATCCTGTGCGGGATTTCCCACAGGGAATCTGTGCGTGCCCGCGTGCATGAGGCCTAAAATCTGTATCTCAGCAGTATAAGAAATAGCAACCAATCACAGCGCAGCTTACATTTGGTATTATTGTATCTTGTCACCACCGGTAGTGTGGGTGGTGACATGATACAGGCTGCTTGACAGGGGGGTGACTCCTCCTGTTCCTGATAGGCTGTAATTTCTGTGGCTCACAGCAGGTCCGGGAACTCACTGCGATCTTCTGGAGGAGGAGGGGGTTTGTGTAATATTAGTATTTGAGGAGGAGGAAGTTGTCTGTGTAGGATATTATTATGTGAGGAGCAGGAGGTCTGTGTAATACTGGCATAATTAAAAATCAAAAACTTACCAACTTCACCTGTAATTTTTGTTGCTAATAGCAACCAATCACAGCTCAGTTTTCACTTGTTATACTGCTGAGATAAAATGAAAGCTACACTGTGATTGGTTCCTTTTGGCCAGCTTTCATAAGCGTGGGTGCTGGGCTCACTTCTGTGTGGTACAGAGTGGCTCAGTGCTGGTAGGAAGCTGTCTGGTAGTTGCAGCAGAGGAGGAGGTTGTGTAACATTATTATCTGAGGAGCAGGAGGTCTGTGTAATATATTAGTATTTGAGGAGGAGGAGGTCGTCTGTGTAATAAATTAGTGCATGATAAGGAGGAGGTCATCTGTGTAATATTAGACTGTGAAATAAAAACTATCTGCTCAAGTGCAATTCCAGCATTCCCCCCCCAGGGGTAGTGGAGATGTCCTCCCCCCCCATTTTTGTTATATATGTACCAAGTTTGGTACATATCCTATTTTATATATATATATATATATATATATATATTACAGTCTGTTGTGTATGCCTGTAAATACATGTAAATATTTAGCACTGCTAGTCTATTTTAGAATAAATCTCCAATTTATTAGTCAAGCCTTGTCTGTTTTAAAATGGACCACGACTGCAAAAACTGTGTTCATAATGTGTAGCCCGGTTCCAGCGTATCGGTAACATACAAGCTGGTGGTGGCAGCAATTGTGTGTGTGTGTGTGGGGGGGGTGGGGGGTGGGGGGGTATTGTAGAGTGCTGGAAACATTAGACCGACCAGGGGGTGATTTGAGCTTTCATTCTGCATACGTGCAGGAGCCTGGGAAAACAGTGTACAAATCAGCCTGTACTCTAACTCCTCGAGGCTCTGCTGATGCAATTGGTTGCAGTGAGTGCGCTTGGATTAGTTGGTCCGTGACAAATCGGTGACAGAGGTGGGATCATTCGGGGTCCCCCCTCTCTCTCCCTGACAAATTGGTGGCAGTGGTTGGATATTTAAAATGTCCGTGTCAGAACTGAGCAATTAATTCTCGTACAAAAAAATGGAGCGAAGTCTTTGCGAAGATCACCACAAAACATTTCCAAGGTTTTCACTTAGTGCTAATACATCATTTTTCTTTGGAGTAAGGAGTAACTCTTTCTTTGCTGCACCATACAGACTGATACCTGAAACCTATACCCCCAATCTCCGGCTGATACATCTGCAGACATGGCTAGTCGTCCTCCTCTGAAAATGGTGGGTGATATGCCCCTCGTCGCATACTTTGCAGACAACTGGGAGAACGTGCGGAATTTCCAGGCTAAAGAAGGGGACCTGCTGATAGACACCTACCCCAAATCTGGTGAGAGCAAGGAAGGTGTGGTGCCTGCAGCCCACCTGCGCCCTGGAGGTGCCCAGAAAGCCCTCTTTCCCCATCTCTAAGTATTTTATGCCATGTTGACCCTTGGTAGGTACCACTTGGATCAGTGAGATTGTGGACTTAGTTCTACATGATGGAGAAAATAAGACAAGCCAACGTGGAGCCATATTTGAGCGGGTGACCTTCCTGGAATTTGCCATGCCTGATATGCCTACAGGTAAGCGTTGCAGATGGGTTATTTTTGTTACACCTCTCCTGTATGATATATGGTCCATATGTTATAATAACCTGCCTCTTCGTTAGACACTGAGAAGCTTAATAAAATGAAGCCTCCTCGCTTGATGAAGTCTCATTTACCCATCCACCTCCTGCCAGAGAGCTTTTGGGAGAAGAACTGTAAGGTACTGACGTGTCTCTTCATGGACCACGGCTGATGACAAGCGACTGATCTTCCATCTCCTGCCCTGTCTAATTCACTGCTGCTATAAAGCTTGCTCCAACTATGTGTCTTATCACTAGTCTGCTTCCTATCCCAGGCTTATCTCTAACCAGGTCTACCTCCCTTGCTGTAGGGTTTGGTCCTCCCATTACTCTACAGGTCCTCGTATGTCCCTTGCTGTAGAATCAGGTCCTTCTCTATTGTTCTAATCGGGTCCATCTACTAAACAGCCACTGATCAGAGACCCCCATCTAGTAGCACGTTAGACCTCCTTTGATCTTCAGAACCACAGAAATCCATTATGACGTGCATCCACAAGTATCATTTTATGCTGCACTCCGTGGTCACGATGACAATTCATGAAAGGGCTGAGGGCCTTAATAAAGGGGTCATTCACTGCACGTCCTTCGACGTTACTTTATAAAGAGGTGTATGTCTTGTTCTACCTGGATAGATCCATGATTGCTCTGTTCTCAGGCCTCCCATGCTTTCTGTAAGGCCGGGTCTAGTTGTCCTTCTGTAGAGCTCGGCCCAACATGTATGATCTCTCTCCCTCTGTCTCTTGCAGTACACCTATGTCCGTCTTCCAATATAACCTTCTGTCTTATTCTGTAGAGTATGTTCAATCTCTGGACTTTCTCTCCCTCTTGCACTTTCTTCATGTTGTGCCATTTCAGGTCTTTCTCTCGCTGTAGATCCTGGCCACTCTCGATTATCCAATTTTTGTGATCCTCTCCTCCACAGATTATTTATGTGGCCCGGAACCCTAAGGACGTATTGGTGTCATATTATCATTTCTACCGCATGGCCATTATCCACCCAGATCCGGGGACATTTGATGAATTTCTTCACCAGTTCATAAAAGGGACAGGTACATATAGGATCTATATACGTTTTCTGCTGATTTATGGGCACAGATCATCATGAAAACACTCTGACATCTTACAGATAGCCTAGTAACAAGGGCACAATTGGACCCCCTAAATGCCATCTTGAAATGTTTCCAAGATCCCTCACAACCAGTACAGCACGTAAAAGGGGGGGGGGCAGGACCCCACAAATGTTCGCTCATGCGAACTTTTATTTACATGTCAGAATATTTTGGCACGAAAACTAAACTGTACCCCCCAAAATAGGCGCGAACTTCCTGAGGATGGGGAAATGATGGCGAAGCGATGGTGAGAGATAGTGAAGTGATGGTGAAGCGCTGGTGAAGCGCCCAACAGGAAGAGTCACAGAGGACTCTGTAGCTGTCTGTGACTAGCGGCAGCTGAGAGACCCTGTGGGCTGCTAGCTGTGGCCGGAGCAACGATGGGCTGTGAAGTAGTGCTGAGTCTGAATTCTTGAAGGAGTTTGGACTGCAAATCCACTAAGGTCACAGCCATAGGGAGGCTGCGGGAGACTGATCCTTTCTTCTACAGTTGAATGTTTGGAGACTGGCAATGGATATTGCACAACTCTGTTCTCTCATCACTGTGAGAAGGACACTAGAGTTTGTAAGCCTGTAAGTACCTCATTAAAATCTAAGTGTGCACACAAACAGTCAGAGATAGACTGTAAGCAGGCTGGCTAGACAGAGACTTTGATATTGATTGTTTTATAAATCATTAGAGCTTTGCGGTGAAAGGAACTTATCTTTTCCCTTGTTGTGCATCAGCTCCTCAGACACCTCTTCAGTAAATATTGACTGTGTGTAGAGAAACAGATCATGACTTTCCTGTGGTAGGGTAATCTTCTGTGATAGTGTGCAGTATCTGTACTTTGTGTACCATATCTGTCATAGGTTGCGATCATTAGGTCAACATAGTCGGGTCTTATCACTAACTGTTAAACTATTGCATTACTGTTATCAATCGTTCATATATCCCATTCAAGCATATCTAGCTGCGGTTACCAGTGGTCTACAAAAATATAGTTTTTTATTACATCATATCTTGCACCCTGTGTCATCCACCACCGTTATATTCAGGAATACTTTCCTTTCTAAGGAGTCAGGGAGGTGGTGATCGCTCATTCTGGCCACTATTTGGCATTTCAGGAGCTCCTGAAAGTAGAGCAGTATCGTGGGGGTGGCCAGTTGGAGGGGGGTAAGCTGTCCAGAGATAAACCACCAGCAAGCCCTGATGACATAAGGGCGAAGATGAAGAACCAGCTGTATCCCTGGGGTGAAGCACCCCACACTGTGCACAGAAGGAGAGGGAGACTTGCTCCCCACATGGCTGGTCACTGCAGTGGCGGTGCAGAAGAATTGCACCACTACTGTGGTGGTGGGGTAAACGGACTCACAGTACTGTGGGTAATGTAAAGGGTTAATATGGCAGTATAGTTAATAGTCGAGCAAGGTCCTGCAAGGTTTACTTATGTGTTATTAAAGTGTAATGGTATATGGGATGTTTATAATGTTATGCATAAAGGGTTAATGGCGATGGTGTAATGTGCCTGATGGGATGTAATAGACTGTAATAATGATGAGGTGTAATGGTACAGTTAGGCACATGGCATAGAGTGTATATGGGATTGAGTAATGAAGCCTGAAAGTGAAACCGCTAGTTGATGATGATGTGACGACCTCTGAACTTTAGTATCGTGTATGACATGTTTTACGCCTTCTGTAAGGGGCATTGGAAGTTAGGGCCTATGGCCAGTATGAGGATGTATTTAGTAATTACACTGCAAGGAATACGATGTAAAGCTATTCTGATAAAATATGATGAAAGTCATGTGCCTTTCTGCTGCCAGGAGGAACTAATGAGGTACTGCGCTGTATATGTGAGCAAAGGACAAAAAACATGTATTTTGAGTCACTTTATGTAAAGTACTGTTGCTTTAAGCGAGAGTTTAGAAAAAGTTATATCGCAACATCAAAGGTATAGGAACCCTCCTATGAGGTGTAACTATGTTTATTATGCCAACCTGAACACGTGTCATACCCTCACCTATGACTAGTTACAGCACCAAGGAGTCTAGAGGAGGACATAGGGGTCTGGAGGAAGACAGAGGGTTATGGAGGAGGACTGAGGGGTCTGGATTTGGATAGAGTATGAAGGAGGACAGAGGGGTCTGGAGGAGGACAGAGGGGTCTGGAGGAGGAGAGAGGGTTATGGAGGAGGACAGAGGGGTCTAGAGGAAGACAGAGGGGTCTGGAGGGCACAGAGGGGTCTGCAAGAGGACAGAGGGGTCTGGAGGAGGACAGAGGGGTCTGGAGGAGGACAGAGGGGTCTTCAAGAGAACAGAGGGGTCTGGAGGGCACAGAGGGGTCTGCAGGAGGACAGAGGGGTATGGAGGAGGACAGAGGGGTCTAGAGGAGGATAGAGGAGTATGGAGGAGGTCAGAGGGGTCTGGAGGAGGACAGATGGGTCTGCAAGAGGACAGAGGGGTCTGCAAGAGGACAGAGGGGTCTGCAAGAGGACAGAGGGGTCTACAGGAGGACAGAGGAGTATGGAGGAGGACAGAGGGGTCTGGAGGGCACAGAGGGGTCTGGAGGAGGACAGAGGGGTCTGCAAGAGGGCAGAGGGGTCTGGAGAGCACAGAGGGGTCTGGAGGAGGACAGAGGGGTCTGCAAGAGGACAGAGGGGTCTACAGGAGGACAGAGGAGTATGGAGGAGGACAGAGGGGTCTGGAGGGCACAGAGGGCTCTGCAGGAGGACAGAGGGGTATAGAGGAAGACAGAGGGGTCTGGAGGGCACAGAGGAGTCTGGATGGCACAGAGAGGTATGGAGGAGGACAGAGGAGTTTGGAAGAGGACAGGGGTCTGGAGGGCCCAGAGTGGTTTGTAGGCGTAATGAGTGGTCTGTAGGAGGAAAAAGGGGTCTGTAGGAGGAAAGAGGGGTCTGGAGGAGGATAGAGGAGTATGGAGGAGGACAGAGGGGTCTGCAAGAGGACAGACGGGTCTGGAGGGCACAGAGGGGTCTACAGGAGGACAGAGGGGTATGGAGGAGAACAGAAGGGTCTGGAGGACACAGAGGGGTCTTCAAGAGAACAGAGGGGTCTGGAGGGCACAGAGGGGTCTGCAGGAGGACAGAGGGGTCTGGAGGAGGACAGAGGGGTCTGGAGGAGGACAGAGGGGTCTGCAAGAGGACAGAGGGGTCTGGAGGGCACAGAGGGGTCTACAGGAGGACAGAGGAGTATGGAGGAGGACAGAGGGGTCTGGAGGGCACAGAGGGGTCTGGAGGAGGACAGAGGGGTCTGCAAGAGGGCAGAGGGGTCTGGAGAGCACAGAGGGGTCTGGAGAGCACAGAGGGGTCTGGAGGAGGACAGAGGGGTCTGCAAGAGGACAGAGGGGTCTACAGGAGGACAGAGGAGTATGGAGGATGACAGAGGGGTGTGGAGGTCACAGAGGGGTCTGCAGGAGGACAGAGGGGTATAGAGGAGGACAGAGGGGTCTGGAGGGCACAGAGGAGTCTGGATGGCACAGAGAGGTATGGAGGAGGACAGAGGAGTTTGGAAGAGGACAGGGGTCTGGAGGGCCCAGAGGGGTCTGGAGGAGGACAGAGGGTTATGGAGGAGGACAGAGGGTTATGGAGGAGGACAGAGGGTTATGGAGGAAGACAGAGGGGTCTGGAGGAGGACAGAGGGTTATGGAGGAGGACAGAGGGGTCTTCAAGAGAACAGAGGGGTCTGGAGGGCACAGAGGGGTCTGCAGGAGGACAGAGGGGTCTGGAGGAGGATAGAGGAGTATGGAGGAGGACAGAGGGGTCTGGAGGAGGACAGAGGGGTCTGGAGGGCACAGAGGGGTCTACAGGAGGACAGAGGAGTATGGAGGAGGACAGAGGGGTCTGGAGGGCACAGAGGGGTCTGGAGGGCACAGAGGGGTCTGAAGGAGGACAGAGGGGTCTGCAAGAGGGCAGAGGGGTCTGGAGAACACAGAGGGGTCTGGAGAGCACAGAGGGGTCTGGAGGAGGACAGAGGGGTCTGCAAGAGGACAGAGGGGTCTGCAAGAGGACAGAGGGGTCTACAGGAGGACAGAGGAGTATGGAGGAGGACAGAGGGGTCTGGAGGGCACAGAGGGGTCTGCAGGAGGACAGAGGGGTATAGAGGAGGACAGAGGGGTCTGGAGGGCACAGAGGAGTCTGGATGGCACAGAGAGGTATGGAGGAGGACAGAGGAGTTTGGAAGAGGACAGGGGTCTGGAGGGCCCAGAGTGGTTTGTAGGCGTAATGAGCGGTCTGTAGGAGGAAAAAGGGGTCTGTAGGAGGAAAGAGGGGTCTGGAGGAGGATAGAGGAGTATGGAGGAGGACAGAGGGGTCTGCAAGAGGACAGAGGGGTCTGGAGGGCACAGAGGGGTCTACAGGAGGACAGAGGGGTATGGAGGAGAACAGAGGGGTCTGGAGGGCACAGAGGGGTCTTCAAGAGAACAGAGGGGTCTGGAGGGCACAGCAGGGTCTGCAGGAGGACAGAGGGGTATGGAGGAGGAGAGAGGGGTCTGGAGGATGATAGAGGAGTATGGAGGAGGACAGAGGGGTCTGGAGGGCACAGAGGGGTCTGGAGGAGGACAGAGGAGTATGGAGGAGGACAGAGGGGTCTGGAGGGCACAGAGGGGTCTGCAGGAGGACAGAGGGGTATGGAGGAGGACAGAGGGGTCTGGAGGAGGATAGAGGAGTATGGAGGAGGACAGAGGGGTCTGGAGGAGGACAGAGGGGTCTGCAAGAGGACAGAGGGGTCTGGAGGGCACAGAGGGGTCTGCAGGAGGACAGAGGGGTATGGAGGAGGACAGAGGGGTATGGAGGAGGACAGAGGGGTCTGGAGGAAGATAGAGGAGTATGGAGGAGGACAGAGGGGTCTGGAGGAGGACAGAGGGGTCTGCAAGAGGGCAGAGGGGTCTGCAAGAGGGCAGAGGGGTCTGGAGAGCACAGAGGGGTCTGGAGGAGGACAGAGGAATATGGAGGAGGACAGAGGGGTCTGGAGGGCACAGAGGGGTCTGCAGGAGGACAGAGGGGTATGGAGGAGGACAGAGGGGTCTGGAGGAGGATAGATGAGTATGGAGGAGGACAGAGGGGTCTGGAGGAGGACAGAGGGGTCTGCAAGAGGACAGAGGGGTCTGGAGGGCACAGAGGGGTCTACAGGAGGACAGAGGAGTATGGAGGAGGACAGAGGGGTCTGGAGGGCACAGAGGGGTCTGGAGGAGGACAGAGGGGTCTGGAGAGCACAGAGGGGTCTGGAGAGCACAGAGGGGTCTGGAGGAGGACAGAGGGGTCTGCAAGAGGACAGAGGGGTCTACAGGAGGACAGAGGAGTATGGAGGAGGACAGAGGGGTCTGGAGGGCACAGAGGGGTCTGGAGGGCACAGAGGAGTCTGGATGGCACAGAGAGGTATGGAGGAGGACAGAGGAGTTTGGAAGAGGACAGGGGTCTGGAGGGCCCAGAGTGGTTTGTAGGCGTAATGAGTGGTCTCTAGGAGGAAAAAGGGGTCTGGAGGAGGAAAGAGGGGTCTGGAGGAGGAAAGAGGGGTCTGGCAGCAGCTTTTTCGCTGCTGTACATTCAAAACACATGCCCATCCGATCTCAGTATGTATGTGTATGAGGGTGCTGGGCAAGATACCCTCTTTTGGCCTCCATTGGGTGAATGGGGGCCTGATGCTTTGTTTTGTGTGTATGCCAAGAGCATTCCAGGTGGATACATTGTATGTTGTATGTGTTCATACAACGTGATGTGAGCCCAATGTGTGGCTGCGGGATGCCCTGTAATTTGTCTTGCTTGCCTTCCGTAGTTTCTTATGGACCATGGGCCGATCACATTAAGGACTTTTGGAAAATAAGACATCAGAGAGACATCCTCTACCTCTTCTATGAGGACATGTTAGAGGTGAGGAGATTACGTCACAATAGCCTTCTTTATACCAATGTCGCTGTCTTGTGAGAGTTGATCAGAACTTCTAAACTTCTCCTTAGGACCCAAAGCGAGAAATCAGAAAAGTGATGAAGTACGTAGGAAAGGATCTACCCGATGATATTGTGGAGAAGATCCACCAGCAAACAACCTTCAAAGCCATGAAAGACAACCCCATGGCCAACTACAGCACCATCCCGAACTCCGTCATGGACCAAACCATCTCACCCTTCATGAGGAAAGGTATGAATGCTTACCTCCCACTGATGTCTATTACAGTAACATCTATGTCTGCAGTCCTAGTCACTAAATCTTGTACTTCCTTCCTTCCAGGAACCTGCGGAGACTGGAAGACTCATTTCACAGTGGCTCAAAATGAGTTATTTGATGAATATTACAAGAAGGAGATGTCTGACACTGACCTGACCTTCTGCTTCTAGGAGCATGATAGAAAGAAAAATGGCCCCAGCGCTCGCTGGAGAAAAATATTCCAATGTATATGGAAAAAACTAGTTTATTTTGCAACGCGTTTCAGCCACTATACGTGGCCTTTTTCAAGCATAAAAATCATTCATACACAAACAGTATATACTGTATAAGTAAAACAAAACTTACAATCAAGAAGTTCATAGGTGCCTGCTGAAGCTGTGCATGTGTCCTCAGGCAGCGGCCATTTTGGAGGCGGGGACAACTGTGAATTACACACCCCCTCATAAAACTTTTGTTCCATAAGCAGAGATTCATATATATGTCCCCCTATCATTAGAGGATGATCCCTCTCCAACATAGATACCCTCATAGGGTGAAAAATTTGTAATATCATAAACATTAGCACTATAGCCAAAGAATTCATGTGTCATGTGACATATGGACACATGATCAAACCATACGTCACCACGCTAGTGTGTACCGACCCTCTGAGATGACAAAACTCCACTTTTACTATGGAAACTGAGGAGAGGTCATGTGATCTGCATCTCCGGCGTACATGACGCCGGCGTCATTATATCATGCGTCATAGCGCTTACAGTGAGAGAGGAGGCAAAGTACTCACTAAGCCCTACGTCACCACGTTCCCAGGCGTCGCCGCGCAACGTCTCACAGCACTCACCCAGGCTTCTAGGAGCATGAAATCCCCTGTATACCGCGTATACATTTTTAGAACTTTTTAGATTCAGATTTTCTCTTTTTTTGGCCTTTTATCTTTTTGGTATTAGATCTAGTATTACTATTCCCTGTATGGAAGACACAGGATCCTCCTCCTCGCATTCATTTACAACCTGAATTGTCTTTTGTACCTGTTAAATGTTAATCATATGTAACAATATCCTAATTGTGTTTGTTTATAGTCAGGAGTGCATTGCCCTCTGACACACAAAAAGGAACCTATCCCTGTAATGTAAGGAGCTGTAAGACCTGCTCACATATACTGACCGTGGACAGGATACGGATCCCCAACACACAGCAGGACTATAAGATCCCGGGGATATTCACATGTTCCACGTCCAATGTTGTGTACCTGATCCTGTGCAGTAAATGTCCTGTTGGGGGGCTTTATTTCGGGGAAACAGGACAAAAACTGAGAGCCAGGATGAGATCTCATCACCACTCAATTAAAGAGCGAAAGACGGAATTACCTGCGCCTAAACATTTTTCTAGTCACGGACACAACATAGCACAGATGAGATGAGAGGTATCATATTTAAGGGCAACTTCAAGTCTCAGCGTCACAGAAGAATTTGGGAGTATTAATTTATGGCCATTTTTCATACCCTCAAGAATAAAATGACCTCGGAGTGTGGTTCTTGTATCAGGGGAGAATATGCAAAATCTGAAGTAGAACTAACACACAGGCCTGGTGACCCCCTAACATCAATTTAGAGACCATATAACTGTCACATTCCTTATCAGTGGACTAATTAAGAATTTACTTCTCTGCTCATCTTGTCTGGTGTTGTTTTAAGTGCAAATTAATCTCGCTATGTCTGTGCCTCTTAATATGCAAATATCTAGATAAATAAATGTAAATGTTCGTTAGTTCAAAATCTTAAATCTCCGAAAGTTCTTCACCAATTGCTTTGAAATTTGGACACAACGTTGCATTCAAATACGTGCGTATTTTTATATACCTACTATTATATAGCTCTCACACCTGTGACAGGTAAAAACATGATTTTTTGGAAAAACTGCTCATTCCGCTTTGAAATTGCCATTGAACATGCAATTCATTGAAACTCCCACGTGCAACATTTTCAAAGCATCCGGCATGAGAAAAGTATTGCAGAAATGCAAGTTTATTGTTTGGGATGATTGCACAATGGCGCACAAAAAAAAATGGATCGATCATTGCAAGATTTGTGTGGAAACATCAGACCATTTGGGAAGGCATTAATATTGCTTGCAGGAGATTTCAGGCAAACATTACCTGTAATTCCTCGATCACCACCAGCGGATAAATAAATGCTTGCCTGAAATACTCTACTTTGTGGCGACAGGTAAAGACGGAAAAATGAACTCCAGATATGCGTGTCCAGCTGCAGAAGATCGATCAGCCGAGATATTCTCACATCACTTGCTGGAGATTGGGAATGGATAGGTGCTGGTTGATCGGACCTCAGGACGAATTTCACTGCCTCATAACGTCTGCAATTTAGTGACGTCAAAAGAAGAATTGGTTAAAAAAGAATTGGTTAAATTATTATGTTGCAAAATATCAACCAGTAAAAACTTTGCAACGGCACGCAGCTTGCAGTAAAAAAATTAAAGGGGTTGTCCCGCGCCAAAATGGGTTTTTTTTTTTTTCAACCCCCCCCCGCTCGGCGCGAGACAACCCCGATGCAGGGACCTAAAGAAAGCTTACCGGAGCGCTTACCTGAATCCCCGCGCTCCGGTGACTTCTATACTTACCGGTGAAGATGGCCGCCGGGATCCTCTTCCTCGGTGGACCGCAGCTCTTCTGTGCGGTCCATTGCCGATTCCAGCCTCCTGATTGGCTGGAATCGGCACGTGACGGGGCGGAGCTACACGGAGCCGGCATCCTGCACGAGAGGCTCCATTGAAGAAAGCAGAAGACCCGGACTGCGCAAGCGCGGCTAATTTGGCCATCAGAGGCCGAAAATTAGTCCGAAACCATGGAGACGAGGACGCCAGCAACGGAGCAGGTAAGTATAAAACTTTTTATAACTTCTGTATGGCTCATAATTAATGCACAATGTATATTACAAAGTGCATTATTATGGCCATACAGAAGTGTATAGACCCACTTGCTGCCGCGGGACAACCCCTTTAATGACCAACGTCATAGAAGCAGGAATCTTGACAGGACCATTCAGAGGTGAAGATGTCCTCATTCCTCGCACTCCTATGGTTCCAACGGATACGCCATTTCGATTTAAGAGATTGCAATTCCCAATTCGATTGGCGTTTGCAATCACCATCAACAAAGCTCAGGGTTAATCTTCCGAATTGTGCGGTTCAGATCTAGACACGGATTGCTTCTCACATGGACAAATATATGTTGTGTGTTCTAGAGTCGGCAAACCAGACAATCTCTATATTAGCACAGACAATGGAACAACAAAGAATATTGTATACCCACAAGCATTGTGAAATTAAACATACTAGAAGCGTGCGCTTCCTCTTTTCCATTTAACCAGACTGAGCCACAGCAACGCCATGTACATGTATATATATATATATACTGTATACCCCTTCCAGATCTGTTTCATTATGTCTGGGCAAGAGCCCTAAGTAGGTTTGAATACTCACTATAACATCATGTATTTTTGTTAGTCATATCTACAAGATTACTTGGTTTCTCTTACTGAGAACAATCACAATTGTATTTATGACTAGAGATGAGCGAACGTACTCGTCCGAGCTTGATGCTCGTTCGAGTATTAGCGTGTTCGAGATGCTCGTTACTCGTGACGAGTACCACGCGATGTTCGAGTTACTTTCACTTTCATCTCTGAGACATTTGCGCGCTTTTCTGGCCAATAGAAAGACATGGAAGGCATTACAACTTCCCCCTGCGACGTTCAAGCCCTATACCACCCTCCTGCAGTGAGTGGCTGGCGAGATCAGGTGTCACCCGAGTATATAAATCGGCCCCTCCCGCGGCTCGCCACAGATGCATGCTGACATAGATCAGGGACAGTGCTGCTGATGCTGCTGCTATAGGGAGAGTGTTAGGTGTTATTTTAGTCTTCAAGAACCCCAACGGTCCTTCTTAGGGCCACATCTGACCGTGTGCAGTACTGTTGAGGCTGCTTTTAGCAGTGTTGCACAATTATTTTTTTTTGTATATCGGGCGTGCAGAGCATTGCGTCCTCAGTCTGCAGTCATTGTACATAGTATAGGGGCAGTACTGGTGAGGCAGGGACAGTGGGAAAGGTGAAAGAGATATACTGTCTATATAGGCAGTGGGCTTTTTCAAAAAAATTGGGGAAAAATACTATCTTTGGTCTGCCTGTGACCGTCTTCAGTGTACTGCATGTCTGCCGGGGGTAGTAGTCCTAATTAATACGCAGCTAAGCGTTACAGCAGGCGTGCGCAAAATTGTTTCCTGGCTCTGCTGTGCCTGTTACATCACCGCCGTCATAGCGCCAGAGGGAAACAGTATACATAATATACGCTGCATACAGTATCTGTCTGGTGTTTCAGCTCACCATTTAAACAAATTGAAGCAAAATACTTAAGGCCTATCACTGCCCTTTGGCCACTTGACTGCTTCTGCGCTGTGAATTCCACTAGCTCAGTCATACGCACCTACGTCTCACTACAGGCGTGCGCAAAATTGTTTCCTGGCTCTGCTGTGCGTTCCGTAAGCGAAGTCAGCCTCCAACCACAGGCCAATAAGCGGCACATTTAATTACAGCGTTCTGTTTCGGCTCTACTCGTAATACACCATGCTGAGGGGTAGGGGTAGGCCTAGAGGACGTGGACGCGGGCGAGGACGCAGAGGCCCAAGTCAGGGTGTGGGCACAGGCCGAGCTCCTGGTCCAGGTATATCGCAGCCGACTGCTGCGGGATTAGGAGAGAGGCAAGTTTCAGGGGTCCCCAGATTCATCTCACAATTAATGGGTCCACGCGGTAGACCTTTATTAGAAAATGAGCAGCGTGAGCAGGTCCTGCCGGGGATGGCAGAAAGTGCATCCAGCAATCTATCAACCACCCAGTCTTCTACGCCGTCCACAGCTGCAACTCTGAATCCTCTGGCTGCTGCTCGTCCTTCCTCCCAGCCTCCTCACTCCAAGAAAATGACACATTCTGAGGAGCAGGCAGACTCCCAGGAACTGTTCTCGGGCCCCTGCCCAGATTGGGCAGCAATGGTTCCTCTCCCACCAGAGGAGTTTATCGTGACCGATGCCCAACCTTTGGAAAGTGCCCAGGGTCCGGGGGATGAGGCTGGGGACTTCCGGCAACTGTCTCAAGACCTTTCAGTTGGTGAGGAGGACGATGACGATGAGACACATTGTCTATCAGTGAGGTAGTAGTAAGGGCAGTAAGTCCGAGGGAGGAGCGCACAGAGGATTCGGAGGAAGGGCAGCTGGACGATGAGGTGACTGAACCCACCTGGTTTGCTAAGCCTACTGAGGACAGGTCTTCAGAGGGGGAGGCAAGTGCAGCAGCAGGGCAGGTTGGAAGAGGAAGTGCGGTGGCCAGGGGTAGAGGCAGGGCCAGACCGAATAATCCACCAACTGTTTTCCAAAGCGCCCCCTCGTGCCATGTCACCCTGCAGAGGCCGAGGTGCTCAAAGGTGTGGCAGTTTTTTACTGAGAGTGCAGACGACCGACGAACTGTGGTGTGCAAGGTTTGTCGCGCCAAGATCAGCCGGGAAGCCACCACCAACAGCCTCACCACCACCAGCATGCGCAGGCATATGATGGCCAAGCACCCCACAAGGTGGGACGAAGGCCGTTCACTGCCTCCGGTTTGCACCACTGCCTCTCCCCCTGTACCCCAACCTGCCACTGAGATCCAACCCCCCTCTCAGGACACAGGCATGACCGTCTCCCGGCCTGCACCCACACGCTCACCTCCGCTGTCCTCGGCCCCATCCAGCAATGTCTCTCAGCACAGCGTCCAGCCGTCGCTAGCGCAACTGTTTGAGCGCAAGCGCAAGTACGCCGCCACGCACCCGCACGCTCAAGCGTTAAACGTGCACATAGCCAAATTGATCAGCCTGGAGATGCTGCCGTATAGGCTTGTGGAAACGGAGGCTTTAAAAAACATGATGACGGCGGCGGCCCCGTGCTACTCGGTTCCCAGTCACCAGTACTTTTCCCGATGTGCCGTCCCAGCCCTGCACGACCACGTCTCCCGCAACATTGTACGCGCCCTCACCAACGCGGTTACTGCCAAGGTCCACTTAACAACGGACACGTGGACAAGCACAGGCGGGCAGGGCCACTATATCTCCCTGACGGCACATTGGGCGAATTTAGTGGAGGCTGGGACTGAGTCAGAGCCTGGGACCGCTCACGTCCTACCCACCCCCAGAATTGCGGGCCCCAGCTCGGTGGTGGTATCTGCGGCGGTGTATGCTTCCTCCAATAAACCACCCTAAGAATAAAAAAAATATAAAAACCACTAAGAATACAACCTTTCTGTAAAAGATGATAACTCTGCTTCTGCAATGGCTCAAAGAGAGGCTCACGCAATCTTCTCAGTACCAATGGCAAGTCCTGTTTTGGAAATAGATTGGTTGTGGATTGACAAAGCTTCTGGATGGCCACCAAAAAACTCTTTTTACCATGGGTGCTTGGCAAGAGATCTTCCAAAGAAAGCTGATAAAGTCGAGCCCTGAACCCTAATAGTATTAAGTCTAATCCCTTTTTCAAATACATCCTATTGAGAATTGTAACAGGTTTGCCATTGAGGGTTGTTCTGCTGAAAGCCTACTTTGGTCACACCATATTTAAAGGTGGACACCATAATGGAGTAGGCCTTATTTGTTGCAACACCTCTGGCAGCCATCAAGGTTGAGACTACTGAGTCTGACTGGCCTAGGTTTCCCTATTAGGGGCCCGTCAATCTCCATGTCGTCAGGCTGAATACATTACTGTCCTTGGACAACAACCTGTTCTGGTACACTATGTGCGGTCTGAGCGGAAGCCTCCATTAGGTTTCTGGTCTCCTCCTCAGGAGCAGGGGAAACCACGCTCTTCACGGCCAAAATGGTATGACGGCAAACACTGAGGCTTGGTCTTGCCTAGCCTTTGCCAGGACTCTTGAGACCGTCGGCACAAGAGGCAACACACAAGCCAGCTGAAAGTTCCGCACCATGGAAAAGGCATCTAGCAAGTACGGTTTCTCCCGGTGATAGTTAAATTTCTCAAGCTTAGTGTTGGCCCTCATTCAACAGCTGGTGGGCAAATGGGATCAGCCCGAATTGACCTGACAGCAAACACTTTTGGGTATAGTGCCTATTTACCTCGAATCAGTTGAAACCAGCTTAGATAATCAACCCATATGTTCAGCGCTTACTGAATGTGGAGCCTTTCTGTAGGACCCTGAAGTGCCATATAGTCCGTGAAACAGCCAGTTAGTTGCAGACATCATTTCCAGACCTTTCATCACCTAGCGAAATGAGACTTGGCCCGGTATCAGCAATGCCTATACCTGTGAGTTCAGGCTTTTAAATCTTCTCAATGTGATCAAAAGGAAATTGCAACTCTGTTAGCTCATCTCCTCTGAAGAGGAGCAGCAACTTCATTTACTGACTTGAAAATCTCTTTCAGAGGGGCAGGAAGTTGAACGTTTCCCCCCTTCTGCGTTCTTGAGAAGATCCCTGGTCTTGCAAGTTCTCCTGTAGCTCCCTCATAGATGTGCGAAAAAAGTCCTGTACCCTGGACATCATCCCCTGATAGGTGGTAGAGGAAGCTAGTGCTGACTACCGACTTAGAAAGTCCCCTAAGGAGAAGGATAGGATTATAGATTAAAATCTCTTACCTTCAATACTAAGGAAGGTTAGGCAAAAAAGAAAAAAACCCTTAATGCAAAGCCAATCTCGACAGCCATCTGGAAGTGGTATTACACAATTCTTACAAGATGCATGATGTCTTTTTGAAGTCCTCACTAGATATAATTCTACAAAAGAATCACTGATCAGCAATAGGCAGAGAGAGAAGGATGCTTACCTTGCACACATCCTATGGTTTAAATAGCTCCCCCCCATTAATTGGGATGCAGGCTCTACAGCACAGCGTTCTGCCCCAGTGTTGGCACAATGTGCCCATAAAAAGTCCAAACACAGCACATAGAATGCAGAACAATGAATCCCTTTCTGATTAGGAAGCTTAATGTGCTGCTCCCATTATATTGAAGTACTTTCAAAGTTGGCAATGAGGCAAAAAAGGTAACTTTTTTTAAGAGTGCGCCTTTTAGCAAGACGGCCACTGCTGCCTCACCCATAGACTAACTAGCAGGGACGCCCCCCGATGGCACATCCCTGCCTCTGCTCACTGCTGTCCAGCTTTAGCAAGATGGCTATGACAGCTCCACAGTCCAGTATAGCACAGCTTTGATGTAGAACCATAACGGAATCATCAGCATAGCTGGATATATCGGCGCCGGCTTGTCATCCTCAGCTGTAGTGAAAACACTGTAATGCCCTTTACGTGGGCCAAGAATCTCACAATTCTCGTTTGTCCCATGGTACGAGCTGTTGACGAGATCACCAGCTCGCTCGCACTAGGGTCGCTCGGGCACTCGTCGTTCAGTGTTTAAACTGCCCGACCCGCGCACCGCCTGGCATTGATTTTCATGTCGGCTGAAACTTCATGACGAACAAAAAACACACAATTCTCGTTCATGTCAAGTTGTTGGCTCACATTTAACACTTTCAAATCCAATTTCCCTGCCACCCGCAAACTCTGCAGCTCTTATATTTTGGGTGGAAAATAGCGTTGTGGATTCCTTGGAGTTACTCAACAGAGATGCATAGAAATGATGGCATGATGATTTTATTAGCACTTTTTGAAAATTAAACGTGAGTTATGAGATTTTCACGTTGGGAAAACCATTTATAATAATCCTGTAAATATATGTAGATATAACATATGCGGCGTCCAAGCGGCAGGCAGACCAATATGGGGGAGACTGCGGGTAATGAAGATGGATGTCACAGGTGGCTCTGCGAACTCTGCCTACAATGGTGGCAAAATGGCCCAGCTCAGTCGTGCGCAGTGGAACAGGAATAATAACTTTAGTGATTAAGGTAACGGTTGTGTCACGGTGACGCTAGTACCTTTGGGGGTGAACTTCAGTAGATGGTAATGAAATAATTGAGACAAGTCCACTTTAACTTAGTTGCAAACTGAAGGTACACAGTTTACTAAGCAATGTGTTAAACACGAACAAATTACACAGTCCACTGTGATGCAGGGTTAAGTTCAGCATTCAAATAACATTCTTCCAGTACATCAATATCACAAACAACTTTATCCTCAACGCTCTCTTTCTTTTTGCTTAAGGTTACTCAAGACAAAATCCCATCAGTCTAAGTAATCTGAGCGTTGTGTCCAAAGGATTGCCTTACAGACATTTGTAGTTATGGAGGATTGGGTTACTTGTACTCTCCCTGACTTTAGATTTAGCAAGGACTCGTATCACTCACTGTTGTGTAGAAAGATCCCATCTTTCCTCCTCCATCCTGCCCTTTGTTCTGCAGCTTATGATCTCCACTCCAGGTAACGTTCAATCCTGCAGCACCGCTGCACACCTTCTCCTTCGGATGACCACTCCTCCAACTCCTCCTTCACTTCCTGTCTCTTCTCCCACACTTTCTCTCTAACTCCTCCTCACATCCTGCCTCGCCCAGCTCACTTTCCCGGGTTTGCATCTTCTCCACCAATCAGGGATTTTTATTAACAGCAACCAATGCAGAGCCAGCGTTACTGACCAGAATAGCAGAATTGCCCATGAAGAAAGGGGAAAGACAGGGTCTTTCTCGAGTTGATACCTGTCATGTCTCCGGAGGAGTACATAAACAGGTGTTTTAGGACCCGCAATTGTGTGACTATCCTGTAGGACCCCCCGGACCACTACACATACATTTACATAATAAGATTATTCATTTCTAATTTCCCTAATCATAGATAGATAGGCAAATATGAGATTGATTGATATATATATATATATATATATATATATATATATATATATATATATATATATATATATAATTTGATAGATAAATGATAAATTCATATGAGATACATAGAAATGAGATAGATATTAGATATATAAATAGATATGAGATAAATATTAGATATGAGTTCGATACATCAATATTAAATAGATAGCTATGACATATATATGAGATAGATAAATGATACATACATATGAGATAGATAGATATATGAATATATGAAATTATTTATTTCTAATTTCCCTAATGATAGATAGACAGTGAGATACATAGTGAGATAGAAAGGGAAATATTAGAAAGATATATATTAGCTAGATAAATAGATGTTAGATAGACAAATGATAAATACACATTAGACAGATATACATTAGATAGACACATAGATATTAGATAGATATGAGCTAGATAGATCTATATCATATAGATAGATATCTATGTCATATATATCTCATATCTATCTCATATATATTTATCATTTATCTATCTCTGTAATACAGTGCCGTACAGAGACTTCATATAACTACATACAATGTATATAGCATGTTTCTAATGTTATGCAGAGGAAAGTTTAGCTGTCGGAGCTCTCTTCTGCATCTATATATATAAAGACGAAAGCCCTCACTGACTCACTCACTGACTGACTGACTCGCCAAAAGTTCTCCAACTTCCCGATGTCGTAGAAACATGAAATTTGGCACACGCATAGATTATCTCCAAATTAGGAAAAGTAATTGGGTCCCAACGCGATTATTCAATTCTAGCGCAAAAGAATTGGCGTCGAAATTTTACATACGTAATCTAAATCTGTCACTTCCCGGTGTCATAGAAACGTGAAATTTGGCAGGAGCATTGATTATGTCATAAATAGGAAAAGTTAATGGGTCCCAACTCCATTATTCAATTCTATGCGCAAAAGAATTAGCGTCCAAATTTTACGTACAGAATCTAATTATCTCACTTTCCGGTGTCATAGAAACGTGAAATTTGGCACGAGCATTGATTATGTCATAAATAGTAAAAGCTAATGGGTCCCAACTCCATTATTCAATTCTATGCACAAAAGAATTAGCGTCCAAATTTTACGTACAGAATGTAATTTCTTTACTTTCCGGTGTCATAGAAACAGGAAATGTGGCACGAACATTGATTATGTCATAAATAGGAAAAGCTAATGGGTCCCAACTCGATTATTCAATTCTAAGCGCAAAAGAATTGGCGTCCGAATTTTACGTACGGAATCTAATTTTCTCACTTCCCGATGTCATAGAAATAGGAAATGTGGCACGAGCATTGATTATGTCATAAAAAGGAAATGCTAATGGGTCCCAACTCCATTATTCAATTCTATGCACAAAAGAATTAGCGTCTAAATTTTACGTACATAATCTAAATCTCTCACTTCCCAATGTAATAGAAACATGAAATTTGGCACGGGCATTGATTATGTCATAAATAGGAAAAGTTAATGTGTCCCAACTCGATTATTCAATTCTATGCGCAAAAGAATTAGCGTCCAAAATTTTACGGACGGAATCTAATTTTCTCACTTTCCGGTGTCATAGAAACATGAAATTTGGCACGAGCATTGATTATGTCATAAATAGGAAAAGTTAATGGGTCTCGACTTGATTATTCAATTTTATGCGCAAAATAATTAGTGTCCAAATTTTATGTACGTAATCTAATTCTCTCACTTCCTGATGTCATTTTATATAAAGTAAACGTCACATGGTTACCTCCACGTGGTGTTTCCTGGGTAATGCAGAGAATTATGCAAAATGGTGAACATATGTTTTTCCGGTATCTCTAAAGTAAGCACGACTTCATAAGAATTTCCGTGTGAACACCAGATAAACACCAGTACCAAATTAACTCGGGCAAAGCCGGGTATATCAGCTAGTATTGTTATAAACGTGTGTCAGACTTCGCCCTGGAAGCTTCGCAGGGAAATCTCATTGTTGGACGAGGTCCAGCACTGGATTGGAGAGGGTTAAACTGAACGATAATCGTCCCATGTAAACGCAGCATAAGAAAGTGCTAAATTCCATACCAAGCCACTTCACCCATGGTCCATGGTGCACTATGAGCACCATAAGGGCCCTTTTACACAGACTGATAAATCATTTAGATTGCTGCACCCAGTGTGAATCTATATGATTATCCTTCAGTTTCTGCATGCACAACTGATCGGCCATGTATACAGGCAATCTACGGTGACCAGATTTTCTCAGGGTCAAAGCAGGACAAAGTGGTGTGGTCAGGGGCGGGGCTTATCACACGGTATGAATTTGATGATGATGATTATCCGTTCAGTCACATCCAACCCTCGGTCACTCCATGGATTAATGTTCTCCACGCATTCCTGTCTTTCACAGCTTCTTTCAGTTCCGGGATTTACATGTTGGTGGTGGCCTTGATTGTATCCAGTCATCTTGTTCTTTGTCATCCTAATCTTCTCTTCCCACTGACCTTCCAAGCATCAGTCTTGTTTCCAGTGAGTTAGCGTGCATCATGTGCCCAAAAAAAGAGCCGCTGTTTGGTGATTTTGCCCTCTAGTGATATTTTCGGTTTGACGCGATCTAACACTACCTTGTTCATTGTCATGGCGGTCCAAGGTATCCGCAGCATTTTCCTCCAGACTAGAGTTCAAACGCATCAATTTTCCTTCTGTCTGTTTTTCTGAGCGTCCAACATTCCCAACCATACGTCGTTATGGGAAAGACCATTGCATTGGCCAGTCTGGTTTATGCTGCAATGCTTTTCCAGATCTCTTCCATTCCTTGCATTGCAATGCTACCAAGTGTGATCTCAGGTCCAGATTGCCCGTTGCAATCGATCTTGGATCCAAGGAAGGTGTGATTTTTACCTCCGTCGTTATAAGAAGTACAGGGCCGATACAGAAAAAGACAGGGAGTAAATTCTGCAGCATTTCTGCATCCACAAAACAGTCAAAATTTGTACCGTTGGTGCGGATTTTGACTGGAAATTAGCCGTGCATCCACAGCTGATGTCATACTATGTGGCACTGCCCCTTACCTCCTCCGTAGGCTTCCCGCTGTCAGTGCTCCCTGGCTTCAGGTTCCCAGCAGCCTGTAGTGGCCTCACCTGACCAGTGGCGCCGTACCTGACCAGGCCACTGGAACCAGAAGCCCGGGTGCACTGACAGCGGGAAGCCCTTGGAGGTGATGAGGGGGAGCGCCACTGCATATCTACAGCTGATTTTTAGTCAGAATGGTACAAATTTTGACAGTTATTTTTAGATGCGGATATTCTGCAGAATTTCCACCATGTGAAACATACCCTAAGTCAGCTTGAGGTACGCTGCCACGTGCAGAGTGGCCTCAGTAGTAATACTACACTCAATACCAGCCCCAGCAGTAAACGTGACCCCCACAGTGGCCTTAGTACTAATAGTGACCCCCATACCAGCCCCAGCAATAATAGTGACCCCCACAGTGGCCCCAGTAGTATTAGTGCTCCCCTATACCAGCGCCAGCATAATAGTGACCCCCACAGAAGCCCCAGCAATAATAGTGACCTCACAGAAGCCCCAGCAATAACAGTGACCCCCAAAGTATCCCCAGCAATAATAGTGACCCCACAAAAGCCCAAGCCATAATAGCGACCCCCACAGTATCCCCAGTAATAATAGTGACCCCTACAGTATACCCAGCAATAATAATGACCTTCACAGTATACCCAGCAAGAATAGTGATCCCCACAGTGTCCCCAGCAATAATAGTGACCCCCACAGTATCCGCAGGAATAATAGTGACCCCACAGAAGCCCCAGCAATAATGGTGACCCCCACAGTAGCCCCAATAGTATTAGTGCTCCCCTATACTCCCCTAAGCGATAATAGTGACCCTCACAGTAGCCAAATAGTATTAGCACTCCCCTATACTCGTCCCAGCAATAATAGTGACCCCACAGTAGCCCAATAGTATTAGCACTCCCCTATACCCGCCCCCAGTAATAATAGTGACCCCCACAGTAGCCCAATAATATTAGCGCTCCCCTATACCCACCTGAGCGATAATAGTGACCCTCACAGTAGCC
Organism: Eleutherodactylus coqui; assembly: GCF_035609145.1. Taxonomy (NCBI): domain Eukaryota; kingdom Metazoa; phylum Chordata; class Amphibia; order Anura; family Eleutherodactylidae; genus Eleutherodactylus; species Eleutherodactylus coqui. The sequence continues at coordinate 165,446,321 of NC_089844.1, forward strand.
GAATAGTATTAGCACTCCCCTATACTCGCTCGAGCAATAAAAGTGACCTGCACAGTAGCCCAATAGTATTAGCTTTACCCTATACTCGCCCCAGCAAAAATAGTGACCCCACAGTAGCCCAATAGTATTAGCACTCCCCTATACCAGCCCCCAGCAATAATAGCGACCCCCCACAGTATCCCCAGCAATAATAGCGACCCCCACAGTATCCGCAGCAATAATAGCTACCCCCACAGTATCCGCAGCAATAATAGCTACCCCCACAGTATCCCCAGCAATAATAGTGACCTCACAAAAGCCCCAGCAATAATAGTGACCCCACAGAAGCCCCAGCAATAATAGTGACCCCACAAAAGCCCCAGCAATAATAGTGACCGCACAAAATCCCCAGCAATAATAGTGACCCCACAGAAGCCCCAGCATTAATAGTGACCCCACAGAAGCCCCAGCAACAATAGTGACCCCCACAGAAGCCCCAGCAATAATAGTGACCCCACAAAAGCCCAAGCCATAATAGCGACCCCCACAGTATCCCCAGTAATAATAGTGACCCCTACAGTATCCCCAGCAATAATAATGACCTTCACAGTATACCCAGCAAGAATAGTGATCCCCAGAGTGTCCCCAGCAATAGTAGTGACCCTAACAGTATCCCCAGGAATAATAGTGACCCCACAGAAGCCCCAGCATTAATAGTGACCCCACAGAAGCCCCAGCAACAATAGTGACCCCACAGAAGTCCCAGCAGCAATAGTGACCCCCACAGAAGCCCCAGCAATAATAGTGACCCCAACAGTATCCCCAGCAATAATATTGTCCCCACAGAAGCCTCAGTAATGAGAGAGAGAGAGCAAATAGTGAGAGAGCAAAGTACTTAGAAATTCCTAGAAAAAAGATACCCCCAGAGACTAATAGACATGGCCCAAAAAAGAGCCAGAACGGACGCCTCCATACGTGTCAACAAAGGCCGCACATTGAACCCTCAAAAATATAGGCCCAATTTCATCACTACACACAACCCTCAACACAAAGTGGTACCGTTCAATATTAGAAAAATATTGGACCATCCTTTTAAAGGACCCCTTCCTTACCAAACACATTCCTCAGAAACCTACAATCACTTTCAGAAGGGCAAGGACCCTAAAATCCATAATGGCGCCTAGCAAACTGGGGGAAACAGTTGCACAAATCAATCCCACTTTTTTCCCCCAAACTTATTGGGGTTACAGTTGTGGTAACAGAGGCTGCAAGTGCAGCGCAGTGTTATGTAATATGAAGAATTGCTTCACTAGCCAGGTCACTAAAGAAGGTTTTCAGATTAAAATGTTTTTAAGTCGCTCTACCGATTATGTTATTTATTTACTGGAATGTCCGTGCAAATTACAGTATGCTGGTCGCACTATCCAGCCGTTGCGCTGTCGTATAAATAAACATAGATCATATTCCACCAATGGTTTATTAAAGCGCAGCATTTTGTGACCTTCTACCATCACTCATAAATAGGATTTATTTGTTGTTCCAGTCACATTCTTCAACAAATTCCACTCCCTATAAACAACCGTTTTGAGGTTTTCACCCCTCAGTGCCGGCCCAATAGTATTTTTACGTCCTGCCACTGCAGAATGTGTGTGGAGGAAGATAGTGCTGTTATCTCCCTTCATACAGTGCGGGCGTCAGCTGTTTATTACAGCTGACACCCGCAGGCTATCAACCCTTTAAATGACGCTGTCAACTCTGACAGCGGCATTTAAACCCCCCGTGCAGGTGTCATGGCAGCCGGAGGCCTTCTGAAAGGCCCCATGGCTGTCTTGGCAGACTGCCCATCAAGCCTTCCCCATGGGGTGGCTTGGTAGGCTGCCTGTCAGAATGCAGTATGATGTAATGTTATGGCATTACATCATACTACAACAGCGATCAAAGCATCACTGGTTGTTGTCCCCTCTGGGGACTAAAGGAAAGTGTAAAAAAAAAAAAAGTTTTATTAATTATTTTTAAAAAAAGTAATGAAAGTTAAAAAAAAAACCTTTTGCCATAAAGCAAAAATATGTATTTGGTATTGCTGCGTCCGGAAAAATCTAATCTATCAAAGTAATGCATTATTTACCCCGCACGGTTTTTTAGTCACTCCAAGAAAAAATATAATAAAAAGCGATCAAAAAGTTGTTTGTATTCAAAAATGGTACAATCGGAAACGACGGGACGTACCGCGCAAAATGAGTCCTACATAATGTCGGAAGAAGAATAAAGTTATTGTGCGCAGAAAATGGAGAGAGAAAATAATTTTCAAAAATTAAATATCTTAAAAAAAATACAAGTAGAATAGCAAAATAAAAATATATAAGTTCGGTATCGCAGTAATCGCACTGACCCATAGAATAAAGTTATCAGGTTATTTTTGTTGCAGTTTGGGCGCCGTGGGAACAAGACGCACAGAAAGATGGTGGAATGTCGTTTTTTTTTTCCATTTCTCTCCACTTAGAAATTTTTTAAAAGTTTTTCAGTACATTATAAGGGCTTATTCAGATGACCGTATATCGGCTGGGTATTCATGCCGGCCAATATACGGCGTCCCTCTCTGCAGGGGAAGGAGGCTGGAAGAGGCGGGAGCAGTGCACTGAACTCCTGCTCCCTCTCCGCCCCTTGGCACTATTTGCAATGAGAGGAGGCGGGGCGGGGCGAGCTAAGTTTCAAGAGTTAGCTCCCCCCCCCTGTCCAACCCCATCCTATTGCAAATAGTGCCGAGGTGTGAAGAGGAGGCAGAGAGGGGGCAAGAGCTCAGTGCACTGCTCCAGTCTCTTCCAGCCTCCTCCCCCTGCAGAGAGGGACGCCGTATATTGGCCGGTGTGAATACGCGGCTGATATACGGTCGTCTGAATAAGCCCTAAGGTACAATAAATAGCACCATTGAAAAATACAACTTGTCTGCAAAAACCAAGCCCTCATACAGCGGCGTCAATGAATAAATAAAGGAGCTACGATTTTTTAAAAGGGAGGAGGAAAAAACAAAAATGGAAAAAAGCAAAAAAGCTCCTTAGCTAAGGGGGTAAGAAAGAGAGAAATGTACTGGATCTTCAGACTTAACACTCTTGTATCGTTGGGACTCAATGAAAGGCTGGAAAATGTTTATGCTGGCTGATCACGAGGTTCCAGCCACACATCTGTATACCATCATGATCATATAATAATTTCATTAATGCATTCCCCTGTGATTGTATCTGCACTCATGCGGTTATATGGCTGTATGTATGCAGTTCAATGGCTTTTCCCTATTTGTATCATACGTTCCCTCATTCACAACTAGCCCCATATCCAGCTACCATCCATGTCTCCACTTGTCCCCGCCTCCCGTTACCAAACAGCCTATCACCACATCTGCTGTGAAGCCCTGCCCACAAAATCAGGATAAATTCCCTGTCTCCCCTTAGCCTCATCCATTTCTCCCTTGGACATCGGCTGTGCTCCAGCTCATGGTCAGCCTCCAGCTGTTCTGTTGATTCGTTTCTCTCAGTGAAGTAACTTTGTCTATATTGTTGCCTTTTATCATTTATGGCCGACCTTAATGCTCTTATTTCCCGCTGACTCGGTTACCCAGTATTAGGGTTATCAGTTCCCCTCCCTGAGAGTGAAGGCTAGTTCATAGTTCAATTATCAGGTCACATTGTGTGTATGCACCTGCATGAGCAGGTAGTTATGTAGGGGGGGGGGGGTATACGTGCATATATTGCATCAATGTTATATTAGTACACATTATAGTAGTGTGTGTGGGTTTTTATTTCCCCCTCCCCTCCCTAGCTTTGTATGGTAACTTATGCATATCCCATTTGCGCTCACATATGTATGTTTGTGGCAACCTGTTCAGACACACAGGTGCGAATATTAAATATTTATTGCTCATACTTATCATTTAATATTACTACAAGCTGTTGTCATCCACAGATTCAAGTTATATGTAATTTATTAGTCTGCAGCCTTCGCTGTTTTATTAAAATAGTTTTTATTATGCATGTATTACTATGTATATACTGCTGTGTTATCCATTCATCCACCAAGTAATGGTTTTTTTTTCTATTTTTTGATTTTATATTTTTTCCCTTCCTTTCTCTATTTTTTTCCTTCACTGTACCCTTGTTTTATATTCATATGTGTTTAGCCATTGCCCATGTACTGTTGGTCATCCCAGCACTACTGATGAAGGGCTTTACCCCGAAATGTGTTTATTAGCTGGATTTTAATCTAAATAAAATGAGAAGTGGGATATTCATCCAATTGTTCTGGTACCTTTATTGGAACCTCTGGAGAGTTGCGCCTACACAACAGACTTTTCTTACTATTTCAGTAATGGTGCCCCCCATGTCCCCCCCCCTGCCCCCCCCCCCCCCCCCCCCCCCAGGAATAATAGCGACTCCCAGCAGTGATGGCGCGCCAGCCCCCCCCCCCACAGACTCCCTGGCACTAATGGCGACTCCCCCTACAGGCTCCCCAGCAGTAAAAGTGACCTCCCCCGCACGTAAAGGCGACCGCCCCCCCCCCCCCACAGACTGCCCAACACTTTCAGACTTACCTTAAAAATGCACCTTCAGGGAGGCATACCTAGTCCCCCGCCCCTCCCTATGGCCCCCACACCTTCAACCCTACCTGTCACACATTCACTGAAAAAGCCAAAAATACCTGAAGGTCTGCAAAGCAGACACGGTCGCCATAGGCACGATCGCCATAAGGCAGGCACAATCGCCACCGGCACAATCGCCGTAGGGCAGGCGCAATGGCCTTAAGCCCTGAGGATATGTAGTCAGCTAGACAATAATGTGTGGAGGAGCAGCTTGTTCCTGGCAAGCTAATATGCAGTCACCCACTCAACCCAGCCCAGAATGGGGAGGAGTGACTGCATATACTAAAAGCCTGCACATGTGAACGATACCAAAGATGTCAGCCATAGATAGGTGGTGACCCACCATACAGGATATCAACCCTGGCTGATATGACAGCGGGTTGCCCTGTATCTCTAAGGTGGGCCACACTGGCTGACATCTTGGGCTCCCCCACCAACTAGCAAACTACATACGAAAGTACTAATGCATACTGATAAAATGCGGGTGTTAGTACTGCATTTTGGCCAAAACGCATAGGCTGACGCACACAACCTCTACCCCTGCACTTCCTTACCTCCCCACCCCGTTTGCTTTCTAATAACTGACTTCCACATGTAATTCTTGTATTGCCTGTGTTCCCCCATGCCTCGCTCGGTATTAGTGTAACTTGACGCCACGAGGAAGTCCTGGTGGAGTCAAGATGCGATCGGTGAGAGGAGATGAAACATCTTCTCGGAGGCTTCCACATTTGAATCCAGATGCGATTATCCTCCATGGATCCTGCTGGCTACTGGGTATGCGCCCGCCAGCAAAATGCCGGATGCATTCGCAGGAGCCGGGGAGCCCAGAAAATTTTAAATCGCCTTGCTCCCAGTGATCAACGGTTGCTGAGTGCTTGGAGCAGTGACCAGAGGCCTCGCTGAGCGGTCCCCGGTCACGTGATAAAGTAGCGATCTAACATTAGGCCGGTCACGCATGACCGGAGAGGAATTACGGGTTCTGCATGCGCTTGATCAGCGGTAATACGCAGATCAATCACATGCATTGGATTACACAATTCCCCTCAATTAGCGGGTCAGAATTACGTAATCCACTGGCAGAAACAGAACACGGCATGCTATATTTTACCGCAGATATCAGCGACCTAGAGCCCATTGTGCCTTGTGTACGGGCTGCGGGTACCCGGGTCATCTCTAAGCGACGACGCGGGAAATAAAAACAAAAAACGGTGTAATGCGCATGACCGTCTGTGTGAGTAGGCAGTTATGCGCAGTACATTACGCAGCCGTACGCAGGGTCACAGCTGGGATCCGCTGCGGACCTCCGCAAGCGGATTCCACCTATGGCTGCATGAACCCGGCGTTATTCAGACCGCTACCTGTAATCTGTAATTTACAAGAAGCCCTGGGAACGCTCGCCTTCATGCAGTTCCAGGAGCAGCTTGTTGTGCGCCTTCTCTGTGAGACCGCCGCACCGCAGCAAGATTACAAAGTCTCACAGAGCGCCACTTTTTACACCCCATCCCTGCCGCTGAGGTCACAAAATATCCTCCCCCCCCCCCCCCCCCCCCCTTTCATGCTTTTTTGGGGGTACTCTGTTTCCTTGCCCCATGTGCCCAAACAGCCTCCGTAATTACCCCTGTCTTTGGACATAAAACACAGTTTATTACTTTTATCTAATATTTAGGGAATGCCAAAAAATGGGGATGGTGGGGTGGGGGTGGGGGATTATTTTTAGGAAGTCAATTTCCCCCCCCCCCCCCCCGTATAAGTGGGCAATGGGGCCTTGAATTTATTCAGTTCTGCCCTGAAATCCAGCGGGCATTCCCTCCATTATGGGCCTAGCCATGTGTCCAAGTAGATTAGGGCCACAATGGGTATGTTTCTGAACACGAGACAAACCGGGGTATTCATTTTGGGGTAAAAGTCTTCATTCCTATGTACACTGTACAAAAAAACCCAGTTTTTAAATTGACAATTGCCAAAAAAATGAAAATTGTAATTTTTTCTTTCTGCTTTGCTTAGATTCATTCAAATACTGTGGGGTCAAAATACACAATACACCCCTAGAGGAATTCGTTAAGGGGTCTAGTTTTCATTTGTGGGGGTTCTCTATCGTTTTGGTCACTCAATGGCTCTACAACTGTGCAATAGGGCCTAAATCTCCTTCAAGCAACATATCTGTTCCGAAAGCCACCAGTTGCTCCTTTCATTTTGGGCCCCACTGTGCATAGACGTAATACTAGGGCCACAATGGGTATGTTTCTGAGCACGGGACAAACAGGGGTATCCATTCTGGGGTGCAAATCCTAATTTTCATGTGTACTATAGAAAAAAGTCCTGTCTTTAAAATGACATATTTGCAAAAATATGAAATTTTAGTTTTTCTCTTCTAAATTGCATTGACTCCTGAAAAAAAACTGTGGGGTCAAAATACTCATCACACCCCTCAGTGAATACGTTAAGGGGTGTAGTTTTTAAAATGGGGTCACTTGTGGGGGTATCTATCATTTTGACTCCTATGAGCCTTTCCAATCTTGGCTTGGTGTAGGAAAACAGTGTTCCTCAAAATGCTGAAAAGTAATGTTAAATTTGTACATCTCCTAAATGGTTAAAAACAAGTTTTTCCAATGTGCGCCCAAAATAAAGTAAACGGATGGAAATGTATATCTTAGCAAAAATTTCTATATTATGTTTGCACATATTTGAGATATTGCAGTTGGAAATGTGAAAAAATGACGCTTTTTTCACTTTTCCCAATTTTGGCGCTTTTAATAAATAAACACAAATTCTATCGTCTTTTTTTCCCGCCTAAATGAAGTACAACATGTGGCGAAAAAAACATGTCAGAATCGCTTCGATATGCAGAACCTTTTTGGTGTTTTTTCCATGTTAAAGTAACACCCGTCAGATTTGCAAAATTTGGCCTAGTCATTAAGGCGCAAACAGGTTTGGTCACTAAGGGGTTAAGAACCAGGGGCTCACAGAGACCCAGTTTCAGACTTCGGCGATAAGCTACTGCATAAGGCTTTCCCATTCGCTTCAGTGATTTCCCAAATCTGGTAACCTTTACTTCCTCGTTTTATTTTAAACTAGCTGATTACCCGGTGTTGTATTTTATTTTTAGACACGAAAAGAATTTGTGTGTACTCCTTTAATATCTTAGTATATGAGGAGGAGGTCATCTGTGTTAGATAAGACTGTGAAATAAAAAAACATCTGCTCAAGTGCAATTCTGGCATCCCCCCCCCCCCCTCGAGTAGTGGAGCTGTCTTACCCCCCAAAAAAATTTGTCCCCATGGGATGAGTTATATATGTACCAAGTTTGGTTGAAATTGCTCCAGGCGTTCATGAGTTATGGTTGCATACGCATACATTCTATTTTACTGTCTGTGTATGCCTGAAAACATTATCTCCATTGTAACGTTGCTCTCTGTATTTTTTTTTTTTATACATATGTATATTTAGCACTGCTAGTCTATTTTAGAATAAATCTGCAATTTATTAGTCAAGTCCTGTCTGTTTTAAAATGGACCATAACTGCAAAAACTGTGTTCATAATTCATAGTCTGGGTTCCAGCGTATCGGTGACATAAAAGGTGTGTGTATGTTGTGTTTGTAGAGTGCTGGAGACCTTAGACTGACCAGGGGGTTATTTAAGCTTTTTTTTTTTTTTTGCATATGTGCAGGAGCCTGGGAAAAGTTGGTACAAATCAGCCTGTACTCTAACTCATCGAGGCTCTGATGCAATTGGTAGCAGTGAGTGCGCTCAGATTAGTTGATCCGTGAAAAATCGTTGACAGACAAGTTGGTGGCAGCAGTTGGATATTTAAAATGTCTGTTTCAGAACTGAGCAATTAATTCTCGTACAAAAAAATTTAGCAAAGTCTTTGCGAAGATCACCGCAAAACTTGTACAAGGTTTTGACTCTGTGCTAATATATCATTTTTCTTTGGAGTAAGGAGTAACTCTTTCTTTGCTGCACCATACAGATTGATACCTGAAACCTATACCCCCAATCTCTGGCTGATAGATCTGCAGACATGGCTAGTCGTCCTCCTCTGAAAATGGTGGGTGATCTGCCCCTCATCGCATACTTTGCAGACAACTGGGAGAATGTGGAGAATTTCCAGGCTGAAGAAGGGGACCTGCTGATAGACACCTACCCCAAATCTGGTGAGAGCAAGGAAGGTGTGGTGCCTGCAGCCCACCTGCACCCTGCAGGTGCCCAGAAACCCTTCTTTCCCCATGTCTAAGTATTCTATGCCATGTTGACCCTTGGTAGGTACCACTTGGATGAGTGAGATTGTGGACTTAGTTCTACACGATGGAGAGAATAAGACAAGCCAACGTGGAGCCATATTTGAGCGGGTGCCCTTCTTAGAGTTTGCCATGCCTGATATGCCAACAGGTAAGCGCTGCAGATGTTTAGGTTTTTTTGCTACACGTCTCTTGTATGATATATGCTCCATATGTTATAACAACCTGCCTCTTCATTAGGCATTGAGAAACTTAATAAAATGAAGCCTCCTCGCTTGATGAAGTCTCATTTACCCGTCCACCTCCTGCCAGAGAGTTTTTGGGAGAAGAACTGCAAGGTACTTACGTGGCTCTTCATGGACCACAGCTGATGACAAGCAGTTGATTTTCCATCTCCTGCCCTGTCTACTTCACTGCTGCTATAAAGCTAACTCCAACTATGTGTCTTATCACTAGTCTGCTTCCTATCCCAGGCTTATCTCTTACCAGGTCTACCTCCCTTGCTGTAGGGTTTGGTCCTCCCATTACTCTAAAGGTCCTCGTTCTTCTCTTGCTGTAGAATCAGGTCCTTCTCTATTGTTCTAATTGGGACCATCTACTAAACAGCCACTTATCAGAGACCCCCATCTAGTAGTACGTTGGATTTCCTTTGATCTTCAGAACCACAGAAATCCATTATGACGTGCATCCATAAGTATCAGAGGAACCAGGTGTGACAAGAAACCATCCCATTACTGCACCAGCGTTACAGGATCATGGATTCATGCTGCTTGTGCCAAATTCTGAGCTATCACCATGCCGCAACACAGAACTGAATCCCTCTGACCAGGAGATGTTTTTCCGCTGCTCAGTGATACAAGTTTTTGTGCTCTTTTTGTCCCGTAGCGGCTCGCCTTTCTGTTTCTCTTAGACACAATGGCGCTGGACCTGGTCATCTGCTGTTATATCCCATCTGTGCTAAGGAACGGCGAGTTGGGTGTTTGCACACATTAGTTGGAGCTCCAGCATTGTATTCAGCTGCTTCCAACAATTTAGGGCCTGCTTATCATGGCAAAAACACACATGCTTATGCGCAACTATGCTCGCCACTACGGAGTGTAGTTGCGCATGAACGGGTTTTAGTGTAGGAGTTTGAAAGAACCAGTGGGAAGATAGGTCTGGACCCATGTTTCTCACATGTAGTATTAACGGGTGGGAATCTCACTAAAGAAAGTGAAACCATTGAAATCAAGGGTTTTGTTTTGTCCCATTATGCATCAGTAATTATCTGAAGTAGCCCTCGGAATGATTCCTCACATCCTCCTCTGACCCCTTTTGGTGAGGAGTTGTTTCCGTCCACAGGATTCCCTTTCGCTAGATACTTTCCTCGCTCACACCATTTTCTGTATACTCTACACACCGTTATACAAGAGAACCACATGTGCTCGGCAGTGAAGTCCTGGCCCCGGCTAGTTTAGCATCGAAGACCGGGCTTTGTTGGAAGTCACTCCGATCTAATATGGATTCGCATTGAAACTGATCCACATTAAACTTGTCACGTGATTTTATGCTGCACTCTGTGGTCACGATGACAATCCCATATAGGGAAGTGCCAATCATGAAAGGGCTGAGGGCTTTACTTAAGTCGTCATTCACTGCATGGCCTTCGCCGTTACTTTATAAACAGGTGTATGTCTCGTTCTACCTGGCTAGATCCATTATTGCTCTGCTCTCAGGGCTCCCATGCTTTCTGTAAGGCTGGGTCTAGTTCTCCTTCTGTAGAGCTCGGCCCAACATGTATGATCTCTCTCCCTCTGTCTCTTGCAGTACACTTATGTCCGTCTTCCAATATAACCTTCTGTCTTATTCTGTAGAGTATGGTCAATCACTGGACTTTCTCTCCCTCTTGCACTTTCTTCATGTTGTGCCATTTCAGGTCTCTGTCTCGCTGTAGATCCTGTTCACTCTCGATTATACAACTTTTTACGATCCTCTCCTCCACAGATTATTTATGTGGCCCGAAATCCTAAGGACGTATTGGTGTCATTTTATCATTTCTACCGCATGGCCATTATCCACCCAGATCCGGGAACATTTGATGAATTTCTTCACCAGTTCATAAAAGGGACAGGTACATATAGGATCTATATACTCTATCTGCTGATTTATGGGCACAGACCATCATGAAAACACTCTGACATCTTACAGATAGCCTAGTAACAAGGGCACAATTTGACCCTCTAAATGCCCTCTTTAAATGCTTCGGAGACCACTTACAACCAGTACAGCACATGTAAGGGGGGACCCCAGAAATGCGTTCACATTTGCAAATATTTGTTACGCTTATTCGAACATTTATTTGCAGGGGGGAATGTTTTCACACCAAAATAAAACTCTACGCCCGGAATGGGTGCAAACTTCCTGAGGATGAAGAAGTGATGGTGAAGTGATCAGGGAGTCACTGAGGACTGTGTGCAGCTGGCTGTGACTAGGGGCAGCTGAGAGACTCTGTGGGCTGCTAGCTGTGGCCGGAGCAACGATGGGCTGTGAAGGAGTGCTGAGTCTGAATTCTTGAAGGAGTTCGGAGTGCAAATCCACGAAGGCCACGGCCATAGGGAGCCTGTGGGAGTTATTCTAGAGACTGATCCTTTCTTCTACAATTAAATGCTTTGGAGACAGGCAACAGACATTGAACAACGCTGTATGCCCATCCCTGTGGGAAGGACACTAGAGTTTGTAGGTGTGGAAGTACCTCAGTAAAACCTAGTGTGTGCACACGAACAATCCGAGCTTAGACTATAAGCAGGCCTGCTAGATAGAGACTTTGATATTGATCGTTTTATTAATCATTGGAGCTTTGCATTGAAAGGAACTTTTCCCTTGGTGTGCATCAGCTCCTCAGACACCTCTTCAGTAAATATTGACTGTGTAGAGAAACAGTACATTACTTTACTGTGGTACGTGTAATATGTGATGGTGTGCATTAACTGTACTTTGTGTTCCATATCTACCACAGGTTATGATCATTAGGTAGTGATAGTCTGGCTTTATCACTAACCATGAGTTTTTTTTGTAGACTGGTGTCCGCATCGTATCTTGCATCTTGTGCCATCCAACACCACCGTTCTATTCAAAAACAGGAAGACTCTGTTTTCTAAGGAGTCAGGAGGTGGTGATTGCTCCTTCTGGCCACTATTTGACATTCCAGGAGCACCCGGTAATTTGCTTCGGCATAAAGAGGATGTCCACCTCTACAAAGCTCCTGTGTATTGACTTTTTCACACAAGCGGTCTCTTTACAGCACACCGCAAGTGTATCTGCTGTGCGGGAGCTTGCAGCAAGTATTAGGAGAGCAAGGAGGAGAGAGAATATTGTCATGACTGACCATCTGACCGAGGGTCTCCGCGTTACCTCTGCAGGTCAGGGTAGTGACAAAGACCTTTCTGGACGACTCTGGAGGTTATGAGGCAGAGAGGGATGAACAGCTGGTAGTGGGAGCAAGCACTTACAATGGCAGGATTACCCCCATTGTAACACCCTCCCATAACTCCAATCCAATGTGGAATTGAGCCATGGCAGACCTAGCAACAAGGCACTAGTGCAACTTGGAAGTAGCAAAAAAAAAAATCTGGGTGTTGAACCTACTTTCAAAACCAGTGGCTATGTGACAAACTGGACAGTTTTGGAAAGGATACCACCACCCATAGTTGTCACCACCAGAGTTCTCTCCATATGTTGAGTAGGAATCTGGTAGTGGTCCACCATGGCCTGATGTATGAAATTCCCTGCTGAACCAGACAGGCAGACATGGAACGCTGTACTGGAAACAGACAGTGGCACAGGTAAACAAAAACCTGGAGGGGGCTGGTTAATACCTAGGGTAGCTACTCCTACAGACACTAGGCTCGAGAGTTCTCCCGCTTTACGAGGGCAGGAACCAACCTGGTGACCCAGAGCTCTACAGTACATGCACATTTTTTGAGAGCGTCTGTGCATGCATTCCTCCTCAGATAGTTTGACTTGATCAACCTGCATGGGTTCAGGGTCATCAGCCAAAAAGGTAGTGGGCAGAACAAAAAGTGGCCCCTGGTACTTGGGTGCCAGGTGTGTCGACCTCCCCTCCTGGGTACCCTCCTTGGTTCTCTCCTGGAACTGGAGATCAATTCTCATAGCCAGGCATCCAGGGAAGCTGGAACCTCGCAACCAGCCAACTCATCTTTTATTGCAACCTGACAAGCTCTCCCAGAATCTCGCTACCAAGGCCTCATTGTTTGAACTCCACTCCGAGGCCAGAGTTCTAAACTAAATGTCATATTGCACTACAGAGAGACTACCCTGCAGTAGACATAACAGGGCTGAAGTGGCTGAAGTAGTGCGACCTGGTTCATCAAAGACCCTCAAATGTCTCTACAAACAAGGTGAGATCATTAACCACCAGATCGTCTCTCTCCCAGAGGAGATTAATCCAGGTCAAAGCCTAACGAGACAGGTGAGACATCATGAACACCACTTTGACGCGATTCATGGGAAACAAATGAGACCGCAGCTCAAAGTGCAGTGAACGTTGGTTGAAGAAACCGTGACATTGTTTGGAGTCACACTCGCGGTGTGGTGCTGCAGCCAAACAAAGCCCGGATCCATTCGAAAAACCTGACTGCAAAAGGAGTCGAAGTAGTGTCTGCTGGGAACTGTGGCACCACTGCATCACTAGACATGGAATTCAGATGAGTGCTCGGGTTGCACAAATAAGCCAGGATCTGTTCCTGGCAATTGCGCTGTTGAACCAATTTTTTCCACAGCTCAAAAGCTCCCTCTCTGGAGGCGTCAGCGGCGGTCCATGGTCTCGGTCTACGGTTACGGATTCTGGAATGTGGATTCACTGGGCTAACCAACCAGCCTGGTTTATATACCAAACAAGGTGACTGGCCATGACCCCAGCAGACAGGGCCAGTTTCCCTTCTTAGGTATTCCTAAGGTAAACAGAGATGGAAGGGGACCTGCCTACAAGCGGGGTAATCGCCCCAATAAGGGCGGGCCAGCACTGGAAACTAGGGTTTGACTAGCCCTGACAAAACGGGGATGAAGCACTGAACACAGCAAAGAGACTGCACAGAACTAACTTACTACAGAGATGAGAATAAACACAGACAGAAGGGAAATGAACACATATAGATACACAGCACAAGGCAAAGGTAGAAATGGGATATGCAGGGAAAGGTCAAAATAGACAGAAGATCTAGCAGTGGAGTGGCCAGAGGAAACTCCAATACTGAGGCAACCAGGAAGTGGACCAGCTCAGCTTAAATAAGGAAGTGATTGCCCATTAATACCACAGCTGAGCTGAGGCAGAGGACTGGTTAACCCTCTCAGTGCTAGATGAAAACAGACAGGGTCTATATGCACAGAAATGGCAGAATGATGCTTGCCAGACTCAAATGAGTGTTCTGCCAACAGCTATCTATACGCTCTTCTGGTATCCATTGGGTGAATGGTATGTTTGGTGTATATGCCAAGAGAATTCCAGGTGCATATGTTGTGTGTTCACAAGACGTGATGTGAGCCTAATGTGTGGCTGCGGGATGCCCAGTAATTTGTCTTGCTTGCCTCCTGTAGTTTCTTATGGACCGTGGGCCGATCACGTTAAGGACTTTTGGAAAATAAGACATCAGAGAGACATCCTCTACCTCTTCTATGAGGACATGTTAGAGGTGAGGAGATTACGTCACAATAGGCTTCTTTTATACCAATGTCGCTGTCTTGTGAGAGCTGATCAGGACTTCTAAACTTCTCCTTAGGACCCAAAGCGAGAAATCAGAAAGGTGATGAAGTACATAGGGAAGGATCTACCCGAGGATGTTGTGGAGAAGATCCACCAGCATACAACCTTCAAAGCCATGAAAGACAACCCCATGGCCAACTACAGCACCATCCCAAGCTCCATCATGGACCAAACAATCTCACCCTTCTTGAGGAAAGGTATGAATGCTTACCTCCCACTGATGTCTATTACAGTAACCTCTATGTCTGCAGTCCTAGACACTAAATCTTGTATTTTCTTCATTCCAGGAACCTGGGGAGACTGGATGAGTCATTTCACAGTTGCTCAAATTGAAGTATTTGATGAATTTTACAAGAAGGAAATGTCTGATACTGACCTGACCTTCTGCTTCTAGGAGCATGAAATCACCTTAGAACTTCTTAGGATCCTCCTGGTCACATTCATTTACAACCCTAATTCTTTTGTACCTGTTAAATGTTAATTATGTGTAACAATATCCTAATTGTGTTTGTTACTTGATGATCATACAATTAAAAAGTGTAAATTACACTGTCACTTAATACACAATCCATTACAAGTCAGGAATGTTGGTATGTACGAAAAAGTGGTGCAGAGGCCAGTGTTCAGGCCGAGGGGCGTATCTTTTATTTGTCCCCACTATATCTTACACTTGTGACATCACTATCCTCTCATTATAAATAATATCCTATACACCGAATAACTGCTTTAGGAACACCTCCTCAATAATGGTTTGGTCCACCCTTTTGGGCAATCATTACTTTCAGACATCAGGGAACAGATTCCACAAGGTATTGAACATCCTCCATACGTATCTCACCCCATGCCTGCTGCAGCAGCTCCATCAGGTGGGGCACATTTTGCAGATAAGTAACAGCAGAGCTCACAGCCGTTTCCAGCAGATCCCAAACATGTTCAATGGGATTACTGTTCAATTTTTTATTTTTTTTTTAAATCAAATCTGTTTTGATATATGTATTCTTTAAAGGATTTTTTGTTCTGCCTACATCTCCCTTTCCACAAGGGCATTCTAACAAATCTATTACGTAGTATGTATAAATAGTTTTAAGAAACCTAGTGTCATCCGTCTGGACTAAGCTTAACCCTATTAGAACACATCAACTCACAATCTTTTTCTGATTTAAGGGTGCCTACCCACTTGCGAATTATTTATTTATTTTTTCCTGTGATGTTTTGCGTTTTTTTTCTCAAGAGCAATTAGTATAGAATGTGTTCTTGACCATCTGGGGTTTTTTTTTCCGTTTTGTGGGGGGTTTTCACATAGGAACTGTCAGTTGCATATGTGTCCTTATTTTTCTCTTAATGCACCCATGATTTTCAATGGAGGGCTGCAAAAAACGCTGCGGAAAGCGCAAAAACGCACAAACGCAGCGTTTTTCACGTGCGAAAATCGGCAATGCAAGTGGGTAGGCGCCCTTAAAGGAAAAATGTTCTGGATTTTTATATTAAACCCTTAATAATGCAAGGTCCACCCCCCCCTCCCCCCTTAAAAAAAAAATCATAGCTCCTTGATTAATCGATCTACGTCGCTGTATGAGGGCTTGTTTTTTGCGGGACGAGTTGTATTTTTTAATTGTGCTATTTAATGCACCATATAATGTACTGAAACTTTTAAAAATGCTAAGTGGCGTAAAATGAAGAAAAAACATTCTGCCATCTTCCAGTGCGTCTTATTTCTATGGCGCACAAACTGCAAAAAAAACATCACATGGGTCTGTACGATTACTAAGATACCAAACTTATATAGTTTATTTTTTTTTTTTTCAAAGACCTTTAATTTTTATTCAATCTTCTGTGGTTATCTTGTGCGTGCAATAATGTATTTATTTTTCTGTCGACTTAGTTCAGCGAGGGCTCATTTTTTGCGAGCTCGTTTTTGCGGGATGTCCTGTATTTTCCGTGTTTAGTACTAATTCAGAATACATACGACTTTTTGATCGCTTTTTATTGTGTTTTTTCTGGGAGGCAGGGTGAGTGGAAATGCATTTCAAGCGTCCTTTTTTTAAAAAATTTTTCAGACAGCGTTCACTGTGCGGGGTAAATAATGTGCTACTTTGATAGATTGGACTTTTACGGATGTGGCGATACTAAATATGTAATTTATGATTTAGATTTTTTTTAAATTACAGACTACATCATCTGTAATTTAATTACAAATGACATCACATTTTTTTTGGCAAGCTGATTTTCATTGCCTTCCCCAGTCATCTTTTACCCACCCCCCAGGAAGCGGAGTACTCATTTTACCTACCTCGGAAGGATGGAAGACTGCGGCAACCTTGAGCCGGCTACCTGAACCAAGCGGAGATTGAACCCACAACATACCGTAGTATGTTGACAGACAAATGTCCATCTGGGTCACACTTTCCACTCCTCCTTGTTGATCCAGACAAAGGCAAAAAACCTCAATGAGGCAGAAGCCAATTTACGCTTTATTTTTTGGGGGACAATTCCTTCCCGACTCCATAATGGCAGTCAGAATAATTCCTGGATCAACATTTAAAAAGTTCCTACCGGACTCCTAGACCGGCAGTCGGGTGACACCCGGGTATCCATTTATTCATTTTTTAAATCGTTTTGAAGGGGATCCTGAAGTCTGTGTATGATGCATCATTGCCGAGGGTACACGTGTGCCAGGTATGCCTGGGCAGAGAGGCAAGGGCAACCAGAGCAGGAGAAGTGTAGGCAAGAAGAATCCTAGTAGTTCTGCTGTAAGAGTGTGCCGCAGTATGGTGTAGCAGGACAGATGGATTCTTCATGAGAATGACAGCCTGTCAGACCCCAGAATTAAACTTGGCTTAGTTTTGACATGATTTGCTGATCAGCGCTTGTTACAAGTGGGTGATTTTTGGCTAGTGTAAAAGCACCCTCACCTAACAGCTTAAAGGAAGTCATGACCCGGCTGGATTGACGGTACACCCATGAGTCATCACTCCAGTGAGTAAAGAGTCACAGCATGCATGACGTCTCTAGCTGGGGTTTCATCTGCGATGGCTAGTGCTGCAGGGGCATAACTATAGGGGATGCAGTTGCACCCGGGCCCAGGAGCCTTAGGGGACCCATAAGGCCTCTCTTCTCCATATAGGGAACCCAGTATTATGAGTAAAGCATTATAGTTGGGGGCCCTGTTACAGGTTTTGCATCGGGGCCCGGGAGCTTCAAGTTACCCCTATGCACAGCGAGAATGCCCATCAGACGGTGCCACCCTCCTTTGCATATAGTGCACAGCCCAAAGACTGGGCTATATCAGGAGAGTAGAGTCACAGTGGGAAATAAAAAAGGTATGATTATACTCTCCCTATTCACTTGGTTGCCCAAAATAGCTGACAGACTTCTTTTAAACATGATTTCCAGATCACACTGGGTTTCCAGATCTAAATGGTTAATTGGACAAGTCCCTACCCACAGGATCTTAGTCTACTACTGGTAGGGACCTGGACACATAACTTCTGACAGGCGCCTGCTAGTAAGATCCTTAGTCATCCAAATAGTCATTAAGAGAGTTGTCTGAGATAAAAGTTTTTTTGTAAAGAGGTCCCCCAGTGTGTAAACATAATAAAAAGCTCATACTCACCGCTTTCCGCTCATCCCCCACCGGCGGCAATATGTAGACACGCAGTGACATCACTTCCTTTTTTTGTTAAAGCTTTGAAGCGAAGTCAACTTCATATTACTCCGCATTTCAGATAAAATTCTGCATCTTCTGCTTGAGTTAGGGGGCTCATATACATTAGAGCAGGGGTTCCCAAACTTTTTGAGCCATGGAGCCCCTTTTGAAGCAAACTTTTTCTCTGGAGCCCCACAGAGGGTGTGGTAAGCGGAGAGGGGGGGGGGGGGGGGTGGCTTATCACAGCATGATTTTTACCTCCATCGTTAAAATAAAAAAAACAAAACAGCGCAGAACGCTGGATCGACTACTGATATACCTTTTATTTAAAATGAACATGCTGCTGAATTAAATCCCGCACCGCATGCCAATATCCAGTTTTGAGCAGATTTTGTCCACAGTGTGTGAATAAGATTCTCAATCTCATCCATTTTGCTGCTACAGCTACTGTAAACTCCACAGCAAATCCACCTCATGTAGTAATAGTGACCCCTATATTGGTGGCCTCAGTAGTAATAGTGACCTCTATATTGACCCCAGTAGTAATAGCGACCACCATTACAGCCCCAATAGTATTAGTGTCCCCTATTGCGGCTCCAGTAGTAATAGTAACCCCCACAGTGGCCCCAGTAGTAATAGTGTCCCTTATATTGGCCCCAGTAATAATAATGACCCCTATATTGTTTGCCTCAGTAGTATTGGTGTCCCTTATTGCGGCCCCAGTAATAATAGTTTGCCCTGTTACGGCCCTAATAGCGACGCCTATTGCGGTCAAAGTAGTTACAGCGTCCCCCTATATTGGTGGCCACAGTAGTAATAGTGTTCCCTATATTGGCCCCAGTAGTAGTAGCGTCCCATATAATGGCCTCAGTAGTAATAGGGTCTCCTATATCAGCCCCAGTAGTAATAGTGACCCACACACTGGCCCCTAAGTAACAGTGACACCCTATATTGGCCACAGTAGTAATAGTGTCCCCGACTGTCACCCCAGTAGTAACAGGCTCCCCCTATGGTGGCCTCCGTAGTAATAGTGACCCCTATTGTGGCCTCAGTAGTAAGAGACTCAACCTATTGCAGCCCAAATGGTAATAGTGACCCCTATTGCAGCCCCAGTTGGAACAGGCTCACCATATTGCAGCTCCAGTAGTAATAGTGACCCCTATTGCGGCCCCAGTAGTGATCCGCCATTGGTCCCCGCTCTACTCACCCCTGTAGCGTTGTCCCGACAGCCTGTACTCGGGAAAGGAATGTCCAAGAAGCCTAATACACAGGACCTGCAGTCGGCATAGCAGCGAGGCCCATATGACCCTATTTGCAGGTAAGAGTCATAAATGTCTGATCGCTGGGGTGCCAACTGCTGGGACCACCAGCATTCCCAAGACCAGCACACCCGCATGTACCATGTGAATGGATTGTCAGTGAGCACATGTGACCACCGCTCCATTCGCTTTCTATGGGATGGGGGGAGATTACTGCGCACATCGATCTTCGCCTGCCAATAGAAGTGAGCTGAGCAGCGGTCAAGCCTGAGCACTACCGCTCCATTCACATGGGACATCTGGTTGCCCCATTTCGGTATCACTGGGGGTCCGACTGCTGGGGCCCCCAGTAATCAAACATTTATTCCCTATCCTGCAGATAGGGGGAAAATGTCTTTCTTGGAGAAAACCCCTTTTACACATGCAGATGATCGTGGACGACTGTTTGAAGGGTCATTCTAAGACAAACACCCAAGGGGTAACACCCGACCAGCTACCATTTATAGGAAAATGTGCACATTTGTTCATTACTAGAATTTTTATAAAAATGTCAGTTTTCAGCCCCCTCCGGTTTCGGGGTGATTTGTCCTGGAATGGCCACACTATAGTCCCTGCCCTGAAGCTGTCACCGTGTCGTTGGGGGATGATACACTATATTATATGTAGGATAAGACTACTTCTGGGTTATTGGGCGGCAGCGATCACTCCCATCATGGTCGCTGTGTAAGGAGAAATCAGACAAAAGACAAACACCACGATGTAGATTATAGAATTCTGTTTTATTAGAATAGCAATAAGCAACATTGTAATTAAGTATTACCGGCCCTTCAATAAATGACACAATGATCTCAGTGACTCTCAGGTTAGGACGGCTGGGGACCACAGAACTTACTCCGGTCCTTCTGGCCAGTACACCAATGTCCTAAGATGAAAGCCGCCGGACCCAAAGATCCAGAGGAAGGCGAAAAACCCACAGAGAGTTCTACCTCAGGGGGCAAAAAATTCCTTCCTGACCCCAGATGTGGCCATCGGCTGTCAGCCTGGATGGAATCGGTCCTGCTGCATATTGCTGTATATATGGAATTCCAGGCTCAGGAGAGCGGATGCTGTAAAGAGACAAATACAACCTGCTCCTAGGAGCTTACAATCTAATAGAATAACAGATGTCCTGCTACTTAGGTATATGGGCACCGTTAGCTGTGGGCGAAGCATTCAGCTGACGCCGCCCTGGTCATTCTGCCTATGTCTGCTGTGGTGTGCCTGCACTCGGTCTGTCCACTTCCTGCTCTGTCTGTCTGTTCTGAGCTCCGTCTGTCTGGATCTAGTTTGTCTGTCATGCTGATGTGTGCTTGCTATGCTATGCTTTTAATTTGTTTGTTTTTTTTTCAATTTGTTTTGCTTTTTCATCCTTTTTTTGTGCAATTTCACGTGGCATGTGACAGCCCAAACCACGTGACATTCCATGCCACACGGCATCCCGAGCCACATGACAGCCGAGCCAAGTGACATCCCGAGCCATGTGACAACCGAGCCACACGACATCCCGAGCCACATGAGCTGAGCCCAGTGACAGCCTTTTTTGTTTTTTTTATGCTTGCTTTTATTTTTTGTACTTTCAGGCATGTGTTGTTGCACTTGTTTGCGCTTTTTGAGTAGAGCAGTCTACAGGCCGACCCTCAGGGCGCCAGCCAGCTTTCAGGCTTTGATTTTGAGGAGGTCCTTCAAAGGGACCGACCCTCAGGGCTTCTGCTTGACTTTTTAAAAAATTTGTTTGTTCTTTTTCTATGTGTTTTGGTTTTTCAACTTTTTTTGTGCTTTTCTCTATTGTGCTTCTTTTGTGTACTTGTTTGGTACCATTTTTTGCGCTTCCTTTTTCTTGACTTTTTGAGCAGGCCTGTCTACAGGTCGACCCTCAGGGCTCCAGCAAGCTTTCAGGCTTTGATTTTGAGGGGGCCCATCAACGAGATCAACCCTCCGGGTTCCTGCTTGTTTTTTTAAAATTTGTTTTGCTTTTTTTAAACTTTTTTTTGCGCAATTGCACTAGGCATGTGACAGCCCAAACCGTGTGACATTCTGTGTCACGTGACATCCCGAGCCACATGACAGCCAAACCATGTGACATCCCAAGTCATGTCACAACTGAGCCGCGTGACATCCCGTGCCACATGATAGCCAAGCCAAGTGACATCCTGAGCCACGTAAGAACCCGAGCCACGTGACATCCCGAGCCACATGACAGCCGAGCCAAGTGACACCCGTTTTTTTTTTTGCTTGCCTTTATTTTTTGTACTTTCAGGCATGTGTTGTTGCACTTGTTTGCACTTGTTGAGAAGACCCGTCTATAGGCCAACCCTCAGGGCTCCAGACAGCTTTCAGGCTTTGATTTTGAGGAGGTCCTTCAAAGGGATCGACCCTCAGAGCGTCTGCTTGACTGTTTTAAAATTTGTTGGTTCTTTTTCCATTTGTTTTGCTTTTTCTGCTTTTTTTGCTCTTTTCTCTATGGTGCTTCTTTTGTGTACTTTTTTAGCACAATTTTTTTGGGCTTACTTTTTCTTGCAGTTTTTGAGCAGGCCTGTCTACAGGCCGACCCTCGGGGCTCCAGCAAGCTTTCAGGCTTTGATTTTGAGGAGGCCCATCAACGGGATCGACCCTCGGGGGTTCCTGCTTGTTTTTGTTTGTTTGTTTTTTTCCATTAGTTTTGCATTTTCAGCTTTTTTGCGTAATTTCACGTGAGATATGACAGCTCAAACCGCATGACATTCCGTGCCTCGCGGCATCCCAAGCCACATGACAGCTGAGCCTAGTGACATCCCGCGATACGTGACATACCAAGCCACGTAACAACCGAGCCACAAATCCCGAGACGCGTGACATCCCGAGCCACGTGACATCCCACGCCACATGACAGCCGAGCCACATGACATCCCGAGCCACATGACATCCCGAGCCACATGACAGCCAAGCCAAGTGACACCTGTTTTTGTTTTTTGCTTGCTTTTATTTTATGTACTTTCAGGCATGTGTTGTTGCACTTTTTGAGAAGACCCGTCACAGGTCGACCCTCAGGGCTCCAGCAAGCTTTCAAGCTTTGATTTTGAGGAGGCCCATCAATGGGAAAGACCTTCGGGGTTCCTGCTTGTATTTGTTTAATTTGTTTATTTTTTTTTTCCATTTGTTTTGCTTTTTCAGCTTTTTTTGCGGAATTTCACATGGCATGTGACAGCCCAAACTGCGTGACATTCCGTGCCATGCCACATCCCGAGCCACATAACAGCCGAGCCAAGTGACATCCTGCGCCAACGTGACATCCCGAGCCGCATGACATCCCAAGCCATGTACTTTTAGGCACGTGTTGTTGCACTTGTTTGCGCTTTTTGAGAAGACCCGTCTACAGGCCAACCCTCAGGGCTCCAGCAAGCTTTCAGGCTTTGATTTTGAGGAGGCCCATCAACGGGATCGAGCCACATGACAACCCGAGCCAAATGACATCCCGAGCCACATGACAGCCGAGCCAAGTGACACGCATTTCTGTTTTTTCTTGCTTGCTTTTATTTTTTGCACTTTCAGACATTTTGTTGCACTTTTTTTTCCACTTTTTGAGCAGGCCCGTCTACAGGCAGACCCTTAGGGCTCCAGCAAGCTTTCAGGCTTTGATTTTGAGGAGGCCCATCAACGGGATGGACCCTCGGGGCTTCTGCTTGTTTTTTTAAATTTGTTGGGTTTTTTTAAACTTTTTTTTGCGCAATTACACTAGGCATATGACAGCCCAAACCGTGTGACATTCTGTGACACGCGACATCCCGAGCCACATGACAGCCGAGCCAAGTGACATCCCGCGCCATGTGACAGCCGAACCATGTAACATCCCGAGCCATGTGACAACCGAGCCAAACGACATCCCGAGCCGCATGACAGCCGAGCCAAGTGACATCCTGAGCCACATTACAACCCGAGCCACGTGACATCCCGAGCCACATGACAGCCGAAACAAGTGACACCCGTTTATGTTTTTTCGTGCTTGCTTTTATTTTTTGTACTTTCAGATACCTTTTGTTGCACCTTTTTGCCCGCTTTTTCAGAAGACCCATATACAGGCTGACCCTTAGGGCTGTGGCAAGCTTTCAGGCTGTGAGTTTAAGGCGGCCCTTTAACGGGATCGACTCTCAGGGTTCCTGCTTGTTTTTAAAATTTGTTTGTTCTTTTTCCTTCTGCTTTCCTTTCTCAGCTTTTTTGCACTTTATTTATTGCACTCTTTTTCAATGCTTTATTAGCCCCATTTTTTTGAGCTTCCTTTTTCTTGCACTTTTTGAGCAGACCCTTCTACAGGTCGACCGTCGGGGCTCCAGCGAGCTTTCAGGCTTTGTTTCTGAGGGGGTCCTTCAATGGGGCTGACCCTCGGGGTTCCTGCTTGGTTTTCTTTTTTTCTTTACTTCTTTTACTTTTGTTTTGCTTAATGTTTTTTTAGCATTTTTTGCTCTTTTCTGCACTTTCTGAGGAGGCTCTTCCACAAGGCAACTCCCCGAGCCTCGGCAAGCTTTCATTTTGAGAACAACCATTTTTGTGACATCCCGAGCCACATGACATATCTTCAGTTATATAAGGCACTTGTCAGACTTCACATGGAATACTGCGGATAGTTCTGGACACCGGGGCCCAGGAAAGACGTTGCAATGCTTGAAGTGGTCCAAAGCAGGACAACTAAATTAATAAACTGAATGAGAGGACTGGAATACCCAGAGAGGCTATCAAAATTGGGATTATTCACCCTGGAAAAAAAGACGGTTAAGGGGTGACCAAATAACTATGTATAAATCCATGAGGGGATGATACAAGGATCTCTCCCATGACCTGCTTATAAACTGGGAAGAAACAGAATAACAAAGTAATAGAGTGAGAGACGACAGTAAGGAGAGAATTGTACTGTGCATGGGCTCCAAATTTCCTGATAGTTTGAAATCGCATTATTTCGAAGGGCCAGTATATTCTCGTATATACTATGTTCTGTAATCAAGCAAAGTAGATCTTTGACAGACGGTTGGGCCTCAGATTACCAATTTTTGGCAATAAGCAATTTGGCCGCTAATAGGCCATGGCCTATCAATTTGTTGTATGCTGGGTGAATTGTATTGGAACTAATAAGCAGTAGAGCGAGTTTTGGTACGGTTAGATTTGTAACTTTTTTGATAAGTGCATATACTTCCTTCCAAGCCGGATCGACACATATGCACAGCAGACGTATCTAAGCCAATCATGTGTGATACATCTGCTGAGCTGCTGTATCTAAGCAGATCCTGTGTGGTATATAAGCTGAGCAGATGTATCACACAGGATGGGCTTAGATACATCAGCTTGGCAGACAGTATCGCACATGATAGTTGCCTCAGCAGTAATACTGACCCCCAGTCGTTGCTCCAGCAAAAAAGAGGCCCCCACAGTTTACCCCGCAGTAATACTATTACCCCCCACAGTTTCCCCAGCAGTAATAGTGACCCCCTCCCACAGTTGCCCCAGCAGTAATAGTGATCCCCAATAATTGCCCCAGGACAAATAGTGACCTCAATAATTTCCCCAGCAGTGATAGTGACCCCCAGTAATTGCCCCAGCAGTTATAGTGACCCCCAATAATTGCTCCAGCAGTAATACCGACCCCCAATAATTGACCCAGCAGTAATAGTGGCCCGCAATAGTTGTGCCAGCAGTAATAGTGACTCCCAATAATTGCCCTAGCAGAAAGTGATCCTCAAAAGTTGCCTCAGCAGAAATAGTGACCCCCAATAATTCCCCTAGCAGTATTAGTGACCCCAATTATTCCCCTAGCACAAATAGTGAACCCCAGCAATTGCCCCAGCAGTAATAGTGACACAACCTTTCCCTCCGGCACCCCCTGATGCTAACCCTACTATTACTACTGAGTAATAGTGACACCCAACCGATACTGTCCCCAGAAGCAATAGTGACACCACCCACTCCCCGACACTGCCCCCAGTAGTGATAGTGACACCAGCCACCCTGTAATTTCTATTGGTACCATTTTGGAGTGCATACCACTTTGTGATTTACTTGATTTTCATATTTTTTTGATGAGTTGACCAAAAATACACAATTCTGATGTGTATTTATTTTTTCTGATGACGTTCATCATGTGGGATAAATAATACATTTCTTTGACAACTTCTTTAAACTAATTTTTTACATTTTTTTGCAGTCACCATGGGGTTTTGAACTTGCGATCTTTAGATCGCTGATACAGTGTAATGAGATAGCATAGTGTTGCATTATACTATGTTTTGACAGGAACGGCTTGATAGGCTATCTGCTTAAGATACCGCGGTTTTCACCTCTTGCACCTCAAAGTGGCATTTGGTCTTCGCTGCGGGATACCCAAGCCGTGACTCGCAAAAGTAGTCTCAGTTATGTGGCAGCTGACACTAACATAAGACCAAGGTGCAAAACCTGTTAATGCCATACTCACCTCAGATGAAGCCTGCTTGAAAAAAAGGATTACATTGTGAGCCATTACTATGTTTCCTAAGAGAAACGTGCATTACAATTACGTAAAGTTCTAACTTTTATCTATTGGACAACTACACAAAGTTTCTGACAAGGACTTCAATTAGAATTATCTATACTGCTGATCTGCTCATAAGTCTCCTCACTATCCCACACCCCAAACCACTTTTCGATACAGTCCACTCCCTCCTCAGCCCCAAAGAATAGGCCACCGTGACGCATCTCAGTGCTGAAGAGCAAGCCGCCCATGGCGCTACACAAATAAGGATTACTATTATTTTATTATTATTATGAAGGGATCCCTAAGGTCCAAAGGCCCAAGTAAAACACAAACTTTCCACCCACTACAATTACACCTTTGGCCCGACACTTTGTAGCTATTTTTCCTAGATTGCCAGCAAACAGATGAATGCACACCTAGCAAAAAATTTAAACTAAAACGCATAGGCCTCCTCCATATCCCCTCTAGCCCACCTTTCCATCTCCAAACGTGGTGTGCTTTCTACCATTAAAGGTAGGTAGAAAAAAATGTTCTTTCAATCTGCTGACTATCTAGGAGAAATAGAAGGACCATCTAGTAGAGCTCCTCAATATCACATATGCAGACCGGACAAGTTTACAACTTTTACCCTAATCCTTAAACTAATATTAAATTTCCAAACAAACCAGCAAGTTCCTCACCGTTCACAGGTAATGGCTCACATTATTGTGGTCGGTGCCTAAAACCTACAACTGGGCACCGTTAGGTCAGCAAGCGGATTTGGACCCGCTTTGCCACAAACTGATTTGGCTTTGGGCTAAATCTGGAGGCTGCACTTAGGATACCTCGGTTTTCACCTCTTGCACCTCAAAGGGGCATTTGGTCTTCGCTGCGGGGTACCCAAGCCGTTACTCGCAAAAGTAGTCTCAGTTATGTGGCAGCTGACACTAACATAAGACCAAGGTGCAAAACCTATTAATGCTATACTCACCTCAGATGAAGCCTGTTGCAAAAAAAGGATTACATTGTGAGCCATTACTATGCTTCCTAAGAGCAACGTGCAATACAATTACGTAAAGTTCTAACTTTTATCTATTGGCCAACTATACAAAGTTTCTGACAAGGCCTTCAATTAAAATGATCTATACTGCTGATCTGCTCATAAGTCTCCTCACTATCCCACACCCCAAACCACTTTTCGATACAGTCCACTCCCTCCTCAGCCCCAAAGAACAGGCCACCGTGACGGATCGCAGTGCTGAAGACCACGCCGCCCATGGCGCTACACAAATAAGGATTACTATTATTTTATTATTACTATGAAGGGATCCCTAAGGTCCAAAGGCCCAAGTAAAACACAAACTTTCCACCCACTACAATTACACCTTTGGCCCGACACTTTGTAGCTATTTTTCCTAGATTGCCAGCAAACAGATGAATGCACACCTAGCAAAAAATTTAAACTAAAACGCATAGGCCTCCTCCATATCCCCTCTAGCCCACCTTTCCATCTCCAAACGTGGTGTGCTTTCTACCATTAAAGGTAGGTAGAAAACAATGTTCTTTCAATCTGCTGACTATCTAGGAGAAATAGAAGGACCATCTAGTAGAGCTCCTCAATATTACATATGCAAACCGGACAAGTTTACAACTTTTACCCTAATCCTTAAAATAATATTAAATTTCCAACCAAAACAGCAAGTTCCTCACCGTTCACAGGTAATGGCTCACATTAATGTGGTCGGTGCCTTAAACCCAGAACTGGGCACCGTTAGGTCAGCAAGCGGATGTGGACCCGCTTTGCCACAAACTGATTTGGCTTTGGGCTAAATCTGGAGGCTGCACTTGGGATACCCCGGTTTTCACCTCTTGCACCTCAAAGTGGCATTTGGTCTTCGCTGCGGGGTACCCAAGCCGTTACTCGCAAAAGTAGTCTCAGTTATGTGGCAGCTGACACTAACATAAGACCAAGGTGCAAAACCTATTAATGCTATACTCACCTCAGATGAAGCCTGTTGCAAAAAAAGGATTACATTGTGAGCCATTACTATGTTTCCTAAGAGCAACGTGCATTACAATTACGTTAAATTCTAACGTTTATCTATTGGCCAACTATACAAAGTTTCTGACAAAGCCTTCAATTAAAATGATCTATACTGCTGATCTGCTCATAAGTCTCCTCACTATCCCACACCCCAAACCACTTTTCGATACAGTCCACTCCCTCCTCAGCCCCAAAGAACATGCCACCGTGACACATCTCAGTGCTGAAGAGCAAGCCACCCATGGCGCTACACAAATAAGGATTACTATTATTTTATAATTATTATGAAGGGATCCCTAAGGTCCAAAGGCCCAAGTAAAACACAAACTTTCCACCCACTACAATTACACCTTTGGCCCGACACTTTGTAGCTATTTTTCCTAGATTGCCAGCAAACAGATGAATGCACACCTAGCAAAACATTTAAACTAAAACGCATAGGCCTCCTCCATATCTCCTCTAGCCCACCTTTCCATCTCCAAACGTGGTGTGCTTTCTACCATTAAAGGTAGGTAGAAAAAAATGTTCTTTCAATCTGCTGACTATCTAGGAGAAATAGAAGGACCATCTAGTAGAGCTCCTCAATATCACATATGCAGACCGGCCAAGTTTACAACTTTTACCCTAATCCTTAAACTAATATTACATTTTCAAACAAAACAGCAAGTTCCTCACCGTTCACAGGTAATGGCTCACATTATTGTGGTCGGTGCCTAAAACCTACAACAGGGCACCGTTAGGTCAGCAAGCGGATGTGGACCCGCTTTGCCACAAACTGATTTGGCTTTGGGCTAAATCTGGAGGCTGCACTTGGGATACCCCGGTTTTCACCTCCTGCACCTCAAAGGGGCATTTGGTCTTCGCTGCGGGGTACCCAAGCCGTTACTCGCAAAAGTAGTCTCAGTTATGTGGCAGCTGACACTAACATAAGACCAAGGTGCAAAACCTATTAATGCTATACTCACCTCAGATGAAGCCGGTTGCAAAAAAAGGATTACATTGTGAGCCATTACTATGCTTCCTAAGAGCAACGTGCAATACATTTACGTAAAGTTCTAACTTTTATCTATTGGACAACTATACAAAGTTTCTGACAAGGCCTTCAATTAAAATGATCTATACTGCTGATCTGCTCATAAGTCTCCTCACTATCCCACACCCCAAACCACTTTTCGATACAGTCCACTCCCTCCTCAGCCCCAAAGAACATGCCACCGTGACGCATCTCAGTGCTGAAGAGCAAGCCACCCATGGCGCTACACAAATAAGGTTTATTATTTTATTATTATTATGAAGGGATCCCTAAGGTCCAAAGGCCCAAGTAAAACACAAACTTTCGACAGAGCTCCTGCCAGCACTACCACCCAGACCCACCGGGACCCTCCAGTGTCCGAAAAAACTAGCAGCTGCGGGGAACAGACATCACCCCCGCTTGCTAGGCGGAAGACCCCCACATCCGAGGGACATCGGAAAGCCCCCCACACCCGAGGGACATCGGAAAGCCTCCGGCGAATCACCCGACCCGACGGGATAAGGAGAAGAACCGGGAAGAGCAGAGAGACCCTGAGCCCAAAAACTACCGGGCCTTACCTGCTCAGAAGGTCTCCGGTGAGACGCATCGACACGCCGACCCCTTCCCGAGCCGCACCGGGAGCATTCGTGGCGCCGCGGCTTAGGCCGCACCTGAGACCACGGCCTAAATTTCCGGCCGCGAGAGCCGCGACCACCGCCGACCGGGCCGCAAGGCAGGTGAGGGCATTGGGGAGCAGCGAAGAGGCACGGGAGCCCCCGCGGGGGTAGCGAGCCACATCGGGAGGACGCCAGAGAACCGGGACCGGGCGGCGGCAGAGGCTGCGGCCCCGCTCCCCAGCAGAGAAGGCCCCCACTCAGCGCCAGGCAGGAAGGAAGCCTGGGGAGGTGTCCGGACGGCCCAAGAGACTCCCCCGCGGCGGCGACCCCGTGGGAGAACGATCGGGAAGTTGCGGCCTAGCGGCACCAGAAGCCGCGGCCTAGATTTGCGGTCGTGACGTCAGGGACAAGCCCCGCCCACAACAAACGTCAGGGGGAGGAGCTGAAACAAACCATAGCCAGGGGAAAACCCCAAACGCCCGCACAGGAGACACAAACCCCTGAAGCAAAGGAGACAAAAATCACAAGAAACCATAGCCCTCCCCCCAAAGCCCATCTTAAGCACAAACAATACCCACAAAAGACAAAATATATACCGGGAAAAAGGGAAATCAAGACGGAATTAATAAAGGAAAAAGCTGGAACCAGACATAAAGACACCAGATAAAAAAAAAGACATGAACAAATAGACCCAAGACAAAAAGCCACATCCACAACAAAAAACAAACCGCAATAAGACCCCAAGAATCCGGATACAGGAAACAACTACTAATACAACAAACTCGCACAAAACACTCGACACCGAAAGGTCATTAAAGAAAAATGGACAAATATCTAAACGAAAGAAGCGCAGGCACCCCAGCACGAGCAACGCGCCAGTCAGACACAGACAAAACAACTGCAGGAGGAAAACAAAAAAGTAGACCCGTTAAAAACATCAAGGAAAAAGAAAGCAAGACTGCGCATCAATCTGCATCCCCTCAAAAAACCTCTCCACCACGTGCCGCGGTCTCACCAAACTCTGACCACGAAGAAATGGACACTTCTTCTACTCAAACCAACGAACAACCAACAAACAACAGTGCGGAAATGACGCAGGCGACACTGGTGGCACAAGAGGTCTCAAAAATGCTACTCCCTTTATTTGACAACAGACTTGAAGCGTTGCACAAATCTATAAACTCAGCAATGTCACAAATAACAGATAACACCCAAAGACTGACGGAACTAGAAACAAAGAACCAGAATATAGAACAAACCATCACAACGCTAGAAACTGCGCTACAAAGAAGCCAGACAGAAACGGAAATGCTCCGGGAAAAAGTCGACGATCTGGAGAACAGACACCGTCGCAATAACCTTCGCTTCGTAGGAATACCGGAGACAATATCCAATAGTCAGCTTATAACTTACTTAACCACGGAACTACCACAGGCGCTCCAGATCGACATACCCAATGACCCCCTAACAATAGAAAGAGCCCACAGAACCGGCCCACCAGGGGATGGACGTAACAACAGAAGCAGACCTCGCCCAGTGATAGCAAAATATATGCACTGGACTACAAAAGAAGCAATTCTACGAGCCTACAGACGACAAGGAGAATTAATAATACAAGGGGCAAAGATCCTGCTGTTCCAAGACTTCTCGGTGTTGGTGTCACAGAAGCGCAAACTGTTCACCCCGATCTGCCAAATCTTACATGAACGAAACACGCGCTTCCAACTGCTGTATCCAGCAAAACTCCGAATACAAGACGGCAACAAATCCTTAATATTTAATACTCCGGAGGAAGCAAGAAGACATCTACGCATGGAAGAAAATGAAGAACAGGGCTGAAACAGTCAGGAAAAAGGAACTGTTTTGTTGCTGCTTACAACAACCCTGATCCAAATATCGTGGATGTGGCACTTGCCACGTGAAAGGCGAATTTAATGTTGAATGCTTATATGTTTATCATTAAGTTTTACATGTTTCTCATGATGTTTTATTTCTTGACCCAGTTGACCCCTAGAAAAAGGACCAATAGGAAGATCGGAGGACCCCGCAGGCACGGCACGACCAACACTCAGTCACACCCACGGCTCGCTGGGACCGAGGGATGTGACAACGATAAAGAGGCAAAAGTAACGGTAATTATAACCAACGCAAGCACACCAACATGCCTATAGACACAGAAACAACCGAATACCAAACACCCACCACGATACAAGCACTATCCTGGAATGTAGATGGACTAAACACGCCAATCAAACGAAAAAAAGTACTAGCACACCTGAAACGATACAAACCCGACATAGTGTTTCTACAAGAAACACACTGGAAAAAGGAGGGAAGGGGCAAGCTGAGAGCACCATGGATAGAAGCATGCTATACGGCCTCACACACATCGGCGTCACGAGGAGTAGCCACCCTGATCAGGAAAAACATACCACACACAATACTACAAAATATAGCCGATCCGCAGGGCAGATATCTGATAACAAGAATAAGCCTGGACGAGCAAATTTATGCCTTGGTGAACATCTACGCTCCCAACACAAATCAATCAACATTTTACACCACATTAATAGAGCAGCTACAACCATATCTAAATGACAGAATAATTATGGGAGGAGATTTCAATAGTACACAAGACGAAACACTGGACAGAACAGGGCCATCCACCCAAACACTATCAACCACACATGCATTACTAACACTAAAAGAACAACTCAATGTATGCGATCCATGGCGTCTCCTGAACCTCACCAATAAGGAATACACATGCTGCTCTAACACCTATCGCTCATTTTCACGAATAGACTTCTTTTTAATCTCAAACAACATCTTTCAATATCACCACCAATCGGTAATACATCCAATATCCCTTAGTGATCATGCGCCAATAGCAATGAGACTGCAACTGATTGCACCGCGAAGACTAACCAAAATATGGCGCTTCCCCTCATATCTATGGGAGTCAGAAGATTTTAGAACATACATAAAAATTAACTGGAACAACTATGCAGACGACAATGGGGCACACATAGACAATATAAACCTATTTTGGCAAGCCTCAAAGGCAGTAATGAGGGGACACGTCATAAGTTACTTATCCCACAGAAGGAAAAAATTCCAAACCGAATTCGATACACTATATCACTCCCTTCTGACAGCACAAAAGGAACACATGAACTCACGAAACGATAACTCGTACCAAACTTTCACCACAGCAAAACACTTACTAAACACATTTGTGCATACCCACGCGCACTGGCAAACCCAATTAACAAAAAACAAATTTTACAGATGGGGAAACAAGACAGGACGTCTGCTAGCCAACCTGACAAAAGAAAGACAACCACATAAACCAATACTGACTTTGAGACACAACAATGGAGACAACCTCACAACGCGACAGGACGAGATAGCCCAAATACTACAAGAATATTTCGAGGACCTATACAGAGCAGAGCCAACATACATACAAGACATAAACAACTTCCTAGACTCCGTGAACTTACCAAAACTAACTGAAGAACAAAAATCCTTACTAGACGCTGACATACAAGAAGAAGAAGTACGGGAGGCAATAGCGAAGGCACCAGGGGGAAAAACACCGGGCCCCGACGGATTCACGACAGAATACTACAAAATATTAATAACAGACATCGTACCAATACTGACTCAACTCTACAACACAATATACACAAACGACACACAAACAGAAGATTTTGGAAACTCCAGAACGATCTTGCTCCCCAAACCAATCAAGGACACAACAGACCCAAAGTCCTACAGGCCAATAGCGCTACTAAACTGCGACTACAAATTCCTATCCAAGATACTAGCAGACAGACTTCAGCAAATTCTCCCATCCATACTAGACCCGGCACAGAAAGGCTTTACACAAGGGCGAAGTGCCATAAAAAACATCAGAGCCGCCATAGCGGCGACGGTCGCAGCACAAAACCCTGAAAGCCAAACCACGATGCTGCTGAGTCTGGACGCAGAAAAAGCTTTTGATAAAATGGCTTGGCCATTCTTAAATACATTGCTAGAAAGACGGGGCTTCGGACAGACATTTATGACCTACATAGACACAACACACACAAACGCTACCACGACCCTCACAATTAACGGACTCAACACCCCCAGAATAGACCTATTTAGAGGGGCTAGGCAGGGCTGCCCGCTCTCTCCGCTATTATTTAATCTATCAATAGACCCATTACTCAGATACTTAGCACAGACATCGCTCTTCACAGGAGCAAACTGCGGAAACATAAAAATAAAGACAGAAGCATTTGCAGACGATCTGCTCTTGGTGGTAAACAACCCCAGGGAAACACTAACACCTTTAATACAAAACATCGAGAGAATTGGCAAACTCTCGGGATACACTATAAACTTAGACAAAACAGAAGCCCTACTCCTCAGAGGACCGGCCAAACCCCCATGGGCGACGAAATATCCATTTAAATGGGAAAAACACGCCATAAAATATCTGGGAATACAAATCACAAGAAACCCCTCCAAACTATATAACACGAACATAGAGCCCCACATTAAAAAGCTAGAGACAACCCTGAACACGTGGAAAAACTTCATGATCTCTTTTCTGGGGAGGGCGAGCCTCATAAAAATGATAGAATTCCCACGTCTATTATATATATTACACTCACTACCCATACTGCTAAAGTTAAAAGACGTAAAGAAAATAAACTATCTATATAGAAAATTCATTTGGGGAGGAAAAAGACCGCGTATCGCATTCAAAACATTGAACAAACACAGAGAAAATGGAGGAATCAACCTACCCAATATCCGAGACTATAACTTAGCAGCACAGGCGCGAATCATACATGACTGGATTCACTCCAAGTCATAT
This sequence comes from Eleutherodactylus coqui, assembly GCF_035609145.1. Classification (NCBI taxonomy): domain Eukaryota; kingdom Metazoa; phylum Chordata; class Amphibia; order Anura; family Eleutherodactylidae; genus Eleutherodactylus; species Eleutherodactylus coqui. The sequence goes on from NC_089844.1 coordinate 165,480,868, forward strand.
TTCACAAACAAATCTCTTGAGCAGGAAATGGCCGGCCCAATAAGACTTCAGAATATACTCCATAGCCCATATACAGAACTCTCAGGAAAAATCAAAAAGAACCCCCTGCTGTTAACGGCCTGGAAGTCATGGAACAAGCTACGTAAAGACAGTCAAGCCTCACCACAAGTATCATTACACCTGTCACTAATAAATAACCCCAACTTTCAGAACGGTAACCCTCACAACATCTTCGTCGAATGGGAGGCTCAGGGAATAGATTCAATAGAAAAACTACTACACATAAGGGAACGACGTATAATGACATACGATGAAATGAAACAAAAATACCCTGAACTCCAAATTCCGCTGTTCTCATACCTACAAGTCAGGCATTATATCACGGAACTTATACCAAAACTCCAAGAATTTGACTGGACACAGACAGGACACACATGGATAACTAAAAAAACAGGGCCACGAGGCATGATCTCCAAGCTGTATAGGGCGATAAGAAACATGAGAGAACAAGATGACATAGACCTGGGGATTGGAAAATGGGCCCTGGATAACCCAGACTTCACCCCAACACTGATAATGCAATCACTGACCTCAGCACACAGATACCTACCATCGGCAAGGTTTCTGGAGATGAGGCTACAGATTGCCCACAGGTCATACATTACCCCAAGTAGAGGATTCCATATAGGAATTTATGCCACTTCAAAATGCTTCAAATGTCAGGCACCTCATGCAAACCTATATCACAGCTTGTGGACATGCCCCGTAATACAGGCTTTCTGGACACGAATAAGCGAATATACAAGGGCACACCTGACGAACTTCTGCCCACAAGAGCCAACATGGGCAATATTTGGGTACCTAGACCCTGAAACATATCGGTGCTCAAGAGGCGTTAGGAAACTACTACATTTCATAGCAGCGGCAGGTCTAAAAGCCATCTTACAAACATGGATCCAACCAACAGGGCCCCCGTTCAGGCTGTTCCTGGACAAACTAGCGTTCCTGTTCCAGATGGACTGGGCGGAGACATCACTTTTCAAGGAAAAGATGGCACAAGCCTTTTTTGAAACCTGGGGGAGTTTCATTCAATTACTACCACAAAGAGTAAAAGACAAACTAAGAGACTGCTTTTATTACACTTGCTGGTTCCAGGAACAAATGATAACAGGGGGCATACCCATCTAGGGTGATACATCCAGGTCGTGCCGTAGCCATGTTGGGACTCCACGATTTTGAAGATCTTCAAGATACAGGTCGGTAGACCAAAAAGAAAAACATCCGTAGTCATAATGGGTCAAAAGTTTGAATTAATGTATGTAAAATATTTGTTTTAATGTTTTGTTTGTTATGTTTAATATAGATAATACAAAAAGGCAGGCTATGACAGCACATCCATGCAAAAAGAAGATATCCAACAAATTTACTGTAATGCCAAGTGTTTGTCATGACCTGTTCAATAAAGACAAAGTTCAAAAAAAAAAAAAACACAAACTTTCCACCCACTACAATTACACCTTTGGCCCGACACTTTGTAGCTATTTTTCCTAGATTGCCAGCAAACAGATGAATGCACACCTAGCAAAAAATTTAAACTAAAACGCATAGGCCTCCTCCATATCCCCTCTAGCCCACCTTTCCATCTCCAAACGTGGTGTGCTTTCTACCATTAAAGGTAGGTAGAAAAAAATGTTCTTTCAATCTGCTGACTATCTAGGAGAAATAGAAGGACCATCTAGTAGAGCTCCTCAATATCACATATGCAGACCGGCCAAGTTTACAACTTTTACCCTAATCCTTAAACTAATATTACATTTTCAAACAAAACAGCAAGTTCCTCACCGTTCACAGGTAATGGCTCACATTATTGTGGTCGGTGCCTAAAACCTACAACTGGGCACCGTTAGGTCAGCAAGCGGATGTGGACCCGCTTTGCCACAAACTGATTTGGCTTTGGGCTAAATCTGGAGGCTGCACTTGGGATACCCCGGTTTTCACCTCTTGCACCTCAAAGTGGCATTTGGTCTTCGCTGCGGGGTACCCAAGCCGTTACTCGCAAAAGTAGTCTCAGTTATGTGGCAGCTGACACTAACATAAGACCAAGGTGCAAAACCTATTAATGCTATACTCACCTCAGATGAAGCCTGTTGCAAAAAAAGGATTACATTGTGAGCCATTACTATGCTTCCTAAGAGCAACGTGCAATACAATTACGTAAAGTTCTAACTTTTATCTATTGGACAACTATACAAAGTTTCTGACAAGGCCTTCAATTAAAATGATCTATACTGCTGATCTGCTCATAAGTCTCCTCACTAACCCACACCCCTAACCACTTTTCGATACAGTCCACTCCCTCCTCAGCCGCAAAGAACATGCCACCGTGACGCATCTCAGTGCTGAAGAGCAAGCCACCCATGGCGCTACACAAATAAGGATTATTATTATTTTATTATTATTATGAAGGGATCCCTAAGGTCCAAAGGCCCAAGTAAAACACAAACTTTCCACCCACTACAATTACACCTTTGGCCCGACACTTTGTAGCTATTTTTCCTAGATTGCCAGCAAACAGATGAATGCACACCTAGCAAAAAATTTAAACTAAAACGCATAGGCCTCCTCCATATCCCCTCTAGCCCACCTTTCCATCTCCAAATGTGGTGTGCTTTCTACCATTAAAGGTAGGTAGAAAAAAATGTTCTTTCAATCTGCTGACTATCTAGGAGAAATAGAAGGACCATCTAGTAGAGCTCCTCAATATCACATATGCAGACCGGCCAAGTTTACAACTTTTACCCTAATCCTTAAACTAATATTACATTTTCAAACAAAACAGCAAGTTCCTCACCGTTCACAGGTAATGGCTCACATTATTGTGGTCGGTGCCTAAAACCTACAACTGGGCACCGTTAGGTCAGCAAGCGGATGTGGACCCGCTTTGCCACAAACTGATTTGGCTTTGGGCTAAATCTGGAGGCTGCACTTGGGATACCCCGGTTTTCACCTCTTGCACCTCAAAGTGGCATTTGGTCTTCGCTGCGGGGTACCCAAGCCGTTACTCGCAAAAGTAGTCTCAGTTATGTGGCAGCTGACACTAACATAAGACCAAGGTGCAAAACCTATTAATGCTATACTCACCTCAGATGAAGCCTGTTGCAAAAAAAGGATTACATTGTGAGCCATTACTATGCTTCCTAAGAGCAACGTGCAATACAATTACGTAAAGTTCTAACTTTTATCTATTGGACAACTATACAAAGTTTCTGACAAGGCCTTCAATTAAAATGATCTATACTGCTGATCTGCTCATAAGTCTCCTCACTAACCCACACCCCTAACCACTTTTCGATACAGTCCACTCCCTCCTCAGCCGCAAAGAACATGCCACCGTGACGCATCTCAGTGCTGAAGAGCAAGCCACCCATGGCGCTACACAAATAAGGATTATTATTATTTTATTATTATTATGAAGGGATCCCTAAGGTCCAAAGGCCCAAGTAAAACACAAACTTTCCACCCACTACAATTACACCTTTGGCCCGACACTTTGTAGCTATTTTTCCTAGATTGCCAGCAAACAGATGAATGCACACCTAGCAAAAAATTTAAACTAAAACGCATAGGCCTCCTCCATATCCCCTCTAGCCCACCTTTCCATCTCCAAATGTGGTGTGCTTTCTACCATTAAAGGTAGGTAGAAAAAAATGTTCTTTCAATCTGCTGACTATCTAGGAGAAATAGAAGGACCATCTAGTAGAGCTCCTCAATATCACATATGCAGACCGGCCAAGTTTACAACTTTTACCCTAATCCTTAAACTAATATTACATTTTCAAACAAAACAGCAAGTTCCTCACCGTTCACAGGTAATGGCTCACATTATTGTGGTCGGTGCCTAAAACCTACAACTGGGCACCGTTAGGCCAGCAAGCGGATGTGGACCCGCTTTGCCACAAACTGATTTGGCTTTGGGCTAAATCTGGAGGCTGCACTTGGGATACCCCGGTTTTCACCTCCTGCACCTCAAAAAGGCATTTGGTCTTCGCTGCGGGGTACCCAAGCCGTTACTCGCAAAAGTAGTCTCAGTTATGTGGCAGCTGACACTAACATAAGACCAAGGTGCAAAACCTATTAATGCTATACTCACCTCAGATGAAGCCTGTTGCAAAAAAAGGATTACATTGTGAGCCATTACTATGCTTCCTAAGAGCAACGTGCAATGCAATTACGTAAAGTTCTAACTTTTATCTATTGGACAACTATACAAAGTTTCTGACAAGGCCTTCAATTAAAATGATCTATACTGCTGATCTGCTCATAAGTCTCCTCACTATCCCACACCCCTAACCACTTTTCGATACAGTCCACTCCCTCCTCAGCCCCAAAGAACATGCCACCGTGACACATCTCAGTGCTGATGAGCAAGACGCCCATGGCGCTACACAAATAAGGATTACTATTATTTTATTATTATTATGAAGGGATCCCTAAGGTCCAAAGGCCCAAGTAAAACACAAACTTTCCACCCACTACAATTACACCTTTGGCCCGACACTTTGTAGCTATTTTTCCTAGATTGCCAGCAAACAGATGAATGCACACCTAGCAAAAAATTTAAACTAAAACGCATAGGCCTCCTCCATATCCCCTCTAGCCCACCTTTCCATCCAAACGTGGTGTGCTTTCTACCATTAAAGGTAGGTAGAAAAAAATGTTCTTTCAATCTGCTGACTATCTAGGAGAAATAGAAGGACCATCTAGTAGAGCTCCTCAATATCACATATGCAGACCGGCCAAGTTTACAACTTTTACCCTAATCCTTAAACTAATATTACATTTTCAAACAAAACAGCAAGTTCCTCACCGTTCACAGGTAATGGCTCACATTATTGTGGTCGGTGCCTAAAACCTACAACTGGGCACCGTTAGGTCAGCAAGCGGATGTGGACCCGCTTTGCCACAAACTGATTTGGCTTTGGGCTAAATCTGGAGGCTGCACTTGGGATACCCCGGTTTTCACCTCTTGCACCTCAAAGGGGCATTTGGTCTTCGCTGCGGGGTACCCAAGCCGTTACTCGCAAAAGTAGTCTCAGTTATGTGGCAGCTGACACTAACATAAGACCAAGGTGCAAAACCTATTAAAGCTATACTCACCTCAGATGAAGCCTGCTGCAAAAAAAAGGATTACATTGTGAGCCATTACTATGCTTCCTAAGAGCAACGTGCAATACATTTACGTAAAGTTCTAACTTTTATCTATTGGACAACTATACAAAGTTTCTGACAAGGCCTTCAATTAAAATGATCTATACTGCTGATCTGCTCATAAGTCTCCTCACTATCCCACACCCCTAACCACTTTTCGATACAGTCCACTCCCTCCTCAGCCCCAAAGAACATGCCACCGTGACGCATCTCAGTGCTGAAGAGCAAGCCGCCCATGGCGCTACACAAATAAGGATTACTATTATTTTATTATTATTATGAAGGGATCCCTAAGGTCCAAAGGCCCAAGTAAAACACAAACTTTCCACCCACTACAATTACACCTTTGGCCCGACACTTTGTAGCTATTTTTCCTAGATTGCCAGCAAACAGATGAATGCACACCTAGCAAAAAATTTAAACTAAAACGCATAGGCCTCCTCCATATCCCCTCTAGCCCACCTTTCCATCTCCAAATGTGGTGTGCTTTCTACCATTAAAGGTAGGTAGAAAAAAATGTTCTTTCAATCTGCTGACTATCTAGGAGAAATAGAAGGACCATCTAGTAGAGCTCCTCAATATCACATATGCAGACCGGCCAAGTTTACAACTTTTACCCTAATCCTTAAACTAATATTACATTTTCAAACAAAACAGCAAGTTCCTCACCGTTCACAGGTAATGGCTCACATTATTGTGGTCGGTGCCTAAAACCTACAACTGGGCACCGTTAGGCCAGCAAGCGGATGTGGACCCGCTTTGCCACAAACTGATTTGGCTTTGGGCTAAATCTGGAGGCTGCACTTGGGATACCCCGGTTTTCACCTCTTGCACCTCAAAGGGGCATTTGGTCTTCGCTGCGGGGTACCCAAGCCGTTACTCGCAAAAGTAGTCTCAGTTATGTGGCAGCTGACACTAACATAAGACCAAGGTGCAAAACCTATTAATGCTATACTCACCTCAGATGAAGCCTGCTGCAAAAAAAGGATTACATTGTGAGCCATTACTATGCTTCCTAAGAGCAACGTGCAATACAATTACGTAAAGTTCTAACTTTTATCTATTGGACAACTATACAAAGTTTCTGACAAGGCCTTCAATTAAAATGATCTATACTGCTGATCTGCTCATAAGTCTCCTCACTATCCCACACCCCTAACCACTTTTCGATACAGTCCACTCCCTCCTCAGCCCCAAAGAACATGCCACCGTGACACATCTCAGTGCTGATGAGCAAGACGCCCATGGCGCTACACAAATAAGGATTACTATTATTTTATTATTATTATGAAGGGATCCCTAAGGTCCAAAGGCCCAAGTAAAACACAAACTTTCCACCCACTACAATTACACCTTTGGCCCGACACTTTGTAGCTATTTTTCCTAGATTGCCAGCAAACAGATGAATGCACACCTAGCAAAAAATTTAAACTAAAACGCATAGGCCTCCTCCATATCCCCTCTAGCCCACCTTTCCATCCAAACGTGGTGTGCTTTCTACCATTAAAGGTAGGTAGAAAAAAATGTTCTTTCAATCTGCTGACTATCTAGGAGAAATAGAAGGACCATCTAGTAGAGCTCCTCAATATCACATATGCAGACCGGCCAAGTTTACAACTTTTACCCTAATCCTTAAACTAATATTACATTTTCAAACAAAACAGCAAGTTCCTCACCGTTCACAGGTAATGGCTCACATTATTGTGGTCGGTGCCTAAAACCTACAACTGGGCACCGTTAGGTCAGCAAGCGGATGTGGACCCGCTTTGCCACAAACTGATTTGGCTTTGGGCTAAATCTGGAGGCTGCACTTGGGATACCCCGGTTTTCACCTCCTGCACCTCAAAGGGGCATTTGGTCTTCGCTGCGGGGTACCCAAGCCGTTACTCGCAAAAGTAGTCTCAGTTATGTGGCAGCTGACACTAACATAAGACCAAGGTGCAAAACCTATTAATGCTATACTCACCTCAGATGAAGCCTGTTGCAAAAAAAGGATTACATTGTGAGCCATTACTATGCTTCCTAAGAGCAACGTGCAATGCAATTACGTAAAGTTCTAACTTTTATCTATTGGACAACTATACAAAGTTTCTGACAAGGCCTTCAATTAAAATGATCTATACTGCTGATCTGCTCATAAGTCTCCTCACTATCCCACACCCCTAACCACTTTTCGATACAGTCCACTCCCTCCTCAGCCCCAAAGAACATGCCACCGTGACACATCTCAGTGCTGATGAGCAAGACGCCCATGGCGCTACACAAATAAGGATTACTATTATTTTATTATTATTATGAAGGGATCCCTAAGGTCCAAAGGCCCAAGTAAAACACAAACTTTCCACCCACTACAATTACACCTTTGGCCCGACACTTTGTAGCTATTTTTCCTAGATTGCCAGCAAACAGATGAATGCACACCTAGCAAAAAATTTAAACTAAAACGCATAGGCCTCCTCCATATCCCCTCTAGCCCACCTTTCCATCCAAACGTGGTGTGCTTTCTACCATTAAAGGTAGGTAGAAAAAAATGTTCTTTCAATCTGCTGACTATCTAGGAGAAATAGAAGGACCATCTAGTAGAGCTCCTCAATATCACATATGCAGACCGGACAAGTTTACAACTTTTACCCTAATCCTTAAACTAATATTACATTTTCAAACAAAACAGCAAGTTCCTCACCGTTCACAGGTAATGGCTCACATTATTGTGGTCGGTGCCTAAAACCTACAACTGGGCACCGTTAGGTCAGCAAGCGGATGTGGACCCGCTTTGCCACAAACTGATTTGGCTTTGGGCTAAATCTGGAGGCTGCACTTGGGATACCCCGGTTTTCACCTCTTGCACCTCAAAGTGGCATTTGGTCTTCGCTGCGGGGTACCCAAGCCGTTACTCGCAAAAGTAGTCTCAGTTATGTGGCAGCTGACACTAACATAAGACCAAGGTGCAAAACCTATTAATGCTATACTCACCTCAGATGAAGCCTGTTGCAAAAAAAGGATTACATTGTGAGCCATTACTATGCTTCCTAAGAGCAACGTGCAATGCAATTACGTAAAGTTCTAACTTTTATCTATTGGACAACTATACAAAGTTTCTGACAAGGCCTTCAATTAAAATGATCTATACTGCTGATCTGCTCATAAGTCTCCTCACTATCCCACACCCCTAACCACTTTTCGATACAGTCCACTCCCTCCTCAGCCCCAAAGAACATGCCACCGTGACGCATCTCAGTGCTGATGAGCAAGACGCCCATGACGCTACACAAATAAGGATTACTATTATTTTATTATTATTATGAAGGGATCCCTAAGGTCCAAAGGCCCAAGTAAAACACAAACTTTCCAGCCACTACAATTACACCTTTGGCCCGACACTTTGTAGCTATTTTTCCTAGATTGCCAGCAAACAGATGAATGCACACCTAGCAAAACATTTAAACTAAAACGCATAGGCCTCCTCCATATCCCCTCTAGCCCACCTTTCCATCTCCAAACGTGGTGTGCTTTCTACCATTAAAGGTAGGTAGAAAAAAATGTTCTTTCAATCTGCTGACTATCTAGGAGAAATAGAAGGACCATCTAGTAGAGCTCCTCAATATCACATATGCAGACCGGACAAGTTTACAACTTTTACCCTAATTCTTAAACTAATATTACATTTTCAAACAAAACAGCAAGTTCCTCACCGTTCACAGGTAATGGCTCACATTATTGTGGTCGGTGCCTAAAACCTACAACTGGGCACCGTTAGGTCAGCAAGCGGATGTGGACCCGCTTTGCCACAAACTGATTTGGCTTTGGGCTAAATCTGGAGGCTGCACTTGGGATACCCCGGTTTTCACCTCTTGCACCTCAAAGGGGCATTTGGTCTTCGCTGCGGGGTACCCAAGCCGTTACTCGCAAAAGTAGTCTCAGTTATGTGGCAGCTGACACTAACATAAGACCAAGGTGCAAAACCTATTAATGCTATACTCACCTCAGATGAAGCCTGCTGCAAAAAAAAGGATTACATTGTGAGCCATTACTATGCTTCCTAAGAGCAACGTGCAATACATTTACGTAAAGTTCTAACTTTTATCTATTGGACAACTATACAAAGTTTCTGACAAGGCCTTCAATTAAAATGATCTATACTGCTGATCTGCTCATAAGTCTCCTCACTATCCCACACCCCTAACCACTTTTCGATACAGTCCACTCCCTCCTCAGCCCCAAAGAACATGCCACCGTGACGCATCTCAGTGCTGAAGAGCAAGCCGCCCATGGCGCTACACAAATAAGGATTACTATTATTTTATTATTATTATGAAGGGATCCCTAAGGTCCAAAGGCCCAAGTAAAACACAAACTTTCCACCCACTACAATTACACCTTTGGCCCGACACTTTGTAGCTATTTTTCCTAGATTGCCAGCAAACAGATGAATGCACACCTAGCAAAAAATTTAAACTAAAACGCATAGGCCTCCTCCATATCCCCTCTAGCCCACCTTTCCATCTCCAAACGTGGTGTGCTTTCTACCATTAAAGGTAGGTAGAAAAAAATGTTCTTTCAATCTGCTGACTATCTAGGAGAAATAGAAGGACCATCTAGTAGAGCTCCTCAATATGACATATGCAGACCGGCCAAGTTTACAACTTTTACCCTAATCCTTAAACTAATATTACATTTTCAAACAAAACAGCAAGTTCCTCACCGTTCACAGGTAATGGCTCACATTATTGTGGTCGGTGCCTAAAACCTACAACTGGGCACCGTTAGGCCAGCAAGCGGATGTGGACCCGCTTTGCCACAAACTGATTTGGCTTTGGGCTAAATCTGGAGGCTGCACTTGGGATACCCCGGTTTTCACCTCCTGCACCTCAAAGGGGCATTTGGTCTTCGCTGCGGGGTACCCAAGCCGTTACTCGCAAAAGTAGTCTCAGTTATGTGGCAGCTGACACTAACATAAGACCAAGGTGCAAAACCTATTAATGCTATACTCACCTCAGATGAAGCCTGTTGCAAAAAAAGGATTACATTGTGAGCCATTACTATGCTTCCTAAGAGCAACGTGCAATACAATTACGTAAAGTTCTAACTTTTATCTATTGGACAACTATACAAAGTTTCTGACAAGGCCTTCAATTAAAATGATCTATACTGCTGATCTGCTCATAAGTCTCCTCACTATCCCACACCCCTAACCACTTTTCGATACAGTCCACTCCCTCCTCAGCCCCAAAGAACATGCCACCGTGACACATCTCAGTGCTGATGAGCAAGACGCCCATGGCGCTACACAAATAAGGATTATTATTATTTTATTATTATTATGAAGGGATCCCTAAGGTCCAAAGGCCCAAGTAAAACACAAACTTTCCACCCACTACAATTACACCTTTGGCCCGACACTTTGTAGCTATTTTTCCTAGATTGCCAGCAAACAGATGAATGCACACCTAGCAAAACATTTAAACTAAAACGCATAGGCCTCCTCCATATCCCCTCTAGCCCACCTTTCCATCTCCAAACGTGGTGTGCTTTCTACCATTAAAGGTAGGTAGAAAAAAATGTTCTTTCAATCTGCTGACTATCTAGGAGAAATAGAAGGACCATCTAGTAGAGCTCCTCAATATCACATATGCAGACCGGCCAAGTTTACAACTTTTACCCTAATCCTTAAACTAATATTACATTTTCAAACAAAACAGCAAGTTCCTCACCGTTCACAGGTAATGGCTCACATTATTGTGGTCGGTGCCTAAAACCTACAACTGGGCACCGTTAGGTCAGCAAGCGGATGTGGACCCGCTTTGCCACAAACTGATTTGGCTTTGGGCTAAATCTGGAGGCTGCACTTGGGATACCCCGGTTTTCACCTCTTGCACCTCAAAGTGGCATTTGGTCTTCGCTGCGGGGTACCCAAGCCGTTACTCGCAAAAGTAGTCTCAGTTATGTGGCAGCTGACACTAACATAAGACCAAGGTGCAAAACCTATTAATGCTATACTCACCTCAGATGAAGCCTGTTGCAAAAAAAGGATTACATTGTGAGCCATTACTATGCTTCCTAAGAGCAACGTGCAATACAATTACGTAAAGTTCTAACTTTTATCTATTGGACAACTATACAAAGTTTCTGACAAGGCCTTCAATTAAAATGATCTATACTGCTGATCTGCTCATAAGTCTCCTCACTAACCCACACCCCTAACCACTTTTCGATACAGTCCACTCCCTCCTCAGCCGCAAAGAACATGCCACCGTGACGCATCTCAGTGCTGAAGAGCAAGCCACCCATGGCGCTACACAAATAAGGATTATTATTATTTTATTATTATTATGAAGGGATCCCTAAGGTCCAAAGGCCCAAGTAAAACACAAACTTTCTACCCACTACAATTACACCTTTGGCCCGACACTTTGTAGCTATTTTTCCTAGATTGCCAGCAAACAGATGAATGCACACCTAGCAAAAAATTTAAACTAAAACGCATAGGCCTCCTCCATATCCCCTCTAGCCCACCTTTCCATCTCCAAATGTGGTGTGCTTTCTACCATTAAAGGTAGGTAGAAAAAAATGTTCTTTCAATCTGCTGACTATCTAGGAGAAATAGAAGGACCATCTAGTAGAGCTCCTCAATATCACATATGCAGACCGGCCAAGTTTACAACTTTTACCCTAATCCTTAAACTAATATTACATTTTCAAACAAAACAGCAAGTTCCTCACCGTTCACAGGTAATGGCTCACATTATTGTGGTCGGTGCCTAAAACCTACAACTGGGCACCGTTAGGCCAGCAAGCGGATGTGGACCCGCTTTGCCACAAACTGATTTGGCTTTGGGCTAAATCTGGAGGCTGCACTTGGGATACCCCGGTTTTCACCTCCTGCACCTCAAAAAGGCATTTGGTCTTCGCTGCGGGGTACCCAAGCCGTTACTCGCAAAAGTAGTCTCAGTTATGTGGCAGCTGACACTAACATAAGACCAAGGTGCAAAACCTATTAATGCTATACTCACCTCAGATGAAGCCTGTTGCAAAAAAAGGATTACATTGTGAGCCATTACTATGCTTCCTAAGAGCAACGTGCAATGCAATTACGTAAAGTTCTAACTTTTATCTATTGGACAACTATACAAAGTTTCTGACAAGGCCTTCAATTAAAATGATCTATACTGCTGATCTGCTCATAAGTCTCCTCACTATCCCACACCCCTAACCACTTTTCGATACAGTCCACTCCCTCCTCAGCCCCAAAGAACATGCCACCGTGACACATCTCAGTGCTGATGAGCAAGACGCCCATGGCGCTACACAAATAAGGATTACTATTATTTTATTATTATTATGAAGGGATCCCTAAGGTCCAAAGGCCCAAGTAAAACACAAACTTTCCACCCACTACAATTACACCTTTGGCCCGACACTTTGTAGCTATTTTTCCTAGATTGCCAGCAAACAGATGAATGCACACCTAGCAAAAAATTTAAACTAAAACGCATAGGCCTCCTCCATATCCCCTCTAGCCCACCTTTCCATCCAAACGTGGTGTGCTTTCTACCATTAAAGGTAGGTAGAAAAAAATGTTCTTTCAATCTGCTGACTATCTAGGAGAAATAGAAGGACCATCTAGTAGAGCTCCTCAATATCACATATGCAGACCGGCCAAGTTTACAACTTTTACCCTAATCCTTAAACTAATATTACATTTTCAAACAAAACAGCAAGTTCCTCACCGTTCACAGGTAATGGCTCACATTATTGTGGTCGGTGCCTAAAACCTACAACTGGGCACCGTTAGGTCAGCAAGCGGATGTGGACCCGCTTTGCCACAAACTGATTTGGCTTTGGGCTAAATCTGGAGGCTGCACTTGGGATACCCCGGTTTTCACCTCTTGCACCTCAAAGGGGCATTTGGTCTTCGCTGCGGGGTACCCAAGCCGTTACTCGCAAAAGTAGTCTCAGTTATGTGGCAGCTGACACTAACATAAGACCAAGGTGCAAAACCTATTAAAGCTATACTCACCTCAGATGAAGCCTGCTGCAAAAAAAAGGATTACATTGTGAGCCATTACTATGCTTCCTAAGAGCAACGTGCAATACATTTACGTAAAGTTCTAACTTTTATCTATTGGACAACTATACAAAGTTTCTGACAAGGCCTTCAATTAAAATGATCTATACTGCTGATCTGCTCATAAGTCTCCTCACTATCCCACACCCCTAACCACTTTTCGATACAGTCCACTCCCTCCTCAGCCCCAAAGAACATGCCACCGTGACACATCTCAGTGCTGATGAGCAAGACGCCCATGGCGCTACACAAATAAGGATTACTATTATTTTATTATTATTATGAAGGGATCCCTAAGGTCCAAAGGCCCAAGTAAAACACAAACTTTCCACCCACTACAATTACACCTTTGGCCCGACACTTTGTAGCTATTTTTCCTAGATTGCCAGCAAACAGATGAATGCACACCTAGCAAAAAATTTAAACTAAAACGCATAGGCCTCCTCCATATCCCCTCTAGCCCACCTTTCCATCTCCAAACGTGGTGTGCTTTCTACCATTAAAGGTAGGTAGAAAAAAATGTTCTTTCAATCTGCTGACTATCTAGGAGAAATAGAAGGACCATCTAGTAGAGCTCCTCAATATGACATATGCAGACCGGCCAAGTTTACAACTTTTACCCTAATCCTTAAACTAATATTACATTTTAAAACAAAACAGCAAGTTCCTCACCGTTCACAGGTAATGGCTCACATTATTGTGGTCGATGCCTAAAACCTACAACTGGGCACCGTTAGGTCAGCAAGCGGATGTGGACCCGCTTTGCCACAAACTGATTTGGCTTTGGGCTAAATCTGGAGGCTGCACTTGGGATACCCCGGTTTTCACCTCCTGCACCTCAAAGGGGCATTTGGTCTTCGCTGCGGGGTACCCAAGCCGTTACTCGCAAAAGTAGTCTCAGTTATGTGGCAGCTGACACTAACATAAGACCAAGGTGCAAAACCTATTAATGCTATACTCACCTCAGATGAAGCCTGTTGCAAAAAAAGGATTACATTGTGAGCCATTACTATGCTTCCTAAGAGCAACGTGCAATGCAATTACGTAAAGTTCTAACTTTTATCTATTGGACAACTATACAAAGTTTCTGACAAGGCCTTCAATTAAAATGATCTATACTGCTGATCTGCTCATAAGTCTCCTCACTATCCCACACCCCTAACCACTTTTCGATACAGTCCACTCCCTCCTCAGCCCCAAAGAACATGCCACCGTGACACATCTCAGTGCTGATGAGCAAGACGCCCATGGCGCTACACCAATAAGGATTACTATTATTTTATTATTATTATGAAGGGATCCCTAAGGTCCAAAGGCCCAAGTAAAACACAAACTTTCCACCCACTACAATTACACCTTTGGCCCGACACTTTGTAGCTATTTTTCCTAGATTGCCAGCAAACAGATGAATGCACACCTAGCAAAAAATTTAAACTAAAACGCATAGGCCTCCTCCATATCCCCTCTAGCCCACCTTTCCATCTCCAAACGTGGTGTGCTTTCTACCATTAAAGGTAGGTAGAAAAAAATGTTCTTTCAATCTGCTGACTATCTAGGAGAAATAGAAGGACCATCTAGTAGAGCTCCTCAATATCACATATGCAGACCGGACAAGTTTACAACTTTTACCCTAATCCTTAAACTAATATTACATTTTCAAACAAAACAGCAAGTTCCTCACCGTTCACAGGTAATGGCTCACATTATTGTGGTCGGTGCCTAAAACCTACAACTGGGCACCGTTAGGTCAGCAAGCGGATGTGGACCCGCTTTGCCACAAACTGATTTGGCTTTGGGCTAAATCTGGAGGCTGCACTTGGGATACCCCAGTTTTCACCTCTTGCACCTCAAAGTGGCATTTGGTCTTCGCTGCGGGGTACCCAAGCCGTTACTCGCAAAAGTAGTCTCAGTTATGTGGCAGCTGACACTAACATAAGACCAAGGTGCAAAACCTATTAATGCTATACTCACCTCAGATGAAGCCTGTTGCAAAAAAAGGATTACATTGTGAGCCATTACTATGCTTCCTAAGAGCAACGTGCAATACAATTACGTAAAGTTCTAACTTTTATCTATTGGACAACTATACAAAGTTTCTGACAAGGCCTTCAATTAAAATGATCTATACTGCTGATCTGCTCATAAGTCTCCTCACTATCCCACACCCCTAACCACTTTTCGATACAGTCCACTCCCTCCTCAGCCCCAAAGAACATGCCACCGTGACGCATCTCAGTGCTGAAGAGCAAGCCGCCCATGGCGCTACACAAATAAGGATTACTATTATTTTATTATTATTATGAAGGGATCCCTAAGGTCCAAAGGCCCAAGTAAAACACAAACTTTCCACCCACTACAATTACACCTTTGGCCCGACACTTTGTAGCTATTTTTCCTAGATTGCCAGCAAACAGATGAATGCACACCTAGCAAAAAATTTAAACTAAAACGCATAGGCCTCCTCCATATCCCCTCTAGCCCACCTTTCCATCTCCAAACGTGGTGTGCTTTCTACCATTAAAGGTAGGTAGAAAAAAATGTTCTTTCAATCTGCTGACTATCTAGGAGAAATAGAAGGACCATCTAGTAGAGCTCCTCAATATGACATATGCAGACCGGCCAAGTTTACAACTTTTACCCTAATCCTTAAACTAATATTACATTTTCAAACAAAACAGCAAGTTCCTCACCGTTCACAGGTAATGGCTCACATTATTGTGGTCGGTGCCTAAAACCTACAACTGGGCACCGTTAGGCCAGCAAGCGGATGTGGACCCGCTTTGCCACAAACTGATTTGGCTTTGGGCTAAATCTGGAGGCTGCACTTGGGATACCCCGGTTTTCACCTCTTGCACCTCAACGGGGGCATTTGGTCTTCGCTGCGGGGTACCCAAGCCGTTACTCGCAAAAGTAGTCTCAGTTATGTGGCAGCTGACACTAACATAAGACCAAGGTGCAAAACCTATTAATGCTATACTCACCTCAGATGAAGCCTGTTGCAAAAAAAGGATTACATTGTGAGCCATTACTATGCTTCCTAAGAGCAACGTGCAATACAATTACGTAAAGTTCTAACTTTTATCTATTGGACAACTATACAAAGTTTCTGACAAGGCCTTCAATTAAAATGATCTATACTGCTGATCTGCTCATAAGTCTCCTCACTAACCCACACCCCTAACCACTTTTCGATACAGTCCACTCCCTCCTCAGCCCCAAAGAACATGCCACCGTGACACATCTCAGTGCTGATGAGCAAGCCACCCATGGCGCTACACAAATAAGGATTACTATTATTTTATTATTATTATGAAGGGATCCCTAAGGTCCAAAGGCCCAAGTAAAACACAAACTTTCCACCCACTACAATTACACCTTTGGCCCGACACTTTGTAGCTATTTTTCCTAGATTGCCAGCAAACAGATGAATGCACACCTAGCAAAAAATTTAAACTAGAACGCATAGGCCTCCTCCATATCCCCTCTAGCCCACCTTTCCATCTCCAAACGTGGTGTGCTTTCTACCATTAAAGGTAGGTAGAAAAAAAATGTTCTTTCAATCTGCTGACTATCTAGGAGAAATAGAAGGACCATCTAGTAGAGCTCATCAATATCACATATGCAGACCGGACAAGTTTACAACTTTTACCCTAATCCTTAAACTAATATTACATTTTCAAACAAAACAGCAAGTTCCTCACCGTTCACAGGTAATGGCTCACATTATTGTGGTCGGTGCCTAAAACCTACAACTGGGCACCATTAGGTCAGCAAGCGGATGTGGACCCGCTTTGCCACAAACTGATTTGGCTTTGGGCTAAATCTGGAGGCTGCACTTGGGATACCCCGGTTTTCACCTCTTGCACCTCAAAGTGGCATTTGGTCTTCGCTGCGGGGTACCCAAGCCGTTACTCGCAAAAGTAGTCTCAGTTATGTGGCAGCTGACACTAACATAAGACCAAGGTGCAAAACCTATTAATGCTATACTCACCTCAGATGAAGCCTGTTGCAAAAAAAGGATTACATTGTGAGCCATTACTATGCTTCCTAAGAGCAACGTGCAATACAATTACGTAAAGTTCTAACTTTTATCTATTGGACAACTATACAAAGTTTCTGACAAGGCCTTCAATTAAAATGATCTATACTGCTGATCTGCTCATAAGTCTCCTCACTATCCCACACCCCAAACCACTTTTCGATACAGTCCACTCTCTCCTCAGCCCCAAAGAACATGCCACCGTGACGCATCTCAGTGCTGAAGAGCAAGCCGCCCATGGCGCTACACAAATAAGGATTACTATTATTTTATTATTATTATGAAGGGATCCCTAAAGTCCAAAGGCCCAAGTAAAACACAAAATTTCCACCCACTACAATTACACCTTTGGCCCGACACTTTGTAGCTATTTTTCCTAGATTGCCAGCAAACAGATGAATGCACACCTAGCAAAAAATTTAAACTAAAACGCATAGGCCTCCTCCATATCCCCTCTAGCCCACCTTTCCATCTCCAAACGTGGTGTGCTTTCTACCATTAAAGGTAGGTAGAAAAAAATGTTCTTTCAATCTGCTGACTATCTAGGAGAAATAGAAGGACCATCTAGTAGAGCTCATCAATATCACATATGCAGACCGGACAAGTTTACAACTTTTACCCTAATCCTTAAACTAATATTACATTTTCAAACAAAACAGCAAGTTCCTCACCGTTCACAGGTAATGGCTCACATTATTGTGGTCGGTACCTAAAACCTACAACTGGGCACCGTTAGGTCAGCAAGCGGATGTGGACCCGCTTTGCCACAAACTGATTTGGCTTTGGGCTAAATCTGGAGGCTGCACTTGGGATACCCCGGTTTTCACCTCCTGCACCTCAAAGGGGCATTTGGTCTTCGCTGCGGGGTACCCAAGCCGTTACTCGCAAAAGTAGTCTCAGTTATGTGGCAGCTGACACTAACATAAGACCAAAGTGCAAAACCTATTAATGCTATACTCACCTCAGATGAAGCCTGTTGCAAAAAAAGGATTACATTGTGAGCCATTACTATGCTTCCTAAGAGCAACGTGCATTACAATTACGTAAAGTTCTAACTTTTATCTATTGGACAACTATACAAAGTTTCTGACAAGGCCTTCAATTAAAATGATCTATACTGCTGATCTGCTCATAAGTCTCCTCACTATCCCACACCCCTAACCACTTTTCGATACAGTCCACTCCCTCCTCAGCCCCAAAGAACATGCCACCGTGACGCATCTCAGTGCTGATGAGCAAGACGCCCATGGCGCTACACAAATAAGGATTACTATTATTTTATTATTATTATGAAGGGATCCCTAAGGTCCAAAGGCCCAAGTAAAACACAAACTTTCCACCCACTACAATTACACCTTTGGCCCGACACTTTGTAGCTATTTTTCCTAGATTGCCAGCAAACAGATGAATGCACACCTAGCAAAAAATTTAAACTAAAACGCATAGGCCTCCTCCATATCCCCTCTAGCCCACCTTTCCATCTCCAAACGTGGTGTGCTTTCTACCATTAAAGGTAGGTAGAAAAAAATGTTCTTTCAATCTGCTGACTATCTAGGAGAAATAGAAGGACCATCTAGTAGAGCTCATCAATATCACATATGCAGACCGGCCAAGTTTACAACTTTTACCCTAATCCTTAAACTAATATTACATTTTCAAACAAAACAGCAAGTTCCTCACCGTTCACAGGTAATGGCTCACATTATTGTGGTCGGTGCCTAAAACCTACAACTGGGCACCGTTAGGCCAGCAAGCGGATGTGGACCCGCTTTGCCACAAACTGATTTGGCTTTGGGCTAAATCTGGAGGCTGAACTTGGGATACCCCGGTTTTCACCTCTTGCACCTCAAAGGGGCATTTGGTCTTCGCTGCGGGGTACCCAAGCCATTACTCGCAAAAGTAGTCTCAGTTATGTGGCAGCTGACACTAACATAAGACCAAGGTGCAAAACCTATTAATGCTATACTCACCTCAGATGAAGCCTGTTGCAAAAAAAGGATTACATTGTGAGCCATTACTATGCTTCCTAAGAGCAACGTGCAATACAATTACGTAAAGTTCTAACTTTTATCTATTGGACAACTATACAAAGTTTCTGACAAGGCCTTCAATTAAAATGATCTATACTGCTGATCTGCTCATAAGTCTCCTCACTATCCCACACCCCTAACCACTTTTCGATACAGTCCACTCCCTCCTCAGCCCCAAAGAACATGCCACCGTGACGCATCTCAGTGCTGATGAGCAAGACGCCCATGGCGCTACACAAATAAGGATTACTATTATTTTATTATTATTATGAAGGGATCCCTAAGGTCCAAAGGCCCAAGTAAAACACAAACTTTCCACCCACTACAATTACACCTTTGGCCCGACACTTTGTAGCTATTTTTCCTAGATTGCCAGCAAACAGATGAATGCACACCTAGCAAAAATTAAACTAAAACGCATAGGCCTCCTCCATATCCCCTCTAGCCCACCTTTCCATCTCCAAACGTGGTGTGCTTTCTACCATTAAAGGTAGGTAGAAAAAAATGTTCTTTCAATCTGCTGACTATCTAGGAGAAATAGAAGGACCATCTAGTAGAGCTCATCAATATCACATATGCAGACCGGCCAAGTTTACAACTTTTACCCTAATCCTTAAACTAATATTACATTTTCAAACAAAACAGCAAGTTCCTCACCGTTCACAGGTAATGGCTCACATTATTGTGGTCGGTGCCTAAAACCTACAACTGGGCACCGTTAGGTCAGCAAGCGGATGTGGACCCGCTTTGCCACAAACTGATTTGGCTTTGGGCTAAATCTGGAGGCTGCACTTGGGATACCCCGGTTTTCACCTCTTGCACCTCAAAGTGGCATTTGGTCTTCGCTGCGGGGTACCCAAGCCGTTACTCACAAAAGTAGTCTCAGTTATGTGGCAGCTGACACTAACATAAGACCAAGGTGCAAAACCTATTAATGCTATACTCACCTCAGATGAAGCCTGTTGCAAAAAAAGGATTACATTGTGAGCCATTACTATGCTTCCTAAGAGCAACGTGCAATACAATTACGTAAAGTTCTAACTTTTATCTATTGGACAACTATACAAAGTTTCTGACAAGGCCTTCAATTAAAATGATCTATACTGCTGATCTGCTCATAAGTCTCCTCACTATCCCACACCCCAAACCACTTTTCGATACAGTCCACTCTCTCCTCAGCCCCAAAGAACATGCCACCGTGACGCATCTCAGTGCTGAAGAGCAAGCCGCCCATGGCGCTACACAAATAAGGTTTATTATTTTATTATTATTATGAAGGGATCCCTAAGGTCCAAAGGCCCAAGTAAAACACAAAATTTCCACCCACTACAATTACACCTTTGGCCCGACACTTTGTAGCTATTTTTCCTAGATTGCCAGCAAACAGATGAATGCACACCTAGCAAAAAATTTAAACTAGAACGCATAGGCCTCCTCCATATCCCCTCTAGCCCACCTTTCCATCTCCAAACGTGGTGTGCTTTCTACCATTAAAGGTAGGTAGAAAAAAAATGTTCTTTCAATCTGCTGACTATCTAGGAGAAATAGAAGGACCATCTAGTAGAGCTCATCAATATCACATATGCAGACCGGACAAGTTTACAACTTTTACCCTAATCCTTAAACTAATATTACATTTTCAAACAAAACAGCAAGTTCCTCACCGTTCACAGGTAATGGCTCACATTATTGTGGTCGGTACCTAAAACCTACAACTGGGCACCGTTAGGTCAGCAAGCGGATGTGGACCCGCTTTGCCACAAACTGATTTGGCTTTGGGCTAAATCTGGAGGCTGCACTTGGGATACCCCGGTTTTCACCTCCTGCACCTCAAAGGGGCATTTGGTCTTCGCTGCGGGGTACCCAAGCCGTTACTCGCAAAAGTAGTCTCAGTTATGTGGCAGCTGACACTAACATAAGACCAAAGTGCAAAACCTATTAATGCTATACTCACCTCAGATGAAGCCTGTTGCAAAAAAAGGATTACATTGTGAGCCATTACTATGCTTCCTAAGAGCAACGTGCATTACAATTACGTAAAGTTCTAACTTTTATCTATTGGACAACTATACAAAGTTTCTGACAAGGCCTTCAATTAAAATGATCTATACTGCTGATCTGCTCATAAGTCTCCTCACTATCCCACACCCCTAACCACTTTTCGATACAGTCCACTCCCTCCTCAGCCCCAAAGAACATGCCACCGTGACGCATCTCAGTGCTGATGAGCAAGACGCCCATGGCGCTACACAAATAAGGATTACTATTATTTTATTATTATTATGAAGGGATCCCTAAGGTCCAAAGGCCCAAGTAAAACACAAACTTTCCACCCACTACAATTACACCTTTGGCCCGACACTTTGTAGCTATTTTTCCTAGATTGCCAGCAAACAGATGAATGCACACCTAGCAAAAAATTTAAACTAAAACGCATAGGCCTCCTCCATATCCCCTCTAGCCCACCTTTCCATCTCCAAACGTGGTGTGCTTTCTACCATTAAAGGTAGGTAGAAAAAAATGTTCTTTCAATCTGCTGACTATCTAGGAGAAATAGAAGGACCATCTAGTAGAGCTCATCAATATCACATATGCAGACCGGCCAAGTTTACAACTTTTACCCTAATCCTTAAACTAATATTACATTTTCAAACAAAACAGCAAGTTCCTCACCGTTCACAGGTAATGGCTCACATTATTGTGGTCGGTGCCTAAAACCTACAACTGGGCACCGTTAGGCCAGCAAGCGGATGTGGACCCGCTTTGCCACAAACTGATTTGGCTTTGGGCTAAATCTGGAGGCTGAACTTGGGATACCCCGGTTTTCACCTCTTGCACCTCAAAGGGGCATTTGGTCTTCGCTGCGGGGTACCCAAGCCATTACTCGCAAAAGTAGTCTCAGTTATGTGGCAGCTGACACTAACATAAGACCAAGGTGCAAAACCTATTAATGCTATACTCACCTCAGATGAAGCCTGTTGCAAAAAAAGGATTACATTGTGAGCCATTACTATGCTTCCTAAGAGCAACGTGCAATACAATTACGTAAAGTTCTAACTTTTATCTATTGGACAACTATACAAAGTTTCTGACAAGGCCTTCAATTAAAATGATCTATACTGCTGATCTGCTCATAAGTCTCCTCACTATCCCACACCCCTAACCACTTTTCGATACAGTCCACTCCCTCCTCAGCCCCAAAGAACATGCCACCGTGACACATCTCAGTGCTGATGAGCAAGACGCCCATGGCGCTACACAAATAAGGATTACTATTATTTTATTATTATTATGAAGGGATCCCTAAGGTCCAAAGGCCCAAGTAAAACACAAACTTTCCACCCACTACAATTACACCTTTGGCCCGACACTTTGTAGCTATTTTTCCTAGATTGCCAGCAAACAGATGAATGCACACCTAGCAAAAATTAAACTAAAACGCATAGGCCTCCTCCATATCCCCTCTAGCCCACCTTTCCATCTCCAAACGTGGTGTGCTTTCTACCATTAAAGGTAGGTAGAAAAAAATGTTCTTTCAATCTGCTGACTATCTAGGAGAAATAGAAGGACCATCTAGTAGAGCTCATCAATATCACATATGCAGACCGGCCAAGTTTACAACTTTTACCCTAATCCTTAAACTAATATTACATTTTCAAACAAAACAGCAAGTTCCTCACCGTTCACAGGTAATGGCTCACATTATTGTGGTCGGTGCCTAAAACCTACAACTGGGCACCGTTAGGTCAGCAAGCGGATGTGGACCCGCTTTGCCACAAACTGATTTGGCTTTGGGCTAAATCTGGAGGCTGCACTTGGGATACCCCGGTTTTCACCTCTTGCACCTCAAAGTGGCATTTGGTCTTCGCTGCGGGGTACCCAAGCCGTTACTCACAAAAGTAGTCTCAGTTATGTGGCAGCTGACACTAACATAAGACCAAGGTGCAAAACCTATTAATGCTATACTCACCTCAGATGAAGCCTGTTGCAAAAAAAGGATTACATTGTGAGCCATTACTATGCTTCCTAAGAGCAACGTGCAATACAATTACGTAAAGTTCTAACTTTTATCTATTGGACAACTATACAAAGTTTCTGACAAGGCCTTCAATTAAAATGATCTATACTGCTGATCTGCTCATAAGTCTCCTCACTATCCCACACCCCAAACCACTTTTCGATACAGTCCACTCTCTCCTCAGCCCCAAAGAACATGCCACCGTGACGCATCTCAGTGCTGAAGAGCAAGCCGCCCATGGCGCTACACAAATAAGGTTTATTATTTTATTATTATTATGAAGGGATCCCTAAGGTCCAAAGGCCCAAGTAAAACACAAAATTTCCACCCACTACAATTACACCTTTGGCCCGACACTTTGTAGCTATTTTTCCTAGATTGCCAGCAAACAGATGAATGCACACCTAGCAAAAAATTTAAACTAGAACGCATAGGCCTCCTCCATATCCCCTCTAGCCCACCTTTCCATCTCCAAACGTGGTGTGCTTTCTACCATTAAAGGTAGGTAGAAAAAAAATGTTCTTTCAATCTGCTGACTATCTAGGAGAAATAGAAGGACCATCTAGTAGAGCTCATCAATATCACATATGCAGACCGGACAAGTTTACAACTTTTACCC
Organism: Eleutherodactylus coqui; assembly: GCF_035609145.1. NCBI lineage: Eukaryota > Metazoa > Chordata > Amphibia > Anura > Eleutherodactylidae > Eleutherodactylus > Eleutherodactylus coqui. The sequence continues at coordinate 165,504,847 of NC_089844.1, forward strand.
TAATCCTTAAACTAATATTACATTTTCAAACAAAACAGCAAGTTCCTCACCGTTCACAGGTAATGGCTCACATTATTGTGGTCGGTGCCTAAAACCTACAACTGGGCACCATTAGGTCAGCAAGCGGATGTGGACCCGCTTTGCCACAAACTGATTTGGCTTTGGGCTAAATCTGGAGGCTGCACTTGGGATACCCCGGTTTTCACCTCTTGCACCTCAAAGTGGCATTTGGTCTTCGCTGCGGGGTACCCAAGCCGTTACTCGCAAAAGTAGTCTCAGTTATGTGGCAGCTGACACTAACATAAGACCAAGGTGCAAAACCTATTAATGCTATACTCACCTCAGATGAAGCCTGTTGCAAAAAAAGGATTACATTGTGAGCCATTACTATGCTTCCTAAGAGCAACGTGCAATACAATTACGTAAAGTTCTAACTTTTATCTATTGGACAACTATACAAAGTTTCTGACAAGGCCTTCAATTAAAATGATCTATACTGCTGATCTGCTCATAAGTCTCCTCACTATCCCACACCCCTAACCACTTTTCGATACAGTCCACTCTCTCCTCAGCCCCAAAGAACATGCCACCGTGACGCATCTCAGTGCTGAAGAGCAAGCCGCCCATGGCGCTACACAAATAAGGATTACTATTATTTTATTATTATTATGAAGGGATCCCTAAAGTCCAAAGGCCCAAGTAAAACACAAAATTTCCACCCACTACAATTACACCTTTGGCCCGACACTTTGTAGCTATTTTTCCTAGATTGCCAGCAAACAGATGAATGCACACCTAGCAAAAAATTTAAACTAAAACGCATAGGCCTCCTCCATATCCCCTCTAGCCCACCTTTCCATCTCCAAACGTGGTGTGCTTTCTACCATTAAAGGTAGGTAGAAAAAAATGTTCTTTCAATCTGCTGACTATCTAGGAGAAATAGAAGGACCATCTAGTAGAGCTCATCAATATCACATATGCAGACCGGACAAGTTTACAACTTTTACCCTAATCCTTAAACTAATATTACATTTTCAAACAAAACAGCAAGTTCCTCACCGTTCACAGGTAATGGCTCACATTATTGTGGTCGGTGCCTAAAACCTACAACTGGGCACCGTTAGGCCAGCAAGCGGATGTGGACCCGCTTTGCCACAAACTGATTTGGCTTTGGGCTAAATCTGGAGGCTGCACTTGGGATACCCCGGTTTTCACCTCTTGCACCTCAAAGGGGCATTTGGTCTTCGCTGCGGGGTACCCAAGCCATTACTCGCAAAAGTAGTCTCAGTTATGTGGCAGCTGACACTAACATAAGACCAAGGTGCAAAACCTATTAATGCTATACTCACCTCAGATGAAGCCTGTTGCAAAAAAAGGATTACATTGTGAGCCATTACTATGCTTCCTAAGAGCAACGTGCAATACAATTACGTAAAGTTCTAACTTTTATCTATTGGACAACTATACAAAGTTTCTGACAAGGCCTTCAATTAAAATGATCTATACTGCTGATCTGCTCATAAGTCTCCTCACTATCCCACACCCCAAACCACTTTTCGATACAGTCCACTCCCTCCTCAGCCCCAAAGAACATGCCACCGTGACGCATCTCAGTGCTGAAGAGCAAGCCACCCATGGCGCTACACAAATAAGGATTATTATTATTTTATTATTATTATGAAGGGATCCCTATGGTCCAAAGGCCCAAGTAAAACACAAACTTTCCACCCACTACAATTACACCTTTGGCCCGACACTTTGTAGCTATTTTTCCTAGATTGCCAGCAAACAGATGAATGCACACCTAGCAAAAAATTTAAACTAAAACGCATAGGCCTCCTCCATATCCCCTCTAGCCCACCTTTCCATCTCCAAACGTGGTGTGCTTTCTACCATTAAAGGTAGGTAGAAAAAAATGTTCTTTCAATCTGCTGACTATCTAGGAGAAATAGAAGGACCATCTAGTAGAGCTCCTCAATATCACATATGCAGACCGGACAAGTTTACAACTTTTACCCTAATCCTTAAACTAATATTACATTTTCAAACAAAACAGCAAGTTCCTCACCGTTCACAGGTAATGGCTCACATTATTGTGGTCGGTGCCTAAAACCTACAACTGGGCACCGTTAGGTCAGCAAGCGGATGTGGACCCGCTTTGCCACAAACTGATTTGGCTTTGGGCTAAATCTGGAGGCTGCACTTGGGATACCCCGGTTTTCACCTCTTGCACCTCAAAGTGGCATTTGGTCTTCGCTGCGGGGTACCCAAGCCGTTACTCGCAAAAGTAGTCTCAGTTATGTGGCAGCTGACACTAACATAAGACCAAGGTGCAAAACCTATTAATGCTATACTCACCTCAGATGAAGCCTGTTGCAAAAAAAGGATTACATTGTGAGCCATTACTATGCTTCCTAAGAGCAACGTGCAATACAATTACGTAAAGTTCTAACTTTTATCTATTGGACAACTATACAAAGTTTCTGACAAGGCCTTCAATTAAAATGATCTATACTGCTGATCTGCTCATAAGTCTCCTCACTATCCCACACCCCAAACCACTTTTCGATACAGTCCACTCCCTCCTCAGCCCCAAAGAACATGCCACCGTGACGCATCTCAGTGCTGAAGAGCAAGCCACCCATGGCGCTACACAAATAAGGATTATTATTATTTTATTATTATTATGAAGGTATCCCTAAGGTCCAAAGGCCCAAGTAAAACACAAACTTCCCACCCACTACAATTAGACCTTTGGCCCGACACTTTGTAGCTATTTTTCCTAGATTGCCAGCAAACAGATGAATGCACACCTAGCAAAAAATTTAAACTAAAACGCATAGGCCTCCTCCATATCCCCTCTAGCCCACCTTTCCATCTCCAAACGTGGTGTGCTTTCTACCATTAAAGGTAGGTAGAAAAAAATGTTCTTTCAATCTGCTGACTATCTAGGAGAAATAGAAGGACCATCTAGTAGAGCTCCTCAATATCACATATGCAGACCGGACAAGTTTACAACTTTTACCCTAATCCTTAAACTAATATTACATTTTCAAACAAAACAGCAAGTTCCTCACCGTTCACAGGTAATGGCTCACATTATTGTGGTCGGTGCCTAAAACCTACAACTGGGCACCGTTAGGTCAGCAAGCGGATGTGGACCCGCTTTGCCACAAACTGATTTGGCTTTGGGCTAAATCTGGAGGCTGCACTTGGGATACCCCGGTTTTCACCTCTTGCACCTCAAAGGGGCATTTGGTCTTCGCTGCGGGGTACCCAAGCCGTTACTCACAAAAGTAGTCTCAGTTATGTGGCAGCTGACACTAACATAAGACCAAGGTGCAAAACCTATTAATGCTATACTCACCTCAGATGAAGCCTGTTGCAAAAAAAGGATTACATTGTGAGCCATTACTATGCTTCCTAAGAGCAACGTGCAATACAATTACGTAAAGTTCTAACTTTTATCTATTGGACAACTATACAAAGTTTCTGACAAGGCCTTCAATTAAAATTATCTATACTGCTGATCTGCTCATAAGTCTCCTCACTAACCCACACCCCTAACCACTTTTCGATACAGTCCACTCCCTCCTCAGCCCCAAAGAACATGCCACCGTGACGCATCTCAGTGCTGAAGAGCAAGCCACCCATGGCGCTACACAAATAAGGATTATTATTATTTTATTATTATTATGAAGGGATCCCTAAGGTCCAAAGGCCCAAGTAAAACACAAACTTTCCACCCACTACAATTAGACCTTTGGCCCGACACTTTGTAGCTATTTTTCCTAGATTGCCAGCAAACAGATGAATGCACACCTAGCAAAAAATTTAAACTAAAACGCATAGGCCTCCTCCATATCCCCTCTAGCCCACCTTTCCATCTCCAAACGTTGTGTGCTTTCTACCATTAAAGGTAGGTAGAAAAAAATGTTCTTTCAATCTGCTGACTATCTAGGAGAAATAGAAGGACCATCTAGTAGAGCTCCTCAATATCACATATGCAGACCGGACAAGTTTACAACTTTTACCCTAATCCTTAAACTAATATTACATTTTCAAACAAAACAGCAAGTTCCTCACCGTTCACAGGTAATGGCTCACATTATTGTGGTCGGTGCCTAAAACCTACAACTGGGCACCGTTAGGTCAGCAAGCGGATGTGGACCCGCTTTGCCACAAACTGATTTGGCTTTGGGCTAAATCTGGAGGCTGCACTTGGGATACCCCGGTTTTCACCTCTTGCACCTCAAAGTGGCATTTGGTCTTCGCTGCGGGGTACCCAAGCCGTTACTCGCAAAAGTAGTCTCAGTTATGTGGCAGCTGACACTAACATAAGACCAAGGTGCAAAACCTATTAATGCTATACTCACCTCAGATGAAGCCTGTTGCAAAAAAAGGATTACATTGTGAGCCATTACTATGCTTCCTAAGAGCAACGTGCAATACAATTACGTAAAGTTCTAACTTTTATCTATTGGACAACTATACAAAGTTTCTGACAAGGCCTTCAATTAAAATGATCTATACTGCTGATCTGCTCATAAGTCTCCTCACTATCCCACACCCCTAACCACTTTTCGATACAGTCCACTCCCTCCTCAGCCCCAAAGAACATGCCACCGTGACGCATCTCAGTGCTGAAGAGCAAGCCACCCATGGCGCTACACAAATAAGGATTACTATTATTTTATTATTATTATGAAGGGATCCCTAAGGTCCAAAGGCCCAAGTAAAACACAAACTTTCCACCCACTACAATTACACCTTTGGCCCGACACTTTGTAGCTATTTTTCCTAGATTGCCAGCAAACAGATGAATGCACACCTAGCAAAAAATTTAAACTAAAACGCATAGGCCTCCTCCATATCCCCTCTAGCCCACCTTTCCATCTCCAAACGTGGTGTGCTTTCTACCATTAAAGGTAGGTAGAAAAAAATGTTCTTTCAATCTGCTGACTATCTAGTAGAAATAGAAGGACCATCTAGTAGAGCTCCTCAATATCACATATGCAGACCGGCCAAGTTGACAACTTTTACCCTAATCCTTAAACTAATATTACATTTTCAAACAAAACAGCAAGTTCCTCACCGTTCACAGGTAATGGCTCACATTATTGTGGTCGGTGCCTAAAACCTACAACTGGGCACCGTTAGGTCAGCAAGCGGATGTGGACCCGCTTTGCCACAAACTGATTTGGCTTTGGGCTAAATCTGGAGGCTGCACTTGGGATACCCCGGTTTTCACCTCCTGCACCTCAAAGGGGCATTTGGTCTTCGCTGCGGGGTACCCAAGCCGTTACTCGCAAAAGTAGTCTCAGTTATGTGGCAGCTGACACTAACATAAGACCAAGGTGCAAAACCTATTAATGCTATACTCACCTCAGATGAAGCCTGTTGCAAAAAAAGGATTACATTGTGAGCCATTACTATGCTTCCTAAGAGCAACGTGCAATGCAATTACGTAAAGTTCTAACTTTTATCTATTGGACAGCTATACAAAGTTTCTGACAAGGCCTTCAATTAAAATGATCTATACTGCTGATCTGCTCATAAGTCTCCTCACTATCCCACACCCCTAACCACTTTTCGATACAGTCCACTCCCTCCTCAGCCCCAAAGAACATGCCACCGTGACGCATCTCAGTGCTGATGAGCAAGACGCCCATGGCGCTACACAAATAAGGATTACTATTATTTTATTATTATTATGAAGGGATCCCTAAGGTCCAAAGGCCCAAGTAAAACACAAACTTTCCACCCACTACAATTACACCTTTGGCCCGACACTTTGTAGCTATTTTTCCTAGATTGCCAGCAAACAGATGAATGCACACCTAGCAAAAATTAAACTAAAACGCATAGGCCTCCTCCATATCCCCTCTAGCCCACCTTTCCATCTCCAAACGTGGTGTGCTTTCTACCATTAAAGGTAGGTAGAAAAAAATGTTCTTTCAATCTGCTGACTATCTAGGAGAAATAGAAGGACCATCTAGTAGAGCTCATCAATATCACATATGCAGACCGGCCAAGTTTACAACTTTTACCCTAATCCTTAAACTAATATTACATTTTCAAACAAAACAGCAAGTTCCTCACCGTTCACAGGTAATGGCTCACATTATTGTGGTCGGTGCCTAAAACCTACAACTGGGCACCGTTAGGTCAGCAAGCGGATGTGGACCCGCTTTGCCACAAACTGATTTGGCTTTGGGCTAAATCTGGAGGCTGCACTTGGGATACCCCGGTTTTCACCTCTTGCACCTCAAAGTGGCATTTGGTCTTCGCTGCGGGGTACCCAAGCCGTTACTCACAAAAGTAGTCTCAGTTATGTGGCAGCTGACACTAACATAAGACCAAGGTGCAAAACCTATTAATGCTATACTCACCTCAGATGAAGCCTGTTGCAAAAAAAGGATTACATTGTGAGCCATTACTATGCTTCCTAAGAGCAACGTGCAATACAATTACGTAAAGTTCTAACTTTTATCTATTGGACAACTATACAAAGTTTCTGACAAGGCCTTCAATTAAAATGATCTATACTGCTGATCTGCTCATAAGTCTCCTCACTATCCCACACCCCAAACCACTTTTCGATACAGTCCACTCTCTCCTCAGCCCCAAAGAACATGCCACCGTGACGCATCTCAGTGCTGAAGAGCAAGCCGCCCATGGCGCTACACAAATAAGGTTTATTATTTTATTATTATTATGAAGGGATCCCTAAGGTCCAAAGGCCCAAGTAAAACACAAAATTTCCACCCACTACAATTACACCTTTGGCCCGACACTTTGTAGCTATTTTTCCTAGATTGCCAGCAAACAGATGAATGCACACCTAGCAAAAAATTTAAACTAGAACGCATAGGCCTCCTCCATATCCCCTCTAGCCCACCTTTCCATCTCCAAACGTGGTGTGCTTTCTACCATTAAAGGTAGGTAGAAAAAAAATGTTCTTTCAATCTGCTGACTATCTAGGAGAAATAGAAGGACCATCTAGTAGAGCTCATCAATATCACATATGCAGACCGGACAAGTTTACAACTTTTACCCTAATCCTTAAACTAATATTACATTTTCAAACAAAACAGCAAGTTCCTCACCGTTCACAGGTAATGGCTCACATTATTGTGGTCGGTACCTAAAACCTACAACTGGGCACCGTTAGGTCAGCAAGCGGATGTGGACCCGCTTTGCCACAAACTGATTTGGCTTTGGGCTAAATCTGGAGGCTGCACTTGGGATACCCCGGTTTTCACCTCCTGCACCTCAAAGGGGCATTTGGTCTTCGCTGCGGGGTACCCAAGCCGTTACTCGCAAAAGTAGTCTCAGTTATGTGGCAGCTGACACTAACATAAGACCAAAGTGCAAAACCTATTAATGCTATACTCACCTCAGATGAAGCCTGTTGCAAAAAAAGGATTACATTGTGAGCCATTACTATGCTTCCTAAGAGCAACGTGCATTACAATTACGTAAAGTTCTAACTTTTATCTATTGGACAACTATACAAAGTTTCTGACAAGGCCTTCAATTAAAATGATCTATACTGCTGATCTGCTCATAAGTCTCCTCACTATCCCACACCCCTAACCACTTTTCGATACAGTCCACTCCCTCCTCAGCCCCAAAGAACATGCCACCGTGACGCATCTCAGTGCTGATGAGCAAGACGCCCATGGCGCTACACAAATAAGGATTACTATTATTTTATTATTATTATGAAGGGATCCCTAAGGTCCAAAGGCCCAAGTAAAACACAAACTTTCCACCCACTACAATTACACCTTTGGCCCGACACTTTGTAGCTATTTTTCCTAGATTGCCAGCAAACAGATGAATGCACACCTAGCAAAAAATTTAAACTAAAACGCATAGGCCTCCTCCATATCCCCTCTAGCCCACCTTTCCATCTCCAAACGTGGTGTGCTTTCTACCATTAAAGGTAGGTAGAAAAAAATGTTCTTTCAATCTGCTGACTATCTAGGAGAAATAGAAGGACCATCTAGTAGAGCTCATCAATATCACATATGCAGACCGGCCAAGTTTACAACTTTTACCCTAATCCTTAAACTAATATTACATTTTCAAACAAAACAGCAAGTTCCTCACCGTTCACAGGTAATGGCTCACATTATTGTGGTCGGTGCCTAAAACCTACAACTGGGCACCGTTAGGCCAGCAAGCGGATGTGGACCCGCTTTGCCACAAACTGATTTGGCTTTGGGCTAAATCTGGAGGCTGAACTTGGGATACCCCGGTTTTCACCTCTTGCACCTCAAAGGGGCATTTGGTCTTCGCTGCGGGGTACCCAAGCCATTACTCGCAAAAGTAGTCTCAGTTATGTGGCAGCTGACACTAACATAAGACCAAGGTGCAAAACCTATTAATGCTATACTCACCTCAGATGAAGCCTGTTGCAAAAAAAGGATTACATTGTGAGCCATTACTATGCTTCCTAAGAGCAACGTGCAATACAATTACGTAAAGTTCTAACTTTTATCTATTGGACAACTATACAAAGTTTCTGACAAGGCCTTCAATTAAAATGATCTATACTGCTGATCTGCTCATAAGTCTCCTCACTATCCCACACCCCTAACCACTTTTCGATACAGTCCACTCCCTCCTCAGCCCCAAAGAACATGCCACCGTGACACATCTCAGTGCTGATGAGCAAGACGCCCATGGCGCTACACAAATAAGGATTACTATTATTTTATTATTATTATGAAGGGATCCCTAAGGTCCAAAGGCCCAAGTAAAACACAAACTTTCCACCCACTACAATTACACCTTTGGCCCGACACTTTGTAGCTATTTTTCCTAGATTGCCAGCAAACAGATGAATGCACACCTAGCAAAAATTAAACTAAAACGCATAGGCCTCCTCCATATCCCCTCTAGCCCACCTTTCCATCTCCAAACGTGGTGTGCTTTCTACCATTAAAGGTAGGTAGAAAAAAATGTTCTTTCAATCTGCTGACTATCTAGGAGAAATAGAAGGACCATCTAGTAGAGCTCATCAATATCACATATGCAGACCGGCCAAGTTTACAACTTTTACCCTAATCCTTAAACTAATATTACATTTTCAAACAAAACAGCAAGTTCCTCACCGTTCACAGGTAATGGCTCACATTATTGTGGTCGGTGCCTAAAACCTACAACTGGGCACCGTTAGGTCAGCAAGCGGATGTGGACCCGCTTTGCCACAAACTGATTTGGCTTTGGGCTAAATCTGGAGGCTGCACTTGGGATACCCCGGTTTTCACCTCTTGCACCTCAAAGTGGCATTTGGTCTTCGCTGCGGGGTACCCAAGCCGTTACTCACAAAAGTAGTCTCAGTTATGTGGCAGCTGACACTAACATAAGACCAAGGTGCAAAACCTATTAATGCTATACTCACCTCAGATGAAGCCTGTTGCAAAAAAAGGATTACATTGTGAGCCATTACTATGCTTCCTAAGAGCAACGTGCAATACAATTACGTAAAGTTCTAACTTTTATCTATTGGACAACTATACAAAGTTTCTGACAAGGCCTTCAATTAAAATGATCTATACTGCTGATCTGCTCATAAGTCTCCTCACTATCCCACACCCCAAACCACTTTTCGATACAGTCCACTCTCTCCTCAGCCCCAAAGAACATGCCACCGTGACGCATCTCAGTGCTGAAGAGCAAGCCGCCCATGGCGCTACACAAATAAGGTTTATTATTTTATTATTATTATGAAGGGATCCCTAAGGTCCAAAGGCCCAAGTAAAACACAAAATTTCCACCCACTACAATTACACCTTTGGCCCGACACTTTGTAGCTATTTTTCCTAGATTGCCAGCAAACAGATGAATGCACACCTAGCAAAAAATTTAAACTAGAACGCATAGGCCTCCTCCATATCCCCTCTAGCCCACCTTTCCATCTCCAAACGTGGTGTGCTTTCTACCATTAAAGGTAGGTAGAAAAAAAATGTTCTTTCAATCTGCTGACTATCTAGGAGAAATAGAAGGACCATCTAGTAGAGCTCATCAATATCACATATGCAGACCGGACAAGTTTACAACTTTTACCCTAATCCTTAAACTAATATTACATTTTCAAACAAAACAGCAAGTTCCTCACCGTTCACAGGTAATGGCTCACATTATTGTGGTCGGTGCCTAAAACCTACAACTGGGCACCATTAGGTCAGCAAGCGGATGTGGACCCGCTTTGCCACAAACTGATTTGGCTTTGGGCTAAATCTGGAGGCTGCACTTGGGATACCCCGGTTTTCACCTCTTGCACCTCAAAGTGGCATTTGGTCTTCGCTGCGGGGTACCCAAGCCGTTACTCGCAAAAGTAGTCTCAGTTATGTGGCAGCTGACACTAACATAAGACCAAGGTGCAAAACCTATTAATGCTATACTCACCTCAGATGAAGCCTGTTGCAAAAAAAGGATTACATTGTGAGCCATTACTATGCTTCCTAAGAGCAACGTGCAATACAATTACGTAAAGTTCTAACTTTTATCTATTGGACAACTATACAAAGTTTCTGACAAGGCCTTCAATTAAAATGATCTATACTGCTGATCTGCTCATAAGTCTCCTCACTATCCCACACCCCTAACCACTTTTCGATACAGTCCACTCTCTCCTCAGCCCCAAAGAACATGCCACCGTGACGCATCTCAGTGCTGAAGAGCAAGCCGCCCATGGCGCTACACAAATAAGGATTACTATTATTTTATTATTATTATGAAGGGATCCCTAAAGTCCAAAGGCCCAAGTAAAACACAAAATTTCCACCCACTACAATTACACCTTTGGCCCGACACTTTGTAGCTATTTTTCCTAGATTGCCAGCAAACAGATGAATGCACACCTAGCAAAAAATTTAAACTAAAACGCATAGGCCTCCTCCATATCCCCTCTAGCCCACCTTTCCATCTCCAAACGTGGTGTGCTTTCTACCATTAAAGGTAGGTAGAAAAAAATGTTCTTTCAATCTGCTGACTATCTAGGAGAAATAGAAGGACCATCTAGTAGAGCTCATCAATATCACATATGCAGACCGGACAAGTTTACAACTTTTACCCTAATCCTTAAACTAATATTACATTTTCAAACAAAACAGCAAGTTCCTCACCGTTCACAGGTAATGGCTCACATTATTGTGGTCGGTGCCTAAAACCTACAACTGGGCACCGTTAGGCCAGCAAGCGGATGTGGACCCGCTTTGCCACAAACTGATTTGGCTTTGGGCTAAATCTGGAGGCTGCACTTGGGATACCCCGGTTTTCACCTCTTGCACCTCAAAGGGGCATTTGGTCTTCGCTGCGGGGTACCCAAGCCATTACTCGCAAAAGTAGTCTCAGTTATGTGGCAGCTGACACTAACATAAGACCAAGGTGCAAAACCTATTAATGCTATACTCACCTCAGATGAAGCCTGTTGCAAAAAAAGGATTACATTGTGAGCCATTACTATGCTTCCTAAGAGCAACGTGCAATACAATTACGTAAAGTTCTAACTTTTATCTATTGGACAACTATACAAAGTTTCTGACAAGGCCTTCAATTAAAATGATCTATACTGCTGATCTGCTCATAAGTCTCCTCACTATCCCACACCCCAAACCACTTTTCGATACAGTCCACTCCCTCCTCAGCCCCAAAGAACATGCCACCGTGACGCATCTCAGTGCTGAAGAGCAAGCCACCCATGGCGCTACACAAATAAGGATTATTATTATTTTATTATTATTATGAAGGGATCCCTATGGTCCAAAGGCCCAAGTAAAACACAAACTTTCCACCCACTACAATTACACCTTTGGCCCGACACTTTGTAGCTATTTTTCCTAGATTGCCAGCAAACAGATGAATGCACACCTAGCAAAAAATTTAAACTAAAACGCATAGGCCTCCTCCATATCCCCTCTAGCCCACCTTTCCATCTCCAAACGTGGTGTGCTTTCTACCATTAAAGGTAGGTAGAAAAAAATGTTCTTTCAATCTGCTGACTATCTAGGAGAAATAGAAGGACCATCTAGTAGAGCTCCTCAATATCACATATGCAGACCGGACAAGTTTACAACTTTTACCCTAATCCTTAAACTAATATTACATTTTCAAACAAAACAGCAAGTTCCTCACCGTTCACAGGTAATGGCTCACATTATTGTGGTCGGTGCCTAAAACCTACAACTGGGCACCGTTAGGTCAGCAAGCGGATGTGGACCCGCTTTGCCACAAACTGATTTGGCTTTGGGCTAAATCTGGAGGCTGCACTTGGGATACCCCGGTTTTCACCTCTTGCACCTCAAAGTGGCATTTGGTCTTCGCTGCGGGGTACCCAAGCCGTTACTCGCAAAAGTAGTCTCAGTTATGTGGCAGCTGACACTAACATAAGACCAAGGTGCAAAACCTATTAATGCTATACTCACCTCAGATGAAGCCTGTTGCAAAAAAAGGATTACATTGTGAGCCATTACTATGCTTCCTAAGAGCAACGTGCAATACAATTACGTAAAGTTCTAACTTTTATCTATTGGACAACTATACAAAGTTTCTGACAAGGCCTTCAATTAAAATGATCTATACTGCTGATCTGCTCATAAGTCTCCTCACTATCCCACACCCCAAACCACTTTTCGATACAGTCCACTCCCTCCTCAGCCCCAAAGAACATGCCACCGTGACGCATCTCAGTGCTGAAGAGCAAGCCACCCATGGCGCTACACAAATAAGGATTATTATTATTTTATTATTATTATGAAGGTATCCCTAAGGTCCAAAGGCCCAAGTAAAACACAAACTTTCCACCCACTACAATTAGACCTTTGGCCCGACACTTTGTAGCTATTTTTCCTAGATTGCCAGCAAACAGATGAATGCACACCTAGCAAAAAATTTAAACTAAAACGCATAGGCCTCCTCCATATCCCCTCTAGCCCACCTTTCCATCTCCAAACGTGGTGTGCTTTCTACCATTAAAGGTAGGTAGAAAAAAATGTTCTTTCAATCTGCTGACTATCTAGGAGAAATAGAAGGACCATCTAGTAGAGCTCCTCAATATCACATATGCAGACCGGACAAGTTTACAACTTTTACCCTAATCCTTAAACTAATATTACATTTTCAAACAAAACAGCAAGTTCCTCACCGTTCACAGGTAATGGCTCACATTATTGTGGTCGGTGCCTAAAACCTACAACTGGGCACCGTTAGGTCAGCAAGCGGATGTGGACCCGCTTTGCCACAAACTGATTTGGCTTTGGGCTAAATCTGGAGGCTGCACTTGGGATACCCCGGTTTTCACCTCTTGCACCTCAAAGGGGCATTTGGTCTTCGCTGCGGGGTACCCAAGCCGTTACTCACAAAAGTAGTCTCAGTTATGTGGCAGCTGACACTAACATAAGACCAAGGTGCAAAACCTATTAATGCTATACTCACCTCAGATGAAGCCTGTTGCAAAAAAAGGATTACATTGTGAGCCATTACTATGCTTCCTAAGAGCAACGTGCAATACAATTACGTAAAGTTCTAACTTTTATCTATTGGACAACTATACAAAGTTTCTGACAAGGCCTTCAATTAAAATTATCTATACTGCTGATCTGCTCATAAGTCTCCTCACTAACCCACACCCCTAACCACTTTTCGATACAGTCCACTCCCTCCTCAGCCCCAAAGAACATGCCACCGTGACGCATCTCAGTGCTGAAGAGCAAGCCACCCATGGCGCTACACAAATAAGGATTATTATTATTTTATTATTATTATGAAGGGATCCCTAAGGTCCAAAGGCCCAAGTAAAACACAAACTTTCCACCCACTACAATTAGACCTTTGGCCCGACACTTTGTAGCTATTTTTCCTAGATTGCCAGCAAACAGATGAATGCACACCTAGCAAAAAATTTAAACTAAAACGCATAGGCCTCCTCCATATCCCCTCTAGCCCACCTTTCCATCTCCAAACGTTGTGTGCTTTCTACCATTAAAGGTAGGTAGAAAAAAATGTTCTTTCAATCTGCTGACTATCTAGGAGAAATAGAAGGACCATCTAGTAGAGCTCCTCAATATCACATATGCAGACCGGACAAGTTTACAACTTTTACCCTAATCCTTAAACTAATATTACATTTTCAAACAAAACAGCAAGTTCCTCACCGTTCACAGGTAATGGCTCACATTATTGTGGTCGGTGCCTAAAACCTACAACTGGGCACCGTTAGGTCAGCAAGCGGATGTGGACCCGCTTTGCCACAAACTGATTTGGCTTTGGGCTAAATCTGGAGGCTGCACTTGGGATACCCCGGTTTTCACCTCTTGCACCTCAAAGTGGCATTTGGTCTTCGCTGCGGGGTACCCAAGCCGTTACTCGCAAAAGTAGTCTCAGTTATGTGGCAGCTGACACTAACATAAGACCAAGGTGCAAAACCTATTAATGCTATACTCACCTCAGATGAAGCCTGTTGCAAAAAAAGGATTACATTGTGAGCCATTACTATGCTTCCTAAGAGCAACGTGCAATACAATTACGTAAAGTTCTAACTTTTATCTATTGGACAACTATACAAAGTTTCTGACAAGGCCTTCAATTAAAATGATCTATACTGCTGATCTGCTCATAAGTCTCCTCACTATCCCACACCCCTAACCACTTTTCGATACAGTCCACTCCCTCCTCAGCCCCAAAGAACATGCCACCGTGACGCATCTCAGTGCTGAAGAGCAAGCCACCCATGGCGCTACACAAATAAGGATTACTATTATTTTATTATTATTATGAAGGGATCCCTAAGGTCCAAAGGCCCAAGTAAAACACAAACTTTCCACCCACTACAATTACACCTTTGGCCCGACACTTTGTAGCTATTTTTCCTAGATTGCCAGCAAACAGATGAATGCACACCTAGCAAAAAATTTAAACTAAAACGCATAGGCCTCCTCCATATCCCCTCTAGCCCACCTTTCCATCTCCAAACGTGGTGTGCTTTCTACCATTAAAGGTAGGTAGAAAAAAATGTTCTTTCAATCTGCTGACTATCTAGTAGAAATAGAAGGACCATCTAGTAGAGCTCCTCAATATGACATATGCAGACCGGCCAAGTTGACAACTTTTACCCTAATCCTTAAACTAATATTACATTTTCAAACAAAACAGCAAGTTCCTCACCGTTCACAGGTAATGGCTCACATTATTGTGGTCGGTGCCTAAAACCTACAACTGGGCACCGTTAGGTCAGCAAGCGGATGTGGACCCGCTTTGCCACAAACTGATTTGGCTTTGGGCTAAATCTGGAGGCTGCACTTGGGATACCCCGGTTTTCACCTCCTGCACCTCAAAGGGGCATTTGGTCTTCGCTGCGGGGTACCCAAGCCGTTACTCGCAAAAGTAGTCTCAGTTATGTGGCAGCTGACACTAACATAAGACCAAGGTGCAAAACCTATTAATGCTATACTCACCTCAGATGAAGCCTGTTGCAAAAAAAGGATTACATTGTGAGCCATTACTATGCTTCCTAAGAGCAACGTGCAATGCAATTACGTAAAGTTCTAACTTTTATCTATTGGACAGCTATACAAAGTTTCTGACAAGGCCTTCAATTAAAATGATCTATACTGCTGATCTGCTCATAAGTCTCCTCACTATCCCACACCCCTAACCACTTTTCGATACAGTCCACTCCCTCCTCAGCCCCAAAGAACATGCCACCGTGACACATCTCAGTGCTGATGAGCAAGACGCCCATGGCGCTACACAAATAAGGATTACTATTATTTTATTATTATTATGAAGGGATCCCTAAGGTCCAAAGGCCCAAGTAAAACACAAACTTTCCACCCACTACAATTACACCTTTGGCCCGACACTTTGTAGCTATTTTTCCTAGATTGCCAGCAAACAGATGAATGCACACCTAGCAAAAAATTTAAACTAAAACGCATAGGCCTCCTCCATATCCCCTCTAGCCCACCTTTCCATCTCCAAACGTGGTGTGCTTTCTACCATTAAAGGTAGGTAGAAAAAAAATGTTCTTTCAATCTGCTGACTATCTAGGAGAAATAGAAGGACCATCTAGTAGAGCTCATCAATATCACATATGCAGACCGGACAAGTTTACAACTTTTACCCTAATCCTTAAACTAATATTACATTTTCAAACAAAACAGCAAGTTCCTCACCGTTCACAGGTAATGGCTCACATTATTGTGGTCGGTGCCTAAAACCTACAACTGGGCACCGTTAGGTCAGCAAGCGGATGTGGACCCGCTTTGCCACAAACTGATTTGGCTTTGGGCTAAATCTGGAGGCTGCACTTGGGATACCCCGGTTTTCACCTCCTGCACCTCAAAGGGGCATTTGGTCTTCGCTGCGGGGTACCCAAGCCGTTACTCGCAAAAGTAGTCTCAGTTATGTGGCAGCTGACACTAACATAAGACCAAGGTGCAAAACCTATTAATGCTATACTCACCTCAGATGAAGCCTGTTGCAAAAAAAGGATTACATTGTGAGCCATTACTATGCTTCCTAAGAGCAACGTGCAATACAATTACGTAAAGTTCTAACTTTTATCTATTGGACAGCTATACAAAGTTTCTGACAAGGCCTTCAATTAAAATGATCTATACTGCTGATCTGCTCATAAGTCTCCTCACTATCCCACACCCCTAACCACTTTTCGATACAGTCCACTCCCTCCTCAGCCCCAAAGAACATGCCACCGTGACACATCTCAGTGCTGATGAGCAAGACGCCCATGGCGCTACACAAATAAGGATTACTATTATTTTATTATTATTATGAAGGGATCCCTAAGGTCCAAAGGCCCAAGTAAAACACAAACTTTCCACCCACTACAATTACACCTTTGGCCCGACACTTTGTAGCTATTTTTCCTAGATTGCCAGCAAACAGATGAATGCACACCTAGCAAAAAATTTAAACTAAAACGCATAGGCCTCCTCCATATCCCCTCTAGCCCACCTTTCCATCTCCAAACGTGGTGTGCTTTCTACCATTAAAGGTAGGTAGAAAAAAAATGTTCTTTCAATCTGCTGACTATCTAGGAGAAATAGAAGGACCATCTAGTAGAGCTCATCAATATCACATATGCAGACCGGACAAGTTTACAACTTTTACCCTAATCCTTAAACTAATATTACATTTTCAAACAAAACAGCAAGTTCCTCACCGTTCACAGGTAATGGCTCACATTATTGTGGTCGGTGCCTAAAACCTACAACTGGGCACCGTTAGGTCAGCAAGCGGATGTGGACCCGCTTTGCCACAAACTGATTTGGCTTTGGGCTAAATCTGGAGGCTGCACTTGGGATACCCCGGTTTTCACCTCCTGCACCTCAAAGGGGCATTTGGTCTTCGCTGCGGGGTACCCAAGCCGTTACTCGCAAAAGTAGTCTCAGTTATGTGGCAGCTGACACTAACATAAGACCAAGGTGCAAAACCTATTAATGCTATACTCACCTCAGATGAAGCCTGTTGCAAAAAAAGGATTACATTGTGAGCCATTACTATGCTTCCTAAGAGCAACGTGCAATGCAATTACGTAAAGTTCTAACTTTTATCTATTGGACAACTATACAAAGTTTCTGACAAGGCCTTCAATTAAAATGATCTATACTGCTGATCTGCTCATAAGTCTCCTCACTATCCCACACCCCTAACCACTTTTCGATACAGTCCACTCCCTCCTCAGCCCCAAAGAACATGCCACCGTGACACATCTCAGTGCTGAAGAGCAAGACGCCCATGGCGCTACACAAATAAGGATTACTATTATTTTATTATTATTATGAAGGGATCCCTAAGGTCCAAAGGCCCAAGTAAAACACAAACTTTCCACCCACTACAATTACACCTTTGGCCCGACACTTTGTAGCTATTTTTCCTAGATTGCCAGCAAACAGATGAATGCACACCTAGCAAAAAATTTAAACTAAAACGCATAGGCCTCCTCCATATCCCCTCTAGCCCACCTTTCCATCTCCAAACGTGGTGTGCTTTCTACCATTAAAGGTAGGTAGAAAAAAATGTTCTTTCAATCTGCTGACTATCTAGGAGAAATAGAAGGACCATCTACTATAGCTCCTCAATATCACATATGCAGACCGGCCAAGTTTACAACTTTTACCCTAATCCTTAAACTAATATTACATTTTCAAACAAAACAGCAAGTTCCTCACCGTTCACAGGTAATGGCTCACATTATTGTGGTCGGTGCCTAAAACCTACAACTGGGCACCGTTAGGTCAGCAAGCGGATGTGGACCCGCTTTGCCACAAACTGATTTGGCTTTGGGCTAAATCTGGAGGCTGCACTTGGGATACCCCGGTTTTCACCTCTTGCACCTCAAAGGGGCATTTGGTCTTCGCTGCGGGGTACCCAAGCCGTTACTCGCAAAAGTAGTCTCAGTTATGTGGCAGCTGACACTAACATAAGACCAAGGTGCAAAACCTATTAATGCTATACTCACCTCAGATGAAGCCTGTTGCAAAAAAAAGGATTACATTGTGAGCCATTACTATGCTTCCTAAGAGCAACGTGCAATACATTTACGTAAAGTTCTAACTTTTATCTATTGGACAACTATACAAAGTTTCTGACAAGGCCTTCAATTAAAATGATCTATACTGCTGATCTGCTCATAAGTCTCCTCACTATCCCACACCCCAAACCACTTTTCGATACAGTCCACTCCCTCCTCAGCCCCAAAGAACATGCCACCGTGACGCATCTCAGTGCTGAAGAGCAAGCCACCCATGGCGCTACACAAATAAGGATTACTATTATTTTATTATTATTATGAAGGGATCCCTAAGGTCCAAAGGCCCAAGTAAAACACAAACTTTCCACCCACTACAATTAGACCTTTGGCCCGACACTTTGTAGCTATTTTTCCTAGATTGCCAGCAAACAGATGAATGCACACCTAGCAAAAAATTTAAACTAAAACGCATAGGCCTCCTCCATATCCCCTCTAGCCCACCTTTCCATCTCCAAACGTTGTGTGCTTTCTACCATTAAAGGTAGGTAGAAAAAAATGTTCTTTCAATCTGCTGACTATCTAGGAGAAATAGAAGGACCATCTAGTAGAGCTCCTCAATATCACATATGCAGACCGGACAAGTTTACAACTTTTACCCTAATCCTTAAACTAATATTACATTTTCAAACAAAACAGCAAGTTCCTCACCGTTCACAGGTAATGGCTCACATTATTGTGGTCGGTGCCTAAAACCTACAACTGGGCACCGTTAGGTCAGCAAGCGGATGTGGACCCGCTTTGCCACAAACTGATTTGGCTTTGGGCTAAATCTGGAGGCTGCACTTGGGATACCCCGGTTTTCACCTCTTGCACCTCAAAGTGGCATTTGGTCTTCGCTGCGGGGTACCCAAGCCGTTACTCGCAAAAGTAGTCTCAGTTATGTGGCAGCTGACACTAACATAAGACCAAGGTGCAAAACCTATTAATGCTATACTCACCTCAGATGAAGCCTGTTGCAAAAAAAGGATTACATTGTGAGCCATTACTATGCTTCCTAAGAGCAACGTGCAATACAATTACGTAAAGTTCTAACTTTTATCTATTGGACAACTATACAAAGTTTCTGACAAGGCCTTCAATTAAAATGATCTATACTGCTGATCTGCTCATAAGTCTCCTCACTATCCCACACCCCAAACCACTTTTCGATACAGTCCACTCTCTCCTCAGCCCCAAAGAACATGCCACCGTGACGCATCTCAGTGCTGAAGAGCAAGCCGCCCATGGCGCTACACAAATAAGGATTACTATTATTTTATTATTATTATGAAGGGATCCCTAAGGTCCAAAGGCCCAAGTAAAACACAAAATTTCCACCCACTACAATTACACCTTTGGCCCGACACTTTGTAGCTATTTTTCCTAGATTGCCAGCAAACAGATGAATGCACACCTAGCAAAAAATTTAAACTAAAACGCATAGGCCTCCTCCATATCCCCTCTAGCCCACCTTTCCATCTCCAAACGTGGTGTGCTTTCTACCATTAAAGGTAGGTAGAAAAAAATGTTCTTTCAATCTGCTGACTATCTAGGAGAAATAGAAGGACCATCTAGTAGAGCTCATCAATATCACATATGCAGACCGGCCAAGTTTACAACTTTTACCCTAATCCTTAAACTAATATTACATTTTCAAACAAAACAGCAAGTTCCTCACCGTTCACAGGTAATGGCTCACATTATTGTGGTCGGTGCCTAAAACCTACAACTGGGCACCGTTAGGTCAGCAAGCGGATGTGGACCCGCTTTGCCACAAACTGATTTGGCTTTGGGCTAAATCTGGAGGCTGCACTTGGGATACCCCGGTTTTCACCTCCTGCACCTCAAAGGGGCATTTGGTCTTCGCTGCGGGGTACCCAAGCCGTTACTCGCAAAAGTAGTCTCAGTTATGTGGCAGCTGACACTAACATAAGACCAAAGTGCAAAACCTATTAATGCTATACTCACCTCAGATGAAGCCTGTTGCAAAAAAAGGATTACATTGTGAGCCATTACTATGCTTCCTAAGAGCAACGTGCAATGCAATTACGTAAAGTTCTAACTTTTATCTATTGGACAACTATACAAAGTTTCTGACAAGGCCTTCAATTAAAATGATCTATACTGCTGATCTGCTCATAAGTCTCCTCACTATCCCACACCCCTAACCACTTTTCGATACAGTCCACTCCCTCCTCAGCCCCAAAGAACATGCCACCGTGACACATCTCAGTGCTGATGAGCAAGACGCCCATGGCGCTACACAAATAAGGATTACTATTATTTTATTATTATTATGAAGGGATCCCTAAGGTCCAAAGGCCCAAGTAAAACACAAACTTTCCACCCACTACAATTACACCTTTGGCCCGACACTTTGTAGCTATTTTTCCTAGATTGCCAGCAAACAGATGAATGCACACCTAGCAAAAAATTTAAACTAAAACGCATAGGCCTCCTCCATATCCCCTCTAGCCCACCTTTCCATCTCCAAACGTGGTGTGCTTTCTACCATTAAAGGTAGGTAGAAAAAAATGTTCTTTCAATCTGCTGACTATCTAGGAGAAATAGAAGGACCATCTAGTAGAGCTCCTCAATATGACATATGCAGACTGGCCAAGTTTACAACTTTTACCCTAATCCTTAAACTAATATTACATTTTCAAACAAAACAGCAAGTTCCTCACCGTTCACAGGTAATGGCTCACATTATTGTGGTCGGTGCCTAAAACCTACAACTGGGCACCGTTAGGTCAGCAAGCGGATGTGGACCCGCTATGCCACAAACTGATTTGGCTTTGGGCTAAATCTGGAGGCTGCACTTGGGATACCCCGGTTTTCACCTCCTGCACCTCAAAGGGCCATTTGGTCTTCGCTGCGGGGTACCCAAGCCGTTACTCGCAAAAGTAGTCTCAGTTATGTGGCAGCTGACACTAACATAAGACCAAGGTGCAAAACCTATTAATGCTATACTCACCTCAGATGAAGCCTGTTGCAAAAAAGGATTACATTGTGAGCCATTACTATGCTTCCTAAGAGCAACGTGCAATGCAATTACGTAAAGTTCTAACTTTTATCTATTGGACAACTATACAAAGTTTCTGACAAGGCCTTCAATTAAAATGATCTATACTGCTGATCTGCTCATAAGTCTCCTCACTATCCCACACCCCTAACCACTTTTCGATACAGTCCACTCCCTCCTCAGCCCCAAAGAACATGCCACCGTGACGCATCTCAGTGCTGAAGAGCAAGCCACCCATGGCGCTACACAAATAAGGTTTATTATTTTATTATTATTATGAAGGGATCCCTAAGGTCCAAAGGCCCAAGTAAAACACAAACTTTCCACCCACTACAATTACACCTTTGGCCCGACACTTTGTAGCTATTTTTCCTAGATTGCCAGCAAACAGATGAATGCACACCTAGCAAAAAATTTAAACTAAAACGCATAGGCCTCCTCCATATCCCCTCTAGCCCACCTTTCCATCTCCAAACGTGGTGTGCTTTCTACCATTAAAGGTAGGTAGAAAAAAATGTTCTTTCAATCTGCTGACTATCTAGTAGAAATAGAAGGACCATCTAGTAGAGCTCCTCAATATGACATATGCAGACCGGCCAAGTTGACAACTTTTACCCTAATCCTTAAACTAATATTACATTTTCAAACAAAACAGCAAGTTCCTCACCGTTCACAGGTAATGGCTCACATTATTGTGGTCGGTGCCTAAAACCTACAACTGGGCACCGTTAGGTCAGCAAGCGGATGTGGACCCGCTTTGCCACAAACTGATTTGGCTTTGGGCTAAATCTGGAGGCTGCACTTGGGATACCCCGGTTTTCACCTCCTGCACCTCAAAGGGGCATTTGGTCTTCGCTGCGGGGTACCCAAGCCGTTACTCGCAAAAGTAGTCTCAGTTATGTGGCAGCTGACACTAACATAAGACCAAGGTGCAAAACCTATTAATGCTATACTCACCTCAGATGAAGCCTGTTGCAAAAAAAGGATTACATTGTGAGCCATTACTATGCTTCCTAAGAGCAACGTGCAATGCAATTACGTAAAGTTCTAACTTTTATCTATTGGACAGCTATACAAAGTTTCTGACAAGGCCTTCAATTAAAATGATCTATACTGCTGATCTGCTCATAAGTCTCCTCACTATCCCACACCCCTAACCACTTTTCGATACAGTCCACTCCCTCCTCAGCCCCAAAGAACATGCCACCGTGACGCATCTGAGTGCTGAAGAGCAAGACGCCCATGGCGCTACACAAATAAGGATTACTATTATTTTATTATTATTATGAAGGGATCCCTAAGGTCCAAAGGCCCAAGTAAAACACAAACTTTCCACCCACTACAATTACACCTTTGGCCCGACACTTTGTAGCTATTTTTCCTAGATTGCCAGCAAACAGATGAATGCACACCTAGCAAAAAATTTAAACTAAAACGCATAGGCCTCCTCCATATCCCCTCTAGCCCACCTTTCCATCTCCAAACGTGGTGTGCTTTCTACCATTAAAGGTAGGTAGAAAAAAAATGTTCTTTCAATCTGCTGACTATCTAGGAGAAATAGAAGGACCATCTAGTAGAGCTCCTCAATATGACATATGCAGACCGGACAAGTTTACAACTTTTACCCTAATCCTTAAACTCATATTACATTTTCAAACAAAACAGCAAGTTCCTCACCGTTCACAGGTAATGGCTCACATTATTGTGGTCGGTGCCTAAAACCTACAACTGGGCACCGTTAGGTCAGCAAGCGGATGTGGACCCGCTTTGCCACAAACTGATTTGGCTTTGGGCTAAATCTGGAGGCTGCACTTGGGATACCCCGGTTTTCACCTCCTGCACCTCAAAGGGGCATTTGGTCTTCGCTGCGGGGTACCCAAGCCGTTACTCGCAAAAGTAGTCTCAGTTATGTGGCAGCTGACACTAACATAAGACCAAGGTGCAAAACCTATTAATGCTATACTCACCTCAGATGAAGCCTGTTGCAAAAAAAGGATTACATTGTGAGCCATTACTATGCTTCCTAAGAGCAACGTGCAATGCAATTACGTAAAGTTCTAACTTTTATCTATTGGACAACTATACAAAGTTTCTGACAAGGCCTTCAATTAAAATGATCTATACTGCTGATCTGCTCATAAGTCTCCTCACTATCCCACACCCCTAACCACTTTTCGATACAGTCCACTCCCTCCTCAGCCCCAAAGAACATGCCACCGTGACACATCTCAGTGCTGATGAGCAAGCCACCCATGGCGCTACACAAATAAGGATTACTATTATTTTATTATTATTATGAAGGGATCCCTAAGGTCCAAAGGCCCAAGTAAAACACAAACTTTCCACCCACTACAATTACACCTTTGGCCCGACACTTTGTAGCTATTTTTCCTAGATTGCCAGTAGAGATGAGCGAACGCGTTCGTCCGAGCTTGATATTCGTGCGAATATTAGGGTGTTCGGGATGTTCGTTATTCGTGACGAACACCATGCGGTGTTCTGGTTACTTTCACTTCCTTCCCTGAGACGTTAGCGCGCTTTTCTGGCCAATTGAAAGACAGGGAAGGCATTACAACTTCCCCCTGCAACGTTTAAGCCCTATACCACCCCCCTGCTGTGAGTGGCTGGCGAGATCAGGTGTTCGCCTAATATAAAAGTCGGCCCCTCCCGCGGCTCGCCTCAGATGCGGTGTGAGTTAGATGAGGGACAGTGCTGTTTATACCGGAGCTGCTGTAGGGAAAGAATTGGTAGTTAGTGTAGGCTTCAAGACCCCCAAAGGTCCTTATTAGGGCCACTGATAGCTGTGTGTTGGCTGCTGTTAGCAGTGGGATTTTTTTTTCTTCTCAAAATCGGCTCTGCAGAGCGTTGCACCTGGCATTAGGGACAGAAGTGCTGCATAGGCAGGGAGAGTGTTAGGAGTGAGTGTAGCCTTCAAGAACCTCAACGGTCCTTTCTAGGGCCATATTTATCCGTGTGCAGTACTGTCCAGGCTGCTTTTAGCTGTGCTGCATTTTTTTTGGGCTTCTCAAAATCGCCTCTGCAGAGCATTCCACCCTCCATTGATACTGCAGGGAAAGAATTGTATAGGCAGGGCCACAACACAGTTATTATTCATAGAATATACGCAGTGCTGCCTGTTGGTGGGAAAAAACTGAAAACAAATCTATTTGTCCAGCCTCTGTCCGTCCTTACGGGCGGTGGAGACGTGTGAGCTGCGTGAAAAACATTGCTAAATCATACGCAGCCAGCTACGCTTTACTGCTGGGTTCGCCATTTGCTTTCCTTAATTGGGAAAAAAAATACCTGCTCTCCAAGAGTTATAATAACTCTGCTACCCTCACGTTCTGTGACACATAAGCAGGGACACAGCACAGTTATTAAACTTCTCAGGTTCATTGAATATACGCAGTGCTGCCTGTTGGTGGGAAAAAACTGAAAACAAATCTATTTGTCCAGCCTCTGTCCGTCCTTACGCCTGTGGAGACGTGTGAGCTGCGTGAAAAACATTGCTAAATCATACGCAGCCAGCTACGCTTTACTGCTGGGTTCGCCATTTGCTTTCCTTAATTGGGAAAAAAAATACCTGCTCTCCAAGAGTTATAATAACTCTGCTACCCTCACGTTCTGTGACACATAAGCAGGGACACAGCACAGTTATTAAACTTAGATAATTCATTCACTAGAGGCAGTGGGGCCTTTCGTTTTCCAAAAAGAGCAAAAATTATATTTGGCCTGCAGTCTTGCGCCAATTTATTTCCTGCCTGTGAAATCAAATCACTGGTAATACAGCATGCTGAGGGGTAGGGGTAGGCCTAGAGGACGTGGACGCGGCCGAGGACGCGGAGGGCCAAGTCAGGGTGTGGGCACAGGCCAAGCTCCTGATCCAGGTGTGTCGCAGCCGACTGCTGCGCGATTAGGAGAGAGGCACGTTTCTGGCGTCCCCACATTCATCGCCCAATTAATGGGTCCACGCGGGAGACGGTTATTAGAAAATGAGCAGTGTGAGCAGGTCCTGTCCTGGATGGCAGAAAGTGCTTCGAGCAACCTATCGTCTACCCGCAGTTCTGCGCCGTCCACTGCTGCCAATCCGAATCCTCTGTCTGCTGCTCCTCCTTCCTCCCAGCCTCCTCACTCCACTACAATGACACCTGCTCAGGAGCGGGAACACTCCCAGGAACTGTTCTCGGGCCCCTGCTTAGATTGGGCAGCAGCGGTTCCTCTCCCACCAGAGGAGTTTATCGTCACTGATGCCCAACCATTCGAAAGTTCCCGGGGTCCGGGGGAAGAGGCTGGGGACTTCCGCCAACTGTCTCAACAACTTTCTGTGGGTGAGGAGGACGATGACGATCAGACACAGTTGTCTTGCAGTGAGGTAGTAGTAAGGGCAGTAAGTCCCAGGGAGCAGCGCACAGAGGATTCGGAGGAAGAGCAGCAGGACGATGAGGTGACTGACCCCACCTGGTGTGCAACGCTTACTCAGGAGGACAGGTCTTCAGAGGGGGAGTCAAGGGCATCAGCAGGGCAGGTTGCAAGAGGCAGTGCAGTGGCCAGGGGTAGAGGCAGGGCCAGACCGAATAATCCACCAAGTGTTTCCCAAAGCGCCCCCTCGCGCCATGCCACCCTGCGGAGGCCGAGGTGCTCTAAGGTCTGGCAGTTTTTCACAGAGACGCCTGACGACCGACGAACAGTGGTGTGCAACCTTTGTCGCGCAAAGCTCAGCCGGGGAGCCAACACCAACAGCCTCACCACCACCACCATGCGCAGACATATGATGGCCAAGCACCCCGCAAGGTGGGACAAAGGCCGTTCACCGCCTCCGGTTTGCACCCCTGCCTCTCCCCCTGTGCCCCAACCTGCCACTGAGATGCAACCCCCCTCTCAGGACACAGGCACTACCGCCTCATGGCCTGCACCCACACCCTCATCTCCGCTGTCCTCGGCCCCATCCAGCAGTGTAGTTCAGCGCACCGTTCAGCCGTCGCTTGCGCAAGTGTTCGAGCGCAAGCGCAAGTACGCCGCCACGCACCCGCACGCTCAAACGTTAACCGTCCGCATCGCAAAATTCATCAGCCTTGAGATGCTGCCGTATAGGGTTGTGGAAACGGAGTCCTTCAAAAGTATCATGGAGGCGGCGGCCCCGCGCTACTCAGTTCCCAGTCGCCACTACTTTTCCCGATGTGCCGTCCCAGCCCTGCACGACCACGTCTCCCGCAACATTGTGCGCGCCCTCACCAACGCGGTTACTGCCACGGTCCACTTAACTACGGACACGTGGACAAGCACAGGCGGGCAGGGCCACTACATCTCCCTGACGGCACATTGGGTGAATTTAGTGGAGGCTGGGACAGAGTCAGAGCCTGGGACCGCTCACGTCCTACCCACCCCCAGAATTGCGGGCCCCAGCTCGGTGGTGGTATCTGCGGAGGTGTATGCTTCCTCCACTAAAGCACCCTCCTCCTCCTCCTCCTCCTCTGTCTCACAATCAAGATGTGTTAGCAGCAGCATGTCGCCAGCAGTCGGTGTCGCGCGGTGTGGCAGCACAGCGGTGGGCAAGCGTCAGCAGGCCGTGCTGAAACTACTCAGCTTAGGCGATAAGAGGCACACGGCCCACGAACTGCTGCAGGGTCTGACACAGCAGACCGACCGCTGGCTTGCGCCGCTGAGCCTCCAACCGGGCATGGTCGTGTGTGACAACGGCCGTAACCTGGTGGCGGCTCTGCAGCTCGGCAGCCTCACGCACGTGCCATGCCTGGCCCACGTCTTTAATTTGGTGGTTCAGCGGTTTCTGAAAAGCTACCCACGCTTGTCAGACCTGCTCGTAAAGGCGCGCCGGCTCTGCGCACATTTCCGCAAGTCCCACACGGACGCTGCCACCCTGCGCACCCTGCAACATCACTTTAAGCTGCCAGTGCACCGACTGCTGTGCGACGTGCCCACACGGTGGAACTCTACGCTCCACATGTTGGCCAGGCTCTATGAACAGCGTAGAGCTATAGTCGAATACCAACTCCAACATGGGCGGCGCAGTGGGAGTCAGCCTCCTCAATTCCTTTCAGAAGAGTGGGCCTGGTTGGCAGACATCTGCCATGTCCTTGGTAATTTTGAGGAGTCTACCCAGGTGGTGAGCGGCGATGCTACAATCATTAGCGTCACCATTCCTCTGCTATGCATCTTGAGAAATTCCCTGCAAACCATAAAGGCAGATGCTTTGCGCTCGGAAACGGGGGCGGGGGAAGACAGTATGCCGCTGGATAGTCAGGGCACCCTCCTGTCTATTTCTCAGCGCGTACAGGAGGAGGAGGAGGAGCATGAGGAGGATGAGGAGGAGGGGGAAGAGACAGCTTGGCCCGCTGCTGACGGTACACCGGCTGATTGCCTGTCATCCTTTCAGCGTGTATGGCCTGAGGAGGAGGAGGAGGAGGAGGATCCTGAAAGTGATCTTCCTAGTGAAGACAGCCATGTGTTGCGTACAGGTACCCTGGCACACATGGCTGACTTCATGTTAGGATGCCTTTCTCGTGACCCTCGCGTTGCACGCACTCTGGCCACTACGGATTACTGGGTGTACACACTGCTCGATCCACGGTATAAGGAGAACCTGCCCACTCTGATTCCCGAAGAGGAAAGGGGTTCGAGAGTGTTGCTATACCACAGGACCCTTGCGGACAAGCTGATGGTAAAATTCCCAGCCGACAGCGCTAGTGGCAGAAGGCGCAGTTCCGAGGGCCATGTTGCAGGGGATGTGCGTAGATCGAGCAGCATGTACATCCCAGGCAGTGCAACAGTCTTTAAGGGCCTGGCCAGCTTTATGGCTCCCCACCAAGACTGTGTCACCGCTCCCCAGTCACGGCTGAGTCGGCGGGAGCACTGCAAAAGGATGGTGAGGGAGTACGTAGCGGATCGCACGACCATCCTTGGTGACGCCTCTGCCCCCTACAACTACTGGGTGTCGAAGCTGGACACGTGGCCTGAACTAGCCCTGTATGCCCTTGAGGTGCTTGCTTGTCCTGCGGCTAGCGTGTTGTCGGAGAGGGTGTTTAGTGCGGCTGGGGGAATCATCACAGATAAGCGTAGCCGCTTGTCAACCGACAGTGCCGACAGGCTAACACTCATCAAGATGAACAAAGGCTGGATTTCGCCAGACTTCTGTTCTCCACCAGCGGACAGCAGCGATACGTAAGCAATACGTAGGCTGCACCCGCGGATGGAAGCTACGTTCTCTCTCACCATCCAAAACGGGGACATTTCTGCTTCATCAATCTGTGTCTAATATTCCTCCTCCTCCTCCTCCTGCTCCTCCTCCTGAAACCTCACGTAATCACGCTGAACGGGCAATTTTTCTTAGGGCCACAAGGCTCACTCAAATAATTTTTCGGAACAATTTTTATAAGTTTCAATGCGCTTAAAAGCATTGGAACTTTAACTTGAACCAATTTTTCGTTACACTGGGCTGCCTCCAGGCCTAGTTACCACTTAAGCCACATTAACCAAAGCGATTAATGGGTTTCACCTGCCCTCTTGGCTGGCCATGGCCAATTTTTGGGATGTACATTAGTACTGTTGATACAGCAATTTTTGTGGGCCCTCGCCTACAGTGTAATCAAATTAATTTTTAGCCCACCTGCATTACAGCTGACGTTACCTCAGCTGTGTTGGGCAATGCAATGGGATATTTTTGTGAACCGCCGGTGGGTTCCAGGGAGCCACCCATGCTGTAGGTGCACACTGAGTTTTTAATACTTCTGTACACTTCTAAAGAACCCGTCTGACTGGGGCATGCAGTGTGGGCCGAAGCCCACCTGTATTACGCACGACATTACTACCTCAGCTGTGTTGGGCAATGCAATGGGATATTTCTATGTACCGCCGGTGGCTTCCTGGCACCCACCCAGGCAGTGGGTCCACAGGGAGTTAAACCTACATGTGTCCACTTGTAAAGAACCCCAGTCTGACTGGGGCATGCAGTGTGGGCCGAAGCCCACCTGCATTACGCACGACATTACTACCTCAGCTGTGTTGGGCAATGCAATGGGATATTTTTGTGTACCGCCGGTGGGTTCCAGGGAGCCACCCATGCTGTAGGTGCACACTGAGTTTTTAATACTTCTGTACACTTCTAAAGAACCCGTCTGACTGGGGCATGCAGTGTGGGCCGAAGCCCACCTGTATTACGCACGACATTACTACCTCAGCTGTGTTGGGCAATGCAATGGGATATTTCTATGTACCGCCGGTGGCTTCCTGGCACCCACCCAGGCAGTGGGTCCACAGGGAGTTAAACCTACATGTGTCCACTTGTAAAGAACCCCAGTCTGACTGGGGCATGCAGTGTGGGCCGAAGCCCACCTGCATTACGCACGACATTACTACCTCAGCTGTGTTGGGCAATGCAATGGGATATTTTTGTGTACCGCCGGTGGGTTCCAGGGAGCCACCCATGCTGTAGGTGCACACTGAGTTTTTAATACTTCTGTACACTTCTAAAGAACCCGTCTGACTGGGGCATGCAGTGTGGGCCGAAGCCCACCTGTATTACGCACGACATTACTACCTCAGCTGTGTTGGGCAATGCAATGGGATATTTCTATGTACCGCCGGTGGCTTCCTGGCACCCACCCAGGCAGTGGGTCCACAGGGAGTTAAACCTACATGTGTCCACTTGTAAAGAACCCCAGTCTGACTGGGGCATGCAGTGTGGGCCGAAGCCCACCTGCATTACGCACGACATTACTACCTCAGCTGTGTTGGGCAATGCAATGGGATATTTCTATGTACCGCCGGTGGCTTCCTGGCACCCACCCAGGCAGTGGGTCCACAGGGAGTTAAACCTACATGTGTCCACTTGTAAAGAACCCCAGTCTGACTGGGGCATGCAGTGTGGGCCGAAGCCCACCTGCATTAACCCTTTCCAGTCCACTGTGTGACCTGTGAAGACATTAGGGTTTAAGGCTGTACAGCTCCGTTGTTGGTAGACGTCCGTCGGGGTTCTCTTACTGTATATTGCCAGCCTCTCTGCTGTCGGAGCCTATCCTACGTGTCAGCTCATGCAGTACTGGCTTTAGCCAGCATATAGCGCCGTTGTATAACAGCAGAAAAAGAGTAAGCCCCCTAGGAAAACCATATACAAATTGGATTGGAAAGGGTTAAGCACAACATTACTACCTCAGCTGTGTTGGGCAATGCAATGGGATATTTCTATGTACCGCCGGTGGCTTCCTGGCACCCACCCATGCTGTAGGTGCACACGGAGTTTTTACTACATCTGTACACTTATAAAGAACCCCAGTCAGACTGGGGCATGCAGTGTGGGCCGAAGCCCACCTGCATTAAGCACGACATTACTACCTCAGCTGTGTTGGGCAATGCAATGGGATATTTCTGTGTACCGCCAGTGGGTTCCAGGGAGCCACCCATGCTGTGGGTCGACAGGGACTTCACAATAGGGAGTTGTACCTGCCTGTGTCTATGAATTAAAAAGCCCGGTCTGACTGGGGCATGCAGACACCTTGACAGAATGAATAGTGTGTGGCACATAGGTTCCCCATTGCTATGCCCACGTGTGCAGCTCCTGATGGCGGTGGCACAGGATTCTATTTCTCATTGCTTCTGTACAGCATTGTGGGCTATCGCTCCGCCACTTTTAAAGAGGGTCGCTGCCTAGCCGTGCCAACCTCTGCAGTGTGTGCCTGCGGTCCCTCGTCATGGCAGACGCAATTCTAAATAGACATGAGCGTGGTGTGGCATGAGGGCAGCTGAAGGCTGCGCAGGGACACTTTGGTGTGCGCTGTGGGGGGGAGGGGGGGCGGTTGGGCAGCATGTAACCCAGGAGAAGTGTCAGTGGAGTGTCATGCAGGCAGTGATTGTGCTTTGTTGGAGGTAGTGTGGTGCTTAGCAAAGGTATGCCATGCTAATGAGGGCTTTTCAGAAGTAAAAGTTGTTGGGAGGGGGGGGGGGCCCACTCTTGCCGGTATTGTGGCTTAATAGTGGGACCTGGGAACTTGAGATGCAGCCCAACATGTAGCCCCTCGCCTGCCCTATCCGTCACTGTGTCATTCCCATCACTTTCCTGAATTGCCCAGATTTTCACACATGAAAACCTTAGCGAGCATCGGCGAAATACAAAAATGTTCTGGTCGCCCATTGACTTCAATGGGGTTCGTTGTTCGAAACGAACCCTCGAGCATCACGGGAAGTTCGTTACGAATAACGAACACCCGAACATTTTGGTGTTCGCTCATCTCTAATTGCCAGCAAACAGATGAATGCACACCTAGCAAAAAATTTAAACTAAAACGCATAGGCCTGCTCCATATCCCCTCTAGCCCACCTTTCCATCTCCAAACGTGGTGTGCTTTCTACCATTAAAGGTAGGTAGAAAAAAATGTTCTTTCAATCTGCTGACTATCTAGGAGAAATAGAAGGACCATCTAGTAGAGCTCCTCAATATCACATATGCAGACCGGACAAGTTTACAACTTTTACCCTAATCCTTAAACTAATATTACATTTTCAAACAAAACAGCAAGTTCCTCACCGTTCACAGGTAATGGCTCACATTATTGTGGTCGGTGCCTAAAACCTACAACTGGGCACCGTTAGGTCAGCAAGCGGATGTGGACCCGCTTTTCCACAAACTGATTTGGCTTTGGGCTAAATCTGGAGGCTGCACTTGGGATACCCCGGTTTTCACCTCTTGCACCTCAAAGTGGCATTTGGTCTTCGCTGCGGGGTACCCAAGCCGTTACTCGCAAAAGTAGTCTCAGTTATGTGGCAGCTGACACTAACATAAGACCAAGGTGCAAAACCTATTAATGCTATACTCACCTCAGATGAAGCCTGTTGCAAAAAAAGGATTACATTGTGAGCCATTACTATGCTTCCTAAGAGCAACGTGCAATACAATTACGTAAAGTTCTAACTTTTATCTATTGGACAACTATACAAAGTTTCTGACAAGGCCTTCAATTAAAATGATCTATACTGCTGATCTGCTCATAAGTCTCCTCACTATCCCACACCCCTAACCACTTTTCGATACAGTCCACTCCCTCCTCAGCCCCAAAGAACATGCCACCGTGACGCATCTCAGTGCTGAAGAGCAAGACGCCCATGGCGCTACACAAATAAGGATTACTATTATTTTATTATTATTATGAAGGGATCCCTAAGGTCCAAAGGCCCAAGTAAAACACAAACTTTCCACCCACTACAATTACACCTTTGGCCCGACACTTTGTAGCTATTTTTCCTAGATTGCCAGCAAACAGATGAATGCACACCTAGCAAAAATTAAACTAAAACGCATAGGCCTCCTCCATATCCCCTCTAGCCCACCTTTCCATCTCCAAACGTGGTGTGCTTTCTACCATTAAAGGTAGGTAGAAAAAAATGTTCTTTCAATCTGCTGACTATCTAGGAGAAATAGAAGGACCATCTAGTAGAGCTCATCAATATCACATATGCAGACCGGCCAAGTTTACAACTTTTACCCTAATCCTTAAACTAATATTACATTTTCAAACAAAACAGCAAGTTCCTCACCGTTCACAGGTAATGGCTCACATTATTGTGGTCGGTGCCTAAAACCTACAACTGGGCACCGTTAGGCCAGCAAGCGGATGTGGACCCGCTTTGCCACAAACTGATTTGGCTTTGGGCTAAATCTGGAGGCTGCACTTGGGATACCCCGGTTTTCACCTCTTGCACCTCAAAGGGGCATTTGGTCTTCGCTGCGGGGTACCCAAGCCATTACTCGCAAAAGTAGTCTCAGTTATGTGGCAGCTGACACTAACATAAGACCAAGGTGCAAAACCTATTAATGCTATACTCACCTCAGATGAAGCCTGTTGCAAAAAAAGGATTACATTGTGAGCCATTACTATGCTTCCTAAGAGCAACGTGCAATACAATTACGTAAAGTTCTAACTTTTATCTATTGGACAACTATACAAAGTTTCTGACAAGGCCTTCAATTAAAATGATCTATACTGCTGATCTGCTCATAAGTCTCCTCACTATCCCACACCCCAAACCACTTTTCGATACAGTCCACTCCCTCCTCAGCCCCAAAGAACATGCCACCGTGACGCATCTCAGTGCTGAAGAGCAAGCCACCCATGGCGCTACACAAATAAGGATTATTATTATTTTATTATTATTATGAAGGGATCCCTAAGGTCCAAAGGCCCAAGTAAAACACAAACTTTCCACCCACTACAATTAGACCTTTGGCCCGACACTTTGTAGCTATTTTTCCTAGATTGCCAGCAAACAGATGAATGCACACCTAGCAAAAAATTTAAACTAAAACGCATAGGCCTCCTCCATATCCCCTCTAGCCCACCTTTCCATCTCCAAACGTGGTGTGCTTTCTACCATTAAAGGTAGGTAGAAAAAAATATTCTTTCAATCTGCTGACTATCTAGGAGAAATAGAAGGACCATCTAGTAGAGCTCATCAATATCACATATGCAGACCGGCCAAGTTTACAACTTTTACCCTAATCCTTAAACTAATATTACATTTTCAAACAAAACAGCAAGTTCCTCACCGTTCACAGGTAATGGCTCACATTATTGTGGTCGGTGCCTAAAACCTACAACTGGGCACCGTTAGGTCAGCAAGCGGATGTGGACCCGCTATGCCACAAACTGATTTGGCTTTGGGCTAAATCTGGAGGCTGCACTTGGGATACCCCGGTTTTCACCTCCTGCACCTCAAAGGGGCATTTGGTCTTCGCTGCGGGGTACCCAAGCCGTTACTCGCAAAAGTAGTCTCAGTTATGTGGCAGCTGACACTAACATAAGACCAAGGTGCAAAACCTATTAATGCTATACTCACCTCAGATGAAGCCTGTTGCAAAAAAAGGATTACATTGTGAGCCATTACTATGCTTCCTAAGAGCAACGTGCAATGCAATTACGTAAAGTTCTAACTTTTATCTATTGGACAACTATACAAAGTTTCTGACAAGGCCTTCAATTAAAATGATCTATACTGCTGATCTGCTCATAAGTCTCCTCACTATCCCACACCCCTAACCACTTTTCGATACAGTCCACTCCCTCCTCAGCCCCAAAGAACATGCCACCGTGACACATCTCAGTGCTGAAGAGCAAGCCGCCCATGGCGCTACACAAATAAGGATTACTATTATTTTATTATTATTATGAAGGGATCCCTAAGGTCCAAAGGCCCAAGTAAAACACAAACTTTCCACCCACTACAATTACACCTTTGGCCCGACACTTTGTAGCTATTTTTCCTAGATTGCCAGCAAACAGATGAATGCACACCTAGCAAAAAATTTAAACTAGAACGCATAGGCCTCCTCCATATCCCCTCTAGCCCACCTTTCCATCTCCAAACGTGGTGTGCTTTCTACCATTAAAGGTAGGTAGAAAAAAATGTTCTTTCAATCTGCTGACTATCTAGGAGAAATAGAAGGACCATCTAGTAGAGCTCATCAATATCACATATGCAGACCGGACAAGTTTACAACTTTTACCCTAATCCTTAAACTAATATTACATTTTCAAACAAAATAGCAAGTTCCTCACCGTTCACAGGTAATGGCTCACATTATTGTGGTCGGTGCCTAAAACCTACAACTGGGCACCGTTAGGTCAGCAAGCGGATGTGGACCCGCTTTGCCACAAACTGATTTGGCTTTGGGCTAAATCTGGAGGCTGCACTTGGGATACCCCGGTTTTCACCTCCTGCACCTCAAAGGGGCATTTGGTCTTCGCTGCGGGGTACCCAAGCCGTTACTCGCAAAAGTAGTCTCAGTTATGTGGCAGCTGACACTAACATAAGACCAAGGTGCAAAACCTATTAATGCTATACTCACCTCAGATGAAGCCTGTTGCAAAAAAAAGGATTACATTGTGAGCCATTACTATGCTTCCTAAGAGCAACGTGCAATACATTTACGTAAAGTTCTAACTTTTATCTATTGGCCAACTATACAAAGTTTCTGACAAGGCCTTCAATTAAAATGATCTATACTGCTGATCTGCTCATAAGTCTCCTCACTATCCCACACCCCAAACCACTTTTCGATACAGTCCACTCCCTCCTCAGCCCCAAAGAACATGCCACCGTGACGCATCTCAGTGCTGAAGAGCAAGCCGCCCATGGCGCTACACAAATAAGGATTACTATTATTTTATTATTATTATGAAGGGATCCCTAAGGTCCAAAGGCCCAAGTAAAACACAAACTTTCCACCCACTACAATTACACCTTTGGCCCGACACTTTGTAGCTATTTTTCCTAGATTGCCAGTAGAGATGAGCGAACGCGTTCGTCCGAGCTTGATATTCGTGCGAATATTAGGGTGTTCGGGATGTTCGTTATTCGTGACGAACACCATGCGGTGTTCTGGTTACTTTCACTTCCTTCCCTGAGACGTTAGCGCGCTTTTCTGGCCAATTGAAAGACAGGGAAGGCATTACAACTTCCCCCTGCAACGTTTAAGCCCTATACCACCCCCCTGCTGTGAGTGGCTGGCGAGATCAGGTGTTCGCCTAATATAAAAGTCGGCCCCTCCCGCGGCTCGCCTCAGATGCGGTGTGAGTTAGATGAGGGACAGTGCTGTTTGTACCGGAGCTGCTGTAGGGAAAGAATTGGTAGTTAGTGTAGGCTTCAAGACCCCCAAAGGTCCTTATTAGGGCCACTGATAGCTGTGTGTTGGCTG
Source organism: Eleutherodactylus coqui (assembly GCF_035609145.1). Lineage (NCBI taxonomy): Eukaryota > Metazoa > Chordata > Amphibia > Anura > Eleutherodactylidae > Eleutherodactylus > Eleutherodactylus coqui. The sequence continues at coordinate 165,541,117 of NC_089844.1, forward strand.
CTGTTAGCAGTGGGATTTTTTTTTCTTCTCAAAATCGGCTCTGCAGAGCGTTGCACCTGGCATTAGGGACAGAAGTGCTGCATAGGCAGGGAGAGTGTTAGGAGTGAGTGTAGCCTTCAAGAACCTCAACGGTCCTTTCTAGGGCCATATTTATCCGTGTGCAGTACTGTCCAGGCTGCTTTTAGCTGTGCTGCATTTTTTTTGGGCTTCTCAAAATCGCCTCTGCAGAGCATTCCACCCTCCATTGATACTGCAGGGAAAGAATTGTATAGGCAGGGCCACAACACAGTTATTATTCATAGAATATACGCAGTGCTGCCTGTTGGTGGGAAAAAACTGAAAACAAATCTATTTGTCCAGCCTCTGTCCGTCCTTACGGGCGGTGGAGACGTGTGAGCTGCGTGAAAAACATTGCTAAATCATACGCAGCCAGCTACGCTTTACTGCTGGGTTCGCCATTTGCTTTCCTTAATTGGGAAAAAAAATACCTGCTCTCCAAGAGTTATAATAACTCTGCTACCCTCACGTTCTGTGACACATAAGCAGGGACACAGCACAGTTATTAAACTTCTCAGGTTCATTGAATATACGCAGTGCTGCCTGTTGGTGGGAAAAAACTGAAAACAAATCTATTTGTCCAGCCTCTGTCCGTCCTTACGCCTGTGGAGACGTGTGAGCTGCGTGAAAAACATTGCTAAATCATACGCAGCCAGCTACGCTTTACTGCTGGGTTCGCCATTTGCTTTCCTTAATTGGGAAAAAAAATACCTGCTCTCCAAGAGTTATAATAACTCTGCTACCCTCACGTTCTGTGACACATAAGCAGGGACACAGCACAGTTATTAAACTTAGATAATTCATTCACTAGAGGCAGTGGGGCCTTTCGTTTTCCAAAAAGGGCAAAAATTATATTTGGCCTGCAGTCTTGCGCCAATTTATTTCCTGCCTGTGAAATCAAATCACTGGTAATACAGCATGCTGAGGGGTAGGGGTAGGCCTAGAGGACGTGGACGCGGCCGAGGACGCGGAGGGCCAAGTCAGGGTGTGGGCACAGGCCAAGCTCCTGATCCAGGTGTGTCGCAGCCGACTGCTGCGCGATTAGGAGAGAGGCACGTTTCTGGCGTCCCCACATTCATCGCCCAATTAATGGGTCCACGCGGGAGACGGTTATTAGAAAATGAGCAGTGTGAGCAGGTCCTGTCCTGGATGGCAGAAAGTGCTTCGAGCAACCTATCGTCTACCCGCAGTTCTGCGCCGTCCACTGCTGCCAATCCGAATCCTCTGTCTGCTGCTCCTCCTTCCTCCCAGCCTCCTCACTCCACTACAATGACACCTGCTCAGGAGCGGGAACACTCCCAGGAACTGTTCTCGGGCCCCTGCTTAGATTGGGCAGCAGCGGTTCCTCTCCCACCAGAGGAGTTTATCGTCACTGATGCCCAACCATTCGAAAGTTCCCGGGGTCCGGGGGAAGAGGCTGGGGACTTCCGCCAACTGTCTCAACAACTTTCTGTGGGTGAGGAGGACGATGACGATCAGACACAGTTGTCTTGCAGTGAGGTAGTAGTAAGGGCAGTAAGTCCCAGGGAGCAGCGCACAGAGGATTCGGAGGAAGAGCAGCAGGACGATGAGGTGACTGACCCCACCTGGTGTGCAACGCTTACTCAGGAGGACAGGTCTTCAGAGGGGGAGTCAAGGGCATCAGCAGGGCAGGTTGCAAGAGGCAGTGCAGTGGCCAGGGGTAGAGGCAGGGCCAGACCGAATAATCCACCAAGTGTTTCCCAAAGCGCCCCCTCGCGCCATGCCACCCTGCGGAGGCCGAGGTGCTCTAAGGTCTGGCAGTTTTTCACAGAGACGCCTGACGACCGACGAACAGTGGTGTGCAACCTTTGTCGCGCAAAGCTCAGCCGGGGAGCCAACACCAACAGCCTCACCACCACCACCATGCGCAGACATATGATGGCCAAGCACCCCGCAAGGTGGGACAAAGGCCGTTCACCGCCTCCGGTTTGCACCCCTGCCTCTCCCCCTGTGCCCCAACCTGCCACTGAGATGCAACCCCCCTCTCAGGACACAGGCACTACCGCCTCATGGCCTGCACCCACACCCTCATCTCCGCTGTCCTCGGCCCCATCCAGCAGTGTAGTTCAGCGCACCGTTCAGCCGTCGCTTGCGCAAGTGTTCGAGCGCAAGCGCAAGTACGCCGCCACGCACCCGCACGCTCAAACGTTAACCGTCCGCATCGCAAAATTCATCAGCCTTGAGATGCTGCCGTATAGGGTTGTGGAAACGGAGTCCTTCAAAAGTATCATGGAGGCGGCGGCCCCGCGCTACTCAGTTCCCAGTCGCCACTACTTTTCCCGATGTGCCGTCCCAGCCCTGCACGACCACGTCTCCCGCAACATTGTGCGCGCCCTCACCAACGCGGTTACTGCCACGGTCCACTTAACTACGGACACGTGGACAAGCACAGGCGGGCAGGGCCACTACATCTCCCTGACGGCACATTGGGTGAATTTAGTGGAGGCTGGGACAGAGTCAGAGCCTGGGACCGCTCACGTCCTACCCACCCCCAGAATTGCGGGCCCCAGCTCGGTGCTGGTATCTGCGGAGGTGTATGCTTCCTCCACTAAAGCACCCTCCTCCTCCTCCTCCTCCTCTGTCTCACAATCAAGATGTGTTAGCAGCAGCATGTCGCCAGCAGTCGGTGTCGCGCGGTGTGGCAGCACAGCGGTGGGCAAGCGTCAGCAGGCCGTGCTGAAACTACTCAGCTTAGGCGATAAGAGGCACACGGCCCACGAACTGCTGCAGGGTCTGACACAGCAGACCGACCGCTGGCTTGCGCCGCTGAGCCTCCAACCGGGCATGGTCGTGTGTGACAACGGCCGTAACCTGGTGGCGGCTCTGCAGCTCGGCAGCCTCACGCACGTGCCATGCCTGGCCCACGTCTTTAATTTGGTGGTTCAGCGGTTTCTGAAAAGCTACCCACGCTTGTCAGACCTGCTCGTAAAGGCGCGCCGGCTCTGCGCACATTTCCGCAAGTCCCACACGGACGCTGCCACCCTGCGCACCCTGCAACATCACTTTAAGCTGCCAGTGCACCGACTGCTGTGCGACGTGCCCACACGGTGGAACTCTACGCTCCACATGTTGGCCAGGCTCTATGAACAGCGTAGAGCTATAGTCGAATACCAACTCCAACATGGGCGGCGCAGTGGGAGTCAGCCTCCTCAATTCCTTTCAGAAGAGTGGGCCTGGTTGGCAGACATCTGCCATGTCCTTGGTAATTTTGAGGAGTCTACCCAGGTGGTGAGCGGCGATGCTACAATCATTAGCGTCACCATTCCTCTGCTATGCATCTTGAGAAATTCCCTGCAAACCATAAAGGCAGATGCTTTGCGCTCGGAAACGGGGGCGGGGGAAGACAGTATGCCGCTGGATAGTCAGGGCACCCTCCTGTCTATTTCTCAGCGCGTACAGGAGGAGGAGGAGGAGCATGAGGAGGATGAGGAGGAGGGGGAAGAGACAGCTTGGCCCGCTGCTGACGGTACACCGGCTGATTGCCTGTCATCCTTTCAGCGTGTATGGCCTGAGGAGGAGGAGGAGGAGGAGGATCCTGAAAGTGATCTTCCTAGTGAAGACAGCCATGTGTTGCGTACAGGTACCCTGGCACACATGGCTGACTTCATGTTAGGATGCCTTTCTCGTGACCCTCGCGTTGCACGCACTCTGGCCACTACGGATTACTGGGTGTACACACTGCTCGATCCACGGTATAAGGAGAACCTGCCCACTCTGATTCCCGAAGAGGAAAGGGGTTCGAGAGTGTTGCTATACCACAGGACCCTTGCGGACAAGCTGATGGTAAAATTCCCAGCCGACAGCGCTAGTGGCAGAAGGCGCAGTTCCGAGGGCCATGTTGCAGGGGATGTGCGTAGATCGAGCAGCATGTACATCCCAGGCAGTGCAACAGTCTTTAAGGGCCTGGCCAGCTTTATGGCTCCCCACCAAGACTGTGTCACCGCTCCCCAGTCACGGCTGAGTCGGCGGGAGCACTGCAAAATGATGGTGAGGGAGTACGTAGCGGATCGCACGACCATCCTTGGTGACGCCTCTGCCCCCTACAACTACTGGGTGTCGAAGCTGGACACGTGGCCTGAACTAGCCCTGTATGCCCTTGAGGTGCTTGCTTGTCCTGCGGCTAGCGTGTTGTCGGAGAGGGTGTTTAGTGCGGCTGGGGGAATCATCACAGATAAGCGTACCCACCTGTCAACCGACAGTGCCGACAGGCTAACACTCATCAAGATGAACAAAGGCTGGATTTCGCCAGACTTCTGTTCTCCACCAGCGGACAGCAGCGATACGTAAGCAATACGTAGGCTGCACCCGCGGATGGAAGCTACGTTCTCTCTCACCATCCAAAACGGGGACATTTCTGCTTCATCAATCTGTGTCTAATATTCCTCCTCCTCCTCCTCCTGCTCCTCCTCCTGAAACCTCACGTAATCACGCTGAACGGGCAATTTTTCTTAGGGCCACAAGGCTCACTCAAATAATTTTTCGGAACAATTTTTATAAGTTTCAATGCGCTTAAAAGCATTGGAACTTTAACTTGAACCAATTTTTCGTTACACTGGGCTGCCTCCAGGCCTAGTTACCACTTAAGCCACATTAACCAAAGCGATTAATGGGTTTCACCTGCCCTCTTGGCTGGCCATGGCCAATTTTTGGGATGTACATTAGTACTGTTGATACAGCAATTTTTGTGGGCCCTCGCCTACAGTGTAATCAAATTAATTTTTAGCCCACCTGCATTACAGCTGACGTTACCTCAGCTGTGTTGGGCAATGCAATGGGATATTTTTGTGAACCGCCGGTGGGTTCCAGGGAGCCACCCATGCTGTAGGTGCACACTGAGTTTTTAATACTTCTGTACACTTCTAAAGAACCCGTCTGACTGGGGCATGCAGTGTGGGCCGAAGCCCACCTGTATTACGCACGACATTACTACCTCAGCTGTGTTGGGCAATGCAATGGGATATTTCTATGTACCGCCGGTGGCTTCCTGGCACCCACCCAGGCAGTGGGTCCACAGGGAGTTAAACCTACATGTGTCCACTTGTAAAGAACCCCAGTCTGACTGGGGCATGCAGTGTGGGCCGAAGCCCACCTGCATTACGCACGACATTACTACCTCAGCTGTGTTGGGCAATGCAATGGGATATTTCTATGTACCGCCGGTGGCTTCCTGGCACCCACCCATGCTGTAGGTGCACACGGAGTTTTTACTACATCTGTACACTTATAAAGAACCCCAGTCAGACTGGGGCATGCAGTGTGGGCCGAAGCCCACCTGCATTAAGCACGACATTACTACCTCAGCTGTGTTGGGCAATGCAATGGGATATTTCTGTGTACCGCCAGTGGGTTCCAGGGAGCCACCCATGCTGTGGGTCGACAGGGACTTCACAATAGGGAGTTGTACCTGCCTGTGTCTATGAATTAAAAAGCCCGGTCTGACTGGGGCATGCAGACACCTTGACAGAATGAATAGTGTGTGGCACATAGGTTCCCCATTGCTATGCCCACGTGTGCAGCTCCTGATGGCGGTGGCACAGGATTCTATTTCTCATTGCTTCTGTACAGCATTGTGGGCTATCGCTCCGCCACTTTTAAAGAGGGTCGCTGCCTAGCCGTGCCAACCTCTGCAGTGTGTGCCTGCGGTCCCTCGTCATGGCAGACGCAATTCTAAATAGACATGAGCGTGGTGTGGCATGAGGGCAGCTGAAGGCTGCGCAGGGACACTTTGGTGTGCGCTGTGGGGGGGAGGGGGGGCGGTTGGGCAGCATGTAACCCAGGAGAAGTGTCAGTGGAGTGTCATGCAGGCAGTGATTGTGCTTTGTTGGAGGTAGTGTGGTGCTTAGCAAAGGTATGCCATGCTAATGAGGGCTTTTCAGAAGTAAAAGTTGTTGGGAGGGGGGGGGGCCCACTCTTGCCGGTATTGTGGCTTAATAGTGGGACCTGGGAACTTGAGATGCAGCCCAACATGTAGCCCCTCGCCTGCCCTATCCGTCACTGTGTCATTCCCATCACTTTCCTGAATTGCCCAGATTTTCACACATGAAAACCTTAGCGAGCATCGGCGAAATACAAAAATGTTCTGGTCGCCCATTGACTTCAATGGGGTTCGTTGTTCGAAACGAACCCTCGAGCATCACGGGAAGTTCGTTACGAATAACGAACACCCGAACATTTTGGTGTTCGCTCATCTCTAATTGCCAGCAAACAGATGAATGCACACCTAGCAAAAAATTTAAACTAAAACGCATAGGCCTCCTCCATATCCCCTCTAGCCCACCTTTCCATCTCCAAACGTGGTGTGCTTTCTACCATTAAAGGTAGGTAGAAAAAAATGTTCTTTCAATCTGCTGACTATCTAGGAGAAATAGAAGGACCATCTAGTAGAGCTCCTCAATATCACATATGCAGACCGGCCAAGTTTACAACTTTTACCCTAATCCTTAAACTAATATTACATTTTCAAACAAAACAGCAAGTTCCTCACCGTTCACAGGTAATGGCTCACATTATTGTGGTCGGTGCCTAAAACCTACAACTGGGCACCGTTAGGTCAGCAAGCGGATGTGGACCCGCTTTGCCACAAACTGATTTGGCTTTGGGCTAAATCTGGAGGCTGCACTTGGGATACCCCGGTTTTCACCTCTTGCACCTCAAAGTGGCATTTGGTCTTCGCTGCGGGGTACCCAAGCCGTTACTCGCAAAAGTAGTCTCAGTTATGTGGCAGCTGACACTAACATAAGACCAAGGTGCAAAACCTATTAATGCTATACTCACCTCAGATGAAGCCTGTTGCAAAAAAAAGGATTACATTGTGAGCCATTACTATGCTTCCTAAGAGCAACGTGCAATACAATTACGTAAAGTTCTAACTTTTATCTATTGGACAACTATACAAAGTTTCTGACAAGGCCTTCAATTAAAATGATCTATACTGCTGATCTGCTCATAAGTCTCCTCACTATCCCACACCCCTAACCACTTTTCGATACAGTCCACTCCCTCCTCAGCCCCAAAGAACATGCCACCGTGACGCATCTCAGTGCTGAAGAGCAAGACGCCCATGGCGCTACACAAATAAGGATTACTATTATTTTATTATTATTATGAAGGGATCCCTAAGGTCCAAAGGCCCAAGTAAAACACAAACTTTCCACCCACTACAATTACACCTTTGGCCCGACACTTTGTAGCTATTTTTCCTAGATTGCCAGCAAACAGATGAATGCACACCTAGCAAAAATTAAACTAAAACGCATAGGCCTCCTCCATATCCCCTCTAGCCCACCTTTCCATCTCCAAACGTGGTGTGCTTTCTACCATTAAAGGTAGGTAGAAAAAAATGTTCTTTCAATCTGCTGACTATCTAGGAGAAATAGAAGGACCATCTAGTAGAGCTCATCAATATCACATATGCAGACCGGCCAAGTTTACAACTTTTACCCTAATCCTTAAACTAATATTACATTTTCAAACAAAACAGCAAGTTCCTCACCGTTCACAGGTAATGGCTCACATTATTGTGGTCGGTGCCTAAAACCTACAACTGGGCACCGTTAGGCCAGCAAGCGGATGTGGACCCGCTTTGCCACAAACTGATTTGGCTTTGGGCTAAATCTGGAGGCTGCACTTGGGATACCCCGGTTTTCACCTCTTGCACCTCAAAGGGGCATTTGGTCTTCGCTGCGGGGTACCCAAGCCATTACTCGCAAAAGTAGTCTCAGTTATGTGGCAGCTGACACTAACATAAGACCAAGGTGCAAAACCTATTAATGCTATACTCACCTCAGATGAAGCCTGTTGCAAAAAAAGGATTACATTGTGAGCCATTACTATGCTTCCTAAGAGCAACGTGCAATACAATTACGTAAAGTTCTAACTTTTATCTATTGGACAACTATACAAAGTTTCTGACAAGGCCTTCAATTAAAATGATCTATACTGCTGATCTGCTCATAAGTCTCCTCACTATCCCACACCCCAAACCACTTTTTGATACAGTCCACTCCCTCCTCAGCCCCAAAGAACATGCCACCGTGACGCATCTCAGTGCTGAAGAGCAAGCCACCCATGGCGCTACACAAATAAGGATTATTATTATTTTATTATTATTATGAAGGGATCCCTATGGTCCAAAGGCCCAAGTAAAACACAAACTTTCCACCCACTACAATTAGACCTTTGGCCCGACACTTTGTAGCTATTTTTCCTAGATTGCCAGCAAACAGATGAATGCACACCTAGCAAAAAATTTAAACTAAAACGCATAGGCCTCCTCCATATCCCCTCTAGCCCACCTTTCCATCTCCAAACGTGGTGTGCTTTCTACCATTAAAGGTAGGTAGAAAAAAATGTTCTTTCAATCTGCTGACTATCTAGGAGAAATAGAAGGACCATCTAGTAGAGCTCCTCAATATCACATATGCAGACCGGACAAGTTTACAACTTTTACCCTAATCCTTAAACTAATATTACATTTTCAAACAAAACAGCAAGTTCCTCACCGTTCACAGGTAATGGCTCACATTATTGTGGTCGGTGCCTAAAACCTACAACTGGGCACCGTTAGGTCAGCAAGCGGATGTGGACCCGCTTTGCCACAAACTGATTTGGCTTTGGGCTAAATCTGGAGGCTGCACTTGGGATACCCCGGTTTTCACCTCCTGCACCTCAAAGGGGCATTTGGTCTTCGCTGCGGGGTACCCAAGCCGTTACTCGCAAAAGTAGTCTCAGTTATGTGGCAGCTGACACTAACATAAGACCAAGGTGCAAAACCTATTAATGCTATACTCACCTCAGATGAAGCCTGTTGCAAAAAAAGGATTACATTGTGAGCCATTACTATGCTTCCTAAGAGCAACGTGCAATGCAATTACGTAAAGTTCTAACTTTTATCTATTGGACAACTATACAAAGTTTCTGACAAGGCCTTCAATTAAAATGATCTATACTGCTGATCTGCTCATAAGTCTCCTCACTATCCCACACCCCTAACCACTTTTCGATACAGTCCACTCCCTCCTCAGCCCCAAAGAACATGCCACCGTGACACATCTCAGTGCTGAAGAGCAAGACGCCCATGGCGCTACACAAATAAGGATTACTATTATTTTATTATTATTATGAAGGAATCCCTAAGGTCCAAAGGCCCAAGTAAAACACAAACTTTCCACCCACTACAATTACACCTTTGGCCCGACACTTTGTAGCTATTTTTCCTAGATTGCCAGCAAACAGATGAATGCACACCTAGCAAAAAATTTAAACTAAAATGCATAGGCCTCCTCCATATCCCCTCTAGCCCACCTTTCCATCTCCAAACGTGGTGTGCTTTCTACCATTAAAGGTAGGTAGAAAAATATTGTCCAGTCTGTGGAAAATCTAGGAGAAATAATGCCATTGTTATCTGTTGCCACAAGTCTACATCTCTGATTCGTGTCCTTCGTTATGTTATTTTTTCACTTTGCCTCCTACACCTCTTTTATCTCTCTATCGGTCTAGTCCTGCTGGTCACGTCAGTTATATATATATATATTGGTTGGTTTTTTGTTTGTATTTTGGGTTCTAAGGTCTGATTTCTCATTGGATCTGTCAGCTCCTGTTAACCCTCTCGACTCTGCTTTACTTCATATCATATATTTTTTGTGTGATTGGAGGTGATTTATTCATACTGCCCCCCTATTTTTGTGCAGTCTGTTTTCCTTTTCCATTCTTACCATCTTGCCCCTGATAATCAGGCTGCAATTTGCGAAACGCATTGGGAATTTTTTCTTTGGACATCATTTTTTATTTCCTTTTGTGTTAAATGTACCTAAGCACAATTATACCAATTGTGTGCTGCTTGGCTGCACGAAACACCTTTGGGCTATTAGTGCTGTGTGTCCCTCTTAAGTGTTGTTTAGGTAATTTGGGGACATATATCTAAGTTTTGTACCCTCATACACCACCACGCAGGATTAGCGCTTTGAGACAGGAGATCATATAAGCACAGTGGCAGCTAATAGGAGTTCATGTTGGGCATTCTTTGATTAGAATTGACCTCCATGAAAGTCCACGTTCTATCTGTGGGCTCCCCTTGCTCTTTGTAGTCCGGTCTAGAACCATTTCATTTATTATATGTTTTTCACGAACCCCATTGAGGTTACTGTACATCTGGACCTCCTTGGTATTTTTTGTTTAGCCCTCACTTTGTGAGGAAGGAAAGAGTAGTTTTCTGCCACAAACACAAATTCTTCTAGAATCCCCTTTTCTCCCCGGAGGTCGGTACGTACTTGGCTTGCACAAATCTAAGGACCTGTATTGTCTGGCTGGCCTACCCTTGATACCGAGTGAGGGCGGACTTGTTACACACTACTACAATGAAGTCGCCCGACCTCGTAGTGTCTCCACAATATGCTACATGCTGTTTGTCTTCATTTTGGTTACAAACCCCAGTGTTAATTGTATTTAATAAAGTTAATAGTTTGAGGGTGTTCGGTGACTTTAGAATTGTACATTCCCTTTACCTTCGGTGATTTCAGTGTTTAGAAGAAGTAGCCATGTGCATCAATCTGGTTTGGATTTGGCCGTCTGAACGTATTCTAAAGTCTGCACTATATCGTGAATTGGGTATTGGGGATAGGAATTGTGGATTCCGTGAGCGTTTCATCTGCGGTAATACATGAATAAGTCAAACGTATTGGATTACACAATTCTGCTGACATTAGCAGGTCGGAATTGTGTAATCTGTTCGCTGAAAATAACGCAGCATATTCTATTTTACCGTGGAATCAGCGACATAAAGCTTGTTGTTTTCTTGGGTTTCGGATATACATGCAGCTTGTATCTGCGGGTATCCGTGTCATCACTAAGTGATGGCACAGAAAATATAAGCAAACAACCAAAACAAAGGTGTACTGCACTTAACCGCCTGCAGGAGTATGCGCTCATGCACAGTACATAACACAGCCGTACGCAGGGTCATGGCATGTGAGCCTGGCTTTAGGCCCAATGTCCACGGGCGGAATTAAATTGCCTCTCGTGGAAGATCCTCAATTCCAGCCGCCCATAGGGATGCATGGGCGTCCATGCTGGAATTCAAGTATGCGGATTTGTTTTGCAGACCTTTTAATCCGGAAAACAAATCGCAGCATGCTTCATTTCAGTGCGGTTCCAGTCAATGGGAAGTCAATGGAAACCGCCTGATCCGCAGCACACCCGCAGCGGACACTGCAGACGGGCCACAGATCCCACGGGAAAGCAGAAGTTTTAAAGCAAAACTCTGTACTTCACATTTCCGATGGTGAGCCGTGCGGACCATCTGCAGCACAGATGTCCCAGCAGAAGAGAGCTCTGTGCAGAATCTGACCACCGGGGTACACGAGGCCGGACTGTGACTTAGCAGAGCCCAAGAGCTGAAGATACAGGCATTTCTTCTCAAGAGAATATTTCTCAAGCACATCAGTATTTATAGCAAGACAGAAAGATACAATCACATATCAGTACGAGGGCCGCTTCAGACGGCCATATACACAACTATGCTCGCCAGCATGGAGCGTAGTTGCGCATGAACAAGGTTTTTCGCCTGATGTTCAAACTCCACGCCATAGTGAAGGAATTTTGAAAAAAATAGCGGGTAGATAGGTCTTGGCCGATCTTTTGCACACATAGTTAATAGTACGTGCGGGAAAGATAGGGCAGGTCCTACCTCTTCCCAGCCGTACAATTAACAGGCAAGAATCCTGAGAGTGAAAACGAAACCACTGAAATCCATTGAAATCAGTGGTTTCCTTTAGTCCTAATATGCGGTTATGATTATCACTTTTATAACATTGTGAGCTTAAAGGGGTTCTGACACGAAAAAAAAATTTTTGCTCCCCTTGCCTGGCCAGGACCGATCGCCAGGCATGTCCCCTCCATCTGGCTTCTTCATCTGTGGCTTGTACAACCAGAGTAGGAGCTGTCAAAATGACCGCTTCCTGCTCTGCTCCGTCCGCCAGCCACTTCTGAGGTGAACGGGCGGGCCGCCCACAGCAAGCACGTCACAAGCAGTGCTAGCTGTGGGCGGCCAGTCCGTCCTGGCTGAAGTCGGAGTTCTGCGCATGCGCAGTGGAGACGCGGCTCGTCCTGACTCCTGTCAGAGGGCACCTCTCCACTGCGCATGTGTGGATTTCCGGAGGGGGGGGGGGGGGGCGGCTCGTCGGAGGATGAAGAGGAGCCTGCTGGGAGATGACCCCTGCTGCAGAACAACATCGGGAACAAAGGTAAGTGTAAACTTTTTATGCTTTAGCAGCCATTGATCGTGGGTTCCCTGTGTCCATTGGGCAGACCAGGGAACAATGGCTGCTGAAGCATAGAAATCTGATTCATGTCAGAAGCCCTTTAAATACATCAGTTCAGGTCTAGTATACCTCTAAATAATGCAATCCCCATATAACAGACACCAGCTCTACCCAGTGATAATGATTACAATGCAGTTACCTCCAGTGATGACAGGGGGCGTCTCCTCTGATTGGGGTTTTTCACTTTCTCTTCTTTCTGTCTGGGATTAAACTGCCCTGGCAATTTCTTCTAAGCACAAGTTGTCCTTGAACACTCCCCATCCTGCTGCTACTTCTGCTGCCCCTCTCAGTGCCTCACACAGTAATAGCGCCCACCACAGGAGGAGCCGTTTTTTTTTAAAACCCATAGAAAGAATGAATTTTTTAATTCCATTTTAATTCAATTTCCTTGTTTCAAAAACAGGGAAAATCGCTAATGGGTGCTAACACTGGTGTGAACGACCATTACTATGTGCAGATACAGAGGAGTACAGTAACTTTGTGGGAGCACACAGGGCACTATTTTGTGGAGGTACACACAGGGCACTTACTTTAGTAGGCATAGAAGGTGTATTATTTTCAGGTTTACTATGAGAGTTTTATTACCAAATGGGGTGATTATGGCACAGTGTTTTTGTTTGTTTACGTTCAATTTCCGTTTTTTTTTAAACGGAGCAAACAGCGCGGTCTGCGGCGCTATTTGTTCGGCGCGGTCTGCGGCGCTATTTCTTCAGCGCGGTCTGCGGCGCTATTTGTTCAGCGCGGTCTGCGGCGCTATTTGTTCAGCGCGGTCTGCGGCGCTATTTGTTCGGCGCGGTCTGCGGCGCTGTTTGTTCGGCGCGGTCTGCGGCGCTATTTGTTCAGCGCGGTCTGCGGTGCTATGTTTCAGCGCGGTCTGCGGTGCTATGTTTCAGCGCGGTCTGCGGCGCTATTTGTTCGGCGCGGTCTGCGGCACTATTTGTTCGGCGCGGTCTGCGGCGCTATTTGTTCGGCGCGGTCTGCGGCGCTATTTGTTCGGCGCGGTCTGCGGCGCTATTTGTTCAGCGCGGTCTGCGGCGCTATTTGTTCAGCGCGGTCTGCGGCGCTATTTGTTCAGCGCAGTCTGCGGCGCTATTTGTTCTGTTTATAAAATGGAAACTGAACGGAAGCGAAAGGAAACATTATTATAAAAACCCATTAAAATAAATGGGCCAAAAATGTAAACATTTAATTCCATTTCTCAGCTCCAAAAACGCCATAGAGGAACAGAAATCTCTATCGCTGAGCGACTGCCCCAGCGGCAATGTGCATCCCCATACCCGACTCCGCTTTCTGCTCTGAAGCAACGGACGGAGAGCAGGAGGAGGAGTTGGTATGTGAGTAAAAACTGCCGCGCGGTGACAGCGGCTCAGCGGGACCTGAAAGCCATTAAACAGATGACCGCCATCACTGCTGTTCGGTTGCCCTAAATACTGAGGTTTTAGTTTACATAAAACAACACACACATTAACATCTTTTGTCTTAAAAGAAAAACCAATATAAAAAAGAATGGTCACCGCTATCTCTGTCCGGCAGCCATCTTATCCAATCTGACTTTAACTCCAAAATTGGCCATTATAACACAAATCCCCACTATAACCATGCCGTACGTTCGCCCCCACTTATGGTTTCCTTCAAAGCGCCGATTGTAAATGTAAGAATGTATACTAATATTGACCCCCATAGTGGCCACAGTATTAATAGTGACCCACCCACAGTGACCCCAGTAGTAATAGGAAACCCCAGTAGTGATTCTGTCCCCCATAGTAGCCCCAGTAGTAATAGTGACCCCCATAGTGGCCTCAGTAGTAATAGTAATCACCCACAGTGACCCCAGTAATAATAGTCACCCTAATAATAATAATAGTGAAACACATAGTGGCCTCAGCAGTAAGGATCTCCCATAGTGGCCCTGTAAGTAATCCTGCCATAGTGACCCCAGTAGTAATAGTAACTCCCCCATACAGGCTGCAGTAATAAAAGTGATCACCATAGTAGTGTCCCTATATTGGTGGCCCCAGTAATAATAGTGCCCCATGTAGTGGCTTCAGTAGTAATAGTCCCCTATATTGACCCTAGTAGTAATATGTGACCCCCATAGTAATCCCAGTAGTAATAGAGCCCCCTATATTGGCTCCAGTAGTAATAGAGACCTCTCCTAATGGCCTCTGGCCAGGCAGCATCCCTACAGGTGTTCCACTCACCTTGCTTGCAACTTCTGTCCGGCGTCAGCCGCTTCTGAGCCTGTGACCGCTGACCTCTCCCCTCAGCATCTGTGCTGCATGCCGGACGGCGCACAGAGACATCGGGGAAGAAAGGTCAGCGGTCACAGGCTCCACACTGGTGTTGCTGGACCAGAGTTGGTTGGGTAAGTGGAAGGCTTGTTAGCGTGCTGCACAGCCGGTGGGCCACATAAAATGAGTTGGCGGGCTGGATCGGCCTACAGGCCTTGTGTGTGACATGTGTGGTCTACAAGGTATGCCTGATGCTATTTGGCATATATTGTCACCATGGAAAACAATGCAGTGTTTAACTGTATCCAAAAATAATGGCGCGCAAGGCGCCTTCATTTGCAGATCTTAGGAACGTGAATGCATTCCTCCCAACCTTCTAGGATCCTTCGCAACAGTCCCGGATTTTGGCAGTTGTCCCATCTACCCAGGATGCAGGAGGCATAATATCCACTGGGGACCAGTGGAAGTGCATATATAAATTATCTAGTTAACAAGAACCAAATCCAGTAGTAGCATACCCATTGTGGTCCATTGTCTATCTTCATACCTCACATGGGACCTGGGAGCTGTCAAACCGGTGTGGCCTAAAAAGAAAACATGAGTCAGGTACATTTTGACTTAGGGTGACGACCCACTACAGTTTTTTTTAACTGCGAAATTCCCTGCAGGGGTCTATAGGACTTGTAATGTTAAAATCGCGATCGCGCAAAATCACGATTTCGCAGTAAAAAAAACTGTAGTGGGTAGTCACTCTTAAGGGGATCTTAAGTTATGGTTCTCATAGGACAAGTTCCCCAAATTTTTTTATACTAACCTCCTAGTGTAAAGGTACCTTAAGGCCTCCTTCCCACAAACGGATTTCCACCGTGTAATTCGCGGCGGAAATCCGCTGCATTGACCGCAGCTATTAGGTTCTATTGAACCTAATAGCTCAGGGCTCACGGTGCCAAATTCCACCGCGGAATTCCGCACTGTGAATTCACCCGTCCTCACCCGCGGCATGCTCTATTTGCCGTGTGTGTACGCGCGGACGGCTTCCATTGCAGTCAATGGAAGCCGACCGTTCATGCTATGTTCTGCTGTAGCACAGCGGAAGATAGCGTGAAAATGCTTCCACGCCCACCGCCGCCGCGTCGTATGACGCGGCCGGCACGTCATACGACACGGCCTGCAGCATCATGTGACACGGCCGGCTGCGTCATGTGACGCGGTGAGCGTGTCACATGATGTGGCGGAGGTGGGCGGGGAAGCATCATGCGGGAGCGAGGACGCCGGATCCGCAGGTAAGTATGGGATCTCCTGGGGGGCGCCGTGACGGGCTCCGCCGCGGAATTTCGCGGCGGAGCCCGTCACGGCCGTGTGCAGCCGGCCTAACACGGGTAATTACCTTCCAAGTAATTGCTTCAAACAGTGCTTACGAGTGATAGACACGGCCCCCGACATGGCACTCGCATTGTGTGAAAAATATGGGGGAAAATCACCCATTATTCCCTATGGGAGAAAAAAACCTACCGCATGAAACTCACAGGTCCATTATTTATTGTTCTGCACCCAAAGGGAAGAATGGCCGATTCTTCAACAGAATCACTGAAAAATTTGCTATAATTTTTCTCTCACATCACACTGGTTTTTTTCTGTGCATCTCTCCATATAGAAGCATCCTTAACCCCTTAAGGACAGGACCTGTTTTGGGCTTAAGGACGCAACGATTTTTGGCAGATTTTAATCGCCATATTTCAAAAGCCATAACTTTTTTATTTTCCGTCGACGCGGCCGTATGAGGGCTTGTTTTTTGCATAGCAAACTGTAGCTTTTATCGGTTCCAGTTTTGGGTACATGGACTACATTGTAAAACTTTTAGTATTTTTTTTTGATCGCAGGGAGAAAAAACGCAATAAATCTGCCATAGATTTATTTTTTTTTAAAGCGTTAATTATGCAGCATTAAATGACGCGAACTACTCTTTCTACGGGCTGGTACAATTACGAGGATTCCAAAATTCTTATATTTTTTTAGGTTTTTGCACTCCTCTGCAATAAAAACGCTTTTTTTTTTTAGAAATCTTTTTTTTTCTAATTCTGCATTCAAAGTCCTATAACTTTTTTATATTTCCATGTATGGAGCTCTGTGGGGGCTTATTTTTTGCAAGAGAAGCTGTAGTTTTTATTGGTACCATTTTGGGGTACATACGGCTTTTTTTGATCATTTATTTTGTGGTTTTGGGAGGCAAAATGCTAAAAATTAGCATTTTGCCTCAGTTTTTTAGTGTTTTTTTTTAAACGTTTTTTGCCGTGCAGGATAAAAAGCATGTTCAACTTATTGTACGCTTCATTAAGGACGCGACAATACCAAATATGTGGGATTTTTTATGATAATATGAGAAACAGCCTCAAAAAAGGGTTTTTTTTACATTTTTAATTTTTGTACATTATTTTGATCTTTTCTTTACCCCATTTGTGTCCCTCTGAGGGATTTACACCATACAAGCTCCGATCGCTATGATAAGACATTGCAGAACTTCTCTCCTGCAATGCCTGATCACTTATTACAGTGATCATAGGCAACAGCAATACAGGACGCTGGTATCTGGCATCCTGTTACCATGGCAAGCAGCCCGGCTCTCTGCGATTATATCATGAGAGCCCGATAACATCACAGAAGGAGTGCGCTCCCTCTGTGAACTCCTGCTATGCCGTGATCTACATAGATCGCGGCAGGGAAGGGGTTAACAGCAGGGGGCGCATCTCCGATGTCCCCCGCTGTTGCAGCAGGAGGCCGGCTATCAGTGACAGCCGGCTCCCACTACTGGATAGCGCGAGATGGCTTATGATCTCGTGCTATCCACATGACGTCAGGGTACGTCCAGTTGTGGGAAGTACCCCGCAACCATGACGTACCCTTATGTCATATGGAGGGACGGGGTTAATGATGATGTATTGCAGAATATTGTACATGAGATCAGATGATCACTAGTTAAAGTCCCATACGGCGACTAAAAAGTAAAAAGAAGATAACATTTTTCTATAATTATTTGTACATTGAAAATGATTGACAGTAAATTAAAAAAAATCCAATTGTTTATTCGGCAGATTGAACGCCGTCAGTTTAATGAAAAAAAAAACACAATGCTAGAATTGCGCATTTTTGGGTCACCAATAAAAGATTAAATAAAGGTAGATAAAGGAGATTAAGCAAGAAAAACAATGTAGTAGATGTGCAATTTCTTTATGAATGCATAACAATACTACCCTGGACGTTCTTAATTGCCTGCAAGAGCGGAGCTGCCCAACGTGATCCACTGCCCTGCGTGGGGTCTGTGCGGCACGAATGTCGCCAACCGTCTACATCTTCTATCAATAAATACTTTTGAAGCATAAAATATTCCCGCGTCTCTTCATAATATTCTTCAATAAACGATGTTTAGAGTTCCGAGTAATAGAATGCGGCTCAGACTGGGATTCTTGTAGTTTCTGTTTCCCCATTGGCTGCGTTCCTCCTTTCTTCTTCAGCTCATAAGACGATTGGATCCGGCGCTCTGGATAGCTTTTTCCCTAAAACAGTCAATTAAAATTTCTGATTGTTCTTTATAAACTCGAGGTGAGGAACAATTCCGTCTGATCCGTTTGAACTGTCCAAACGGGCCGTTAACCTTCCACTACTTGGCGTGGCAGCTGAAAAAAATCTAAAAAACTATTAGAATCAACGAGCTTATGTTAATGCAATTTAGAGAGAAAAAATAAAATTTAATTATTTTACAAATATGTCATTTTAAAGACAGGATTTTTTCCTATAGTGCACATGAAAATGAGAAATTACACCTCAAAATGGATCCCCCAGTTTCTCCCGTGTTCAGAGACATACCCATTGTGGCCCTAATCTTATGTCTAGATGAACAACGGGGCCCGAACCAAAAGGAGCAGCCAGTGGCTTTCAGAACAAACATTTTGCTTGCAGGTGATTTAGGCCCCATTGCCCACTTGTAGAGCCCTTGAGCCACCAACATGATGGAGAACCCCCACAAATGACCCCATTTTGAAAACTAGACCCTTAACGAATTAATCTAGGGTCTTCTTCAAAGCAGAAAAAAATAATTATGATTTTCATTCTTTTGGCAATTGTGTCATTTTAAAAACAGCTTTTTTTGTACAGCACACACATGAATGAAGACTTGCACCCCAAATTTGATACCCCTGCTTGTCCCGTGTTCAAAAACATACCCATTGTGGCCCTAATCTGCATACAGGACACATGGCGAAGCCTATAATAGAGGGAACACCCCTTGGCTTTCAGGGCACAACTGAATAAATTCTTTGCCCCATTGCCCACTTGTAGAGCCATTGAGCAGCCAAAACAACAGAGAACCCCAACAAATGACCCCATTTTGAAAACTAGACCCCGTAACAAATTCATCTAGGGGTGTACTGCATATTTTGACCCTACAGTATTTGAATGAATCTAAGCAAAGCAGAAGGAAAACATTACGATTTTCATTTTTTTTTGGCAATTGTGTCAATTTAAAAACAGCTTTTTTTGTACATCACACACATGAATGAATTCACCCCAAAATGGATACCCCTGTTTTTTCAGAAACATACTCACTGTAGCCCCAATCTACTTACAGGACACATGGCTAGGCCTATAACGGAGGGAACACCAATTGGATTTCAGGGCACAACTGAATAAATCCCAGGTCCCATTGCCCACTTGTGCAGTAACAAAATTTGACTCCCTGAAAATAACCCCCCCCCCCCCCCCCCGTCGCCCCATTTTTTGGCGTTCCCTGAATCTTAGATAAAAAAAATAATAATGGTGGATCCCAGCTATGAGCCCGGCCCAGGGATCTTAGTTATGTAATGTCATCTCCCCTCACGGATACGATGCGTAAGGGGAGATGAAACTAACTTTTTTTTTTACACTTTTTAACTTTACCTGATCCCCGTTATCCGATGGATAACAGTTATCATGTGACCAGTAACATCTCCCTGCACTCAGCTATCTTTGACAGCCGGGTGCAGGGGACTTTTAGATTTGCTAGGCTCTCCGAGCTTCTGTGCATGTGCCACATGAATAACAGCGATCACAGGGCCAGGGACCGCTCACCGCAGTCCCCGGTGACATCTCCTGCCTCTCGGCTACCTTCAGGAGACCGGATGGTCTATCTAATGAATATTCTTTAATTTGCCAGCAGTCTTGCCCCATATCTTTTGAAGATCTTTAACCACACAGTTCAAAAGGGCTCGCTTCCCTCCGAAATGATAAACGCATCAATCATCACACTCTGGAAAGCAGGTAAGCCGCACACGACTCCTGGAACTTTTAGGCCCATTTCTTTATTAAATTCTCACGTAAAAGTTTTTGTAACTATTTTGGCCTCACAAAACATTCTACCAAGCTTAATTCAAAATGGTGTGTTGGAAGCGGAGAAAGAAGCATCTGACCGGAAAGGACGTCAGACGCCAGAAGCAAGCCGGGAGCAGGGTGGAAGGGGCCATCAGAGCGGCACAGGAGCCGTCGCCAGGAGACCGAGGGAGCCGTTGGAGGATTTCCCACTGAAGGATCCGTCTAGCGGGCAGAGGTAGTGGAGCGGATCCCGGAGCGGCATCAGGGCAGAGAGTGCGGCTGCAGGGAGAGGGGTCCGGACGCTGAGCCTGACATTATGGGCTGCTGAAGAGGAGTCTGCTGCTGCTGCTAAGGGCTGATAAGTATATTCTGTGTGAGGGCCCGCCAGTAAGTGCCTGTGTGTGAGGGCCCGCCAGTGTCTATGTCTGCGTGTGAGTGCCCGTCAGTAAGTGCCTGTGTGTGAGGGCCCGCCAGTAAGTGCCTGTGTGTGAGGGCCCGCCAGTAAGTGCCTGTGTGTGAGGGCCCGCCAGTAAGTGCCTGTGTGTGAGGGCCCGCCAGTAAGTGCCTGTGTGTGAGGGCCCGCCAGTAAGTGCCTGTGTGTGAGGGCCCGCCAGTAAGTGCCTGTGTGTGAGGGCCCGCCAGTAAGTGCCTGTGTGTGAGGGCCCGCCAGTAAGTGCCTGTGTGTGAGGGCCCGCCAGTAAGTGTCTGTGTGAGGGCCCGTCAGTAAGGGTCTGTGTGTGAGTGCGATGTAAGTGAAGCAAAATTGGGTGACTGAATGAGAGCAAGCAGTAAGTGTGTGAGCATTTAAAAAAAAAAAAAAGTGTGAGCAATTGCCAACGGGCAGAGGTGTGTTTGGAGTGTGATCTAGTCTATCTTCACTACTGCCAGAAGTAAATTGTAGATCCCCATTAGGATGATCTTCATGCCTGTCAATGTCATCCAGTGTGCTACTTGTGCAATGTATGCGGTCCTTGATCAGCCGATCGAGGGTGCATACTGTTGCACAAGATGCGTGCACGTCGCACATTTAGAAGCCCAAATCCTGGATCTGAATGAGTGATCGGCGACACTGAGATCCATTGACATCATGGAAAGAAGTTTGGTGCTCACTGAGTAGGCACTCGCTGGGGTAGAGGCGGGGGCGGATGGTAGTACGGAAGAGCAGGCAGCTAGCTGGGTGACAGTTAGAAGGGGGGGGAGGGGGTAGAGGGAAGACAACCGGGGAGGCTAGTCCTGAACTGGCACAACAACCCAAAAAGTTTGCAAAGTTGGCGGATGAGGGGGATGCCATTACAGAGCCAGCACTGCTGCGGCACGACATGCCCTCTGAACACCAGGGAGATGACTGCTCCAGTGAGAAGGGGACAGGGAGCACAGGGCAGGCTAGACAGGTCCTAGTGGTGGTGGACTCAATTATAAGGGGGATAGATGGCGCAATCTGCCACAAAGACCGGGATTGTCGAACACTGTGTTGTCTTCCTGGCGCTCGAGTTCGACACACTGCGGATCAGGTTGACAGATTACTGGGAGGGACTGGTGAGGATCCAGTGGTCATGGTGCACATCGGCACCAATGAACAAATGAGAGATCAATGGAGAGCCTTCAAAAACTATTTCAGAGATCTAGGATCCAGGCTTAGGGTGACGACCTCCAAGGTAGTTTTCTCGGAAATACTGTGTGCACCAAAAGCCACACTAGAAAGGCAGCATGATCTTAGAGAGGTTAACAAGCGGCTCCGGAGTTGGTGTAAGAAGGAGGGGTTTGGGTTCCTGGAGAACTGGGCTGACTGTGCTGTCGGCTAGAGGCCCTACAGTAGGGACGGGCTACATCTTAATGGGGAGGGTGCAGCTGTGCTGGGGGAGAAGATGGCTAGAAGGCTGGAGGAGTGTTTAAACTAGGGACTGGGAGGGAGGGCAAAAAGAAGCAGAGGGTACAGTGTAGATAGCAACTTGGGACCAAGTAATGGGAGTGGGGGTTAAGCAGGGTGTGGGGTTAGTACAGTTAGAACTGACAGAATAGCTAATAGTACCATTAGTAGCTAAATGAATATAAAGATCAACAACAACCATATAAATTGTATGGTAACGAATGCACGAAGTCTGATTGGTAAAGTGGATGCGCTCGAAGCGAGAATGTCTGATGAAAATTACGACATAGTGGGAATAACGGAAACATGGATTGATAAGTGCGATTGAGCGGTGAATTTACAGGGTAACAATCTCTTCAGACAAGACCATGGGGAACAAGAAGGGGGAGGACTGTGTTTATGTTAAATCCTACCTAATGCCAAGGCTATCTAGGTGCAGGAGATAAAAGCGTAGCATCTCTGTGGGTAGAAATACAGGGAGAAAAAAAAGAGCAAAATCCTAATAAGGGCTTTCTATAGGCCACCAAAAGCAACAGAAGAAACAGAAATCTTATTATTTAGGCAAATAGAAGAGATGACAAACCGCAATGAAGTAATTATTATAGGGGACTTTAATTATCCAAATATAACATGCAAAGACAAAACTCTCAAATTGAGAACAATTAAAGACGTCTACCTTTCCCAACTTGTGAGAGAGAAACTAGAGGAGGGCCACTCTGGAATTATTAACTAACAAACCAGACCAAATCATGGGGGTGCAGGTTGAGGGGCACTTGGAAAATAGTGACCACAATATAATTAATATCCAGCTGTCATTCAATAAGAAGCCTTATCAGGGAGCGACAAAAAAAACTAAACTTCAGTAAAGCAAAGTTTGATCAGCTTAGAATTACTAACGGTAACTTTAATTGGGACAGCAGCCTCAAAAATAAGGACAAATGACAAATGGGAGAAGTTTAAAAACACCCCAGGTTTCCATCTTCGATGCAGAATGCTATATAGGGACAGAAACCAGGATGGAGCCAGGACAGAACCATACAGCCCAATATGTGAGGAGGAGACCTCTTTGG
This sequence comes from Eleutherodactylus coqui, assembly GCF_035609145.1. NCBI lineage: Eukaryota > Metazoa > Chordata > Amphibia > Anura > Eleutherodactylidae > Eleutherodactylus > Eleutherodactylus coqui. The sequence continues at coordinate 165,564,020 of NC_089844.1, forward strand.
TCTGTATTTCGCACGGTTTCCATCCCTGTCAGTCTTTATAGCTGGATAGAAGATATGCTGACAGGGAATGAATGTAATTGGAGTTAAGTGGCCCTACTGAGATTCCTACACGGGGCCCCATTTACAAGGAATTAAAGATTAAATAAATGTTACAAATGGAAATGTTTATACGGTTAAATTGGTAGAACTAAACAGGAACTGTAACATATATGTGGACCTTGTAGAATTCAAGGGTAGCTGTCACCTTCTATAGGCACCATAAACTAAGTATGATGCTTATAGGGCAGGTCCTGCGGAGTCCCGGGATGTAATGTTTATACTTACCAGGCTCCCCAGGAAGTCAATGCTCCCTCTATCAGCGTGACTCTTCATTCACTCTGTGTGCGCACTCCCATAGAGAACAGTGGAGCGCGTGCGACAGTATAGGAATGGGGAGTATATACATTACATCCCCGGACTCCGCCGGACCTGTCCTATAAGCATGTGTCTTAGTTTGTGGTGCTCATAGGAGGGGACAAGTTCTCTTTAAAGAGTTTGTATGAGATGGGAATAATGGATCTGACTGGGCATGAGCTGTGATACCAGATGCCACATATTGACAAGAGTGGCGCTGTTTCAGGATAAAAAGGCCCCTTTTACCCAAATCTCACACATCATCTTTCTTGTATACTAGAAAAAACGAGACGGCACACAGGATATATGTCTAGGGTTATCGTTTATTTCCAGTATATACTTTTATTATATCGCTAGTATTATTACACTGTTTTACTATCACTGTTGTTATAATATCACTAGTATTATCATTCCATCACTATTATGCTATTGTTATTCTAACGCCATTATGTTGTATATAAAGCTACAGACTACTGCTAGACTCATTAGACCATTTGTACCCTATCACTAGTATTATAAGGTTACTGCTATTATCAGTGTACTATGTTGTTCTATTACTAATTCTAAGATGCCTAACCCTAACATTGTTGATCCAGAAGAAGGCGAAAACACCCTGGACACATTCAGCCAATTGGTGACCAGGGAAAAATTCCTTCTTGACCCCGGGAAAGAGGCGATCGGTCCTAGAACTCCGGATCAAAGATTCTTAAAGGGGTTGTCCCGCGCCGAAACGGGGTTTTTTTTTTTCAACAGCCCCCCTGTTCGGCGCGAGACAAACCCGATGCAGGGACTTAAAAAAAAAAAACGCACAGCGCTTACCTGAATCCCCGCGCTCCGGTGACTTCTTACTTACCCGGTGAAGATGGCCGCCGGGATCTTCTCCCTCGGTGGACCGCAGGGCTTCTGTGCGGTCCATTGCCGATTCCAGCCTCCTGATTGGCTGGAATCGGCACGTGACGGGGCGGAGCTACACGGAGCCGCTCTCCTGCACGAGCGGCCCCATTGAGAAAAGAAGAAGACCGGACTGCGCAAGCGCGTCTAATCTGGAGATTAGACGCCGAAAATTAGACGGCACCATGGAGACGAGGACGCTAGCAACGGAACAGGTAAGTGAATAACTTCTTATAACTTCTGTATGGCTCATAATTAATGCACAATGTACATTACAAAGTGCATTAATATGGCCATACAGAAGTGTATAGACCCACTTGCTTTCGCGGGACAACCCCTTTAAGCAATTAAGAAAATAATATAATAGTATTTATAATATAATAGAGTATTATTACTATTGTTCCTATTTGCTAGTATCGCACGGTTATTACTGGTATGCTATTATTCCTCAATATTACTATATTTTAAACCATAAACTACTATATTTTTACAGTATTACTCATGTTTCTAATAGGAAACAAGAGTAATTACTAATATTACATGTATACTAATATCACACTGTTATTACATATATACCAATATTACACTGTTATTACATGTATACTAATATTACACTGTTATTACATGTATACTAATATTACACTGTTATTACATGTATAATAATATTACACTGCGCCTAGCCCTAACATTGTTGATCCAGAAGAAGGCAAAAAAAACCTGGACACATTCAGCCAATTGGTGACCAGGGAAAAATTCCCATAAACATGGCCACACAACAAGACAAAAACCAAAAAAGAAAACCCCGTATCACACCATAATATAAAACAAGATCTTTATTGTAATTACACATTTGTAAATAAAAACACATAAACAATGCAAGGGGGCGCCCCGGACAAAGGCAGCTGTGGGGCCAAAACATATGTTGTGTACCCTGGAGCCCTCTTGCATGGGTTATTTTGCCCCCTGCCTACCCGTTGTCCCGGCCCTGGCAGAGCCATCCCTCACAGCAGATGATGAAGACAATGAAGAGTCCTACCTGATCCAAAGCCGAGGCTGCTGGGCTCTGTAGTCCACATTGTCTCTGATAACCTGCATCACATCCAAAGCACAAAGAAAAAAGTGGTGAGAAAAGTTCTTTCATAAACGTCTTCCAATACATTTTATGGTCCATTAAGTCCTCATATAGATATGTGACCCCACAAAATCAGCCTTGTATACATATTAATATTCGCTTATTACATAACCGCCCGGCTCCACCCACAAGTGCTTATACTGGAGGCGTCTTTGGGTTACATTACAGGGGAATAATACAATGGAGTCATCAGGAACTTTCTAGAACTGTGAATTAAAGGGGTTGTGCCAAGTTATAAAGAGCCTCCTCTCCACAGGATCCACAGGACGGGGTAACTTTATGATCAGCGGGGGTCCGACTGCTGGGAAACCCACCGATCCCAAGAACACAGTTCTGGTCAGTCCCTGAGTGAATGGAGCAATCGGACCCCCACTGATAATTCGGGATAACTGTATAACTTGGCACAACCCCTTAGAACATAGAAGAGACATCATTCCATTACCTGACATCACGCAGAAACGTGCGGCTGTCCGTCGTCACTCACTGCTGAGCTCTAACAGACTGAGCACAAGTGACAGTTGGAAGACTTTCAAACTCCAATCCTGCGATCCTATTGGTTGGTCACTGATGCTGTCGCCATGGTGACAGATGTAGCTGCAGACTCACTATATGGATATCCTTATATCATGGTGTGAGATGTGACGCCGTAGAGCTGAAGTGACGCCATTATTCTGCTTCCGGCCACATTCACACAACATTTAGGAAGATTACTTTATCTTTCAGTTTTATTAGTTTTCCCCTAAATGATAGAAAATGCTTTATCTGCTGTATTCCGACTATAATAAAGTAATGTTTTATCTCCGTGCCCCGTACACTGGGGTCACATTTAATGCTTTACTACTAGAGATTTTTCGGGTTCCTGTTTTTTTCATCCCCACGTTCCAAGCTATAACTGTTTTTGAGCCCTTCCTTTGCCCGCCGGCAGCCACGGAGCGCCTGCTTGTAGTTTGCAGGACAAGTTGCAGTTTTTAATTGTACCATTTAATGTGCCATATAATTATACGTTTTTAAGTGGGGGGAAATGGAAAAAAAACGCATATATGTGATATTTGGTGGTGTAAATGGTGACTTACAAATGACGTCCCCTTCATCCTGTACGCCGGCACCGTTACCAGGATTCCAGATTTAGAGTTTTTTCATTGTTTACTTCTTAGAAGTAAACTTTTCCTAGTTCGATTCTGAGCCCCGCGACATCTTTACTTTTCCATCGATGGGGGAAGGGGGGGAGGGGGGAGGACTTGTTTGCTGTAGTTTTAGTGCTATTTTGGAGTACAGACAACTTTCCATCACTTTTATATAATTTTACTTGTGAAGTCGGGGGCCCAGACGGGCTATTATGGCATTATGTACTTGTGTTTTCTGACAGTGTTTGATAAATAATGTGATACTCAGGCCGTCCGTCCACGGGCGAGTTGTCATTGTGAGATCCGCGATGAGAAATTGCCCGCAGACCTCGCATGACACGCTTTCCATAGGCTAACTACAGAAAGTGCAGCCTGGCGTCTAGAAGAAGAGAATCATAGCGATTCTCCGCTCGCAGGACTGAAATCGCGGCATGTTGTGATCTGCCTCAGTGAGACCATCTATCAGATAGGCTCATCATGGAGGCCTGTCAGTGCGCCCCCTCCTCCCCTGTGGTGGAATATCAATAGCGATATTCTGTCACAGCCGTGGACAACCAGCCTTAGAAAGTTCAGGCTTTTTCAGATGCGGTGATGACAAATATGTTTGTTTTTTATCATTTTGTGGAAAAATATAGAAAGAATATTTTTACATTTTCCACTTTATTTCACTTAAGTTATACATTTTTTGGTGTTCTCAGGGGACATGAACTTACAATTGTTTGATCACTTCTACAATATACTGCAATACTCCAGTATTGCAGTATATTGTATTTTTTACATTCAGATATTAGGGCCAGCCACAGGCAAGGATTCATGTGATTAAAGGGGTTGTCCTAGTTGTACCACCCCTGGACAGCCCCTTCCCCATGCACTAATGTAACAAACTGTCATGCCGGTGTCAGAGGCAGAAGAGACAGAAGTGTAATAGATGCTTCAGCTTGCATTGATTTCAGTCAAAGTGAAGCCATCTATGACATTTTGGCTGTCCTCTCCTATGACGACGCTTGGGGCTGCTGCATTGACAGCGGGCTGGGCGATCAGTGCATCACCAGAGATCCCAAGTGATTAACTATTGATGACCTAACCTGAGGATCGGCCATCAATAGGTTTGTACCTGGAAAACCCCTTTATGTATTTGCATTCTGCAGGCGGATGTCTCTTATCTGTGTCGGACAATTTCTGCACACAGTTCCCATTTTTCGTGTATGAGGGTCTCCACTCAAGGACCAGTGCTGTCTGCTTGCCCCCAGGTTAAAATTTGGCAGCCAGCCCCTGAGTGTTCTTCAAAAGACCCCTGCACATGGGCGGAAATTCCGCGGCGGGATTTCCCGCAGAATTTCCGCCCGTGGAAGCTGCCATAGGATTGCATTAGAAAACGCAATCCTAGGCAGACGGCCGCCATTTGTCCGTGTAAAAAACACACGCGGCAAACAAATCGCGGCACGCTCTATTACTGTGCGGGTCTCACAAATTGTAGGTCTGATCTGTTATACATTTGTTAGGAACCTATTGGGGCTGGGGGGGGGGGCAGTTATTATTTCTGTACATGATTTAATATCTTATTCATTCACATAATAAAGCTTACTTTTTCTTCTGTGTATTTTGCGGTATTTATGCAATTCTGCTTTATACTCGGCCGCTCTGGTCCGTGGGATGCAAGGGTTAATATGTCAGCTGCTACTAATTGGTTTTAAATATTCAGATACAGAAGAAAGTGATGCAGTCTGTGATGAAGGTGATCCAGATTCGTACTGCGGATTGAAACGCCTCCTGTCTTTGCATCTGACTAGAGGTGAGCGAGCCTACTCGGCCACGCCCCTTTTTCGCCCGAGCGCCGCAATTTTCGAGTACTTCCGTACTCGGGTGAAAAGATTCGGGGGGCGCCGTGGGTGAGTGGGGGGTTGCAGCGGGGAGTGGGGGAGAGAGGGAGGGCTCCCCCGTGTTCCCCGCTGCTACCCCCCGCTCCGCCACGCCTCCCCCCGCCGCTCCGAATCTTTTTATCCGAGTACAGAAGTACTCGAAAATCGCAGTGCTCGATCGAGTAATTACTCGAAATGAATATACTCGCTCATCTCTACATCTGACCTTTAAACATGTTCACACTGATTTAATAAAGGCTTTGGATGTTTTTCCCTTTTAAAAGCAGCAAGTTTTTTTCTGCATCTTATTCCTGATCGTTATTGCCGTGGAGGACTGAGCGGTGAAGCTGCCGAAGTGATAAACCAAGCCGACATGAAGAGGGTGTAACACAGGGAGAGACGGGGAGCACTTTTCTCTTTTTTTCTTCTACTCACTTCAATAAGACTCAGCATGCAGTACCAACCCAGGCCACTGTTCAATGTACGAAGCTGTCTGCCATCTACAGCAAAAAACACAAGAAACAGAGCAAACCCTTTAACCCCTTAGTGACCACCCCAATTTTTTTTGCTCCCTGGTTTGCTGGGCTTTAATCCCCAGGGTCGTAAAAACACGCTTTCTCTGGGGATTAAAGACCTGCAGGCTATGGACATGACAGCTCCATGCTGCCAGCTGCCGGAAGTAGCTGACAACCTGGAGCTGCCATGGGAAGCTTTCCCCGGTCACACAATTGCCGCTATCCACCTGGATACCGGCGATCGCATTAAAGTCAATACAAAGTTAAAAAAGTTAAAGTTTCAGCTCCCCTTACGGACCGGATCCGTGAGAGGAGCTGAGAATACTCACCCCCGTCCTCCGTGATGTCCCGCAGCGTTCTGGTCCTCAAGGACCAGACGCCGGGGTCTGCGTATGTGCGCCAGACATCATTATGTTATGTACACAGGGCTGGCAGGCCAGGGAAATGTAAAAGCTCTCTGCTCCCGGCTAGTATGAGTAGCCGAGAGCAGGGAGCTGTCACCAGGAGCCGTTGTATGCGGTTCCCAGTCACATGACCGCTGCTATCCAATGGATAAAAGCAATCATGTTAAAGCTAAAAAAAAAAGTGTAAAAAAAAAAAATAAGTTTCTTTCATCTCCTCTCATGGATCATATCTATGAGGAGAGATGAAATTACATATCAGAGGGGGAGGGGGGGGGCGTGGTTTTTTGTCGCGTGAATGTCGCTATTCAATAGAAAAACAGCGATCACGTAAAAGTAAAAAAAAATAAGTTTCACCCCCCATCTCTGATCTGATCCGTGAAGGGAAATTACTTACCTAAGGCATCCGGCGATGTCCCCGACAAGATCTTTAACAGCGGACCTTTCCCCAGCTTTGGCGCATGCGTCTGTGCCAAAATAGCAGACACAAGCGCAGAAGCTGGGGAGGGCCCGGGAAATGTAAAACGTCCTTGCTCCTGGCTACTGAAGGTAGCGAAGAGCCTGTAGCAGTGACCGAGGGCCGCGGTGAGCCGTCTCAATGGCCATCAGGTAAAAGACAGTTGAAGTTTGATACTCAGTTCGGTTTGGGCCCCGTTGTGCATCCAGACATAAGATTAGGGCCACAATGGGTATGTCTCTGAACACAGGACAAACAGGGGTATCCATTTTGGGGTGAAAGTCTTCATTCTGATGTGTGCTGTACAATAACAAAAACTGTTTTTAAAATGACACAATTGCCAAAAAAATGAAAAATTGCTATTTTTTTCCTTCTGATTTGCTTAGATTCATTCAAAAACTGTGCAGTCAAAATACGCTGCACCCCCCTAGGGGAATTCGAAGAGGGGTCTAGTTTTCAAAATGGGGTCATTTGTGGGGGGGGGGGGGTGTCTCTTGTTTTTGGCCACTCAAGGGCTCTACAAGTGGGCAGTGGGCCCTCAAACACAATGCCACGCTCCTTCAGTGTGTTATTTCCTTACATTTGGTGTAGATTCTCTTTTGGGTCCCTGTTGCCTTTTTCTCTGAGTGTCGCCTGCTTACGGTCCGGCGTTAATATACTTACCTCCATAGGAAATAAATAAAAGCAAAAAAACACTAAAGCCTCTAAAATAAAATCTCTGTCTCGTCTATTGGGGGACAGCTTAGGACCATGGGGTATAGCTACTGCCACTAGGGGGCAGACACTAAGCAATAAAGTGTGAGCTCCTCCTGCCAGCTGTTCCCCTCCCGCAGGCACCAAGCTAGCCAGTTTGTACACAAGCAGTAGGAGCAGCAAGTAGACTAGGAACAGGTTAAAAACCAGAAACAATGTAACAGAGTTCAGAACCACGAGTTAAAGGGGTGAGCTCTATGACCTCTTCAGCCCTCTGCACACAGGCAGAAATGCCGTGGCACGATTTCCCGCAGAATTTCCGCCTGTGCCCGCTGCCATAGGATTGTATTAGATAATGTAATATGCAGACAGCCATGATTTGACACGGTAAACAAATCACGGCACGTCCTATTTTTGTATAAGCTTCCCAGAGGCCCGCACAGAAACGTCACCGCTGACGCGCCGACTCTGCACTGCGCATGAGCAGCTGTGCGCCAGCCGGCACATCCCAGTGCAGAGAGAGTAGATGCCAGACGGGTGAGTATAGGTGAATACCGGGGCATGGGTCGCATCCCGCTGTGAGAATTCTTGCAGTGGGATCTGACCCGGCCGTCTGCAGGCCGCCTTCCTCAGACGGTGATGTCACATTCATCCGTGCCATGACATTTATATAACTCTGCCCCATTCAAGTGAATGGACTGAGCTGCAATACAAGGAACCAGCACTACACACTGCGCAACACTGAGCCTGGTATACAATAAAGAGGCCGCAGCGCTCACCCAAGCATCGCAGCCCTATTAAAAAGCTGATGCCAGAAGTCAGCCCACCCAACTGATTAGATATAGATGACCTATGACAATATGGAAGACCCAGAAAACCCCTTTAAACAAACAACTGATGTCACCGGGTGCCACATACTGCTTCATGTTCCTCACAGTTACTTAGTAGCGGACCTGTACATATAGAACATCCCGCTCATTGATGAGCAGTAGTGATTTCTTACATTCCCCCCGTGTATCGGCACATCTGCTTCTATATCATCATAATGCAGAAACTGTAACGCATCCCACCAGTCACAATGTGAGAACCAAGTTCTTCCAATGCCCTTGCCAACGCCCGGCAATTAGAGATGACCCGTTTCTGCTACAACCTGAACTCTGCGGTCATAGCTTGTTTGTGTCACAGCAATACCTGGAATAAATCACCATATGGAATATATCGGATGAAACCAGAAAGGTTTGGTGGGTGGTGGATACACCATAAAGCCCATTTAATGTCGGTGGGTCGTACCTGCAATAGCGTGATTATGGGGTCCACCTTGTAAGCCAGGAAACACAGCTGATTAATCAGACTCTTGTAATTGTACAACATTTTCTTCCCCGTCTTTGGATCCAGACTGCGAACTCCTGAAGAAATCCCATTAGTTCAGCATTCGTAAAAGTCCCTCATTCAATCCCCCTGAGGAGGACAACGCACCCTTTCAGTAACAGATAACGCCAGCTCGGCAGCCGCACAGGGCCTTGTGGGTTGTGGTGGTCCCAACATCACAGTGTACAAAAGGAGAAGGCACAGGGGGCGTGGCCTGGAAGGGGAGCTGGATGGACGCACGTTGTCACAGCTCTCCTCCTAACCTCTCTAGTGACTGAACAAGCGACGGCAAAACCAGCTCAAATCACCGCCATTCTACCCCTGGAGACCACCACCCTCTTACAATATGCCCAAAAGGGTGAAAAAGCTCTCCCCCAAGAAACTTTTATGCCACACGAAGCCGGCGAGAGGAGCTTAAAGATGGCGGACCCGGATTCCTGTGCTCCGTGGGAGAGGAGGGGCCACAGGACGCCATAATAGGACCTGCTGGGGGAGACACGGGCCACGGCGGAGGAAGAAGCTTTCCCAAACTACCTCCAGGAAGGAGGAATCTCCCCTCTGTTTCACCGTGTGAGACACTGCTGACAGTGGTCGCCGCTGATATGGAGGGCTGCCGCTCAAAGCAGAAGCCGGGAGATTCCCCTGCCGCTGATGTGGTCGGCTCCCCAGTGGATTTCCCTGCTATGCACCCTGACGCAGGCGCCGAGGGCTGCTCGAACCAGAGTCCCGGAGCCTCCCGCGCCACACCTGCGGGATCTTGGGCCGCGATCTGTATGGAGGCAGGCAGTGACAGCTCGTCCAGACGCATGAAGGCTCTCCTGCTCTTCCCGGGCACGCAGCTGCGCCGCTTGCTGTTAGTGCTGCCGCTCACTTAGACCGGGTGCATACAACTTCTGCTGACATGGTGGACTGCCCCCGGACTGTCTCAGTAGCGGGGCTCCCAGCCGGGATCGCTTCTTCAAGCCCCAATAAATGCCTGCACCCTACCTTTGGGGCCCCCGCGGGCAGGGGAAGTCCCTTTCGGGAGGCATCTCCTGCCAGTCTTTGGGCCGCCAGCCCTGGGGCGGACGCTGACAGCCGTCTTAAGCCGACAATTAAAGCCTTCACCAATACAGTGTCTGCTTCCTGGGCCAGTTCAAATGCTGAACTACATAAGCCAGGTACTTTCCTGGAAGATCACAATAACCCAGCATGGGAGGATGATGCCTCTTCAGACATACGAGCCCCTCCTCACGCAACTTCTCCTGAGGAGTCTCTGAGTAAATTGGCACCCATAGCTGACAACAGCCACCCAAACCGGGCATGCAAAAACCACACCGACATCTCCTTTGCCAACTATGCCATGACTAGCAGCAAGAGAGGAAAGCAGAACTCGCCATCCAATACAGAGGTGACAAAGAACAAGAAATCAAACTCTTCCAGCCCTTGAGGCAGCGAGCTCGCTACTCCTCTAATCCCGATTACTCGCCCGAAATGACCCTACAAGATATGCCAGCTTACAACCAAGCAGCCTCTGAAATGTTGATGAAGGAAGCAATGCTGGCATTACCCACCTCAATACAAAAAGACATTGCCAACAGCCTCGCTGGCATAAGCGCGTCGGTGGAAGAATTGGGAGGTCAAGTGGACCATACAGAGCGTACAATGGGAGAATTCGCCCACAACTCATTGGTGGACTCACATCACAACTAAGAAGAAGAAGTTGAAACTTTGCGAAACAAGTCGGCGGATATCGAGGATAGAAACCGCCGGAATAACGTCAAATCCAGAGGTATCCCAGAATCAACACCCCCTACTGAACTCGCCTGATCCGGGCGGTCATCCCACAGTGCTCCTCTTTAGATCTTACCATCGACCGAGCCCACAAACTACCAAGAGTTCAGAATCTTCCGACTTCCTGCCCTCGAGACAGTATTGCACGAATCCCCTTTTTTCATATTAAAGACCAACTGATGCGGGCCTCGAGACAACTGCGGGCATTACCAGCTCCTTCCAGAACATTACGCTCTTTGCCGACCTCTCAAGCCACAATAACAGCAAGGAAAAAGTTGGCCCCTTATTGTAAACTTTTGCAGCAATGCAGGTGAGCCATTTGTAGAATTGATGTAACTAGAGGATGGCAGTTGTAGTGCTCACCAGCAATCATTAGTTTGGGATGAAACAAGCGGGCATCTTCCTCTAGTCTGTCGCAGTCTATATAACCGGCGTTTGGATTCACCTGAAACGCAGCCGCATAAATCATCTCATAATAGAAGAGCCATATAGACAGAGTGCATGAAACCAGAGAATAAGTGACATACAAGGATGTCCTCAGTGTAACGGCCATCACCAGAGCTCTGCAAGGACCCGCTGCAATGGCTGCTCACCCGGTACGGCATAGATCCAAAGAAGATGGATGTGGCAGAGGTTTTCTTCTTGCCAGTCATGAAGCCATGGGTAAGGTGCCCCCCATCAGGCAGGTCCAGTCCCATGATCCGTCCATGAGGCTCCACCAGAGCCGTGTACACTGCAACGTTTGCAGGGGAACCTGAAACCAGAAGTTATAAGGAGATTAGAGCAATAAAGTCCATCAGGTGACGGATCCAGCGCTCCACAACACATCCACAATACCCCGGATGTCCGCATCTTCTGGCAACCTTTATTCAGTCAGGAACACGTACAAAAGACCCCCATCTGTGAGGGAAGTGTAGCCAGCCCTATATAAGTGACCAGGCCACACTGTAGTTTCTGCACAATGCCTGGTGAGGGCGCTGTTGGACACGGATAAGCAGTGAAGGGGCCACAGTGCTAGATCAGTGCTGCAGTCACTTCATCAACCAGCGAGGAGCCCAGCGATGGTAAAGTGCCGACCTCCATCAGCAACATATCACCAGTGTATAATATAGGAATACTCCCTTAAAGCGACCCTCCAGCCCCGGACAAACAGACGGCCGGACCGCTATGCCCATCTGATGCGCATGTGTGTTAGTGTGCAGCCGCAGTCTAAGGATGTGTTCACATGCGCAGTCCGTCCTTGAGTCTCTCCCTTTATGAGCCTCGCCTGGTTCTGGTTTCAAAATCCACATCCAAACCTCCATGTGTAAATGACCACATCCTGAGACACGGCACGCTGCTCCGACTGGTTAATGCTGCGCACGTGGGCAACGCTGGCCAATCACAACAGGTGTAGTGTCTTAGACTACCGATGTGTACTCATTCACAGTGTGCAGCAGTCAGAGAACCAGTGCGGCCATGTTGGGTTGTCTAGGACTGGAGGGTTACATCAGGCTTTAGTTTCCCCACTGAGACTAGTGTCACACGGCCGAGCGCTGTTTCGGGCAAGGAAACTGGTCCGAGTATCACGCTTGTGCGATGTCCCCGCGGATGCTGGGCATGTGTGTCAAAAACGCCTCCCATGACTTCAGTGCGGCTGCGATCCAATGGGAAACCTCGCATAGCACGCTGTGTAATATATCCAGCCCCATTAAAAACAAGGGGTGAGGCGCCCAGAGATAAGACATGCAGCGGGGGAGGAGAACAAAAAGCTCATGCATATTACCCCAACCAAGAGAACACGGCTCATATTCGTACGTCTCGCAACGCGGGATTTTCTTGCCTGCATGAAAGCAGCCCGAATGGCACAAAGACCTCCAATACTGTGGAGTGTAACATGGCATAATGCAGGTGTCCACGACATGCAGAATCCATGGAAAGCTGGATGACAACTGCGATGGCCACCGTAATGGATTCCATTAGTGGTCAGCACAACAACAATCACAGGAAATGGCCATATACTTACTGACTTAGGGCTTATGCAGACGAGCGTATTTCGGCCGGGTATTCACGCCGTCCCTCTCTGCAGTATATAAAGGTTGGGTGTCAGCGGCTCATAGTTTTTAGAGATTTCAATCTCGGTGAATAATGAACAAACTCACCTGGTGCTCAGCGGGACTCCCAACCTGAGAGCCCGCTGGCACCCCATATCCACGATCGCCCGTAAACCACCCTGGGTTCCAAATCCGAATTGTGAAGAGTCGACTAAGGGATGCAGCCCACCATGGGCTGTGATACAAAGCAGCAATCCAAAAAATAAACAAAAAGTTCCCCGCGCTCATGGATCCCAAGGATACGCTGTAGGACTCTGCCGTCCGTATATTACGTCTTTATTTTACATGCAACACGTTTCGGCAAGTTCCTAAGCTCGCCCTTTTCAAGCATAAATAAGCTAAAACAATACTCACATTTAGACATTTCAATAAATTACAAAATGTTACTCCCATTCCATGATGGACACCGCTGCCGGGATTGTCTCTCTCTGCAGGGGGAGGAGGAAGAGTCGGGAGCAGTGCTCTGAGCTCCTGCCACCTCTCTGCCTCCTCTCCACCCCCTCTCCGCCCCTCGGCACTATCTGCAATGAGAGGAGGCGGGACAGGGCAGGGCTAAGTTGTGGGGTTTTTTAAATTAGCACCGCCCCCGTCCCACCTCCTCTCATTGCAAATAGTGCAGAGGGGTGGAGAGGAGGCAGAGAGGGGGCGGGAGCTCAGAGCACTGCTCCTGGCTCTTGCAGCCTCCTCCCCCTGCAGAGAGAGACGCCGTATATCGGCCTGCGTGAATACGCGGTCGATATACGGTCGTCTGAATAAGCCCTAAGGAGGGCAGATTGCTGCATCCTCTCACCATGCAGGTAGCAGACTACCAGATGAGGGAGCTAATTACACCTGTGAGGGACACTACATGCAAGGAACCTTGACGAGGTTAGTGGGCCGATGTATCTTGGCCAAAATCCAACTAATGCCTTGTATTTATTATCTATCATTCACATGCAGTGCGGCTTTAAGACTCCAGGGGGAGCCCAGCGTGGCAGTACCAATGTGGTTCACTGATGGAAGTGCAGGGCAACCTGCCAAACTATTATGGCGTCATTAATAGGTTGCTGGTCTGCATGGTGCACTACATGTATCAGAATGGTCTGCCACTTTGTATTTACTCTGTGTGGGAGTATACACCAAGCAGCCACCCCCACTATATAGGAGGCTGTGTGAGTGGCTGTCTCATCGGTGTCCCTCACAGGTGTAATTAGCTCCCTCATCTGGTAGTCTGCTACCTGCATGGTGAGAGGATGCAGCAATCTGCCTCCTTAGTCAGTAAGTATATGGCCGTTACCTGTGATTGTTTTAGGTTTCCCCTTCTGTGACGTACCATTAGTGGTCAGCACCCGGCATCTATTACCCGATGGAGGGAACCAAGATGCCTTGGAGACTTGGATGTGCGGGTCATTCTGTAAGACCCTTTTACATGGGAACAAACATTTGTCAGAAGGTTATCTCCCCGATCATCGGCCCGCCTGAATGCGCCCCAATCAGCTGATGAACATCCAGAACGCCCGCTCACCGGCTGACTGGGTCTTATCCGTGGGCAGGACATCCTCCGTGTAATTAGGGGGGCGGCTGCTGACAAGAGCTGCTGCTGGTGAAGGATCACCAATATTAGTGACCGTTCCCCCCAATACTAGTGATCCTCCGCGCCGCGAGCGGCAGAGCGAGGACTGATCGGCCGGCTATACTGTCAGCCGCTCATTACAGCCAGCAGGGGATCCGTCTTCTGTGTAGAAGCGCCTATAGTGCAGTGAGAGCGGAGCGCCTCGATGTCTGACCTCTGGACCATTTGTTTCAGGAGGTTCCAGGACCATCTGGTTATGAGATGCCCACAGATCGGCATGCCCGCCATTCATCACCGGGGAGTCGGCCGTCATCCTGCCTCAGATACTTCACCCCTGGAGCAAAGACAAAACACAAAGCTTTAATTCTGCAGCATTTCAAGATCTTTGCTTGCTGTTAATGAATGGAAGCATTCTTGTTTACTCCCAGAGTTGTATCCGGTCCGGGTAATCCTCTGCGAAGCCGGACCAAACACCCAGATACCGGGGTCTGAGGGAACAAAGCAAAGCGCTCTTTAACCCCTTAACGCTGCAGGGCGCCGGATCTTTATTACAGCTGACACCTGTGGGCAATAGCTGCAATCAGCCACGTGGCTGCTTGGCACTATTTACACTTTAAATGCCCTCAATGGTGTTCAGTGGTCCCATATTGCCCCCCTACCCGAGATGAGATCGCAGGGAGCAGTGTGGGTGTCATGGCAACTGGGGGTCTTCTGAAAGGCCCCAGGGCTGTCTTGGCAGAATGCCTTTCAAGCCGCCCCCGTGGGGATGCCCGATCGCAGTATGATGTAAAGCATCGCCAGTTGTGGTCCCCTGTGGGGGCTAAAAAGGAAAAAATTTGAAAAAAGTTGTACTAATTATTAAAAAAAATGCTGAGTTTAAAAAATTTTTTTTCCATGTTTACAATAAAAACCTGAGTAATAAAACAAAAATACATATCTGGTATCGCCGCGTCCGTAAGAGTCTGATCTATCAGAGTAACACGTTATTTATGTCACATGGTAAACGGCCGGGAAAAAAATAGTACAGAACACACGAAATGCGCCCCCCCCCGTCTGAAAGTAAAAATGCAATGAAAAGCGATCAAACAGTTGTATGTATTCCAAGATGGCGGCAACGCAAACAACAGGACGTACCGCGCAGAATGAGCCCTCGCACAGCGACGGGGAAGTAACTAAGATACAGCGGTCGGAGGACGGCGGCAGAACAACTCAAAAACATTAAATGGCTGAAAAACAAGAATCTCACAGAAAATAACGTTCTGTCACTTTTGTTGCGGTTTTTGTGCCGTAGAAACGAGACAAACGAGAAAACGGCGGAATGTCGGATTATTCATCTTACTGCATTTAGGATTCCTGCACATTATATGGAACCGCGGAAAACTACAACAAAACACCCTGATAACAGCGACAGCAACGGGGCAATAACGGAGGCGGGAAAAACCAAGATGGACAAGAGGACGGCGTCCTTAAAGGGTTAAGGGGCAACTGGGCCCAACCTTTGTACCCGCTGCGGCTCACCAGCAATCACACTACTTAAAGAACGGTACCACAAACTAAATCCCCATCTGCCGGGGCAAAGGGTGACCTCCTCCCCCTCCTCCTGACAGCACCCGACCGCAGGGGCAGAGCCCGACCTTCCCCCGACAACCCTCGTCCGCCGGGGCTGAAGCCGACCTTCCTTCGCTCAGACAATCCCCGTCCGCCGAGGCGGACCTCAATGACAGCCAACTTGATATCACAGTACAGCCCGCCCGCGCCCCCCTCCGCGCCCCCAGCTCCTCTGTGGACCCCCGGGCTGCCCCCCGTACACTCTCCCCGGTCACTCACCTCTCCGCCGCCCCCTGTCTGCTCTCGGTCCCACAACGCGGCACAGTCTGACAGCCATAGCTGGGTGCTGAAATCTTACTGTCCAATCATCCAGAGGCACACGCAGCGATTGGCCAATCACTGTCAAGTACTCCTTCTCGCCAGCCAATGAGAGGACGGCAAATTTCACGCGGGAAAACGCAGTTTCTGTCAAAGTGACAGGCGGGATGAAGGAAGGAGAACGTGAGAGAGTGATACATGCCCCGCTATATGTCTGTGCAGGGGCCCCGGGGGCCACAGTGTGGGGGATATTACCTCAGATGGCAGAAGAGGGCAGGACATTGCTGGACTAGCAATCCCTCCCCCCAGCGTCTGGTCACTGTGTATTACGTCTGCAGTGTGTGGTGTAATACGCAGGACCGATCTCCCATAGACTTTACTGTGACTCAGCATGAGAAATACGTGCGCGAAAACATCATGGCGCGCCCCATGTTGGCACACATACCCATCAATACTGGGTACGGGGCATGGCGGCACGCAGCAAGTACCCATGTCACTGCATACCTCTTGGCACGCAGCTAACTGCGCCCGTGTGAGAGGCCTTAGGCCGTGTTCACACGCAGCGGATCTGCCGTGGATGTACCACATGGGCCCTCGCACTGACAATCATCCACACGCCGGGGACGAGATCCGCCGCGGACATTGACTGCGGAGGGGATTGTGGGTCCGCCGAATGCCAATCATAGCGCCGGATCTTGTGCCGATTCACCTCGTCAGATGAGGGGCGAATTCTGCAAATCCGTGCGGACATAGCCGCAATGTGCGCGGTGTTAGCAGCCACGGCTATGTATTGGGCCCCACCCCCAGGGCGTTGGTCCCGGACCGGATTCACGCACGGACGTGTTTTTGCGGATGAGTATTTGTGCCACAACTGCAGGTTTTACTGAACTTTTTGCACAAGCAAGTCGTGCGCAATTGTGTGTGAAAAACGACCGCCGACGCTTCCAGCCAGCAAAACGGACAAATTATTTAATGTGCGCCAAACATGTTCATTTACTGCGCAGGGAAATAGAGCGCGCTGTTTGTTCGTGCAACGTAATTGTGTACGCAAAAAAAGCGCTTGTGCGCAAATTCACTGAAATCAGCGGTTCTGTTCTCAGCATATCGCACAGACGAAAATGTAATGCGCAAATGTGCCCGTGTGACTCCGCCCTGAGACTTGCCACAAATGGGCACATTTGCATGCGGTTTTTGCGTCTGAACATTTTGTGCGCGCGATATACAGAACATAGAACCCGTATGCGTTCACGCACAAGTGCGGTTTTGCTTGCGTAATTCCATATCTCAAACAATAAACGCGGCTCGCTCTATATTCCTCCACATTTGCACAGGAAGAGAACTCATCGTGAGCCCATTACACTGATTGGCCATTTCACTGGCTGCGGCATTGTTACGTGTTTTTCTGCACGCACAAATACGCAACGCTCATTCCGAAAAACCGCAGCACAAATGCGAACGCAAATCCGCTGCCGCTGGTGTGACGCAGGCCTAAGGCTGAGCCGCGCATATTATCACACGCCCACAATACGTATCCGTCATACGCACATGCTGCAGGTGACATCACAGCCGGACGCCATCAGCATTGGAGGTTTTGGATTCCGCATATTTTATCTTACTGGACGAATACCGATCCAGATTTGTCCAATAGGAAAGAACAACAAAACGAGGCGAAAACAGAAATAATGCTGAATTTTCAAAAAATGGCTGCGAAAAATACGTCGGAGTGAAGAGATGCACAGATTTACATTAGCGCCGCATTACAGTCCGCAAAACACGGACCAAATACGGAAGTAAAATACGCCCATCTGAACGCGTCTGAATGTGATGAAAGTTACCATCCGGGAATTCCTGTTTCCTCTGAAATAAACCAAGTGATACAAAAACGGCGAATAACATAAAATGGCGCTAAACGCTGCCGCTGCTGTAAGTAGGAAGAAAACCCATTTGAGAGCCCAAAGCAGATTGTAGAAAGTGACCCGAGCCGAGAGCGTGTGACTCTATCCTGCTCAGCAGGGACCGGCCGGCCACTGAGCACTTGCCCATGAGCAGCGGCCCCCCTGGGGGCTGTTCACACACGGACGGTTTGGGGGGATTTTCTGTCCCATTTTCTGTGGATTTTGATACGTATTTTGGTCCATATCCACATCAGATTTCACCTCTTTAGGCCTCGTGTCCACTGGTTAAATAGATTTAGGAAATCCGCGCTGGTGTCCCGCACACGTGATCCGCGCCCATAGGGATGCATTGGACACCCGCAGGTAAGTAAATACCTGCGGGTGTCCTTTTTCCCTACCGTGTGGATCGCACGTGCGGCAAATCACCCGCAGCACGCTCCATTGTACTGGATCTTATTTTCCTCCAGCAGGTTTCAGGGTATTCTGTAGCTTCCTAATTGCACAGATAATGAAAGAAACCAATCGGACACAAGCCATCAGCCTTGAATCTCAACCAGCTCTCCGGAGTTACAATTCCCAGAGCCCTAATTTATTGAAACACATTTACCTGCCCTTTATGGGCGTGCAACAGATTACATCAGTAACATACACATATTCTTATTCGCTGGGTCATATAGAATTCCCCGCCCCCCTCCCCACCTTCTCTCAAGTCTCAAGTGTACCTGTGGACTTTGTCCTCTCAGCATGCACTCAAGCTAAAGGAATTCCTTTGAGAAGTTTCAGTCTGGGGGAGGTAGAGCTGGGGAAGCACCCAATAATGAATACAAGTATACATATAGTATTGTGATTTAACTCTTAGAAGCTGCTGTGGAACTTTGTATTAGTCTAACATTATAAAACACACACATCTTTCACTATGCCATTGTCCAGCAATTACCATAATGAGATTATGCAGCCATTTGCCTCTACAGAGTTAAATCACTACAGCTGCGTAATACATCTAGTTTATTACAAATCAATAGACATTTTACGCTAACTAATCATCATGTCTACTACAATCCCCCCTTAAAATGTCTATTCTCTAACTCTCCCCGTCAAGTTTTCCCAGTTCTCTGCGCGTGAGCCTATAACTGGAGCACGTTGAAGGTTCGATTTAGGGTCTTCAAGGCGGTGTAGGACTTGTCCACTCCTTCTGGAGATACATCCAGCAAACTCATTGTGGAAGCGGCTTTTCCAGCATCAGTTTCACAGGTCTCTCTGACACGGGATAACACAGCAGACTAGAACGGAAAAGATAATCAGTTCACATACAACAGCGACACCTATCTGAGCCAGGATCCTTTGCCACCACTCATCCATGGAAAGTACTGGTCCCGAAGGTTAGCTCTTTTTAGTTAGTACGGTCAGCTTCTTAATGGCAACTGCGTCTTTACCCGCGGGTCACGTGTCGTCTGAGATGTAGGTACAACAAGTCTCCCCTATCTTACAGACACTCCCCTTTTTCAGTTAAAATCATATCTAAGGCCATTCTATTTTGAAAAGTCATAGTCGAGGTAAGTCCTAATTGGTCAACTAGTCCCTATAAGGCATCTCCAGTGTAATTTATAAACCGCTGCTAATTATAATAAACATAATTAATCCAGTCAACATTTTATTTACCATAATGATCGGAAAAATGGACTCGAATCCAGCTTTAACTCGGCCTCTAATTTTTAAAACTCGTCAGGTACCCCCCTTGGCTGTCCTATGACGTCAATGTATGCGTGAAGATCAAAACTACCACCAGGGGTCTTTCTTCTCGCTCTAGTGTAATGTTACAATACTAGTAGTGTGCACAGGTACGCACAGCGTGGGACTCCCTGATCTTCACCCACACCAATGTCCCTCCTGGAGATAGCCCTGAAGGTGGTCAGGTCCAGGCCGCCAACACTGACCCTATACTGCCTAGTGACAAGACTGGAAGGAACCGCCGTACCTATGCAGAAAACAAGGATAGACCAACATGACAGGATAACCACAGAACACAGCAGAGTTGGATCGAGATAAAGTAACTATTGGGGGTAACCTCATTATCCTCAATGCTGTCTGACAGGATGTGGAGGAGCATAAGTGCTTTACTAAGGCACACTCCCCTGCCCAATTACCTTCCAGGCGGATCCTGCACCTCATGTTCCCACAAAGCCAGTAAACGTCTCCTAAGGACTGGACCTGATTCTGCATCCATTCCCCTCCTATCGTACCGTAGGAGGAGCAATACCCGTTAGTGAATTCCCCAAAAATCTCCCTCCCCCCTGCCCGTTTGCATGGCAGGTGTAGTTTCCAGGGTAGTCAGTAATACTCTCTCTGGTGCAAAACACTTAAGTAGTTATAGAGTATTCCTTTTTCCACTTCTCACAAACAGTGTAATTGGTGGAAGTGTTAATGACGAAACTAAGGAAACACTCTTCAGCATCTACAGTGAGATTTAGGGGGACCATCCCTGAGTGTGGTCGGGCACTACCGCACACGCAACAGTTAGACTTGTTGCTCTTGTTATCATTGTACCTCATCAACTCCAACCAGAGATTCTGGTCGGAGTAGCCAGTCTCTTCTGTCAAGGTGTCCTCAAAGGTAGGGTCGGCTATGATCATCATGTTCTTTAAGGTCTTTATCTTACGGCGGAGAGGGTTAATTATGGGCAGAGGACTAAGTGAAGGCCTCCATTCGGGAGCATCTACCATATACCTTATTTTAAACTTCCCTAAGGGATCTGTCCTCCCGTACCGGTATGTCCCCAAACTGTAAGTCCCCCGGGCTTGGATTTTTCATGGTTAGTGTAAGAACCATATTAAAACCAAGTAACATACTAAGTTCAGCCTTCCAATACCCACTGTCCTTATTATTCTTAAGGAGGGTCATACGACTCATTAGGGATTTCCCGCTATCCTTATTATTCTTATTTAAGGCACTTTATAGGACCAGTCGGTTCCTGTGTTCCATCCCACTGATCCCCAATAACGGCAGTCTTCTCCCCAGACATTATCAGTGGCGCAAACATATTGTATTCCCCGGGTATATAAGTCATATAACCAGCTGGACTGAGCTAAATCTGATCTGCGGTGGGATTTTGCGCCTAGACACTGGACCACAGTACAATAGTCGAAGGAATATGCGGCCACTTGAGTGTTGGACGAGTTATACCAGAAGGTAACCGTACCCTCATATTCTTCCGACTAAGGATTCCAGTTGCCACCCTCCTCTCTCACTAGCCCCAACCAGAGTAATGTCCTCGGCACAACTAAGACTGGTCTCCCGGATCTGAGGCTTTCTTACAGTATGAAGCGTGGATCCATATAGGTCTTTCGGCTAGTTTCACAGCTGTGGCAGTAGTCAGAAGCACCTGGTAGGGACCATCAAAACGGGGCTCAAGAGGATGCTTCCTGAGGAACTTCTTTACACACACCCAACCCCCAGGCTGCAAGATATGTGTCGCAGTGTCTGCCTCTAAGTCTGGAAGAGAACACCTGTGCATAGGTTTTGGTTAGTGCTTTAACAACGGACATCACATACTTAGTCAACACATCAGATTGTAATTGTAACTACTGAGGATAGTAGCAACCTAGCCTTGGGGCTAGCCCAAACAATCTCGTAGGGAGATAATGCATGATCCCCCCTGGGTTCATATCTAACACTGAATAGGGCTATTGGATGACAGTCTTTCCAAAGTAGCCCCATTCTCGGCGTCATTTTAAGTATCGTGCTTTTTAGCGTGCCACCAAGTCTCTCCACCTTTCCACTACTCTAAGGGTGGTAGAGTGTGCAACAGGCCTGGGATACACCCAGAGCAGACATGACATGTTACATTCACCTGCGAAGTTTGTACCTCTGTCTGACTCTGAATCACTTCTGGTACCCCATATTCACAGTTTACCTCGTTCATGAGCTTCTTTGCGGTTACTTACTTGTTTGCCTTGGTAACAGGGTCGGCCTCCAACCTGCAAAGACATCAACAACAACAAGCGCATATTCATACTTCCCAACAAGTGGGAGCTGAATGTAGTCAATTTGCAATCCCTGAAATGGGTAGAGTGGTCTAGGCAAGTGTGATGTGGCAAATTTACTTCTGCCCTGTCTCACCTATGGCATAGATCATGCTAAACTGGACAAATGATGCAGCAGCTACAGAGAACCCAGGAGTCGCTCGTCCTCTTTCAAGCATCGACGTCATTGCTGCTTTACTAGGTGGGTCTTTCCGTGCGTCAGCTGGGCCATCATGGGATACAGGAACTGTGGTAGGCAAGTGCTGTTGACTGTTCACCATACACGGTTCTATTTCTGCTGCTCCCATTTTAGTCCATTTATCCTTTCCTTCCTTGCTGGCTTGTAACTGTAAAGTCTTTAGCATATCAAAGTCCAAATTCTGTCAATGTCCAAAGTTTTTGCCACTGACTCATGCTGTCAGTATCTTTTCTTCTTTCTTCCACGGCTTGAGGGCCGCTGCCTTTGCTGTGCTGTCGGCGAGGGTGTCGTCTCTCACTTCTCCATTGTAGGAATCCGTGTGAACTCTCCTCTGCCAGGTAGTAGTAGGGCCTCCATGAGACTCTGCACCGCTGCACCATTCTCAATTGGTTGTCCTGCTAAGGTAAAAAACTGTCTGGCCTTCCATATTGGGCCGTAATCATGAGCTATGCCAGATGCATACCAGGAGTCAGTGTAAAGGGTTGCCGCCTTACCTTTCGCCACTCTACATGCCTCAGTGAGGGCTTTCAGTTCCGCTTCTTGTGCTGAGACATGCGGAGGCAGAGCTTCTGCTTTTAGGACATCTTGTTGTGTGACCACTGCATATCCGATGTGGAGTCATCAATCCTCACCCTAGTACCATCTGCAAAAAGCTCAACATATGCATTGTCAACAGGGGTTCCAGTAACTGTTTGCATACCTGCAGTTTCTTGCTGTATCAGTACTAAATAATCATGTTGATGTTCTATTTCACATGGATCAGAGTCTTGTAGCACAAAATCATTTATTTCCTTTTTATTTTATTTATTTATTTTTTAAAAATCCAATAGCTGACAACACCTAGATCACCTATGACCTAGATCACCTATGCCTCCCCCCTTTTGAACCGGAATACTCAATTTAAAAAAGAGTAGTCGGGTTCAAACTAGTACAACGTTGAAAAAGGAAACCAAGAGGCACAAAAACAAGCACTTTGTAGGTCAAGGTGACATTGTATGCAGCGAAGTCTGAGCGAAAATATCCTTTTTTTTCAAGTCGCAGTTAGCATTTCTAACACAAGGAGGCGCAACGCAAGCAAAATTTACAGCCACCCAGTGAAATAGCATCCAGGGAATTTCACCGTTTAACTTTCACTATCCTGTCAGAATATAATTATACCTTCAGTGTAGACTGACACTAGAATATACAAAGACATAAGGAAAAAAACTAAAAAGAATGCGGATGAATTGACATCCTACTCTGAGCAATTAAGTCCCTCTTTCTCACGTAAAAACCAAAACTACTTCGTCAAATTACGTGAAAAAGTTTGCTGGGTGACTGTAGGGAAATTATTCCATCTGTAGGATCCTTCCTTAACATCATCTGTCTGAACATCCATTGGAGAAGCAGGCAGCGGAAAACAGAGCCCCTGGGAACACACCATGAGAGGGCGTCCCCTACTCATGGGTTCACGGCTTCTGTCCTCCATGCATCAACTCCAATCTTCTATACACTATAAACCAGCTTAGTCTTCTACTATGTCCTAAGCTGCATCTTCACAAAGAACAAAGGTTTGTTTCCCTGAACTTATCACACATCCAAGGTGGCCACATTTTGGAGTGTAACAAAGTCTGGTCAAACAAGACCTTACTTCAGACAATCTTGATGTTAGCACTAGATACAGTGGCATTGGGGAATGTAGGCCTCCCAAGTGCAGCAAGATGGCCACCAGAGGCAGAAAGGGGCAGGGCTACAAATCTCCCAGGTGAGGCAAGATGGCTGCTGGAGGAGGAAGGGGCAGGGGCTTAGTCCTGTCCCGGATCGGAATGACCGGAAGTAACGTCACACACCCTGAAAGTGAGCAAATGGGGGGAAGTAATTTCAGGATGGGGGCAGGGCTCACCACACTTGCTGCAGAGTCACACTATGTGGGGGTTTTAAACATTGCAAGTGCAGCCGCCATTATAGGGATGGGCTATAGTCAACACAAAGGCATTACATTGTTCATGATACAGGCAATACACATCCCCAACTACACTCCCCCCCCCCCCCAATTCTGCTCGCGAACCCCTTTCCTACATTATACAACCTCCTAGCAATCTAAAGCACCATTCTGTCTGCCAGGGCCTCCTGCTTATCTTCTGAAAACTTTTCTGCGGTCTGTCTACAACCCAACATTCCTTTCTTTCAGCAACTTTCCTGATCCTTATCTTTGCTTGCTTTTTTTCCCACCATTCTCTAGAATTCCTAGACAACCTAGATCTATGCCGTATTCTATTCTGCCTGCTCATTCTATCCTATTTGAAATTTCTGGACGCAGTAAAACTTTACTAGATTCCACCTATCTCTTCTTACCTCGCAAATCACAATGTACATTAACTGTATAAACACAAAACAAAAGGAACAGACGGGTTAACTGGGAAATGCTCAGTGGCTTAACATCAGCCCACTCTCTTATCAGTAAAACCCCCAGTAACAAACACTGCACATTCTTTAAACAAGACCTTTGACTATACACAAAGACTGACGATTATATTCAGTGACCAAGACTAACAGTATTTGGAGTATCAAGCCGTCTCACACCACGGCTATAATCCCCGCGTATCCCTTTCCACATATGAGAACATAACACGCTCGATCATACAGGTAAATACGCCTATTTTAACCCCTGCGTATCCCTCCTTACATATGAGAGCATATACCACGCTTGATCATACAAGTGCATACGCCTATTTAAAATTTTCCTGGCCTCGCTCTCCAAGTGTATTAGAGCAAACCGTGCACTATTACATAGGAGAGTGCGCCCCGGGCGCGCTCCCTCAGGCTTATACAGCCAAGTCCGCCGTTCTGACACATTAACCCTCACAGAATCTGTCTCTTGGTCTTGTATACACAATCTTTAACCGCCTCAGACACAACATTCACAGCATACAGAATACCACTAGACAGGTTAAACGGTGATAATCGGGTAGACAGAACTATATTACCTGCCTTTCAGTGATTTATTACTCTGGCTGTAGAGGTGGGCAGATAAACAGACAGAAGTCATCTCACACAGGTAGATTAACATAAAGCTATCTTACCATATTCCGTAGATTTTCGGGCCCCTGAGTTCTGCGTTTTATCTACCAGTCTCTGTATCTTTCCAGAATAAAAAAAAAATCACAAATCTACCCGGCCCACCAAGGGACGCCAAATTGTACTGGATCATATTTTTCTCCAGCAGGTTTCAGGGTATTCTGTAGCTTCCTAATTGTATAGTGTGCACACATAATGAAAGAAACCAATCCGACAAAAGTCATCAGCCTTGAAGCTCAACCAGCTCTCTGGAGTTACAATTCCAGAGCCCTAATTTATTGAAACACATAATACCTGCCCTTTATGGGCGTATAACAGATTACATCAGTAATGTATACATATTCTTATTCGCTGGGTCATATAGAATTCCCTGCCTCCCTCCCCACCTTCTCTCAAGTCCAGTGTACGTGTGGACTTTGTCCTCTCAGCATGCGGTCAGTTAAAGGGGTTGTCTCGCGAAATCAAGTGGGGCTATACACTTCTGTATGGCCATATTAATGCACTTTGTAATATACATCGTGCATTAATTATGAGCCATACAGAAGTTATTCACTTACCTGCTCCGTTGCTAGCGTCCTCGTCTCCATGGTTCCGTCTAAATTCGCTGGCGGCTTGCTTTTTTAGACGCGCTTGCGCAGTCCGGTCTTCTGCTCTGAGCACGAGCCGCTTCAGTGTGCTCGCCGCTACAGCTCTTTTGCGCATGCGCAGACGAGCTGTATCTTCTCGGGAGCGCGCTGGAGCGGCCATTCTGCTACCATCCTCTCTTAGAGGAAGGTGCAGAGCCGCCCAGCCCTCCAGCAGAGCTGCCCAGCCCAGCCCAGCCGCCCAGGTAAGTGATCGGTGACGGACTGACGGGGGTGACGCGTGACTGACTGCCGCTGTGGCCCCGGAGCCTACCATTGTGGCCCCGGAGCCTACCGCTGAGCCCCCGAGCCTACTGCTGTGGCCCCGGAGCCTACCGCTGGGCCCCAGAGCCTACCGCTGGGCCCCGGGGCCTACCGCTGGGCCCCGGAGCCTACCGCTGGGCCCCGAGGCCTACCGCTGGGGAGCTGGGGCGTAGCGCTTGGGAGCCGGGGCGTAGCACTGGGGAGCCGGGGCGTAGCGCTGGGGAGCCGGGGGCTAGCGCCGGTTACCTGTTCCCTGGCGATGGGTGACTGGTCGGCCGCGTTCAATCCCGGGGTCCGGTCGGCGGCTGCGGGGCGTCTGGTTGTCAGGGAGACACAGCTGGTAGCGTCTCGGGAGCGCGCACGTCGGGCTACAGCAAGCAACGGGAAAAGAGCCGGCGGCCATCTTGGGAAAATTTTTATAAGTTGCTGAAACGCTGGAACTGTAAGTACAAACCAGCTAGAAAAGTCATTTACAGGGGGGCTTAGTAATGTATGCTTAATTAGGGGGACTGGGCAAAAAAAAAATTCACTGCTTCCTCGAGACAACCCCTTTAAAGTAATTCCTTTGTTGGAGAAGTTGAAGGTGGGGGGAGGTGGGAGGAGAACGCCCAAAATGCATACAAGTAAAACACACAGTATAGGAATGTGATTTAACTCTTTCCTTATGTAGTGGAGCTTTATATTAGGCTAAAGTTATAAAACACACATCTTTCATCATGCCATTGTCCTGCAATTACCATAATGAAATTATGCAGCCATTAGCCTCTACAGAGTTAAATCACTACAGCTGTGCAATACTTCTAGTTTATTACAAATCAATAGACATTTTACGCTAACTAATCTTCATGTCTACTACAAATGCACTGCTCAGATATGCTGATGTGAAGGAGCCTGCAGGCGGGTGGTGCTCCACCGCAGGCACAACGCTGCTCCTGCCTCACACTTTTGGGTTTCTCTAGTCTGGCTGTCTTGGCCTTGCGCCCTTTGGGGGACCCTACACACCGGTATACACCCTGTGAGACCCAACGCTCAACCACCTCCTAATTCCAACTGAAAAGGTAAAAGTGTTATCAATTTGGTACATTGCACACTCTCTCATTGCATCATTTAAATGCCCCAATCGGCGTTTGGAGGTCCTGAACGTCCCACTCTGCCTTCAGTGTTATCGGAGAGTTAGGATCGGTTGTCATGGCAGCCTAGGGCCTCCTGAAGGCCCCCAGGGATGCCATGAATGACCATCTATCAAGGCACACCTTCATAGATTACCCTTTCAGAACGCGGTATAATGCAATACTATTGTACTGCAGTATACTGTATGAGCGATCAAAAGATTGCAAGTTTAAATCCCATTAAAAACAAGTTTATAGGAGTTTTTTATTAAATATTAGAAAGAAAATTAAAACTTGTAACCCCCCCCCAATAATGGCACAATTTTATTTCCTAGGTCTTTTCACACATTAATACTTCAGAGTTTTCCAGCACATTATGGGGTACACCAAAGAACGGAGAAAGGCTGCAGCAGGAAGGGTTAAACAAGTTCTATAATTATGCTCTAGTCACATCCAGAGCTGCATTCTCTTCTCTTATATAGGCTACAGCCATGGCTAATCGTCCTGCGATGAAGGTGGTCGGTGGGATGCCCCTCCTAGGGCCTTTTGCAGAAAACTGGGAGAGTGTTCAGTGTTTCCAGGCCAGAGAAGAGGACTTGCTGATCGCTACATACCCGAAATCTGGTGAGACTGAGGAACTTTATACACAGGGGCGTCCCTATCCTTGTCAGTCCCAGAGTCTCTGCTCTTCAGGTAGTAGCACTGCTGGCTGGGGTATCGGTATGTGGCACCGCTCCTCTTCCACTGTCCTTGTAGCTTCACCAGTCTTGTTGCGGGTCTGACTTGTCGCTACCTCTGACCTACCCTATAAACCTGCCCTTGTGTGCTCTGCCCCGCTCCTGAGTGCTTCATAATACCATCTTTAGGCTGCCTGTCCACGGGCGTTGCGGTATCTTGCGGCAGATCTCTGCCATATGGGAGCAGGGGCTGTCAGACGGATCTCCGCTGTCGGCCTATCTGACAGATAGGCTGACCGCAGAAAATCGCAGCAAATCACAGCATGCTGCGACTTGCTGGCTGCAGCGAAGAATCGCAATGATTCTCCACTCGTGGACAGGGGGCATGCGCATACTGTCAGGGGTTGAACCGGCGACCCAGCCCCTGTGCTTGAGGGGGCCCAGAGGCCGTCCTCCACCATATACAGGTACACTTTCAGATCGCACTGTCTGCGGCCGCCTGATTAGTGCGGTCTGGCCGACAGCATGAGCCAGAGACGAGAGGAGGAGGAGGAAGGACTAGATGAGGACAGGGGAAGAGGAGGGGGGATGAGGGAAGGAGCAGAGAGGACACAGACTCGTGCACAGCATGGCATGGAGCATGGATGATGAGGTCCTCTCCTTGCTGCTTCCCTCCTGCTGACACTGTGTACAGCTGCTCTCCTCACCACAGAAGTAGTCCAGGCCCCGGGGTATCTATCTAGTATCTATCTGGCCTCATGTCCACTCGCACGCACGGATTTCACTGCTGAATCCTGCACATGCGCACCAATTTCTTTTAAAAAATCTGTCTTTCCGCATATCCGCGGCACAGCACAAAAACAGCTGCGGATACGGACATCTTCCATAGGCTTCAAAGGAAGCTGCGGGAGCCGCCTGTGTGGCAGATCCACAGGAAAATGGAGCATGCTGCGATTCCTTCTCGTGCATGCGACCCGCACGCCAGGAAGGAATTCATCTGCATGCTTTTAGCTGCCTTACTGATGCTAATGCATCCCTATGGGCAGCAAGAGGCACGGATCTCCCTGCAGGGGCCACGCGCCAGTTTTATAAGTAAAATCTGCACGTGGGCATTGGCCCTCAGGTATAGGGAGGGGGGGGGGAAAAGGGCCTGGGGGGGAGGGCGGACGGCCCAAGCTGAACTTTTGCACCCGGGCCCGTGGTACGCCTTTAGGTATGCCCCTGGTTCACTGCGTTCCCTGCGGCCGAATTATCACTACAGGGAATACAATCCAAACCCGCCCATGGACCACCAGCCTTATGCCTGCATCACACGAATGTATTTGCAAAGTGTTTGCACGTACAATATGTAGTGAATAGAACGCTCTGCAGCTCGGTAGCCTCACGCACGTGCCATGCCTGGCCCACGTCTTTAATTTGGTGGTTCAGCGCTTTCTGAAAAGCTACCCACGCTTGTCAGACCTGCTCGGAAAGGTGCGCCAGCTCTGCGCACATTTCCGCAAGTCCCACACAGACGCTGCCACCCTGTGCACCCTGCAACATCGGTTTAATCTGCCAGTGCACCGACTGCTGTGCGACGTGCCCACATGGTGGAACTCTACGCTCCACATGTTGGCCAGGCTCTATGAGCAGCGTAGAGCTATAGTGGAATACGAACTCCAACATGGGCGGCGCAGTTGGAGTCAGCCTCCTCAATTCTTTACAGAAGAGTGGGCCTGGTTGGCAGACATCTGCCAGGTCCTTGGAAACTTTGAGGAGTCTAACCAGATGGTGAGCGGGGATGCTGCAATCTTTAACGTCACCATTCCTCTGCTATGCCTCTTGAGAAGTTCCCTGCAAAGCATAAAGGCAGACGCTTTGCGCTCGGAAACGGAGGCGGGGGAAGACAGTATGTCGCTGGATAGTCAGAACACCCTCCTGTCTATATCTCAGCGCGTTGAGGAGGAGGAGGAGGTGGAGGAGCATGAGGAGGAGGGGAAAGAAACAGCTTGGCCCACTGCTGAGGGTACCCATGCTGCTTGCCTGTCATCCTTTCAGCGTGTATGGCCTAAGGAGGAGGAGGAGGATCCTGAAAGTGATCTTCCTAGTGAGGACAGCCATGTGCTGTGTACAGGTACCCTGGAACACATGGCTGACTTCATGTTAGGATGCCTTTCTCGTGACCCTCGCATTCAACGCATTCTGGCCACTACGGATTACTGGGTGTACACACTGCTCAACCCACGGTATAAGGAGAACTTTTGCACTCTCATACCCGAAGAGGAAAGGGGTTCGAGAGTGATGCTATACCACACGACCCTGGCGGACAAGCTGACGGTAAAATTCCCATCCGACAGCGCTAGTGGCAGAAGGCGCAGTTCCGAGGGCCAGGTAGCAGGGGAGGTGCGGAGATCAGGCAGCATGTATAGCATAGGCAGGGGAACACTCTCTAAGGCCTTTGACAGCTTTCTGGCTCCCCAGCAAGACTGTGTCACCGCTCCCGAGTCAAGGCTAAGTCGGCGGGAGCACTGTAAAATGATGGTGAGGGAGTACGTAGCCGATCGCACGACCGTCCTCCGTGACGCCTCTGCCCCCTGCAACTACTGGGTGTCGAAGCTGGACACGTGGCCTGAACTCGCGCTGTATGCCCTGGAGGTGCTTGCTTGTCCTGCGGCTAGCGTCTTGTCAGAGAGGGTGTTTAGTGCGGCTGGGGAATCATCACGGATAAGTGTACTCGCCTGTCAACCGACAGTGCCGACAGGCTTACACTCATCAAGATGAACAAAGCCTGGATTTCCCCAGACTTCTCTTCTCCACCAGCGGACATCAACGATACCTAAACAATACGTAGGCTGCACCCGCGGATGGAAGCATCGTTCTCCATCACCATCAAAAACGGGGACCTTTTAGCTTCATCAATCTGTATATTCTATTCATCCTCCTCCTCCTGCTCCTCCTCCTGAAACCTGACGTAATCACGCCGAACGGGCAATTTTTCTTAGGCCCACAAGGTTCAGTCATATAATTTTTGTAAACAATTTTTATACGTTTCAATGCTCATTAAAGCGTTGAAACTTGCACCTGAACCAATTTTTATTTTAACTGGGCTGCCTCCAGGCCTAGTTACAAATTAAGCCACATTAACCACAGCGATTAATGGGTTTCACCTGCCCTCTTGGTTGGGCATGGGCAATTTTTCTGAGGTACATTAGTACTGTTGGTAATTTTTTTGGGCCCTCACCTACAGTGTAATCCAATTAATTTTTTGCCCACCTGCATTAAAGCTGACGTTACATCAGCTGTGCTGGGCACTGCAATGGGATATATTTATGTACCACCGGTGGGTTCCAGGGAGCCACCCATGCTGTCGGTCCACACGGAGTTGTAACTGCATGTGTCCACTTCTAAAGAACCCCAGTCTGACTGGGGCATGCAGTGTGGGCCCAAGCCCACCTGCATTAAACATGACATTACCTCAGCTGTGATGGGCAATGCAATGGGATATACTTATGGACCGCCGGTGGCTTCCTGGGACCCACCCATGCTGTCGGTCCACACGGAGTTGTAACTGCATGTGTCCACTTCTAAAGAACCCCAGTCTGACTGGGGCATGCAGTGTGGGCCCAAGCCCACCTGCATTAAACATGACATTACCTCAGCTGTGATGGGCAATGCAATGGGATATATTTATGTACCGCCGGTGGCTTCCTGGGACCCACCCATGCTGTCGGTCCACACGGAGTTGTAACTGCATGAGTCCACTTCTAAAGAACCCCAGTCCGACTGGGGCATGCAGTGTGGGCCCAAGCCCACCTGCAGTAAACATGACATTACCTCAGCTGTGATGGGCAATGCAATGGAATATATTTATGTACCGCCGGTGGGTTCCAGGGAGCCACCCATGCTGTTCGTCCACACGGACTTCACAATAGGGAGTTGTACCTGCCTGTGTCTACTTATAAAAATCCCCAGTCTGACTGGGGCATGCAATGTGGGCCGAAGCCCACCTGCATTTAATCTGACGTTAGCCCTGCTGTCCAGGGCACTGCAATGGGATACATTTATGTACAGCCGGTGGGTTCCAGGGAGCCACCCATGCTGTGGGTGCACACGGAATTCCCATTGCGGAGTTCTACCTGCCTGTGACTATTTATAAAAAACCCCGGTCTGACTGGGGCATGCAGACACCTTGACAGAATGAATAGTGTGTGGCACATAGGTTCCCCATTGCTATGCCCACGTGTGCAGCTCCTGATGGCGGTGGCACAGGATTATATTTCTCATTGCTTCTGTACAGCATTGTGGGCTATCGTCCTGCCCCTTTTAAAGAGGGTCGCTGCCTAGCCGTGCCAACCCTCTGCAGTGTGTGCCTGCGGTTCCTCCTCATGGCAGACGCACTTATAAATAGACATGAGGGTGGCGTGGCATGGGGGCAGCTGAAGGCTGCACAGAGACACTTTGGTGTGTGCTGTGGACACTGGGTCGTGCGGGCGGGGGGGGGGGGGGGGGGCAGCATCTAACCCAGGAGAAGTGGCAACGGAGTGTCATGCAGGAAGTGATTGTGCTTTGTTGGAGGTAGTGTGGTGCTTAGCTAAGGTATGCATTGCTAATAAGGGCTTTTCAGAAGTTAAAATTGTTGGGGGGGGGGCACTCTTGCCGCTATTGTGGCTTAATAGTGGGACCTGGGAACTTGAGATGCAGCCCAACATGTAGCCCCTCGCCTGCCCTATCCGTTGCTGTGTCGTTCCAATCACTTTCTTGAATTGCCCAGATTTTCACAAATGGAAACCTTAGCGAGTATCAGCGATATACAAAAATGCTCGGGTCGCCCATTGACTTCAATGGGGTTCGTTATTCGAAACGTACCCTCGAGCATCGCGAAATTTTCGTCCCGAGTAACGAGCACCCGAGCATTTTGGTGCTCGCTCATCTCTAATTGGTACGGGTTGAGACCTCAGGTGCCAGTTCAGAAGAGTTTTGTAAACTAACTGCTCTCTTGGTGGATCCGGCTCATGTATTTGTCTTGACAGCCACTGCAGAAACTGAGCTTTCCGCAGGTCCTGACAAATAGTAAGCCACGTCCAATTCTGCAAAACAAAGGTTCTCCTGGGTCATCGCTTAGCCCAAGGAACTAGACATCTGACATAGGAACAAAAGCCATACCTGTACTTACACCTGCTTCTAAACTCCGCACCTTTCTGGGCTTTGTTTCATGCTGCCGCCCATGGATCCACTCTGTTTCCTCTCTTATGCAACTACTCTATGACTGTCTTTCAATCATTCTTTTCTCTCTCTCACCCCTGCACCCTTTTACACTTTATCATTTATTCTTTTCTGTACTGAATTTTCTGGCCATATGACGACAGTATTGACACAAAAGCACGGGGGACAACCACGGCCACTTGGATACTACTCCATGAGGCTGGATCCAGTGGCTCGAGGAGCTCCCTCATGTATGTGCGCGGTGGCAGCAGTACAGGCAATGGTTGACAAATCTTCGGAGTTGGTATTGAACTACCCCGTAGTGGTCCTCACCCCTCATGACATCCGGAGCATATACACGCAAGTGCAACCCAAGCACTTCTTTCTGGCCCATCAAATCTAGCCACAATGTGCTCCTGTCATTCTTTTCAATGTTACTACTACCTTGAACCCGGCTACTCTTCTTCCAATTAAGTATCCTAGTTCAAAAGGGGGGGAGGAGAAGACATAGGTGATCTAGGTATTGCAGGTCAGCTATTTTTAAACAAGGTTCTGATCTGTTTGAAATAGAATACCAGCCTGATTGTCTAGCGGTAATCGGTGCAAGGGGTTTCAGGAGTTCCAATTCAGCTGGCAGAAACTGAACCGCTTGAGGTAATGTTTAAAGGGTAGTGATGCCTCACGCGCTTCCTTGTGCTGGAAGGTCCTGAAAGCATATTGGGAACCGATGTGATGGGACCCTTGGGATGTTGTATCGAACTTCACCCGTCCGGTGAGGCTCGTATACACCCCGGGTCTGAAAGTCACCCGACCTTCTGTCGGATGGCAGCAGACCAAGCGACACCTCTCCCTGTCCTCACTCTTATGCACGCAGAGGAGCAAGATTTTAATGTCATTCTCCGAGCCTTTGGGCTACCAGACAGACGGACCTTGGCAGACTGTCAGTCTCATTGGTAATGGTCTACCTAAAGGAAGGGGAAAAAGCCCCCTTGGTCCGTCAGTACCCCCTGGCACATGTCCAGGAAGATACAATTGCAGACACTGTCTCTTCTTTATGTTAACTTAATGCCCTTAAGGACTGTGTCTTCCCAGCCAATACCCCTTTTGTTCCCCGTTAAAGAGAAAGAGTTTAAAGGGCCAGCCAGACTGTCAGTATTTGTTTGCATTTATTTTCAGAGGAAAGCAGTACTGTTGGACAGTGCTGCCATAAGGGGCACAGAATAGCCCAAAACCAGTTCACCAGATGCATGAAGCTGGTATTAGATGCCTGGCCAATTCCCGAGGGCACCGCCCTCTTGTAATATGTTGATGATTTACTTTTTTTTATGTACTCCTGACCCAAATAGTTACCTCAATTCATCACTAAGCCTTCTGTGTTTCAGAGTAGAATGGCCGCAAAGCCAGCAAAGACAAACTTCAGTTCTGCAAATCTCACGTAGTGTTCCTGGGCCACTGCCTAGGTCCAGGTGCTAAACACCTGACGCCAGAGCGCACGAAGGTGGTAAGTGACATGCAACTTCCCACCTCCCATGCCCAGTTGCGTACCTTCTTGGGACTGGTTTCATACTGTCGTCCGTGGATACGCTCTGCCTCCATGACCATGCAGCCTCTCTACGACTGTTTGGGTTCACGGCCATTTGCCCTAACCCCGCAGGCCGAGTCAGCCTTCCATCAGCTGAAAGTACAGATAACCAGACTGCCAGACTATGACAAACCTTTCCAAATGTACATCACTGAGATGGCGGGACACGCCACCGCTGTACTGACACAAATGCATGGTGACAAAAAGCGACCTGTAGCATACTACAGTGCCCATCTTGACGCGGTGGCTAGAGGGTCTCTATCATGTGTCCGAGCGGTTCTAACAGTCCAGGCGCTACTGGACAAAAGTTCTGACGTTGTCCTAGATCAGACCATGGTGATCTACACCCCACATGACATACATGGTATCCTGACACAGGTAAGCCATAGACATCTGTCTCTTGCCAGACAGATAAAAATTGAACTCGCAGTGCATTCCTCCTCGAACATCTCATTCCAAAGGTGCACCACCTTGAATCCAGCCACCTTACGTTTACTAGGTGACGTAGATTCAAATGGGGGGAGTAAGTACAGGGGACC
This sequence comes from Eleutherodactylus coqui, assembly GCF_035609145.1. Taxonomy (NCBI): domain Eukaryota; kingdom Metazoa; phylum Chordata; class Amphibia; order Anura; family Eleutherodactylidae; genus Eleutherodactylus; species Eleutherodactylus coqui. The sequence goes on from NC_089844.1 coordinate 165,599,282, forward strand.
AGTTGTTTTACAACTCCCTGAGTGACGAACAGGAGGCATTTGACACCCGAAACCAGCATGACTGTGTGGCCCTCATGGCCCAGGAAATGGCTGGGTTTGCGCATGTCACAGACAAGCCCCTGCAGAACCCCCAGTTTGAGCTGTTTGTGGATGGATCCAGATACATGAATGACGAAGGAAGGTTTGTAACCGGTTTTGAAGTAGTCACACTGAATGAGATACTTGTACAAAACCACTGCCGCCACACATGTCAGCGCAGGCCTGTACAATCGCGAAGGATACCACTGCTAACATCTACACTGATTCCAGGTACGCCTTTGGTATTGCACTTGACTATGGGCCTATCTGGCGCGCGCAGAGCTTCACAGCTCAAGGCAAGCCGATCAAGAATAGAAAAGCTGTAAGTTTACTAATGAAAGCCATCATCTTGCCAGAACAGGTGGCCATAATAAAGGTTACTGAAGCCCCTGTTAACAAATGCATATTTTGAGTTGTTTTTTTTTATATACATGGTCCCAGGGTGAGGATGGACAACTCCACACTGGATATGCAGTGGTCACACAACAAGATGTCCTAAAAGCAGAATGCCTCCGCATGTCTCAGCACAAGAAGCGGAACTGAAGGCCCTCACTGAGGCATGTAGAGTGGCAGAAGGTAAGATGGCAAACATTTACACTGACTCCCGGTATGCATTTGGCATAGCTCATGATTACGGCCCAACATGGAAGGCCAGACAGTTTTTTAACCTCAGCAGGACAGCCAATTAAGAATCACGCAGCGGTGCAGAGTCTCTTGGAAGCCCTACTTCTACCTGACAAAGTGGAGAGCTCACACCAATTCCTACATCAGAGAAGCAAGAGGCAACGTCATCACAGACCACACAGCAAAGGCAGCGGCCCTCAAGCCGTGGAAGAAAAGAAGAATTTGACAAAAACTTTGGACATTGACAAAAACTTTGAACTTTGATATGCTAAAGACTTTACAGTTAAAAGCCAGCAAGGAAGGAAAAGACAAATGGACTTAATATGGGAGCAGCAGAAACAGTACGGTGTATGGCGGACAGTCGACAGAACTTGCCTACCACAGTCCCTGTGCCCCATGATGGCCCAGCTGATGCCCGGAAAGACGCACCTCTCAAAGTAGCAATGATGTCGACGCTTGAACAAGGAAGGGTGGCTCCTGGGTTTTCTGTAGCTGCTGCATCATTTGTCCAATTTTGCATGATCTTTGCCTTAAGCAACAGGGCAGAAGTAAATTTGCCACATAACACTTGCCTAGACCACTCTACCCATTTCAGGGATTGCAAATTGACTACATTCAGCTCCCACTTGTTAGGAAGTATGAATATGTGCTTGTTGTTGTTGATTTCTTTTCAGGTTGGAGACCTACCCTGTTACTAAAGTAAATAAGCAGGTAACTGCACAGAAGCTCATGAATGAGGTAATCCGCAGATACGGGGTATTAGAGACAATTGAGAGTGACAGAGGTACACATTTTACAGGTGAAGTGATGCGAGAGGTGATGTCAGCCTTTGGGGTGGAACAAGCGTTTCACACCCCATACCACCCGCAGAGTTCAGACAAGGTTGAAAGACTAAATGGTACGCTTAAGTTGAAAGAAGTGTTGTTTGGCTCTATGCCAAGATTGGGGCTGTATCATCCACAGGCCCTACAGCAGGGCTATGACACAGTAGCCGGATATGTAAAGCACCTGTGTGACCAACTAACAATAACACAGAATCTAGTCTTTTTCTTCCATTCCAGACCCAGACAATTTAGAGGTATCACACTCTCTACAACCTGGAGACTGGGTGCTCGTAAAGAGGCGTGTCCGGAAATCCCTAGGGCCCAGATTCAAGGAGCCCTATCAAGTCCTGCTGACCACACCTACTTCAGTAAAAGTTGAAGGAACTGTTGCTTGTCTTGGGACTAATGGGACTTTTCACGCCCTGCTTTGCCCCCCCTCCCCATGAGAAGGAAAAATGAAGGACATTTTGTTTATTGATGGACTTTTTGGACTCCTCACTCCATGCTTCGCCCCTATGAGAGGGTGCAAAATGACAATGCCCAGAACCACTTTGTTAGACACCACCAAATACTGGTAGATGGACTGAATACCGCACAGGTGAAGGACTGTTGGACTTGCACACACACACACCTGGTGCCACTAGTTTTCTTTTCCTGGTTGTTACTGTTCCGCCGAAAGAATTGCTTACATGGACAAATGAAAACTCAGAAATCTGAGATAGCTGGTGGGGTAACACATTTAGTTCTTTGAACCCTGCCAATTGGTTCTCTGGTCTGGGAGGGTGGTTCATGGGAATTTTACAAGGTATGCTTCAAGTAGCAATGATTTTGCTCGTCACATATATATTGCTTTAAAGTTAATCACGTCTTGTACCACACGTTGTAGTGAAAAAGCTTTTGCTAAACTTTAACCCAGATGGACTTTGGGACCACCACATGACTCTAGGGAATCTGGCAGGAGCTGGCACCACTCGGGTGAAGTACCTAGCATGATGGTGGACCCTATGTCCAAATGGGGGAATGTGAGGGGTTAATTCGTGTTTATGCTTTTCTAAAGAGAAAGATAAGTGTATTTCATCTTCTTAAGCTTAACCACAAATACGTGTAAGGGTTGACGCTTTTAAAATGGACTACAAAGACTCCATTTTGTCTCTTTGCTTCTCTGCTATAATACACATATATTTTGTATTAATTTCAACTTTCACTTGAGAAAAATGTTAGATTTCAGTTAGAATGATCCACCTGGAAATATTAATTGGATTACCACTAGGTTTCTGTCCTGTTCTTATCTTTAAATAATTCTAGTTGAAACTTAGTAACAAGCTTACAGGAATGTACCTCCCAATTACACCTACACAGAGGAAGACATACCGATAAGAGGCTGAGATGTTTTAAATCAATACATGTGCTTATTAATTGTAATTGTATCTGTCATAAAGCCACTTGCTTCGTAGAAATGTATAAAGATTGAATACATTGTACATTAAACAGGCATTTCTTTGGTTAACACATACGGTGTGGTGTCCATTGAACTCCTCAGAGTATACTCGCAAGATTCAAACAGATTGGGAAGCAGACAGCATCAGCTGACGGGTCCCCTTGTGACCCCCCCCCCCCCAAACAATATGGTGTGTATGGTGGCAGTAGGTCAGGGGGGCAGTGATATGGTCTGTATGGTGGCAGGAGGTCAGTGGGGCAGTCATATGGTCAGTATTGCAGCAGGAGGTCAGTGGGGCAGTCATATGGTCAGTATTGCAGCAGGAGGTCAGTGGGGCAGTCATATGGTCTGCATGGCGGAGGGGTCTCTGCATACACAGTGTATTATAGAGGTAATGTATCCATTGTTCCCATATAATCTTATTTCCCCCTATTTATACTTGAGTGATGTATTATAGATAAGGGATGCACTATATACACGGTGCAGACAGGATCGCTGAGCAGAAGAACGATTTATAAAAAATCACTGATTACAGTTGTTTGTATTAGTTTGTAATCAGTATCTTCTACCACCAGGTGGCGACATTGCACTGCTGAGGCACTGACTAGTACAATGCAATAGTGTGTTGCTGCCACCTAGTGTTTCTACACGGAATGTGGATTGTGTTTAATATATTACCGTGTATTTAATGTCAAAGCTGTTCTACAGGTCCCTCCCCTTTATAATGGCTCCTCCCCTTTGTAGAGGCTGCACCCCTCCATTTATGCATAGGAATTATCAAACAATTTTGTCCTGTCACCAGTAGTTTACTTTCTTGTAGTTTATAACTGTTTTGCCCTTACCATCATGAAAGTCATTTTTGCAGGAGGTGGCAGGAGGTCAGTGGGGCAGTCATATGGTCTGAATGGAGGTAGGAGGTCAGTAGGGCGGTCATATGGTCTGTATAGTGGCAGGAGGTCAGTGGGGCAGTCATATGGTCTGTATGGTGGCAGGAGGTCAGTGGGGCAGTCATATGGTCTGTATGGTGGCAGGAGGTCAGTGGGGCAGTCATATGGTCTGTATGGTGGCAGGAGGTCAGTGGGGAAGTCACATGGTAAGTATTGCAGCAGGAGGTCAGTGAGGCAGTCATATGGTCTGTATGGTGACAGGAGGTCAGTGGGGCAGGCATATGGTCTGTATGGTGGCAGGTCGTCAGTGGGGCAGTCATATGGTAAGTATTGCAGCAGGAGGTCAGTGAGGCAATCATATGATGTGTATGGTGGTAGGAGGTCTGTGGGGCAGTCATATGGTGTGTATGGAGGCAGGCGGTCAGTGTGGCAGTCATATGGTCTGTATGGTAGCAGGAGGTCAGTGGGGCAGTCATATGGTCTGTATGGTGGCGGGAGGTCAGTGGGGCAGTCATATGGTCTGTATGGTGGCAGGAGGTCAGTGGGGCAGTCACATTGTATGGTGGCAGGAGGTCAGTGGGGCAGTCATATGGTTTGTATGGTGGCGGGAGGTCAGTGGGGCAGTCATATGGTCTGTATGGTGGCAGGAGGTCAGTGGGGCAGTCATATGGTGTGTATGGTGGCAGGAGGTCAGTGGGGCAGTCATATGGTCTGTATAGTGGCAGGAGGTCAGTGGGGCAGTCACATTGTATGGTGGCAGGAGGTCAGTGGGGCAGTCATATGGTCTGTATGGTGGCAGGAGGTCAGTGGGGCAGTCATATGGTGTGTATGGTGGCAGGAGGTCAGTGGGGCAGTCATATGGTCTGTATAGTGGCAGGAGGTCAGTGGGGCAGTCATATGGTCTGTATGGTCGGGAGGTCAGTGGGGCAGTCATATGGTCTGTATGGTCGGGAGGTCAGTGGGGCAGTCATATGGTCTGTATGGTCGGGAGGTCAGTGGGCCAGTCATATGGTCTGTATGGTGGAAGGAGGTCAGTGGAGCAGTCATATGGTCTGTATGGTGGCAGGAGGTCAGTGGGGCAGTCATATGGTCTGTATGGTGGCAGGAGGTCAGTGGGGCAGTCATATGGTCTGTACTGTGGCAGGAGGTCAGTGGGGCAGTCATATGGTCTGTACAGCAGCAGGTCAATGGGGCTTACATATGGCCTGTTTGTTCACAGGAGGTCAGTGGGACAGTCATATGGTCTGTATGGTGGCAGGAGGTCAGTGGGGCAGTGATATGGTCTGTATGGTGGCAGGAGGTCAGTGGGGCAGTCATATAGTCTCTATGGTGGCAGGAGGTCAGTGGGGCAGTCATATAGTCTCTATGGTGGCAGGAGGTCAGTGGGGCAGTGATATGGTCTGCATGGTGGCAGGAGGTCAGTGGGGCAGTCATATGGTCAGTATTGCAGCAGGAGGTCAGTGGGGCAGTCATATGGTGTGTATGGTGGCAGGAGGTCAGTGCGGCAGTGATATGTTCTTTATGGTGGCAGGAGGTCAGTGCGGCAGTCATATGGTCTCTATGGTGGCAGGAGGTCAGTGGGGCAGTGATATGGTCTGTATGGTGGCAGGAGGTCAGTGGGGCAGTGATATGGGCTGTATGGTGGCAGGAGGTCAATGGGGCAGTGATATGGTCTTATGGTGGCAGGAGGTCAGTGGGGCAGTGATATGGGCTGTATTGTGGCAGGAGGTCAGTGGGGCAGTGATATGGGCTGTATGGTGGCAGGAGGTCAGTGGGGCAGTGATATGGGCTGTATGGTGGCAGGAGGTCAGTGGGGCAGTCATATGGTCAGTATTGCAGCAGGAGGTCAGTGTGGCAGTCATATGGTCATTATTGCAGCAGGAGGTCAGTGTGGCAGTCATATGGTCTGTTTGGTGGCAGGAGGTCAGTGGGGCAGTCCTATGGTCAGTATTGCAGCAGGAGGTTAGTGGGGCAGTCATATGATCTGTATGGTGGCAGGAGGTCAGTGGGGCAGTCATATGGTCTGTATGGTGGCAGGAGGTCAGTGGGGCAGTCATATGGTCTGTATGGTTGCAGGAGGTCAGTGGGGCAGTCATATGGTGTGTATGGTGGCAGCTCGTCAGTGGGGCAGTGATATGGTGTGTATGGACGCAGGTCATCAATGTGGCTGTCATATGGTGTGTATGTTGGCAGGAGGTCAGTGGGGCAGTCATATGGTCTGTATATTGGCAGGAGGTCAGTGGGGCAGTCATATGGTCTGTATGGTGGCAGGAGGTCAGTGGGGCAGTCATATGGTCTGTATGGTGGCAGGAGGTCAGTGGGGGAGTCATATGGTCAGTATTGCAGCAGGACGTCACTGGGGCAGTCATATGGTCTGAATGGTGGCAGGAGGTCAGTGGGGCAGTCATATGCTCAGTATTGCAGCAGGAGGTCAGTGGGGCAGTGATATGGTGTGTATGGTGGCAGGAGGTCAGTGGGGCAGGCATATGGTCTGTATGGTGGCAGGAGGTCAGTGGGGCAGTCATATGTTGTGTATGGTGGCAGGAGATCAATGGGGCAGTGATATGGTCTGTATGGTGGCAGGAGGTCAGTGGGGCAGTCATATGGTCTGTATGGTGGCAGGAGGTCAGTGGGGCAGTCATATGGTGTGTATGGTGGCAGGAGGTCAGTGGGGCAGTCATATGGTCTGTATGGTGGCAGGAGGTCAGTGGGGCAGTCATAAGGTCTGTATAGTGGCAAGAGGTCAGTGGGGCAGTCATATGGTCTGTACTGTGGCAGGAGGTCAGTGGGGCAGTCATATGGTCTGTACAGCAGCAGGTCAATGGGGCTTACATATGGCCTGTTTGTTCGCAGGAAGTCAGTGGGACAGTCATATGGTCTGTATGGTGGCAGGAGGTCAGTGGGGCAGTGATATGGTCTGCATGGTGGCAGGAGGTCAGTGGGGCAGTCATATGGTCAGTATTGCAGCAGGAGGTCAGTGGGGCAGTCATATGGTGTGTATGGTGGTAGGAGGTCACTGCGGCAGTGATATGTTCTGTATGGTGGCAGGAGGTCAGTGCGGCAGTCATATGGTCTCTATGGTGGCAGGAGGTCAATGGGGCAGTGATATGGTCTGTATGGTGGCAGGAGGTCAGTGGGGCAGTGATATGGGCTGTATGGTGGCAGGAGGTCAGTGGGGCAGTGATATGGGCTGTATGGTGGCAGGAGGTCAGTGGGGCAGTGATATGGGCTGTATGGTGGCAGGAGGTCAGTGGGGCAGTGATATTGGCTGTATGGTGGCAGGAGGTCAGTGGGGCAGTGATATGGGCTGTATGGTGGCAGGAGGTCAGTGGGGCAGTCATATGGTCAGTATTGCAGCAGGAGGTCAGTGGGGCAGTCATATGGTCATTATTGCAGCAGGAGGTCAGTGTGGCAGTCACATGGTCTGTATGGTGGCAGGAGGTCAGTGGGGCAGTCCTATGGTCAGTATTGCAGCAGGATGTTAGTGGGGCAGTCATATGATCTGTATGGTGGCAGGAGGTCAGTGGGGCAGTCATATGGTCTGTATGGTGGCAGGAGGTCAGTGGGGCAATCATATGGTCTGTATGGTGGCAGGAGGTCAGTGGGGCAGTCATATGGTGTGTATGGTGGCAGCTCGTCAGTGGGGCAGTCATATGGTGTGTATGGACGCAGGTCATCAATGTGGCTGTCATATGGTGTGTATGGTGGTTGGAGATCAGTGGGGCAGTCATATGGTGTGTATGGTGGTTGGAGGTCAGTGGGGCAGTCATATTGTGTATATGGAGGCAGGAGGTCAGTGGGGCAGTCTTATTGTGTATATGGAGGCAGGAGGTCAGTGGGGCAGTCATATGGTGTGTATGGAGGCAGGAGGTCAGTGGGGCAGTCATAAGGTCTGTATGGTGGCAGGAGGTCAGTGGGGCAGTCATATGGTCTGTACTGTGGCAGGAGGTCAGTGGGGCAGTCATATGGTCTGTACAGCAGCAGGTCAATGGGACTTACATATGGCCTGTTTGTTCGCAGGAGGTCAGTGGGACAGTCATATGGTCTGTATGGTGGCAGGAGGTCAGTGGGGCAGTCATATGGTCTCTATGGTGGCAGGAGGTCAGTGGGGCAGTGATATGGTCTGCATGGTGGCAGGAGGTCAGTGGGGCACTCATATGGTCAGTATTGCAGCAGGAGGTCAGTGGGGCAGTCATATGGTGTGTATGGTGGCAGGAGGTCAGTGCGGCAGTGATATGTTCTGTATGGTGGCAGGAGGTCAGTGCGGCAGTCATATGGTCTCTATGGTGGCAGGAGGTCAGTGCGGCAGTCATATGGTCTCTATGGTGGCAGGAGGTCAGTGGGGCAGTGATATGGTCTGTATGGTGGCAGGAGGTCAGTGGGGCAGTGATATGGGCTGTATGGTGGCAGGAGGTCAGTGGGGCAGTGATATGGGCTGTATGGTGGCAGGAGGTCAGTGGGGCAGTAATATGGGCTGTATGGTGGCAGGAGGTCAGTGGGGCAGTGATATGGGCTGTATGGTGGCAGGAGGTCAGTGGGGCAGTGATATGGGCTGTATGGTGGCAGGAGGTCAGTGGGGCAGTCATATGGTCAGTATTGCAGCAGGAGGTCAGTGGGGCAGTCATATGGTCATTATTGTAGCAGGAGGTCAGTGTGGCAGTCATATGGTCTGTATGGTGGCAGGAGGTCAGTGGGGCAGTCCTATGGTCAGTATTGCAGCAGGAGGTTAGTGGGGCAGTCATATGATCTGTATGGTGGCAGGAGGTCAGTGGGGCAGTCATATGGTCTGTATGGTGGCAGGAGGTCAGTGGGGCAGTCATATGGTCTGTATGGTGGCAGGAGGTCAGTGGGGCAGTCATATGGTGTGTATGGTGGCAGGAGGTCAGTTGGGCAGTCATATGGTGTGTATGGACGCAGGTCATCAATGTGGCTGTCATATGGTGTGTATGGTGGTTGGAGATCAGTGGGGCAGTCGTATGGTGTGTATGGTGGTTGGAGGTCAGTGGGGCAGTCATATTGTGTATATGGAGGCAGGAGGTCAGTGGGGCAGTCATATTGTGTATATGGAGGCAGGAGGTCAGTGGGGGAGTCATATGGTGTGTATGGAGGCAGGAGGTCAGTGGGGCAGTCATACGGTGAGTATGGAGGCAGAATGTCAGTGTGGCAGTCATATGGTCTTTATGGTGCCAGGAGGTCAGTGGGCCAGTCGTATGGTCTGTATGGTGGCAGGAGGTCAGTGGGGCAGTCATATGGTCTGTATGGTGGCAGGAGGTCAATGGCGCAGTCATATGGTCAGTATTGCAGCAGGAGGTCAGTGGGGCAGTTATATGGTCTGTATGGTGGCAGGAGGTCAGTGGGGCAGTCATATGGTCAGTATTGCAGCAGGAGGTCTGTGGGGCAGTGATATGATCTGTATGGTGGCAGTAGGTCAGTGGGGCAGTCATATGGTCTGTATGGTGGCAGGAGGTCAGTGGGGCAGTGATATGGTCTGTATGGTGGCAGAAGGTCAGTGGGGCAGTCATATTGTCTGTATGGTGGCAGGAGGTCAGTGGGGCAGTGATATGGTCTGTATGGTGGCAGTAGGTCAGTGGGGCAGTCATATGGTCTGTATGGTGGCAGGAGGTCAATGGGGCAGTCATATGGTCTGTATGGTGGCAGGAGGTCAGTGGGGCAGTCATATGGTGTGTATAGTGGCAGGAGGTCAGTTGGGCAGTCATATGGTCTGTATTGCAGCTGGAGGTCAGTGGGGCAGTCATATGGTCAGTATTGCAGCAGGAGGTCAGTGGGGCAGTCATATGGTCTATATGGTGGCATGAGGTCAGTGGGGCAGGCATATGGTCTGTATGGTGGCAAAAGATCAATGGGGCAGTGATATGGTCTGTATGGTGGCAGGAGGTCAGTGGGGCAGGCATATGGTCTGTATGGTGGCAGGAGGTCAGTGGGGCAGTCATATGGTGTCCATGGTGGCAAAAGTTCAATGGGGCAGTGATATGGTCTCTATGGTGGCATGAGGTCAGTGGGGCAGTCATATGGTCTGTATGGTGGCAGGAGGTCAGTGGGGCAGTCATATGGTCTGTATGGTGGCAGGAGGTCAGTGGGGCAGTCATATGGTCTGTATGGTGGCAGGAGGTCAGTGGGGCAGTCATATGGTCTGTACGGTGGCAGGAGGTCAGTGGGGCAGTCATATGGTCTGTACTGTGGCAGGAGGTCAGTGGGGCAGTCATATGGCCTGTATGGTGGCAGGAGGTCAGTGGGGCAGTCATATGGTCTGTATGGTGGCAGGAGGTCAGTGGGGCAGTCATACGGTGTGTATGGAGGCAGAATGCAAGTGGGGCAGTCATATGGTCTTTATGGTGCCAGGAGGTCAGTGGGCCAGTCGTATGGTCTGTATGGTGGCAGGAGGTCAGTGGGGCAGTCATATGGTCTGTATGGTGGCAGGAGGTCAGTGGCACAGTCATATGGTCAGTATTGCAGCAGGAGGTCAGTGGGGAAGGCATATGGTCTTTATGGTGCCAGGAGGTCAGTGGGGCAGTCATATGGTCTGTATGGTTGCAGGAGGACAGTGGGGCAGTCATATGGTCAGTATTGCAGCAGGAGGTCTGTGGGGCAGTGATATGATCTGTATGGTGGCAGGAGGTCAGTGGGGCAGTCATACAGTGTGTATGGAGGCAGAATGTCAGTGGGGCAGTCATATGGTCTTTATGGTGCCAGGAGGTCAGTGGGCCAGTCGTGTGGTCTGTATGGTGGCAGAAGGTCAGTGGGGCAGTCATATGGTCTGAATGGTGGCAGGAGGTCAGTGGCGCAGTCATATGGTCAGTATTGCAGCAGGAGGTCAGTGGGGCAGTCATATGGTCTGTATGGTGGCAGGAGGTCAGTGGGGCAGTCATATGGTCTGTATGGTGGCAGGAGGTCAGTGGGGGAGTCATATGGTCAGTATTGCAGCAGGAGGTCAGTGGGGCAGTCATATGGTCTGAATGGTGGCAGGAGGTCAGTGGGGCAGTCATATGGTCAGTATTGCAGCAGGAGGTCAGTGGGGCAGTGATATGGTGTGTATGGTGGCAGGAGGTCAGTGGGGCAGGCATATGGTCTGTATGGTGGCAGGAGGTCAGTGGGGCAGTCATATGGTGTGTATGGTGGCAGGAGATCAATGGGGCAGTGATATGGTCTGTATGGTGGCAGGAGGTCAGTGGGGCAGTCATATGGTCAGTATTGTAGCAGGAGGTCAGTGCGGCAATCATATGGTCAGTATTGCAGCAGGAGGCAAACGAGGCAGTCATATGATCTGTATGGTGGCAGGAGGTCAGTGGGGCAGTCATATGGTTAGTATTGCAGCAGGAGGCAAACGAGGCAGTCATATGGTCTGTATGGTGGCAGGAGGTTAGTGGGGCAGTCATATGGTCAGTATTGCAGCAGGAGGTCAGTAGGGCAGTCATATGGTCTGTATGGTGGCGGGAGGTCAGTGGGGCAGGCATATGGTCTGTATGGTGGCAGGAGATCAATGGGCCAGTGATATGGTCTGTATGGTGGCAGGAGGTCAGTCGGGCAATCATATGGTCAGTATTGCAGCAGGAGGTCAGTGGGGCAATCATATGGTCTTTATTGCAGCAGGAGGTCAGTGGGGCAGTCATATGGTCTGCATGGCGGAGGGGTCTCTGCATGCACAGTGTATTGTGGAGGTAATGTATCCATTGTTCCCATATAATCTTATTTCCCCCTATTTATACTTGAGTGATGTATTATATATAAGGGATGCACTATGTACACGGTGCAGATAGGATCGCTGAGCAGAAGAACGATTTATAAAAAATCACTGATTAGACTTGTGTTTGTATTAGTTTGTAATCAGTATCTACTACCACTAGGTGGCGACATTGCACTACTAAGGCTCTCACTAGTACAATGCAATGGTGTGTTGCTGCCACCTAGTGTTTCTACACGGAATGTGGATTGTGTTTAATATATTACCGTGTATTTAATGTCAAAGCTGTTCTACAGGTCCCTCCCCTTTATGATGGCCCCTCCCCTTTGTAGAGGCTGCACACCTCCATTTATGCATAGGAATTATCAAACAATTTTGTCCTGTCACCAGTAGTTTACTTTCCTGTAGTTTATAACTGTTTTCCCCTTACCATCATGAAAGTCATTTTTGCAGGAGGTGGCAGGAGGTCAGTGGGGCAGTCATATGGTCTGTATGGTGGCAGGAGGTCAGTGGGGCAGTCATATGGTCTGTATGGTGGCGGGAGGTCAGTGGGGCAGTCATATGGTCTGTATGGTGGCAGGAGGTCAGTGGGGCAGTCATATGGTCTGTATGGTAGCAGGAGGTCAGTGGGGCAGTCATATGGTCTGTATGGTGGCGGGAGGTCAGTGGGGCAGTCACATTGTATGGTGGCAGGAGGTCAGTGGGGCAGTCATATGGTGTGTATGGTGGCAGGAGGTCAGTGGGGCAGTCATATGGTGTGTATGGTGGCAGGAGGTCAGTGGGGCAGTCATATGGTCTGTATAGTGGCAGGAGGTCAGGTCAGTGAGGCAGTCACATTGTATGGTGGCAGGAGGTCAGTGGGGCAGTCATATGGTCTGTATGGTGGCAGGAGGTCAGTGGGGCAGTCATATGGTGTGTATGGTGGCAGGAGGTCAGTGGGGCAGTCATATGGTCTGTATAGTGGCAGGAGGTCAGTGGGGCAGTCATATGGTCTGTATGGTCGGGACGTCAGTGGGGCAGTCATATGGTCTGTATGGTCGGGAGGTCAGTGGGGCAGTCATATGGTCTGTATGGTGGAAGGAGGTCAGTGGAGCAGTCATATGGTCTGTATGGTGGCAGGAGGTCAGTGGGGCAGTCATATGGTCTGTATGGTGGCAGGAGGTCAGTGGGGCAGTCATATGGTCTGTACTGTGGCAGGAGGTCAGTGGGGCAGTCATATGGTCTGTACAGCAGCAGGTCAATGGGGCTTACATATGGCCTGTTTGTTCACAGGAGGTCAGTGGGACAGTCATATGGTCTGTATGGTGGCAGGAGGTCAGTGGGGCAGTGATATGGTCTGTATGGTGACAGGAGGTCAGTGGGGCAGTCATATAGTCTCTATGGTGGCAGGAGGTCAGTGGGGCAGTCATATAGTCTCTATGGTGGCAGGAGGTCAGTGGGGCAGTGATATGGTCTGCATGGTGGCAGGAGGTCAGTGGGGCAGTGATATGGTCTGCATGGTGGCAGGAGGTCAGTGGGGCAGTCATATGGTCAGTATTGCAGCAGGAGGTCAGTGGGGCAGTCATATGGTGTGTATGGTGGCAGGAGGTCAGTGCGGCAGTGATATGTTCTGTATGGTGGCAGGAGGTCAGTGCGGCAGTCATATGGTCTCTATGGTGGCAGGAGGTCAGTGGGGCAGTGATATGGTCTGTATGGTGGCAGGAGGTCAGTGGGGCAGTGATATGGTCTGTATGGTGGCAGGAGGTCAGTGGGGCAGTGATATGGGCTGTATGGTGGCAGGAGGTCAGTGGGGCAGTGATATGGGCTGTATGGTGGCAGGAGGTCAGTGGGGCAGTCATATGGTCTGTATGGTGGCAGGAGGTCAGTGGGGCAGTCATATGGTCTGTATGGTGGAAGGAGGTCAGTGGAGCAGTCATATGGTCTGTATGGTGGCAGGAGGTCAGTGGGGCAGTCATATGGTCTGTATGGTGGCAGGAGGTCAGTGGGGCAATCATATGGTCTGTACTGTGGCAGGAGGTCAGTGGGGCAGTCATATGGTCTGTACAGCAGCAGGTCAATGGGGCTTACATATGGCCTGTTGGTTCACAGGAGGTCAGTGGGACAGTCATATGGTCTGTATGGTGGCAGGAGGTCAGTGGGGCAGTGATATGGTCTGTATGGTGGCAGGAGGTCAGTGGGGCAGTCATATAGTCTCTATGGTGGCAGGAGGTCAGTGGGGCAGTCATATAGTCTCTATGGTGGCAGGAGGTCAGTGGGGCAGTGATATGGTCTGCATGGTGGCAGGAGGTCAGTGGGGCAGTGATATGGTCTGCATGGTGGCAGGAGGTCAGTGGGGCAGTCATATGGTCAGTATTGCAGCAGGAGGTCAGTGGGGCAGTCATATGGTGTGTATGGTGGCAGGAGGTCAGTGCGGCAGTGATATGTTCTGTATGGTGGCAGGAGGTCAGTGCGGCAGTCATATGGTCTCTATGGTGGCAGGAGGTCAGTGGGGCAGTGATATGGTCTGTATGGTGGCAGGAGGTCAGTGGGGCAGTGATATGGTCTGTATGGTGGCAGGAGGTCAGTGGGGCAGTGATATGGGCTGTATGGTGGCAGGAGGTCAGTGGGGCAGTGATATGGGCTGTATGGTGGCAGGAGGTCAGTGGGGCAGTGATATGGGCTGTATGGTGGCAGGAGGTCAGTGGGGCAGTGATATGGGCTGTATGGTGGCAGGAGGTCAGTGGGGCAGTGATATGGGCTGTATGGTGGCAGGAGGTCAGAGGGGCAGTCATATGGTCAGTATTGCAGCAGGAGGTCAGTGTGGCAGTCATATGGTCATTATTGCAGCAGGAGGTCAGTGTGGCAGTCATATGGTCTGTATGGTGGCAGGAGGTCAGTGGGGCAGTCCTATGGTCAGTATTGCAGCAGGAGGTTAGTGGGGCAGTCATATGATCTGTATGGTGGCAGGATGTCAGTGGGGCAGTCATATGGTCTGTATGGTGGCAGGAGGTCAGTGGGGCAGTCATATGGTCTGTATGGTTGCAGGAGGTCAGTGGGGCAGTCATATGGTTTGTATGGTGGCAGCTCGTCAGTGGGGCAGTCATATGGTGTGTATGGACGCAGGTCATCAATGTGGCTGTCATATGGTGTGTATGTTGGCAGGAGGTCAGTGGGGCAGTCATATGGTCTGTATATTGGCAGGAGGTCAGTGGGGCAGTCATATGGTCTGTATGGTGGCAGGAGGTCAGTGGGGCAGTCATATGGTCTGTATGGTGGCAGGAGGTCAGTGGGGGAGTCATATGGTCAGTATTGCAGCAGGACGTCACTGGGGCAGTCATATGGTCTGAATGGTGGCAGGAGGTCAGTGGGGCAGTCATATGCTCAGTATTGCAGCAGGAGGTCAGTGGGGCAGTGATATGGTGTGTATGGTGGCAGGAGGTCAGTGGGGCAGGCATATGGTCTGTATGGTGGCAGGAGGTCAGTGGGGCAGGCATATGGTCTGTATGGTGGCAGGAGGTCAGTGGGGCAGTCATATGGTCTGTATGGTGGCAGGAGGTCAGTGGGGCAGTCATATGGTCTGTATGGTGGCAGGAGGTCAGTGGGGGAGTCATATGGTCAGTATTGCAGCAGGACGTCACTGGGGCAGTCATATGGTCTGAATGGTGGCAGGAGGTCAGTGGGGCAGTCATATGCTCAGTATTGCAGCAGGAGGTCAGTGGGGCAGTGATATGGTGTGTATGGTGGCAGGAGGTCAGTGGGGCAGGCATATGGTCTGTATGGTGGCAGGAGGTCAGTGGGGCAGTCATATGGTGTGTATGGTGGCAGGAGATCAATGGGGCAGTGATATGGTCTGTATGGTGGCAGGAGGTCAGTGGGGCAGTCATATGGTCTGTATGGTGGCAGGAGGTCAGTGGGGCAGTCATATGGTCAGTATTGCAGCAGGAGGTCAGTGCGGCAATCATATGGTCAGTATTGCAGCAGGAGGCAAACGAGGCAGTCATATGGTCTGTATGGTGGCAGGAGGTCAGTGGGGCAGTCATATGGTTAGTATTGCAGCAGGAGGCAAACGAGGCAGTCATATGGTCTGTATGGTGGCAGGAGGTCAGTGGGGCAGTCATATGGTCAGTATTGCAGCAGGAGGTCAGTAGGGCAGTCATATGGTCTGTATGGTGGCGGGAGGTCAGTGGGGCGGGCATATGGTCTGTATGGTGGCAGGAGATCAATGGGCCAGTGATATGGTCTGTATGGTGGCAGGAGGTCAGTGGGGCAATCATATGGTCAGTATTGCAGCAGGAGGTCAGTGGGGCAGTCATATGGTGTGTATGGTGGCAGGAGGTCTGTGGGGCAGTCATATGGTCTGCATGGCGGAGGCGTCTCTGCATGCACAGTGTATTGTGGAGGTAAGGTATCCATTGTTCCCATATAATCTTATTTCCCCCTATTTATACTTGAGTGATGTATTATATATAAGGGATGCACTATATACACGGTGCAGACAGGATCGCTGAGCAGAAGAACGATTTATAAAAAATCACTGATTACACTTGTGTTTGTATTAGTTTGTAATCAGTATCTACTACCACTAGGTGGCGACATTGCACTACTAAGGCTCTCACTAGTACAATGCAATGGTGTGTTGCTGCCACCTAGTGTTTCTACACGGAATGTGGATTGTGTTTAATATATTACCGTGTATTTAATGTCAAAGCTGTTCTACAGGTCCCTCCCCTTTATGATGGCTCCTCCCCTTTGTAGAGGCTGCACACCTCCATTTATGCATAGGAATTATCAAACAATTTTGTCCTGTCACCAGTAGTTTACTTTCCTGTAGTTTATAACTGTTTTCCCCTTACCATCATGAAAGTCATTTTTGCAGGAGGTGGCAGGAGGTCAGTGGGGCAGTCATATGGTCTGTATGGTGGCAGGAGGTCAGTGGGGCAGTCATATGGTCTGTATGGTGGCAGGAGGTCAGTGGGGCAGTCATATGGTCTGTATGGTGGCGGGAGGTCAGTGGGGCAGTCATATGGTCTGTATGGTGGCAGGAGGTCAGTGCGGCAGTCATATGGTGTGTATGGTGGCGGGAGGTCAGTGGGGCAGTCATATGGTCTGTATGGTGGCAGGAGGTCAGTGGGGCAGTCACATTGTATGGTGGCAGGAGGTCAGTGGGGCAGTCATATGGTCTGTATGGTGGCAGGAGGTCAGTGGGGCAGTCATATGGTGTGTATGGTGGGAGGAGGTCAGTGGGGCAGTCATATGGTCTGTATAGTGGCAGGAGGTCAGTGGGGCAGTCACATTGTATGGTGCCAGGAGGTCAGTGGGGCAGTCATATGGTCTGTATGGTGGCAGGAGGTCAGTGGGGCAGTCATATGGTGTGTATGGTGGCAGGAGGTCAGTGGGGCAGTCATATGGTCTGTATAGTGGCAGGAGGTCAGTTGGGCAGTGATATGTTCTGTATGGTGGCAGGAGGTCAGTGCGGCAGTCATATGGTCTCTATGGTGGCAGGAGGTCAGTGGGGCAGTGATATTGTCTGTATGGTGGCAGGAGGTCAGTGGGGCAGTGATATGGGCTGTATGGTGGCAGGAGGTCTGTGGGGCAGTGATATGGGCTGTATGGTGGCAGGAGGTCAGTGGGGCAGTGATAGGGGCTGTATGGTGGCAGGAGGTCAGTGGGGCAGTGATAGGGGCTGTATGGTGGCAGGAGGTCAGTGGGGCAGTGATATGGGCTGTATGGTGGCAGGAGGTCAGTGGGGCAGTGATATGGGCTGTATGGTGGCAGGAGGTCAGTGGGGCAGTGATATGGTCATTATTGCCGCAGGAGGTCAGTGTGGCAGTCATATGGTCTGTATGGTGGCAGGAGGTCAGTGGGGCAGTCATATGATCTGTATGGTGGCAGGAGGTCAGTGGGGCAGTCATATGGTCTGTATGGTGGCAGGAGGTCAGTGGGGCAGTCTTATGGTCTGTATGGTGGCAGGTCGTCAATTGGGCAGTCATGTGGTGTGTATGGAGGCAGGAGTTCAGTGGGGCAGTCATATGGTGTGTATGGAGGCAGGAGGTCAGTGTGGCCATCATATGGTGTGTATGGTGGCGGGACGTCAGTGGGGCAGTCATATGGTCTGTATGGTGACAGGAGGTCAGTGGGGAAGTCTTATGGTCTGTATGGAGGCAGGAGGTCAGTGTGGCCGTCATATGGTGTGTATGGAGGCAGGAGCTCAGTGTGGCCGTCATATGGTGTGTATGGAGGCAGGAGCTCAGTGTGGCCGTCATATGGTGTGTATGGTGGCTGGAGGTCAGTGTGGCCGTCATGTGGTGTGTATGGTGGCTGGAGGTCAGTGGGGCCGTCATGTGGTGTGTATGGTGGCTGGAGGTCAGTTGGGAAGTCATATGGTGCGTATGGTGGCGGGAGGTCAATGGGGCAGTCATATGGTGTATAAGGAGGCTGGAGGTCAGTGGGGCAGTCGTATCATCAGTATTGCAGCAGGAGGTCAGTGGGGCAGTCATTTGGTCTGTATGGTGGCAGGAGGTCAGTGAGGCAGTCATATGGTGCGTATGGTGGCAGGAGGTCAATGGGGCAGTCATATGGTCAGTATTGCAGCAGGAGGTCAGTGGGGCAGTCATATGGTGTGTATGGAGGCAGGAGGTCTGTGGGGCAGTCATATAGTCTGTATGGTGGCAGGAGGTCAGTGGGGCAGTCATATGGTCTGCATGGCGGAGGGGTCTCTGCATGCACAGTGTATTGTGGAGGTAATGTATCCATTGTTCCCATATAATCTTATTTCCCCCTATTTATACTTGAGTGATGTATTATATATAAGGGATGCACTATATACACGGTGCAGACAGGATCGCTGAGCAGAAGAACGATTTATAAAAAATCACGGATTACACTTGTGCTTGCATCATTTTGTAATCAGTATCTTCTACCACCAGGTGGCGACATTGCACCGCCTAGGCACTCTCTAGTACAATGCAGTGGTGTGTTGCTGCCACCTAGTGTTTCTACACGGAATGTGGATTGTGTTTAATATATTACCGTGTATTTAATGTCAAAGCTGTTCTACAGGTCCCTCCCCTTTATGATGGCTCCTCCCCTTTGTAGAGGCTGCACACTTCCATTTATGCATAGGAATTATCAAACAATTTTGTCCTGTCACCAGTAGTTTACTTTCTTGTAGTTTATAACTGTTTTCCCCTTACCATCATGAAAGTCATTTTTGCAGGAGGTGGCAGGAGGTCAGTGGGGCAGTCATATGGTCTGTATGGTAGCAGGAGGTCAGTGGGGCAGTCATATGGTCTGTATGGTGGCTGGAGGTCAGTGGGGAAGTCATATGGTCTGTATGGTGGCAGGAGGTCAGTGGGGCAGTCACATTGTATGGTGGCAGGAGGTCAGTGGGGCAGTCATATGGTGTGTATGGTGGCAGGAGGTCAGTGGGGCAGTCATATGGTGTGTATGGTGGCAGGAGGTCAGTGGGGCAGTCATATGGTCTGTATGGTGGCAGGAGGTCAGTGGGGCAGTCATATGGTCTGTATGGTGGCAGGAGATCAGTGGGGCAGTCATAAGGTCTGTATGGTGGCAGGAGGTCAGTGGGGCAGTGATATGGTCTGCATGGTGGCAGGAGGTCAGTGGGGCAGTCATATGGTCAGTATTGCAGCAGGAGGTCAGTGGGGCAGTCATATGGTGTGTATGGTGGTAGGAGGTCAGTGCGGCAGTGATATGTTCTGTATGGTGGCAGGAGGTCAGTGCGGCAGTCATATGGTCTCTATGGTGGCAGGAGGTCAGTGGGGCAGTGATATGGGCTGTATGGTGGCAGGAGGTCAGTGGGGCAGTGATATGGGCTGTATGGTGGCAGGAGGTCAGTGGGGCAGTGATATGGGCTGTATGGTGGCAGGAGGTCAGTGGGGCAGTGATATGGGCTGTATGGTGGCAGGAGGTCAGTGGGGCAGTGATATGGGCTGTATGGTGGCGGGAGGTCAGTGGGGCAGTGATATGGGCTGTATGGTGTCAGGAGGTCAGTGGGGCAGTGATATGGGCTGTATGGTGGCAGGAGGTCAGTGGGGCAGTCCTATGGTCAGTATTGCAGCAGGATGTTAGTGGGGCAGTCATATGATCTGTATGGTGGCAGGAGGTCAGTGGGGCAGTCATATGGTCTGTATGGTGGCAGGAGGTCAGTGGGGCAGTCATATGGTCTGTATGGTGGCAGGAGGTCAGTGGGGCAGTCATATGGTGTGTATGGTGGCAGCTCGTCAGTGGGGCAGTCATATGGTGTGTATGGACGCAGGTCATCAATGTGGCTGTCATATGGTGTGTATGGTGGTTGGAGATCAGTGGGGCAGTCGTATGGTGTGTATGGTGGTTGGAGGTCAGTGGGGCAGTCATATTGTGTATATGGAGGCAGGAGGTCAGTGGGGCAGTCATATTGTGTATATGGAGGTAGGAGGTCAGTGGGGCAGTCATAAGGTCTGTATGGTGGCAGGAGGTCAGTGGGGCAGTCATATGATCTGTACTGTGGCAGGAGGTCAGTGGGGCAGTCATATGGTCTGTACAGCAGCAGGTCAATGGGGCTTACATATGGCCTGTTTGTTCGCAGGATGTCAGTGGGACAGTCATATGGTCTGTATGGTGGCAGGAGGTCAGTGTGGCAGTCATATGGTCTGTATGGTGGCAGGAGGTCAGTGGGGCAGTCATATGGTCTCTATGGTGGCAGGAGGTCAGTGGGGCAGTGATATGGTCTGCATGGTGGCAGGAGGTCAGTGGGGCACTCATATGGTCAGTATTGCAGCAGGAGGTCAGTGGGGCAGTCATATGGTGTGTTTGGTGGCAGGAGGTCAGTGCGGCAGTGATATGTTCTGTATGGTGGCAGGAGGTCAGTGCGGCAGTCATATGGTCTCTATGGTGGCAGGAGGTCAGTGCGGCAGTCATATGGTCTGTATGGTGGCCGGAGGTCAGTGGGGCAGTGATATGGTCTGTATGGTGGCAGGAGGTCAGTGGGGCAGTGATATGGGCTGTATGGTGGCAGGAGGTCAGTGGGGCAGTTATATGGGCTGTATGGTGGCAGGAGGTCAGTGGGGCAGTAATATGGGCTGTATGGTGGCAGGAGGTCAGTGGGGCAGTGATATGGGCTGTATGGTGGCAGGAGGTCAGTGGGGCAGTGATATGGGCTGTATGGTGGCAGGAGGTCAGTGGGGCAGTCATATGGTCAGTATTGCAGCAGGAGGTCAGTGGGGCAGTCATATGGTCATTATTGTAGCAGGAGGTCAGTGTGGCAGTCATATGGTCTGTATGGTGGCAGGAGGTCAGTGGGGCAGTCCTATGGTCAGTATTGCAGCAGGAGGTCAGTGGGGCAGTCATATGGTCATTATTGTAGCAGGAGGTCAGTGGGGCAATCATATGATCTGTATGGTGGCAGGAGGTCAGTGGGGCAGTCATATGGTCTGTATGGTGGCAGGAGGTCAGTGGGGCAGTCATATGGTCTGTATGGTGGCAGGAGGTCAGTGGGGCAGTCATATGGTGTGTATGGTGGCAGGAGGTCAGTGGGGCAGTCATATGGTCTGTATGGTGGCAGGAGGTCAGTGGGGCAGTCATATGGTCTGTATGGTGGCAGGAGGTCAGTGGGGCAGTCGTGTGGTCTGTATGGTGGCAGAAGGTCAGTGGGGCAGTCATATGGTCTGTATGGTGGCAGGAGGTCAGTGGCGCAGTCATATGGTCAGTATTGCAGCAGGAGGTCAGTGGGGCAGTCATATGGTCTGTATGGTGGCAGGAGGTCAGTGGGGGAGTCATATGGTCAGTATTGCAGCAGGAGGTCAGTGGGGCAGTCATATGGTCTGAATGGTGGCAGGAGGTCAGTGGGGCAGTCATATGGTCAGTATTGCAGCAGGAGGTCAGTGGGGCAGTGATATGGTGTGTATGGTGGCAGGAGGTCAGTGGGGCAGGCATATGGTCTGTATGGTGGCAGGAGGTCAGTGGGGCAGTCATATGGTGTGTATGGTGGCAGGAGGTCAGTGGGGCAGTCATATGGTCAGTATTGTAGCAGGAGGTCAGTGCGGCAATCATATGGTCAGTATTGCAGCAGGAGGCAAACGAGGCAGTCATATGGTCTGTATGGTGGCAGGAGGTCAGTGGGGCAGTCATATGGTTAGTATTGCAGGAGGAGGCAAACGAGGCAGTCATATGGTCTGTATGGTGGCAGGAGGTTAGTGGGGCAGTCATATGGTCAGTATTGCAGCAGGAGGTCAGTAGGGCAGTCATATGGTCTGTATGGTGGCGGGAGGTCAGTGGGGTGGGCATATGGTCTGTATGGTGGCAGGAGATCAATGGGCCAGTGATATGGTCTGTATGGTGGCAGGAGGTCAGTCGGGCAATCATATGGTCAGTATTGCAGCAGGAGGTCAGTGGGGCAGTCATATGGTGTGTATGGTGGCAGGAGGTCTGTGGGGCCGTCATATGGTCTGCATGGCGGAGGGGTCTCTGCATGCACAGTGTATTGTGGAGGTAAGGTATCCATTGTTCCCATATAATCTTATTTCCCCCTATTTATACTTGAGTGATGTATTATATATAAGGGATGCACTATATACACGGTGCAGACAGGATCGCTGAGCAGAAGAACGATTTATAAAAAATCACTGATTACACTTGTGTTTGTATTAGTTTGTAATCAGTATCTAATACCACTAGGTGGCGACATTGCACTACTAAGGCTCTCACTAGTACAATGCAATGGTGTGTTGCTGCCACCTAGTGTTTCTACACGGATTGTGGATTGTGTTTAATATATTACCGTGTATTTAATGTCAAAGCTGTTCTACAGGTCCCTCCCCTTTATGATGGCTCCTCCCCTTTGTAGAGGCTGCACACCTCCATTTATGCATAGGAATTATCAAACAATTTTGTCCTGTCACCAGTAGTTTACTTTCTTGTAGTTTATAACTGTTTTCCCCTTACCATCATGAAAGTCATTGTTGCAGGAGGTGGCAGGAGGTCAGTGGGGCAGTCATATGGTCTGTATGGTAGCAGGAGGTCAGTGGGGCAGTCATATGGTCTGTATGGTGGCGGGAGGTCAGTGGGGCAGTCATATGGTCTGTATGGTGGCAGGAGGTCAGTGGGGCAGTCACATTGTATGGTGGCAGGAGGTCAGTGGGGCAGTCATATGGTCTGTATGGTGGCAGGAGGTCAGTGGGGCAGTCATATGGTGTGTATGGTGGCAGGAGGTCAGTGGGGCAGTCATATGGTCTGTATGGTGGCAGGAGGTCAGTGGGGCAGTCATATGGTCTGTATGGTGGCAGGAGGTCAGTGGGGCAGTCATAAGGTCTGTATGGTGGCAGGAGGTCAGTGGGGCAGTCATATGGTCTGTACTGTGGCAGGAGGTCAGTGGGGCAGTCATATGGTCTGTACAGCAGCAGGTCAATGGGGCTTACATATGGCCTGTTTGTTCGCAGGAGGTCAGTGGGACAGTCATATGGTCTGTATAGTGGCAGGAGGTCAGTGCGGCAGTCATATGGTCTCTATGGTGGCAGGAGGTCAGTGGGGCAGTGATATGGTCTGTATGGTGGCAGGAGGTCAGTGGGGCAGTGATATGGGCTGTATGGTGGCAGGAGGTCAGTGGGGCAGTGATATGGGCTGTATGGTGGCAGGAGGTCAGTGGGGCAGTCATATGGTCTGTATGGTGGCAGGAGGTCAGTGGGGCAGTCATATGGTCTCTATGGTGGCAGGAGGTCAGTGGGGCAGTGATATGGTCTGCATGGTGTCAGGAGGTCAGTGGGGCAGTCATATGGTCAGTATTGCAGCAGGAGGTCAGTGGGGCAGTCATATGGTGTGTATGGTGGCAGGAGGTCAGTGCGGCAGTGATATGTTCTGTATGGTGGCAGGAGGTCAGTGCGGCAGTCATATGGTCTCTATGGTGGCAGGAGGTCAGTGGGGCAGTGATATGGTCTGTATGGTGGCAGGAGGTCAGTGGGGCAGTGATATGGGCTGTATGGTGGCAGGAGGTCAGTGGGGCAGTGATAGGGGTCAATCAATATTAATCAATAACCTAACATAAGAAAGATAAGGAAACAGTGTAATAAATGTGACATTAGTTATTTGGTTACATAATGTTATGTATTATATGTAAAACATTCCGGAAGTTGCTAGTAGAATTTGGATATAGAATCATATGTAAAAAGGTATATTCAAGCGTTTATTTGAATATTGATTTTAAAATACTAAATGTATGATTAATTAGATTTTATTCAGCTATCTTACTGAATACCAACTTACCAACTTTGTGCTGACTCCCAGTAGGTGGCTGGACCAGTTTTGTCTATGTGAAAAGTAGAAACAATGTCCCCTCTTTTGATGTGCAAATTGCTGATGAACTTTGAAGATTACAGTTCTTCCCAAACAAGAAATGTAATTAACAAAACCTGTATTATCACACTGTAACTGTTTCCATGTCTACTTCAAACAGTTTTGTTGATACCTTTTGTTTAGAAAAGCTTGTTTATTTACAGTTGCCAAAAGTACTTTGTAACCAGGCATCAGGTAACATTTGGAAACGCCTTCTTTACAACTTGCATATAAACTAGCAATGTACAACAATAAACAGAATTCATTCTGATTTACTAAGTCTGTGTATAGTGGGTCATTATGGTTCTCAACTATGAGTACTCTATATAATATTTCCTCTTAATTTGGATACAGGCAACATTCGCATTACGGTCTGCGTTCCAGACCCCCCACAGTTTATTTGGCGCCCAACGTGGGGCAGAAGCTAACTCCTTACCTGCAGCCGATACCTGACGACACTACCTGCCGACCAGCCGGACGAGAGGCCACGGGACCCCAGATCTACAAAACACCGGTATACGGTAAGCTCTTGACTTACCACTCAAGCTCTGGGCTCTCCTGACTTCAAGTCTCGTGTCGACAGGGGGTGAGTTGCTGTATGTTATATAGGACGCTTCTGCCTGTTATTTACGGTGTTCTTAGTAACCGTGCTAGACGGAAGAACCCTTGTGTGTATATTGCCATGTTGCCTGTAGTAATTGTTGAAATCTGTACGTTGATAGTCTGTGTCATGTTAGCCATAATTTGCTTTTACTGAGTCTGTTATAATATCACCAGAAATCCCCTAACCCCCCCCTTAAGGAGTCCGTAAAACTATTCCAGGACCAGGGACCAGGGGTCCTTAGTTTACTAGGTGATATCAGGTCCTGTTTACTTAGTGATGAATAGTGGGAAATAAAATAAATAGTTATCCTGCCAGTTTCGGACTTGGCAGAAGGGACCGCCAGATTTATCTGAGGAAAGCCGTATGCATCCTCAATGCTGTGTTACAGTGGTAAATCAAGAGGTAAGTCCATAAGAGAAAGGGAAGGGGGAGACGTACGATAAAATATAGAAAGATAGGACTTAGAAAAGCGGGAACCTTTAACTATGAGTTCTGGCAATAGTACGGGAAAAAGCATATGAAAGATATCAGAGACGCCGGTTTAGATAAAGGAACAGACAATATGGGAAACGTACAGGGCAAGTAGTATGCCTATATGGAAATCAGCTAGAGAAATAGTAAAAGACTGCACAGAAAATAGTGAAACACAATTGTTTTATGTGTGTGAAAGAATACAAAATAATAAGCCTCTTGGTGTACATAAACCGCCAGCCATTGTCCATACTGCTGGTAAAGAGGATAAGGTGTGAAAGATAGCTAAAGAAATTGGCAAATGAATATTGGTCCCCATCCCACTTATTAGGGTCCCAATCAACTACAGTATGAACCTTTTATAGTGTCTTACTCTCTATAAAGCGTAATTTGAACTAAGTCTTGCTCCTTGCAGCAATACATTAATAGCGCTGTGAACAGGATTACGCAGAGAGTAATACACTAGTTTGTTTTTAAGGAAAATTTTGATAAACTGATATTTGAAGAATTTCTTGTGATAATCTGGCATAGTGTGAAAATGTCGCTGTTTAAGAAAATCCGAAATAGTACGAAAATGTCGGTAGCTAAGAACAAAGACGTGTCCGATGAATTGTTAATTATGCCAGGGTGGAATAAAGCCCCCTATAATATATTGGCCGCTGAATGGTCGCAGGGTGGTGAATATCAGTATGTGGGTAGAAATGGGCATAAGTTGTATTGTGTTTGTCATTGGGTAGCCTATTCTGAGCGAATTGTGTAAAAACCGCGGTACTAAGAGTTTTTCTTATCTATACATAATTCGCTCATTATTGGAAGTCTGGTGTACAGTAAATACAATCCCAATTTCTACTTCACATACTATCAGTCCGTATAGGAATGAATAAAACCCCCCTTAGTGAGTGTGAATTTGCAGTTTAGAAGATGTTTACAGGCGGTGGAACCAGTTATACAGCTATTTGTCTGGAGAAGTTTCTGTGTTCTATAGAAGATAAGATACATTTCAAAGGGTGGGGAGTACTGGGCTTTAGAAGACCTACTTGTCTTTGCAAAGAAATGTGAATTAAGAATTGGTTATATTTGGCTACATAGGAAGTATGTTGTATTGTATATATATATATATATATATATATATGTATATATATATACTGTTCAATAGCTAAAAATGAAATGAGAAAAGAATTCAAGACACAGGTATATAATGTTCTCTCATTGTGGGGTCATTTCCCTCTTCAACCTTCACCCCCTCCTTCATCTCAATTCCAACCGTCTCCTCCCCCCCACCCTATGCCAAGTCATCCACTCCAAGGTCAAACATTGGACTGGAGGGATGGACCTGCTGGCATTGTGGACAACAGAACCCGGATTGGAGAGAGAGCTGCCCTGCTTGCGGAGCTCCTCGGTGCAAACCGGTTATGCCTATGCTCACTAGATCCTAGGCTAGTGAGTGGAAGCATGAGGACAAGAAAGAGATGCAGGGAGCGGAGGGTGATATAGAAGCAGATGTAAAACAGGGAAGGCAGTGGGAACTATAATCTAAAATTATGTGAAAGACTATTGTGGCACAGATTGGGATAAAAATAAACATAAGAGAATTAGTAGAGACGAGGGAAATAAGCAGGGTTGGGAAGTACCGACACTTTTAGACAAGTGAGGAAGTACTGACACTTAAAAAGTAGTAACTGACATGCAAATGTTTTTGTCTTTATGTGTGTGTATTAATGAAGGGCCCGTATGAGAGTTAGATTGTGTTATATGGTGTATACTGTCCGGTGGCTAGAAACTAAATGAGGCAAGAAAGACCAAACGCTGAGCCAGACCACAGGGGGTGGAGCTAGGTGATGTAAGGAGATGGGAGGGAAGAACAATAGGAAGAGGTGTTCTTCCACCCTCAACACAGACCAGCCTAGGAGAGAAGTATACGTCTAGTAATTACTAATAATTAATGCTGTTTGAAGTCTGAATGTTTTAGTTGCTTATTAATATCTTAGCTATTGTTTCGTAGAGATAAAATTCAGTGTCATAGAAAGGAAGAAAGACGCTGATGAAATAAGAAACTTGTAATGAATTATGTGAATTATACCGTCTTAAAAATAGAGAACATAGGGATTTTAAGATATATATATATATATATTTTTGCTTTTTGTGTAAATGTCAGTTCTGTGATTGGTTGGACGTCTATATCACTGCTAAATGCTGTTAGTACTGCACTGTCTCTGAAAGAATGTTCTGTAGGAGAGACATGCAAACGACCAGCATCGAAGGAGTGGAGCTAGATAATGTAAAAGTAGGTAATGTTTCATCCTTCTTTTGTCTACAAAGGAGGGGGTGAGGAGCTTGGGCAGTTAGGAAATTTTTTTCTTCTCAAATTTGATGAGACATTGCAGGCAGGATCAGATTAATAATGAATTTGCTTAAAGAATATCATATTCCAATATGAATACATGTTTGTGGATTATTCTGCCTTGTTGTAATTCATGTCTGTTATTTGTACTAATATCTTACAAGCCTTATCTGCATCCATCAAATTTTCACCGGATGGATCGGTACGGGTTGAGACCTCAAGTGACAGTTCAGAGGAGGTTTTGTAAACTAACTGCTCTCTTGGTAGATCCGGCTCATGTATTTGTCTTGATAGCCACTGCAGAAACTCAGCTTTCCGCAGGTCCTGACAAATAGTAAGCCACTCCAAGACAAACTCCAATTCCTGAGTCATTGCTTAGCCCAAGGAACTGGATATCTGACATAGGTGATCCAGGTATTGCAGGTCAGCAATTTCTAAATTTTTAATTTTAAATTTTTTTTGCTACAAGGTTCTGATCTATTTTAAATAGAATACCAGCCTGATTGTCTAGCAGTAATTGGTGCAAAGGGTTTCAGGAGTGCCGATTCAGCTGGCAGAAACTGAACCACTAGAGGTAATGTTTAAAGGGTCACGATGCCTCATGCGCTTCCTTGTGCTGGAAAGTCCTGAAAGCATATTGGGAACCGAAATGATGGGATCCTTGGGATCTTGTATCGAACTTCACTCGTCCGGTGAGGCTCGTATACACCCCAGGTCTGAAAGTCACCCGACCTTCGGTCGGATGGCAGCAGACCTAGCGACACCTCTACCTGTCTTCACTTTTACGCACGCAGAGAAACAAGTTCTTAGTGTCGTTCCTTTGAGCCTTTGGGCTACCAGTCAGACGGACCTCGACAGACTGTCTGTATTTGTTTGTATTTAATTTCAGAGGAAAGCAGTACTGTTGGATAGTGCTGCCACAAGGGGCACAGTATAGCCCAATACCAGTTCACCAGATTCATGAAACTGGTATTAGACGCCTGGCCAATTCCCGAGGGCACCGCCCTCTTGTAATATGTTGATGATTTGTTTTTTATTTTCTTTTATGTACTGCTGACACAAATAGTTACCTCAATGCATCACTAAGCCTTTTGTGTTTCCTCCATCAGAGTAGAATGGCTGCAAAGCCAGCAAAGAGAAACTTCTTAGATCACACCATGGTGATCTACACCCCACATGACATACATGGTATCCTGACACAGGTAAGCCGTAGACATCTGTCTCTTGCTAGACGGATCAAAATGGAACTTGCATTTACACTCTTCATCCAATGTCTCCTTTCAATGTTGCACCACTTTGAATCTGGCCACCTTATTGCCATTAGGTGACACTGATTCAAATGGGGGAGTAAGTACAGAGGACCAGCTTTTTGCAAATCCTCTGACTGATGAAGAGGAGGCCTTTTGACGCAGAACACCAGCATGATTGTGACAGCTGGGTTCGCACATGTCACTGACAAACCCCTCCTAAACCCCCACCTTGAAATGTTTGTGGATGGATCTAGATACCTGAATGACGAAGGAAGGTTTGTAACAGGTTTTGAAGTAGTCACACTGAATGAGATGCTTGTACAAAAACCACTGCCGCCACACATGTCAGCGCAGGAAATGAGGCCTGTACGATTGAAAAATATACCACTACTAATATCTACACTGATTCCAGGTACGCCTTTGGTACTGCACACGATTATGGACCCATCTGGCGGTCCAGGAGCTTTCTCACGGCACAAGGCAAGCCCATTAAGCTATCATGTTGCCAGGACAGGTGGCCATAATAAAGGTTAAAGCACACACGCAGGGGCAGTCACCAGAGAACAGGGGGATAGGGCAGCCAAGGCTGCAGCTCTCCTAGGACAGGACGCAAGACCCCTTGTGCTGTAAGTTGGATCTTGGTCCCACCACTCTTGTTGATTTGGGATTTGGAAACCTACGGGACGTAGATGATGTACCAGCGGCTGCCTACACCCACCTTGCCGTCCTAGCTCACGGGAAAGTGCATGCCTCTCGGAATGCCATGGTTTCTGTTATGGACAAGGTATGGTATGCTCCAGGGTTGGACAGGTTGGCGAAGGCATATGTGAAGGCATGTGAAGTGACCACTGTATCCTATTCAGAGATTACAAATCGATTACATCCAGCTTCCCAAATCAGGCAGGTATGAGTACGTCCTTGTGTGCGTGGACCTGTTCAAAGCCATCGCACAATGTACAGTGGCTAAACTTGTGTCAGAACTTGTATGTAGATTTGGGGTACTAGAGACAATTGAGAGTGACAGAGGTACACAATTTACAGGTTAAGTGATGCGAGAGGTGATGTCAGCCTTGGGGTGGAACAAGCGTTTTACACTCCATACCACCCGCAGAGTTTAGACAAAGTTGAAAGAACTGAAATGATATGCTTAAGTTAAAAGAAGTGTTGTTTGGCTCTATGCCAAGATTAGGCCTGTACCATCCACAGGCCCTACAGCGGGGGTGTGATAAGGTTATTGAATATGTACAAGAACTATGTCGTAAACTGAAAATAACACCCGATCTAGTATTTTCCCCAATTCCAGACCCTGACAACCTAGAGGGGACTCATTTCTTGCCACCTGGAGATTGGGTGGTCGCAAAAAGACACGTAGTAAAGGCCTTGGACCCAAGGTTTGACGACCATACCAAGTTCTGTTGTCAACGCCTACTTCTGTAAAAGTGGATACATGCCTCCCACTGCAAGAAAGTTCCCGAGCCAGAGGAAAAGTGATGGGTGGGATCCCGGCGTTGTTTGGGTGGGGGAGGTAATGGACATTTTGATTTTGACTTCTGCATTTGTCTTATTGGACTGTCTTCTTATTGGGAAACACCACTACGAACGATCCACATGGACAAGCGATGGACTGGATGGGCAAATATTTCCCACACGTGTATGCCCAACCTCAGGAGTGGAGAGGACATTTTGCGGACTTTTCTATTATCTGTCCCCACTCCTGTAGAGACTCTTCGAGACATACGCTCAATAGTTCACAATGATAGTGATGAAGTAGATGACAATGTTGTTCAGGAAAACACCTTCCTTAATTTATTTGAATATTGTCCCCATTGCGATACCATTGAATATACACATTGGATGAATATAACTCGGTTTTAGGTGAGAAATGTTGCGTTGGCTGAAGAATGTTGTAATTTTACTTGTGACTCTAATGAAATCGGGAAATGCCAACGAATTAAGGCAACAGAAGTAACAACTACTCTGCAATCGTCCGACTAGTATAATCTTATGTGTATATATATATATATTGCAATTAAGGTAATAATTTTATGACTGAATGCCGATTTTCTACACCCCTTTAAGTGTCTAATATGACGATGACGATATTGATGTTGATAAATCTAAGATTACTGTATTGTAAACTTGATTGACTTGCAATATTTGATATTATGTCTTCATATCTTGATGGACATAGAGTGCACCATTCCTACCTGGGAACCCGGCACCTATGGGTGACAGAACCAGGAGATAATGGTGGCTCTGATGTCCAAATGGGGGAATGATAGGGGTCAATCAATATTAATCAATAACCTAACATAAGAAAGATAAGGAAACAGTGTAATAAATGTGACATTAGTTATTTGGTTACATAATGTTATGTATTATATGTAAAACATTCCGGAAGTTGCTAGTAGAATTTGGATATAGAATCATATGTAAAAAGGTATATTCAAGCGTTTATTTGAATATTGATTTTAAAATACTAAATGTATGATTAATTAGATTTTATTCAGCTATCTTACTGAATACCAACTTACCAACTTTGTGCTGACTCCCAGTAGGTGGCTGGACCAGTTTTGTCTATGTGAAAAGTAGAAACAATGTCCCCTCTTTTGATGTGCAAATTGCTGATGAACTTTGAAGATTACAGTTCTTCCCAAACAAGAAATGTAATTAACAAAACCTGTATTATCACACTGTAACTGTTTCCATGTCTACTTCAAACAGTTTTGTTGATACCTTTTGTTTAGAAAAGCTTGTTTATTTACAGTTGCCAAAAGTACTTTGTAACCAGGCATCAGGTAACATTTGGAAACGCCTTCTTTACAACTTGCATATAAACTAGCAATGTACAACAATAAACAGAATTCATTCTGATTTACTAAGTCTGTGTATAGTGGGTCATTATGGTTCTCAACTATGAGTACTCTATATAATATTTCCTCTTAATTTGGATACAGGCAACATTCGCATTACGGTCTGCGTTCCAGACCCCCCACAGCAGTGATATGGGCTGTATGGTGGCAGGAGGTCAGTGGGGCAGTGATATGGGCTGTATGGTGGCAGGAGGTCAGTGGGGCAGTGATATGGGCTGTATGGTGGCAGGAGGTCAGTGGGGCAGTGATATGGGCTGTATGGTGGCAGGAGGTCAGTGGGGCAGTCATAGGGTCATTATTGCAGCAGGAGGTCAGTGGGGCAGTCATATGGTCTGTATGGTGGCAGGAGGTCAGTGGGGCAGTCCTATGGTCAGTATTGCAGCAGGAGGTTAGTGGGGCAGTCATATGATCTGTATGGTGGCAGGAGGTCAGTGGGGCAGTCATATGGTCTGTATGGTGGCAGGAGGTCAGTGGGGCAGTCATATGGTCTGTATGGTGGCAGGAGGTCAGTGGGGCAGTCATATGGTGTGTATGGTGGCAGCTCGTCAGTGTGGCAGTCATATGGTGTGTATGGACGCAGGTCATCAATGTGGCTGTCATATGGTGTGTATGGTGGTTGGAGATCAGTGGGGCAGTCGTATGGTGTGTATGGTGGTTGGAGGTCAGTGGGGCAGTCATATTGTGTATATGGAGGCAGGAGGTCAGTGGGGCAGTCATATTGTGTATATGGAGGCAGGAGGTCAGTGGGGCTGTCATATGGTGTGTATGGAGGCAGGAGGTCAGTGGGGCAGTCATACGGTGTGTATGGAGGCAGAATGTCAGTGGGGCAGTCATATGGTCTTTATGGTGCCAGGAGGTCAGTGGGCCAGTCGTATGGTCTGTATGGTGGCAGGAGGTCAGTGGGGCAGTCATATGGTCAGTATTGCAGCAGGAGGTCAGTGGGGCAGTTATATGGTCTGTATGGTGGCAGGAGGTCAGTGGGGCAGGCATATGGTCTGTATGGTGGCAGGAGGTCAGTGGGGCAGTCATATGGTGTGCATGGTGGCAAAAGTTCAATGGGGCAGTGATATGGTCTCTATGGTGGCAGGAGGTCAGTGGGGCAGTCATATGGTCTGTATGGTGGCAGGAGGTCAGTGGGGCAGTCATATGGTCTGTATGGTGGCAGGAGGTCAGTGGGGCAGTCATATGGTCTGTACGGTGGCAGGAGGTCAGTGGGGCAGTCATATGGTCTGTACTGTGGCAGGAGGTCAGTGGGGCAGTCATATGGCCTGTATGGTGGCAGGAGGTCAGTGCGGCAGTCATATGTTGTGTATGGTGGCAGGAGGTCAGTGGGGCAGTCATATGGTCAGTATTGCAGCTGGAGGTCAGTGGGGCAGTCATATGGTCAGTATTGCAGCAGGAGGTCAGTGGGGCAGTCATATGGTCTATATGGTGGCATGAGGTCAGTGGGGCAGGCATAAGGTCTGTATGGTGGCAAAAGATCAATGGGGCAGTGATATGGTCTGTATGGTGGCAGGAGGTCAGTGGGGCAGGCATATGGTCTGTATGGTGGCAGGAGGTCAGTGGGGCAGTCATATGGTCTGTACGGTGGCAGGAGGTCAGTGGGGCAGTCATATGGTCTGTACTGTGGCAGGAGGTCAGTGGGGCAGTCATATGGCCTGTATGGTGGCAGGAGGTCAGTGGGGCAGTCATATGGTCTGTATGGTGGCAGGAGGTCAGTGGGGCAGTCATACGGTGTGTATGGAGGCAGAATGTCAGTGGGGCAGTCATATGGTCTTTATGGTGCCAGGAGGTCAGTGGGCCAGTCGTATGGTCTGTATGGTGGCAGGAGGTCAGTGGGGCAGTCATATGGTCTGTATGGTGGCAGGAGGTCAGTGGCGCAGTCATATGGTCAGTATTGCAGCAGGAGGTCAGTGGGGCAGTGATATGGTCTGTATGGTGGCAGGAGGTCAGTGTGGCAGTCATATGGTCAGTATTGCAGCAGGAGGTCTGTGGGGCAGTGATATGATCTGTATGGTGGCAGGAGGTCAGTGGGGCAGTCATACGGTGTGTATGGAGGCAGAATGTCAGTGGGGCAGTCATATGGTCTTTATGGTGCCAGGAGGTCAGTGGGCCAATCGTGTGGTCTGTATGGTGGCAGGAGGTCAGTGGCGCAGTCATATGGTCAGTATTGCAGCAGGAGGTCAGTGGGGCAGTCATATGGTCTGTATGGTGGCAGGAGGTCAGTGGGGCAGTCATATGGTGTGTATAGTGGCAGGAGGTCAGTTGGGCAGTCATATGGTCTGTATTGCAGCTGGAGGTCAGTGGGGCAGTCATATGGTCAGTATTGCAGCAGGAGGTCAGTGGGGCAGTCATATGGTCTATATGGTGGCATGAGGTCAGTGGGGCAGTCATATGGTCTGTACTGTGGCAGGAGGTCAGTGGGGCAGTCATATGGTCTGTATGGTGGCAGTAGGTCAGTGGGGCAGTCATATGGTCTGTATGGTGGCAGGAGGTCAATGGGGCAGTCATATGGTCTGTATGGTGGCAGGAGGTCAGTGGGGCAGTCATATGGTGTGTATAGTGGCAGGAGGTCAGTTGGGCAGTCATATGGTCTGTATTGCAGCTGGAGGTCAGTGGGGCAGTCATATGGTCAGTATTGCAGCAGGAGGTCAGTGGGGCAGTCATATGGTCTATATGGTGGCATGAGGTCAGTGGGGCAGGCATATGGTCTGTATGGTGGCAAAAGATCAATGGGGCAGTGATATGGTCTGTATGGTGGCAGGAGGTCAGTGGGGCAGGCATATGGTCTGTATGGTGGCAGGAGGTCAGTGGGGCAGTCATATGGTGTGCATGGTGGCAAAAGTTCAATGGGGCAGTCATATGGTCTCTATGGTGGCAGGAGGTCAGTGGGGCAGTCATGTGGTCTGTATGGTGGCAGGAGGTCAGTGGGGCAGTCATTTGGTCTGTATGGTGGCAGGAGGTCAGTGGGGCAGTCATATGGTCTGTACGGTGGCAGGAGGTCAGTGGCGCAGTCATATGGTCAGTATTGCAGCAGGAGGTCAGTGGGGCAGTGATATGGTCTGTATGGTGGCAGGAGGTCAGTGGGGCAGTCATATGGTCAGTATTGCAGCAGGAGGTCTGTGGGGCAGTGATATGATCTGTATGGTGGCAGGAGGTCAGTGGGGCAGTCATACGGTGTGTATGGAGGCAGAATGTCAGTGGGGCAGTCATATGGTCTTTATTGTGCCAGGAGGTCAGTGGGCCAATCGTGTGGTCTGTATGGTGGCAGAAGGTCAGTGGGGCAGTCATATGGTCTGTATGGTGGCAGGAGGTCAGTGGCGCAGTCATATGGTCAGTATTGCAGCAGGAGGTCAGTGGGGCAGTCATATGGTCTGTATGGTGGCAGGAGGTCAGTGGGGCAGTCATATGGTGTGTATAGTGGCAGGAGGTCAGTTGGGCAGTCATATGGTCTGTATTGCAGCTGGAGGTCAGTGGGCCAGTCATATGGTCAGTATTGCAGCAGGAGGTCAGTGGGGCAGTCATATGGTCTATATGGTGGCATGAGGTCAGTGGGGCAGTCATATGGTCTGTACTGTGGCAGGAGGTCAGTGGGGCAGTCATATGGTCTGTATGGTGGCAGTAGGTCAGTGGGGCCGTCATATGGTCTGTATGGTGGCAGGAGGTAAATGGGGCAGTCATATGGTCTGTATGGTGGCAGGAGGTCAGTGGGGCAGTCATATGGTGTGTATAGTGGCAGGAGGTCAGTTGGGCAGTCATATGGTCTGTATTGCAGCTGGAGGTCAGTGGGGCAGTCATATGGTCAGTATTGCAGCAGGAGGTCAGTGGGGCAGTCATATGGTCTATATGGTGGCATGAGGTCAGTGGGGCAGGCATATGGTCTGTATGGTGGCAAAAGATCAATGGGGCAGTGATATGGTCTGTATGGTGGCAGGAGGTCAGTGGGGCAGGCATATGGTCTGTATGGTGGCAGGAGGTCAGTGGGGCAGTCATATGGTGTGCATGGTGGCAAAAGTTCAATGGGGCAGTCATATGGTCTCTATGGTGGCAGGAGGTCAGTGGGGCAGTCATATGGTCTGTATGGTGGCAGGAGGTCAGTGGGGCAGTCATATGGTCTGTATGGTGGCAGGAGGTCAGTGGGGCAGTCATATGGTCTGTACGGTGGCAGGAGGTCAGTGGGGCAGTCATATGGTCTGTACTGTGGCAGGAGGTCAGTGGGGCAGTCATATGGTCTGTACTGTGGCAGGAGGTCAGTGGGGCAGTCATATGGCCTGTATGGTGGCAGGAGGTCAGTGCGGCAGTCATATGGTGTGTATGGTGGCAGGAGGTCAGTGGGGCAGTCATATGGTCAGTATTGCAGCTGGAGGTCAGTGGGGCAGTCATATGGTCAGTATTGCAGCAGGAGGTCAGTGGGGCAGTCATATGGTCTATATGGTGGCATGAGGTCAGTGGGGCAGGCATATGGTCTGTATGGTGGCAAAAGATCAATGGGGCAGTGATATGGTCTGTATGGTGGCAGGAGGTCAGTGGGGCAGGCATATGGTCTGTATGGTGGCAGGAGGTCAGTGGGGCAGTCATATGGTCTGTACGGTGGCAGGAGGTCAGTGGGGCAGTCATATGGTCTGTACTGTGGCAGGAGGTCAGTGGGGCAGTCATATGGTCTGTATGGTGGCAGGAGGTCAGTGGGGCAGTCATATGGTCAGTATTGCAGCAGGAGGTCTGTGGGGCAGTGATATGATCTGTATGGTGGCAGGAGGTCAGTGGGGCAGTCATACGGTGTGTATGGAGGCAGAATGTCAGTGGGGCAGTCATATGGTCTTTATGGTGCCAGGAGGTCAGTGGGCCAATCCTGTGGTCTGTATGGTGGCAGAAGGTCAGTGGGGCAGTCATATGGTCTGTATGGTGGCAGGAGGTCAGTGGCGCAGTCATATGGTCAGTATTGCAGCAGGAGGTCAGTGGGGCAGTCATATGGTCTGTATGGTGGCAGGAGGTCAGTGGGGCAGTCATATGGTCTGTATGGTGGCAGGAGGTCAGTGGGGGAGTCATATGGTCAGTATTGCAGCAGGAGGTCAGTGGGGCAGTCATATGGTCTGAATGGTGGCAGGAGGTCAGTGGGGCAGTCATATGGTCAGTATTGCAGCAGGAGGTCAGTGGGGCAGTGATATGGTGTGTATGGTGGCAGGAGGTCAGTGGGGCAGGCATATGGTCTGTATGGTGGCAGGAGGTCAGTGGGGCAGTCATATGGTGTGTATGGTGGCAGGAGATCAATGGGGCAGTGATATTGTCTGTATGGTGGCAGGAGGTCAGTGGGGCAGTCATATGGTCAGTATTGTAGCAGGAGGTCAGTGCGGCAATCATATGGTTAGTATTGCAGCAGGAGGCAAACGAGGCAGTCATATGGTCTGTATGGTGGCAGGAGGTCAGTGGGGCAGTCATATGGTTAGTATTGCAGCAGGAGGCAAACGAGGCAGTCATATGATCTGTATGGTGGCAGGAGGTCAGTGGGGCAGTCATATGGTCAGTATTGCAGCAGGAGGTCAGTAGGGCAGTCATATGGTCTGTATGGTTGCGGGAGGTCAGTGGGGCAGGCATATGGTCTGTATGGTGGCAGGAGATCAATGGGCCAGTGATATGGTCTGTATGGTGGCAGGAGGTCAGTGGGGCAATCATATGGTCAGTATTGCAGCAGGAGGTCAGTGGGGCAGTCATATGGTGTGTATGGTGGCAGGAGGTCAGTGGGGCAGTCATATGGTCTGTATGGTGGCAGGAGGTCAGTGGGGCGGGCATATGGTCTGTATGGTGGCAGGAGATCAATGGGCCAGTGATATGGTCTGTATGGTGGCAGGAGGTCAGTGGGGCAATCATATGGTCAGTATTGCAGCAGGAGGTCAGTGGGGCAGTCATATGGTGTGTATGGTGGCAGGAGGTCTGTGGGGCAGTCATATGGTCTGCATGGCGGAGGGGTCTCTGCATGCACAGTGTATTGTGGAGGTAAGGTATCCATTGTTCCCATATAATCTTATTTCCCCCTATTTATACTTGAGTGATGTATTACATATAAGGGATGCACTATATACACGGTGCAGACAGGATCGCTGAGCAGAAGAACGATTTATAAAAAATCACTGATTACACTTGTGTTTGTATTAGTTTGTAATCAGTATCTACTACCACTAGGTGGCGACATTGCACTACTAAGGCTCTCACTAGTACAATGCAATGGTGTGTTGCTGCCACCTAGTGTTTCTACACGGAATGTGGATTATGTTTAATATATTACCGTGTATTTAATGTCAAAGCTGTTCTACAGGTCCCTCCCCTTTATGATGGCTCCTCCCCTTTGTAGAGGCTGCACACCTCCATTTATGCATAGGAATTATCAAACAATTTTGTCCTGTCACCAGTAGTTTACTTTCTTGTAGTTTATAACTGTTTTCCCCTTACCATCATGAAAGTCATTTTTGCAGGAGGTGGCAGGAGGTCAGTGGGGCAGTCATATGGTCTGTATGGTGGCAGGAGGTCAGTGGGGCAGTCATATGGTCTGTATGGTGGCGGGAGGTCAGTGGGGCAGTCATATGGTCTGTATGGTGGCGGGAGGTCAGTGGGGCAGTCATATGGTCTGTATAGTAGCAGGAGGTCAGTGGGGCAGTCATATGGTCTGTATGGTGGCAGGAGGTCATTGGGGCAGTCATATGGTCTGTATGGTGGCAGGAGGTCAGTGGGGCAGTCATATGGTCTGTACTGTGGCAGGAGGTCAGTGGGGCAGTCATATGGTCTGTACAGTAGCAGGTCAATGGGGCTTACATATGGTCTGTTTGTTCGCAGGAGGTCAATGGGACAGTCATATGGTCTGTATGGTGGCAGGAGGTCAGTGGGGCAGTCATATGGTCTGTATGGTGGCAGGAGGTCAGTGGGGCAGTCATATGGTCTCTATGGTGGCAGGAGGTCAGTGGGGCAGTGATATGGTCTGCATGGTGGCAGGAGGTCAGTGGGGCAGTCATATGGTGTGTATGGTGGCAGGAGGTCAGTGGGCAGTCATATGGTCAGTATTGCAGCAGGAGGTCAGTGGGGCAGTCATATGGTCAGTATTGCAGCAGGAGGTCAGTGGGGCAGGCATATGGTCTGTATGGTGGCAGGAGGTCAGTGGGGCAGTCATATGGTCTGTATGGTGGCAGAAGATCAATGGGGCAGTGATATGGTCTGTATGTTGGCAAGAGGTCATTGGGGCAGTCTTATGGTCAGTATTGCAGCAGGAGGTCAGTGGGGCAGTCATATGGTGTGTATGGTGGCAGCTCGTCAGTGGGGCAGTCATATGGTGTGTATGGACGCAGGTCATCAATGTGGCTGTCATATGGTGTGTATGGTGGTTGGAGATCAGTGGGGCAGTCATATGGTGTGTATGGTGGTTGGAGGTCAGTGGGGCAGTCATATTGTGTATATGGAGGCAGGAGGTCAGTGGGGCAGTCTTATTGTGTATATGGAGGCAGGAGGTCAGTGGGGCAGTCATATGGTGTGTATGGAGGCAGGAGGTCAGTGGGGCAGTCATAAGGTCTGTTTGGTGGCAGGAGGTCAGTGGGGCAGTCATATGGTCTGTACTGTGGCAGGAGGTCAGTGGGGCAGTCATATGGTCTGTACAGCAGCAGGTCAATGGGGCGTACATATGGCCTGTTTGTTCGCAGGAGGTCAGTGGGACAGTCATATGGTCTGTATGGTGGCAGGAGGTCAGTGGGGCAGTCATATGGTCTGTATGGTGGCAGGACGTCAGTGGGGCAGTCATATGGTCTCTATGGTGGGAGGAGGTCAGTGGGGCAGTGATATGGTCTGTATGGTGGCAGGAGGTCAGTGGGGCAGTCATATGGTCTGTATGGTGGCAGGAGGTCAGTGGGGCACTCATATGGTCAGTATTGCAGCAGGAGGTCAGTGGGGCAGTCATATGGTGTGTATGGTGGCAGGAGGTCAGTGCGGCAGTGATATGTTCTGTATGGTGGCAGGAGGTCAGTGGGGCAGTGATATGGGCTGTATGGTGGCAGGAGGTCAGTGGGGCAGTCATATGGTCAGTATTGCAGCAGGAGGTCAGTGGGGCAGTCATATGGTCATTATTGTAGCAGGAGGTCAGTGTGGCAGTCATATGGTCTGTATGGTGGCAGGAGGTCAGTGGGGCAGTCCTATGGTCAGTATTGCAGCAGGAGGTTAGTGGGGCAGTCATATGATCTGTATGGTGGCAGGAGGTCAGTGGGGCAGTCATATGGTCTGTGTGGTGGCAGGAGGTCAGTGGGGCAGTCATATGGTCTGTATGGTGGCAGGAGGTCAGTGGGGCAGTCATATGGTGTGTATGGTGGCAGGAGGTCAGTGGGGCAGTCATATGGTGTGTATGGACGCAGGTCATTAATGTGGCTGTCATATGGTGTGTATGGTGGTTGGAGATCAGTGGGGCAGTCGTATGGTGTGTATGGTGGTTGGAGGTCAGTGGGGCAGTCATATTGTGTATATGGAGGCAGGAGGTCAGTGGGGCAGTCATATTGTGTATATGGAGGCTGGAGGTCAGTGGGGGAGTCATATGGTGTGTATGGAGGAAGGAGGTCAGTGGGGCAGTCATACGGTGAGTATGGTGGCAGAATGTCAGTGGGGCAGTCATATGGTCTTTATGGTGCCAGGAGGTCAATGGGCCAGTCGTATGGTCTGTATGGTGGCAGGAGGTCAGTGGCGCAGTCATATGGTCAGTATTGCAGCAGGAGGTCAGTGGGGCAGTTATATGGTCTGTATGGTGGCAGGATGTCAGTGGGGCAGTCATATGGTCAGTATTGCAGCAGGAAGTCTGTGGGGCAGTGATATGATCTGTATGGTGGCAGTAGGTCAGTGGGGCAGTCATATGGTCTGTATGGTGGCAGGAGGTCAGTGGGGCAGTGATATGGTCTGTATGGTGGCAGAAGGTCAGTGGGGCAGTCATATGGTCTGTATGGTGGCAGGAGGTCAGTGGGGCAGTGATATGGTCTGTATGGTGGCAGTAGGTCAGTGGGGCAGTCATATGGTCTGTATGGTGGCAGGAGGTCAATGGGGCAGTCATATGGTCTGTATGGTGGCAGGAGGTCAGTGGGGCAGTCATATGGTCTGTATTGCAGCTGGAGGTCAGTGGGGCAGTTATATGGTCAGTATTGCAGCAGGAGGTCAGTGGGGCAGTCATATGGTCTGTATGGTGGCATGAGGTCAGTGGGGCAGGCATATGGTCTGTATGGTGGCAAAAGATCAATGGGGCAGTGATATGGTCTGTATGGTGGCAGGAGGTCAGTGGGGCAGGCATATGGTCTGTATGGTGGCAGGAGGTCAGTGGGGCAGTCATATGGTGTGTATGGTGGCAAAAGTTCAATGGGGCAGTGATATGGTCTGTATGGTGGCAGGAGGTCAGTGGGGCAGTCATATGGTCTGTATGGTGGCAGGAGGTCAGTGGGGCAGTCATATGGTCTGTATGGTGGCAGGAGGTCAGTGGGGCAGTCATATGGTCTGTATGGTGGCAGGAGGTCAGTGGGGCAGTCATATGGTCTGTACGGTGGCAGGAGGTCAGTGGGGCAGTCATATGGCCTGTATGGTGGCAGGAGGTCAGTGGGGCAGTCATATGGTCTGTATGGTGGCAGGAGGTCAGTGGGGCAGTCATACGGTGTGTATGGAGGCAGAATGTCAGTGGGGCAGTCATATGGTCTTTATGGTGCCAGGAGGTCAGTGGGCCAGTCGTATGGTCTGTATGGTGGCAGGAGGTCAGTGGGGCAGTCATATGGTCTGTATGGTGGCAGGAGGTCAGTGGGGCAGTCCTATGGTCAGTATTGCAGCAGGAGGTTAGTGGGGCAGTCATATGATCTGTATGGTGGCAGGAGGTCAGTGGGGCAGTCATATGGTCTGTATGGTGGCAGGAGGTCAGTGGGGCAGTCATATGGTCTGTATGGTGGCAGGAGGTCAGTGGGGCAGTCATATGGTGTGTATGGTGGCAGCTCGTCAGTGGGGCAGTCATATGGTGTGTATGGACGCAGGTCATCAATGTGGCTGTCATATGGTGTGTATGGTGGTTGGAGATCAGTGGGGCAGTCGTATGGTGTGTATGGTGGTTGGAGGTCAGTGGGGCAGTGATATTGTGTATATGGAGGCAGGAGGTCAGTGGGGCAGTCATATTGTGTATATGGAGGCAGGAGGTCAGTGGGGCTGTCATATGGTGTGTATGGAGGCAGGAGGTCAGTGGGGCAGTCATACGGTGTGTATGGAGGCAGAATGTCAGTGGGGCAGTCATATGGTCTTTATGGTGCCAGGAGGTCAGTGGGCCAGTCGTATGGTCTGTATGGTGGCAGGAGGTCAGTGGGGCAGTCATATGGTCAGTATTGCAGCAGGAGGTCAGTGGGGCAGTTATATGGTCTGTATGGTGGCAGGAGGTCAGTGGGGCAGGCATATGGTCTGTATGGTGGCAGGAGGTCAGTGGGGCAGTCATATGGTGTGCATGGTGGCAAAAGTTCAATGGGGCAGTGATATGGTCTCTATCGTGGCAGGAGGTCAGTGGGGCAGTCATATGGTCTGTATGGTGGCAGGAGGTCAGTGGGGCAGTCATATGGTCTGTATGGTGGCAGGAGGTCAGTGGGGCAGTCATATGGTCTGTATGGTGGCAGGAGGTCAGTGGGGCAGTCATATGGTCTGTACGGTGGCAGGAGGTCAGTGGGGCAGTCATATGGTCTGTACTGTGGCAGGAGGTCAGTGGGGCAGTCATATGGCCTGTATGGTGGCAGGAGGTCAGTGCGGCAGTCATATGGTGTGTATGGTGGCAGGAGTTCAGTGGGGCAGTCATATGGTCAGTATTGCAGCTGGAGGTCAGTGGGGCAGTCATATGGTCAGTATTGCAGCAGGAGGTCAGTGGGGCAGTCATATGGTCTATATGGTGGCATGAGGTCAGTGGGGCAGGCATAAGGTCTGTATGGTGGCAAAAGATCAATGGGGCAGTGATATGGTCTGTATGGTGGCAGGAGGTCAGTGGGGCAGGCATATGGTCTATATGGTGGCATGAGGTCAGTGGGGCAGTCATATGGTCTGTACTGTGGCAGGAGATCAGTGGGGCAGTCATATGGTCTGTATGGTGGCAGTAGGTCAGTGGGGCAGTCATATGGTCTGTATGGTGGCAGGAGGTCAATGGGGCAGTCATATGGTCTGTATGGTGGCAGGAGGTCAGTGGGGCAGTCATATGGTGTGTATAGTGGCAGGAGGTCAGTTGGGCAGTCATATGGTCTGTATTGCAGCTGGAGGTCAGTGGGGCAGTCATATGGTCAGTATTGCAGCAGGAGGTCAGTGGGGCAGTCATATGGTCTATATGGTGGCATGAGGTCAGTGGGGCAGGCATATGGTCTGTATGGTGGCAAAAGATCAATGGGGCAGTGATATGGTCTGTATGGTGGCAGGAGGTCAGTGGGGCAGGCATATGGTCTGTATGGTGGCAGGAGGTCAGTGGGGCAGTCATATGGTGTGCATGGTGGCAAAAGTTCAATAGGGCAGTCATATGGTCTCTATGGTGGCAGGAGGTCAGTGGGGCAGTCATATGGTCTGTATGGTGGCAGGAGGTCAGTGGGGCAGTCATATGGTCTGTATGGTGGCAGGAGGTCAGTGGGGCAGTCATATGGTCTGTACGGTGGCAGGAGGTCAGTGGCGCAGTCATATGGTCAGTTTTGCAGCAGGAGGTCAGTGGGGCAGTGATATGGTCTGTATGGTGGCAGGAGGTCAGTGGGGCAGTCATATGGTCAGTATTGCAGCAGGAGGTCTGTGGGGCAGTGATATGATCTGTATGGTGGCAGGAGGTCAGTGGGGCAGTCATGCGGTGTGTATGGAGGCAGAATGTCAGTGGGGCAGTCATATGGTCTTTATGGTGGCAGGAGGTCAGTGGGGCAGTCATATGGTCTGTATGGTGGCAGGAGGTCAGTGGGGCAGTCATATGGTCTGTACGGTGGCAGGAGGTCAGTGGGGCAGTCATATGGCCTGTATGGTGGCAGGAGGTCAGTGGGGCAGTCATATGGTCTGTATGGTGGCAGGAGGTCAGTGGGGCAGTCATACGGTGTGTATGGAGGCAGAATGTCAGTGGGGCAGTCATATGGTCTTTATGGTGCCAGGAGGTCAGTGGGCCAGTCGTATGGTCTGTATGGTGGCAGGAGGTCAGTGGGGCAGTCATATGGTCTGTATGGTGGCAGGAGGTCAGTGGGGCAGTCCTATGGTCAGTATTGCAGCAGGAGGTTAGTGGGGCAGTCATATGATCTGTATGGTGGCAGGAGGTCAGTGGGGCAGTCATATGGTCTGTATGGTGGCAGGAGGTCAGTGGGGCAGTCATATGGTCTGTATGGTGGCAGGAGGTCAGTGGGGCAGTCATATGGTGTGTATGGTGGCAGCTCGTCAGTGGGGCAGTCATATGGTGTGTATGGACGCAGGTCATCAATGTGGCTGTCATATGGTGTGTATGGTGGTTGGAGATCAGTGGGGCAGTCGTATGGTGTGTATGGTGGTTGGAGGTCAGTGGGGCAGTCATATTGTGTATATGGAGGCAGGAGGTCAGTGGGGCAGTCATATTGTGTATATGGAGGCAGGAGGTCAGTGGGGCTGTCATATGGTGTGTATGGAGGCAGGAGGTCAGTGGGGCAGTCATACGGTGTGTATGGAGGCAGAATGTCAGTGGGGCAGTCATATGGTCTTTATGGTGCCAGGAGGTCAGTGGGCCAGTCGTATGGTCTGTATGGTGGCAGGAGGTCAGTGGGGCAGTCATATGGTCAGTATTGCAGCAGGAGGTCAGTGGGGCAGTTATATGGTCTGTATGGTGGCAGGAGGTCAGTGGGGCAGGCATATGGTCTGTATGGTGGCAGGAGGTCAGTGGGGCAGTCATATGGTGTGCATGGTGGCAAAAGTTCAATGGGGCAGTGATATGGTCTCTATGGTGGCAGGAGGTCAGTGGGGCAGTCATATGGCCTGTATGGTGGCAGGAGGTCAGTGGGGCAGTCATATGGTCTGTATGGTGGCAGGAGGTCAGTG
The DNA here is from genome assembly GCF_035609145.1 of Eleutherodactylus coqui. Lineage (NCBI taxonomy): Eukaryota > Metazoa > Chordata > Amphibia > Anura > Eleutherodactylidae > Eleutherodactylus > Eleutherodactylus coqui. The sequence goes on from NC_089844.1 coordinate 165,643,703, forward strand.
GGGCAGTCATATGGTCTGTATGGTGGCAGGAGGTCAGTGGGGCAGTCATATGGTCTGTACGGTGGCAGGAGGTCAGTGGGGCAGTCATATGGTCTGTACTGTGGCAGGAGGTCAGTGGGGCAGTCATATGGCCTGTATGGTGGCAGGAGGTCAGTGCGGCAGTCATATGGTGTGTATGGTGGCAGGAGGTCAGTGGGGCAGTCATATGGTCAGTATTGCAGCTGGAGGTCAGTGGGGCAGTCATATGGTCAGTATTGCAGCAGGAGGTCAGTGGGGCAGTCATATGGTCTATATGGTGGCATGAGGTCAGTGGGGCAGGCATAAGGTCTGTATGGTGGCAAAAGATCAATGGGGCAGTGATATGGTCTGTATGGTGGCAGGAGGTCAGTGGGGCAGGCATATGGTCTATATGGTGGCATGAGGTCAGTGGGGCAGTCATATGGTCTGTACTGTGGCAGGAGATCAGTGGGGCAGTCATATGGTCTGTATGGTGGCAGTAGGTCAGTGGGGCAGTCATATGGTCTGTATGGTGGCAGGAGGTCAATGGGGCAGTCATATGGTCTGTATGGTGGCAGGAGGTCAGTGGGGCAGTCATATGGTGTGTATAGTGGCAGGAGGTCAGTTGGGCAGTCATATGGTCTGTATTGCAGCTGGAGGTCAGTGGGGCAGTCATATGGTCAGTATTGCAGCAGGAGGTCAGTGGGGCAGTCATATGGTCTATATGGTGGCATGAGGTCAGTGGGGCAGGCATATGGTCTGTATGGTGGCAAAAGATCAATGGGGCAGTGATATGGTCTGTATGGTGGCAGGAGGTCAGTGGGGCAGGCATATGGTCTGTATGGTGGCAGGAGGTCAGTGGGGCAGTCATATGGTGTGCATGGTGGCAAAAGTTCAATAGGGCAGTCATATGGTCTCTATGGTGGCAGGAGGTCAGTGGGGCAGTCATATGGTCTGTATGGTGGCAGGAGGTCAGTGGGGCAGTCATATGGTCTGTATGGTGGCAGGAGGTCAGTGGGGCAGTCATATGGTCTGTACGGTGGCAGGAGGTCAGTGGCGCAGTCATATGGTCAGTATTGCAGCAGGAGGTCAGTGGGGCAGTGATATGGTCTGTATGGTGGCAGGAGGTCAGTGGGGCAGTCATATGGTCAGTATTGCAGCAGGAGGTCTGTGGGGCAGTGATATGATCTGTATGGTGGCAGGAGGTCAGTGGGGCAGTCATACGGTGTGTATGGAGGCAGAATGTCAGTGGGGCAGTCATATGGTCTTTATGGTGCCAGGAGGTCAGTGGGCCAATCGTGTGGTCTGTATGGTGGCAGAAGGTCAGTGGGGCAGTCATATGGTCTGTATGGTGGCAGGAGGTCAGTGGCGCAGTCATATGGTCAGTATTGCAGCAGGAGGTCAGTGGGGCAGTCATATGGTCTGTATGGTGGCAGGAGGTCAGTGGGGCAGTCATATGGTGTGTATAGTGGCAGGAGGTCAGTTGGGCAGTCATATGGTCTGTATTGCAGCTGGAGGTCAGTGGGCCAGTCATATGGTCAGTATTGCAGCAGGAGGTCAGTGGGGCAGTCATATGGTCTGTATGGTGGCAGGAGGTCAGTGGGGCAGGCATATGGTCTGTATGGTGGCAAAAGATCAATGGGGCAGTGATATGGTCTGTATGGTGGCAGGAGGTCAGTGGGGCAGGCATATGGTCTGTATGGTGGCAGGAGGTCAGTGGGGCAGTCATATGGTGTGCATGGTGGCAAAAGTTCAATGGGGCAGTCATATGGTCTCTATGGTGGCAGGAGGTCAGTGGGGCAGTCATATAGTCTGTATGGTGGCAGGAGGTCAGTGGGGCAGTCATATAGTCTGTATGGTGGCAGGAGGTCAGTGGGGCAGTCATATGGTCTGTACGGTGGCAGGAGGTCAGTGGGGCAGTCATATGGTCTGTACTGTGGCAGGAGGTCAGTGGGGCAGTCATATGGTCTGTACTGTGGCAGGAGGTCAGTGGGGCAGTCATATGGCCTGTATGGTGGGAGGAGGTCAGTGCGGCAGTCATATGGTGTGTATGGTGGCAGGAGGTCAGTGGGGCAGTCATATGGTCAGTATTGCAGCTGGAGGTCAGTGGGGCAGTCATATGGTCAGTATTGCAGCAGGAGGTCAGTGGGGCAGTCATATGGTCTATATGGTGGCATGAGGTCAGTGGGGCAGGCATATGGTCTGTATGGTGGCAAAAGATCAATGGGGCAGTGATATGGTCTGTATGGTGGCAGGAGGTCAGTGGGGCAGGCATATGGTCTGTATGGTGGCAGGAGGTCAGTGGGGCAGTCATATGGTCTGTACGGTGGCAGGAGGTCAGTGGGGCAGTCATATGGTCTGTACTGTGGCAGGAGGTCAGTGGGGCAGTCATATGGCCTGTATGGTGGCAGGAGGTCAGTGGGGCAGTCATATGGTCTGTATGGTGGCAGGAGGTCAGTGGCGCAGTCATATGGTCAGTATTGCAGCAGGAGGTCAGTGGGGCAGTGATATGGTCTGTATGGTGGCAGGAGGTCAGTGGGGCAGTCATATGGTCAGTATTGCAGCAGGAGGTCTGTGGGGCAGTGATATGATCTGTATGGTGGCAGGAGGTCAGTGGGGCAGTCATACGGTGTGTATGGAGGCAGAATGTCAGTGGGGCAGTCATCTGGTCTTTATGGTGCCAGGAGGTCAGTGGGCCAATCGTGTGGTCTGTATGGTGGCAGAAGGTCAGTGGGGCAGTCATATGGTCTGTATGGTGGCAGGAGGTCAGTGGCGCAGTCATATGGTCAGTATTGCAGCAGGAGCTCAGTGGGGCAGTCATATGGTCTGTATGGTGGCAGGAGGTCAGTGGGGCAGTCATATGGTCTGTATGGTGGCAGGAGGTCAGTGGGGGAGTCATATGGTCAGTATTGCAGCAGGAGGTCAGTGGGGCAGTCATATGGTCTGAATGGTGGCAGGAGGTCAGTGGGGCAGTCATATGGTCAGTATTGCAGCAGGAGGTCAGTGGGGCAGTGATATGGTGTGTATGGTGGCAGGAGGTCAGTGGGGCAGGCATATGGTCTGTATGGTGGCAGGAGGTCAGTGGGGCAGTCATATGGTGTGTATGGTGGCAGGAGATCAATGGGGCAGTGATATTGTCTGTATGGTGGCAGGAGGTCAGTGGGGCAGTCATATGGTCAGTATTGTAGCAGGAGGTCAGTGCGGCAATCATATGGTCAGTATTGCAGCAGGAGGCAAACGAGGCAGTCATATGGTCTGTATGGTGGCAGGAGGTCAGTGGGGCAGTCATATGGTTAGTATTGCAGCAGGAGGCAAACGAGGCAGTCATATGATCTGTATGGTGGCAGGAGGTCAGTGGGGCAGTCATATGGTCAGTATTGCAGCAGGAGGTCAGTAGGGCAGTCATATGGTCTGTATGGTTGCGGGAGGTCAGTGGGGCAGGCATATGGTCTGTATGGTGGCAGGAGATCAATGGGCCAGTGATATGGTCTGTATGGTGGCAGGAGGTCAGTGGGGCAATCATATGGTCAGTATTGCAGCAGGAGGTCAGTGGGGCAGTCATATGGTGTGTATGGTGGCAGGAGGTCTGTGGGGCCGTCAATGGTCTGCATGGCGGAGGGGTCTCTGCATGCACAGTGTATTGTGGAGGTAATGTATCCATTGTTCCCATATAATCTTATTTCTCCCTATTTATACTTGAGTGATGTATTATATATAAGGGATGCACTATATACACGGTGCAGACAGGATCGCTGAGCAGAAGAACGATTTATAAAAAATCACTGATTACACTTGTGTTTGTATTAGTTTGTAATCAGTATCTACTACCACTAGGTGGCGACATTGCACTACTAAGGCTCTCACTAGTACAATGCAATGGTGTGTTGCTGCCACCTAGTGTTTCTACACGGAATGTGGATTATGTTTAATATATTACCGTGTATTTAATGTCAAAGCTGTTCTACAGGTCCCTCCCCTTTATGATGGCTCCTCCCCTTTGTAGAGGCTGCACACCTCCATTTATGCATAGGAATTATCAAACAATTTTGTCCTCTCACCAGTAGTTTACTTTCTTGTAGTTTATAACTGTTTTCCCCTTACCATCATGAAAGTCATTTTTGCAGGAGGTGGCAGGAGGTCAGTGGGGCAGTCATATGGTCTGTATGGTGGCAGGAGGTCAGTGGGGCAGTCATATGGTCTGTATGGTGGCGGGAGGTCAGTGGGGCAGTCATATGGTCTGTATGGTGGCGGGAGGTCAGTGGGGCAGTCATATGGTCTGTATAGTAGCAGGAGGTCAGTGGGGCAGTCATATGGTCTGTATGGTGGCAGGAGGTCATTGGGGCAGTCATATGGTCTGTATGGTGGCAGGAGGTCAGTGGGGCAGTCATATGGTCTGTACTGTGGCAGGAGGTCAGTGGGGCAGTCATATGGTCTGTACAGTAGCAGGTCAATGGGGCTTACATATGGCCTGTTTGTTCGCAGGAGGTCAATGGGACAGTCATATGGTCTGTATGGTGGCAGGAGGTCAGTGGGGCAGTCATATGGTCTGTATGGTGGCAGGAGGTCAGTGGGGCAGTCATATGGTCTCTATGGTGGCAGGAGGTCAGTGGGGCAGTCATATGGTCTGCATGGTGGCAGGAGGTCAGTGGGGCAGTCATATGGTCAGTATTGCAGCAGGAGGTCAGTGGGGCAGTCATATGGTGTGTATGGTGGCAGGAGGTCAGTGGGGCAGTCATATAGTCGGTATTGCAGCAGGAGGTCAGTGGGGCAGTCATATGGTGTGTATGGTGGCAGGAGGTCAGTGGGCAGTCATATGGTCAGTATTGCAGCAGGAGGTCAGTGGGGCAGTCATATGGTCAGTATTGCAGCAGGAGGTCAGTGGGGCAGGCATATGGTCTGTATGGTGGCAGGAGGTCAGTGGGGCAGTCATATGGTCTGTATGGTGGCAGAAGATCAATGGGGCAGTGATATGGTCTGTATGTTGGCAAGAGGTCATTGGGGCAGTCTTATGGTCAGTATTGCAGCAGGAGGTCAGTGGGGCAGTCATATGGTGTGTATGGTGGCAGCTCGTCAGTGGGGCAGTCATATGGTGTGTATGGACGCAGGTCATCAATGTGGCTGTCATATGGTGTGTATGGTGGTTGGAGATCAGTGGGGCAGTCATATGGTGTGTATGGTGGTTGGAGGTCAGTGGGGCAGTCATATTGTGTATATGGAGGCAGGAGGTCAGTGGGGCAGTCTTATTGTGTATATGGAGGCAGGAGGTCAGTGGGGCAGTCATATGGTGTGTATGGAGGCAGGAGGTCAGTGGGGCAGTCATAAGGTCTGTATGGTGGCAGGAGGTCAGTGGGGCAGTCATATGGTCTGTACTGTGGCAGGAGGTCAGTGGGGCAGTCATATGGTCTGTACAGCAGCAGGTCAATGGGGCTTACATATGGCCTGTTTGTTCGCAGGAGGTCAGTGGGACAGTCATATGGTCTGTATGGTGGCAGGAGGTCAGTGGGGCAGTCATATGGTCTGTATGGTGGCAGAACGTCAGTGGGGCAGTCATATGGTCTCTATGGTGGGAGGAGGTCAGTGGGGCAGTGATATGGTCTGTATGGTGGCAGGAGGTCAGTGGGGCAGTCATATGGTCTGTATGGTGGCAGGAGGTCAGTGGGGCACTCATATGGTCAGTATTGCAGCAGGAGGTCAGTGGGGCAGTCATATGGTGTGTATGGTGGCAGGAGGTCAGTGCGGCAGTGATATGTTCTGTATGGTGGCAGGAGGTCAGTGGGGCAGTGATATGGGCTGTATGGTGGCAGGAGGTCAGTGGGGCAGTGATATGGGCTGTATGGTGGCAGGAGGTCAGTGGGGCAGTCATATGGTCAGTATTGCAGCAGGAGGTCAGTGGGGCAGTCATATGGTCATTATTGTAGCAGGAGGTCAGTGTGGCAGTCATATGGTCTGTATGGTGGCAGGAGGTCAGTGGGGCAGTCCTATGGTCAGTATTGCAGCAGGAGGTTAGTGGGGCAGTCATATGATCTGTATGGTGGCAGGAGGTCAGTGGGGCAGTCATATGGTCTGTATGGTGGCAGGAGGTCAGTGGGGCAGTCATATGGTCTGTATGGTGGCAGGAGGTCAGTGGGGCAGTCATATGGTGTGTATGGTGGCAGGAGGTCAGTGGGGCAGTCATATGGTGTGTATGGACGCAGGTCATTAATGTGGCTGTCATATGGTGTGTATGGTGGTTGGAGATCAGTGGGGCAGTCGTATGGTGTGTATGGTGGTTGGAGGTCAGTGGGGCAGTCATATTGTGTATATGGAGGCAGGAGGTCAGTGGGGCAGTCATATTGTGTATATGGAGGCAGGAGGTCAGTGGGGGAGTCATATGGTGTGTATGGAGGCAGGAGGTCAGTGGGGCAGTCATACGGTGAGTATGGTGGCAGAATGTCAGTGGGGCAGTCATATGGTCTTTATGGTGCCAGGAGGTCAGTGGGCCAGTCGTATGGTCTGTATGGTGGCAGGAGGTCAGTGGGGCAGTCATATGGTCCGTATGGTGGCAGGAGGTCAGTGGCGCAGTCATATGGTCAGTATTGCAGCAGGAGGTCAGTGGGGCAGTTATATGGTCTGTATGGTGGCAGGAGGTCAGTGGGGCAGTCATATGGTCAGTATTGCAGCAGGAAGTCTGTGGGGCAGTGATATGATCTGTATGGTGGCAGTAGGTCAGTGGGGCAGTCATATGGTCTGTATGGTGGCAGGAGGTCAGTGGGGCAGTGATATGGTCTGTATGGTGGCAGAAGGTCAGTGGGGCAGTCATATGGTCTGTATGGTGGCAGGAGGTCAGTGGGGCAGTGATATGGTCTGTATGGTGGCAGTAGGTCAGTGGGGCAGTCATATGGTCTGTATGGTGGCAGGAGGTCAATGGGGCAGTCATATGGTCTGTATGGTGGCAGGAGGTCAGTGGGGCAGTCATATGGTGTGTATAGTGGCAGGAGGTCAGTTGGGCAGTCATATGGTCTGTATTGCAACTGGAGGTCAGTGGGGCAGTCATATGGTCAGTATTGCAGCAGGAGGTCAGTGGGGCAGTCATATGGTCTATATGGTGGCAGGAGGTCAGTGGGACAGTCATATGGTCTGTATGGTGGCAGGAGGTCAGTGGGGCAGTCATATGGTCTGTACGGTGGCAGGAGGTCAGTGGGGCAGTCATATGGTCTGTACTGTGGCAGGAGGTCAGTGGGGCAGTCATATGGCCTGTATGGTGGCAGGAGGTCAGTGGGGCAGTCATATGGTCTGTATGGTGGCAGGAGGTCAGTGGGGCAGTCATACGGTGTGTATGGAGGCAGAATGTCAGTGGGGCAGTCATATGGTCTTTATGGTGCCAGGAGGTCAGTGGGCCAGTCGTATGGTCTATATGGTGGCAGGAGGTCAGTGGGGCAGTCATATGGTCTGTATGGTGGCAGGAGGTCAGTGGCGCAGTCATATGGTCAGTATTGCAGCAGGAGGTCAGTGGGGCAGTGATATGGTCTGTATGGTGGCAGGAGGTCAGTGGGGCAGTCATATGGTCAGTATTGCAGCAGGAGGTCTGTGGGGCAGTGATATGATCTGTATGGTGGCAGGAGGTCAGTGGGGCAGTCATACGGTGTGTATGGAGGCAGAATGTCAGTGGGGCAGTCATATGGTCTTTATGGTGCCAGGAGGCCAATCGTGTGGTCTGTATGGTGGCAGAAGGTCAGTGGGGCAGTCATATGGTCTGTATGGTGGCAGGAGGTCAGTGGGGCAGTCATATGGTCTGTATGGTGGCAGGAGGTCAGTGGAGCAGTCATATGGTCTGTATGGTGGCAGGAGGTCAGTGGGGGAGTCATATGGTCAGTATTGCAGCAGGAGGTCAGTGGGGCAGTCATATGGTCTGAATGGTGGCAGGAGGTCAGTGGGGCAGTCATATGGTCAGTATTGCAGCAGGAGGTCAGTGGGGCAGTGATATGGTGTGTATGGTGGCAGGAGGTCAGTGGGGCAGGCATATGGTCTGTATGGTGGCAGGAGGTCAGTGGAGCAGTCATATGGTCTGTATGGTGGCAGGAGGTCAGTGGGGGAGTCATATGGTCAGTATTGCAGCAGGAGGTCAGTGGGGCAGTCATATGGTCTGAATCGTGGCAGGAGGTCAGTGGGGCAGTCATATGGTCATTATTGCAGCAGGGGGTCAGTGGGGCAGTGATATGGTGTGTATGGTGGCAGGAGGTCAGTGGGGCAGGCATATGGTCTGTATGGTGGCAGGAGGTCAGTGGGGCAGTCATATTGTGTGTATGGTGGCAGGAGATCAATGGGGCAGTGATATGGTCTGTATGGTGGCAGGAGGTCAGTGGGGCAGTCATATGGTCAGTATTGTAGCAGGAGGTCAGTGCGGCAATCATATGGTCAGTATTGCAGCAGGAGGCAAACGAGGCAGTCATATGGTCTGTATGGTGGCAGGAGGTCAGTGGGGCAGTCATATGGTTAGTATTGCAGCAGGAGGCAAACGAGGCAGTCATATGGTCTGTATGGTGGCAGGAGGTTAGTGGGGCAGTCATATGGTCAGTATTGCAGCAGGAGGTCAGTAGGGCAGTCATATGGTCTGTATGGTGGCGGGAGGTCAGTGGGCCAGTGATATGGTCTGTATGGTGGCAGGAGGTCAGTCGGGCAATCATATGGTCAGTATTGCAGCAGGAGGTCAGTGGGGCAGTCATATGGTGTGTATGGTGGCAGGAGGTCTGTGGGGCCGTCATATGGTCTGCATGGCGGAGGGGTCTGTGCATGCACAGTGTATTGTGGAGGTAATGTATCCATTGTTCCCATATAATCTTATTTCCCCCTATTTATACTTGAGTGATGTATTATATATAAGGGATGCACTATATACACGGTGCAGATAGGATCGCTGAGCAGAAGAACGATTTATAAAAAATCACTGATTAGACTTGTGTTTGTATTAGTTTGTAATCAGTATCTACTACCACTAGGTGGCGACATTGCAGTACTAAGGCCCTCACTAGTACAATGCAATGGTGTGGTGCTGCCACCTAGTGTTTCTACACGGAATGTGGATTGTGTTTAATATATTACCGTGTATTTAATGTCAAAGCTGTTCTACAGGTCCCTCCCCTTTATGATGGCTCCTCCCCTTTGTAGAGGCTGCACACCTCCATTTATGCATAGGAATTATCAAACAATTTTGTCCTGTCACCAGTAGTTTACTTTCCTGTAGTTTATAACTGTTTTCCCCTTACCATCATGAAAGTCATTTTTGCAGGAGGTGGCAGGAGGTCAGTGGGGCAGTCATATGGTCTGTATGGTAGCAGGAGGTCAGTGCGGCAGTCATATGGTCTGTATGGTGGCGGGAGGTCAGTGGGGCAGTCATATGGTCTGTATGGTGGCGGGAGGTCAGTGCGGCAGTCATATGGTCTGTATGGTGGCAGGAGGTCAGTGGGGCAGTCACATTGTATGGTGGCAGGAGGTCAGTGGGGCAGTCATATGGTCTGTATGGTGGCAGGAGGTCAGTGGGGCAGTCATATGGTGTGTATGGTGGCAGGAGGTCAGTGGGGCAGTCATATGGTCTGTATAGTGGCAGGAGGTCAGGTCAGTGAGGCAGTCACATTGTATGGTGGCAGGAGGTCAGTGGGGCAGTCATATGGTCTGTATGGTGGCAGGAGGTCAGTGGGGCAGTCATATGGTGTGTATGGTGGCAGAAGGTCAGTGGGGCAGTCATATGGTCTGTATAGTGGCAGGAGGTCAGTGGGGCAGTCATATGGTCTGTATGGTCGGGAGGTCAGTGGGGCAGTCATATCGTCTGTATGGTCGGGAGGTCAGTGGGGCAGTCATATGGTCTGTATGGTGGAAGGAGGTCAGTGGAGCAGTCATATGGTCTGTATGGTGGCAGGAGGTCAGTGGGGCAGTCATATGGTCTGTATGGTGGCAGGAGGTCAGTGGGGCAGTCATATGGTCTGTACAGCAGCAGGTCAATGGGGCTTACATATGGCCTGTTTGTTCACAGGAGGTCAGTGGGACAGTCATATGGTCTGTATGGTGGCAGGAGGTCAGTGGGGCAGTGATATGGTCTGTATGGTGGCAGGAGGTCAGTGGGGCAGTCATATAGTCTCTATGGTGGCAGGAGGTCAGTGGGGCAGTCATATAGTCTCTATGGTGGCAGGAGGTCAGTGGGGCAGTGATATGGTCTGCATGGTGGCAGGAGGTCAGTGGGGCAGTCATATGGTCAGTATTGCAGCAGGAGGTCAGTGGGGCAGTCATATGGTGTGTATGGTGGCAGAAGGTCAGTGCGGCAGTGATATGTTCTGTATGGTGGCAGGAGGTCAGTGCGGCAGTCATATGGTCTCTATGGTGGCAGGAGGTCAGTGGGGCAGTGATATGGTCTGTATGGTGGCAGGAGGTCAGTGGGGCAGTGATATGGTCTGTATGGTGGCAGGAGGTCAGTGGGGCAGTGATATGGGCTGTATGGTGGCAGGAGGTCAGTGGGGCAGTGATATGGGCTGTATGGTGGCAGGAGGTCAGTGGGGCAGTGATATGGGCTGTATGGTGGCAGGAGGTCAGTGGGGCAGTGATATGGTCAGTATTGCAGCAGGAGGTCAGTGGGGCAGTGATATGGTCTGTATGGTGGCAGGAGGTCAGTGGGGCAGTCATATGGTCAGTATTGCAGCAGGAGGTCTGTGGGGCAGTGATATGATCTGTATGGTGGCAGGAGGTCAGTGGGGCAGTCATATGGTCTGTATGGTGGCAGGAGGTCAGTGGCGCAGTCATATGGTCAGTATTGCAGCAGGAGGTCAGTGGGGCAGTCATATGGTCTGCATGGCGGAGGGGTCTGTGCATGCACAGTGTATTGTGGAGGTAATGTATCCATTGTTCCCATATAATCTTATTTCCCCCTATTTATACTTGAGTGATGTATTATATATAAGGGATGCACTATATACACGGTGCAGATAGGATCGCTGAGCAGAAGAACGATTTATAAAAAATCACTGATTAGACTTGTGTTTGTATTAGTTTGTAATCAGTATCTTCTACCACCAGGTGGCGACATTGCACTACTAAGGCTCTCACTAGTACAATGCAATGGTGTGTTGCTGCCACCTAGTGTTTCTACACGGAATGTGGATTGTGTTTAATATATTACCGTGTATTTAATGTCAAAGCTGTTCTACAGGTCCCTCCCCTTTATGATGGCTCCTCCCCTTTGTAGAGGCTGCACACCTCCATTTATGCATAGGAATTATCAAACAATTTTGTCCTGTCACCAGTAGTTTACTTTCCTGTAGTTTATAACTGTTTTCCCCTTACCATCATGAAAGTCATTTTTGCAGGAGGTGGCAGGAGGTCAGTGGGGCAGTCATATGGTCTGTATGGTAGCAGGAGGTCAGTGCGGCAGTCATATGGTCTGTATGGTGGCGGGAGGTCAGTGGGGCAGTCATATGGTCTGTATGGTGGCAGGAGGTCAGTGGGGCAGTCACATTGTATGGTGGCAGGAGGTCAGTGGGGCAGTCATATGGTCTGTATGGTGGCAGGAGGTCAGTGGGGCAGTCATATGGTGTGTATGGTGGCAGGAGGTCAGTGGGGCAGTCATATGGTCTGTATAGTGGCAGGAGGTCAGGTCAGTGAGGCAGTCACATTGTATGGTGGCAGGAGGTCAGTGGGGCAGTCATATGGTCTGTATGGTGGCAGGAGGTCAGTGGGGCAGTCATATGGTGTGTATGGTGGCAGAAGGTCAGTGGGGCAGTCATATGGTCTGTATAGTGGCAGGAGGTCAGTGGGGCAGTCATATGGTCTGTATGGTCGGGAGGTCAGTGGGGCAGTCATATCGTCTGTATGGTCGGGAGGTCAGTGGGGCAGTCATATGGTCTGTATGGTGGAAGGAGGTCAGTGGAGCAGTCATATGGTCTGTATGGTGGCAGGAGGTCAGTGGGGCAGTCATATGGTCTGTATGGTGGCAGGAGGTCAGTGGGGCAGTCATATGGTCTGTACAGCAGCAGGTCAATGGGGCTTACATATGGCCTGTTTGTTCACAGGAGGTCAGTGGGACAGTCATATGGTCTGTATGGTGGCAGGAGGTCAGTGGGGCAGTGATATGGTCTGTATGGTGGCAGGAGGTCAGTGGGGCAGTCATATAGTCTCTATGGTGGCAGGAGGTCAGTGGGGCAGTCATATAGTCTCTATGGTGGCAGGAGGTCAGTGGGGCAGTGATATGGTCTGCATGGTGGCAGGAGGTCAGTGGGGCAGTCATATGGTCAGTATTGCAGCAGGAGGTCAGTGGGGCAGTCATATGGTGTGTATGGTGGCAGAAGGTCAGTGCGGCAGTGATATGTTCTGTATGGTGGCAGGAGGTCAGTGCGGCAGTCATATGGTCTCTATGGTGGCAGGAGGTCAGTGGGGCAGTGATATGGTCTGTATGGTGGCAGGAGGTCAGTGGGGCAGTGATATGGTCTGTATGGTGGCAGGAGGTCAGTGGGGCAGTGATATGGGCTGTATGGTGGCAGGAGGTCAGTGGGGCAGTGATATGGGCTGTATGGTGGCAGGAGGTCAGTGGGGCAGTGATATGGGCTGTATGGTGGCAGGAGGTCAGTGGGGCAGTGATATGGGCTGTATGGTGGCAGGAGGTCAGTGGGGCAGTGATATGGCCTGTATGGTGGCAGGAGGTCAGTGGGGCAGTCATATGGTCAGTATTGCAGCAGGAGGTCAGTGTGGCAGTCATATGGTCATTATTGCAGCAGGAGGTCAGTGTGGCAGTCATATGGTCTGTATGGTGGCAGGAGGTCAGTGGGGCAGTCCTATGGTCAGTATTGCAGCAGGAGGTTAGTGGGGCAGTCATATGATCTGTATGGTGGCAGGATGTCAGTGGGGCAGTCATATGGTCTGTATGGTGGCAGGAGGTCAGTGGGGCAGTCATATGGTCTGTATGGTTGCAGGAGGTCAGTGGGGCAGTCATATGGTGTGTATGGTGGCAGCTCGTCAGTGGGGCAGTCATATGGTGTGTATGGACGCAGGTCATCAATGTGGCTGTCATATGGTGTGTATGTTGGCAGGAGGTCAGTGGGGCAGTCATATGGTCTGTATATTGGCAGGAGGTCAGTGGGGCAGTCATATGGTCTGTATGGTGGCAGGAGGTCAGTGGGGCAGTCATATGGTCTGTATGGTGGCAGGAGGTCAGTGGGGGAGTCATATGGTCAGTATTGCAGCAGGACGTCACTGGGGCAGTCATATGGTCTGAATGGTGGCAGGAGGTCAGTGGGGCAGTCATATGCTCAGTATTGCAGCAGGAGGTCAGTGGGGCAGTGATATGGTGTGTATGGTGGCAGGAGATCAGTGGGGCAGGCATATGGTCTGTATGGTGGCAGGAGGTCAGTGGGGCAGGCATATGGTCTGTATGGTGGCAGGAGGTCAGTGGGGCAGTCATATGGTCTGTATGGTGGCAGGAGGTCAGTGGGGCAGTCATATGGTCTGTATGGTGGCAGGAGGTCAGTGGGGGAGTCATATGGTCAGTATTGCAGCAGGACGTCACTGGGGCAGTCATATGGTCTGAATGGTGGCAGGAGGTCAGTGGGGCAGTCATATGCTCAGTATTGCAGCAGGAGGTCAGTGGGGCAGTGATATGGTGTGTATGGTGGCAGGAGGTCAGTGGGGCAGGCATATGGTCTGTATGGTGGCAGGAGGTCAGTGGGGCAGTCATATGGTGTGTATGGTGGCAGGAGATCAATGGGGCAGTGATATGGTCTGTATGGTGGCAGGAGATCAATGGGGCAGTCATATGGTCTGTATTGCAGCTGGAGGTCAGTGGGGCAGTCATATGGTCAGTATTGCAGCAGGAGGTCAGTGCGGCAATCATATGGTCAGTATTGCAGCAGGAGGCAAACGAGGCAGTCATATGGTCTGTATGGTGGCAGGAGGTCAGTGGGGCAGTCATATGGTTAGTATTGCAGCAGGAGGCAAACGAGGCAGTCATATGGTCTGTATGGTGGCAGGAGGTCATTGGGGAGTCATATGGTCAGTATTGCAGCAGGAGGTCAGTAGGGCAGTCATATGGTCTGTATGGTGGCGGGAGGTCAGTGGGGCGGGCATATGGTCTGTATGGTGGCAGGAGATCAATGGGCCAGTGATATGGTCTGTATGGTGGCAGGAGGTCAGTGGGGCAATCATATGGTCAGTATTGCAGCAGGAGGTCAGTGGGGCAGTCATATGGTGTGTATGGTGGCAGGAGGTCTGTGGGGCAGTCATATGGTCTGCATGGCGGAGGCGTCTCTGCATGCACAGTGTATTGTGGAGGTAAGGTATCCATTGTTCCCATATAATCTTATTTCCCCCTATTTATACTTGAGTGATGTATTACATATAAGGGATGCACTATATACACGGTGCAGACAGGATCGCTGAGCAGAAGAACGATTTATAAAAAATCACTGATTACACTTGTGTTTGTATTAGTTTGTAATCAGTATCTACTACCACTAGGTGGCGACATTGCACTACTAAGGCTCTCACTAGTACAATGCAATGGTGTGTTGCTGCCACCTAGTGTTTCTATACGGAATGTGGATTGTGTTTAATATATTACCGTGTATTTAATGTCAAAGCTGTTCTACAGGTCCCTCCCCTTTATGATGGCTCCTCCCCTTTGTAGAGGCTGCACCCCTCCATTTATGCATAGGAATTATCAAACAATTTTGTCCTGTCACCAGTAGTTTACTTTCTTGTAGTTTATAACTGTTTTCCCCTTACCATCATGAAAGTCATTTTTACAGGAGGTGGCAGGAGGTCAGTGGGGCAGTCATATGGTCTGTATGGTAGCAGGAGGTCAGTGGGGCAGTCATATGGTCTGTATGGTGGCGGGAGGTCAGTGGGGCAGTCATATGGTCTGTATGGTGGCGGGAGGTCAGTGGGGCAGTCATATGGTCTGTATGGTGGCAGGAGGTCAGTGGGGCAGTCACATTGTATGGTGGCAGGAGGTCAGTGGGGCAGTCATATGGTGTGTATGGTGGCAGGAGGTCAGTGGGGCAGTCATATGGTCTGTATAGTGGCAGGAGGTCAGTGGGGCAGTCACATTGTATGGTGCCAGGAGGTCAGTGGGGCAGTCATATGGTCTGTATGGTGGCAGGAGGTCAGTGGGGCAGTCATATGGTGTGTATGGTGGCAGGAGGTCAGTGGGGCAGTCATATGGTCTGTATAGTGGCAGGAGGTCAGTGGGGCAGTCATATGGTCTGTATGGTCGGGAGGTCAGTGGGGCAGTCATATGGTCTGTATGGTCGGGAGGTCAGTGGGGCAGTCATATGGTCTGTATGGTGGCAGGAGGTCAGTGGCGCAGTCATATGGTCAGTATTGCAGCAGGAGGTCAGTGGGGCAGTCATATGGTGTGTATGGTGGCAGGAGGTCAGTGCGGCAGTGATATGTTCTGTATGGTGGCAGGAGGTCAGTGCGGCAGTCATATGGTCTCTATGGTGGCAGGAGGTCAGTGGGGCAGTGATATTGTCTGTATGGTGGCAGGAGGTCAGTGGGGCAGTGATATGGGCTGTATGGTGGCAGGAGGTCAGTGGGGCAGTGATATGGGCTGTATGGTGGCAGGAGGTCAGTGGGGCAGTGATAGGGGCTGTATGGTGGCAGGAGGTCAGTGGGGCAGTGATAGGGGCTGTATGGTGGCAGGAGGTCAGTGGGGCAGTGATATGGGCTGTATGGTGGCAGGAGGTCAGTGAGGCAGTCATATGGTGCGTATGGTGGCAGGAGGTCAATGGGGCAGTCATATGGTATATATACAGGCAGGAGGTCAGTGGGGCAGTCATATGGTCAGTATTGCAGCAGGAGGTCAGTGGGGCAGTCATATGGTGTGTATGGAGGCAGTAGGTCTGTGGGGCAGTCATATAGTCTGTATGGTGGCAGGAGGTCAGTGGGGCAGTCATATGGTCTGCATGGCGGAGGGGTCTCTGCATGCACAGTGTATTGTGGAGGTAATGTATCCATTGTTCCCATATAATCTTATTTCCCCCTATTTATACTTGAGTGATGTATTATATATAAGGGATGCACTATATACACGGTGCAGACAGGATCGCTGAGCAGAAGAACGATTTATAAAAAATCACGGATTACACTTGTGCTTGCATCATTTTGTAATCAGTATCTTCTACCACCAGGTGGCGACATTGCACCCCTGAGGCACTCACTAGTACAATGCAGTGGTGTGTTGCTGCCACCTAGTGTTTCTACACGGAATGTGGATTGTGTTTAATATATTACCGTGTATTTAATGTCAAAGCTGTTATACAGGTCCCTCCCCTTTATGATGGCTCCTCCCCTTTGTAGAGGCTGCACACCTCCATTTATGCATAGGAATTATCAAACAATTTTGTCCTGTCACCAGTAGTTTACTTTCTTGTAGTTTATAACTGTTTTCCCCTTACCATCATGAAAGTCATTTTTGCAGGAGGTGGCAGGAGGTCAGTGGGGCAGTCATATGGTCTGTATGGTAGCAGGAGGTCAGTGGGGCAGTCATATGGTCTGTATGGTGGCGGGAGGTCAGTGGGGCAGTCATATGGTCTGTATGGTGGCAGGAGGTCAGTGGGGCAGTCACATTGTATGGTGGCAGGAGGTCAGTGGGGCAGTCATATGGTCTGTATGGTGGCAGGAGGTCAGTGGGGCAGTCATATGGTCTGTATGGTGGCAGGAGGTCAGTGGGGCAGTCATATGGTGTGTATGGTGGCAGGAGGTCAGTGGGGCAGTCATATGGTCTGTATGGTGGCAGGAGGTCAGTGGGGCAGTCATATGGTCTGTATGGTGGCAGGAGATCAGTGGGGCAGTCATAAGGTCTGTATGGTGGCAGGAGGTCAGTGGGGCAGTCATATGGTCTGTACTGTGGCAGGAGGTCAGTGGGGCAGTCATATGGTCTGTACAGCAGCAGGTCAATGGGGCTTACATATGGCCTGTTTGTTCGCAGAAGGTCAGTGGGACAGTCATATGGTCTGTATGGTGGCAGGAGGTCAGTGGGGCAGTCATATGGTCTGTATGGTGGCAGGAGGTCAGTGGGGAAGTCATATGGTCTCTATGGTGGCAGGAGGTCAGTGGGGCAGTGATATGGTCTGCATGGTGGCTGGAGGTCAGTGGGGCAGGCATATGGTCTGTATAGTGGCAGGAGGTCAGTGGGGCAGGCATATGGTCTGTATGGTGGCAGGAGGTCAGTGGGGCAGTCATATGGTCAGTATTGCAGCAGGAGGTCAGTGGGGCAGTCATATGGTGTGTATGGTGGTAGGAGGTCAGTGCGGCAGTGATATGTTCTGTATGGTGGCAGGAGGTCAGTGCGGCAGTCATATGGTCTCTATGGTGGCAGGAGGTCAGTGGGGCAGTGATATGGGCTGTATGGTGGCAGGAGGTCAGTGGGGCAGTGATATGGGCTGTATAGTGGCAGGAGGTCAGTGGGGCAGTGATATGGGCTGTATGGTGGCAGGAGGTCAGTGGGGCAGTGATATGGGCTGTATGGTGGCAGGAGGTCAGTGGGGCAGTGATATGGGCTGTATGGTGGCAGGAGGTCAGTGGGGCAGTGATATGGGCTGTATGGTGGCAGGAGGTCAGTGGGGCAGTGATGTGGGCTGTATGGTGGCAGGAGGTCAGTGGGGCAGTCCTATGGTCAGTATTGCAGCAGGATGTTAGTGGGGCAGTCATATGATCTGTATGGTGGCAGGAGGTCAGTGGGGCAGTCATATGGTCTGTATGGTGGCAGGAGGTCAGTGGGGCAGTCATATGGTCTGTATGGTGGCAGGAGGTCAGTGGGGCAGTCATATGGTGTGTATGGTGGCAGCTCGTCAGTGGGGCAGTCATATGGTGTGTATGGACGCAGGTCATCAATGTGGCTGTCATATGGTGTGTATGGTGGTTGGAGATCAGTGGGGCAGTCGTATGGTGTGTATGGTGGTTGGAGGTCAGTGGGGCAGTCATATTGTGTATATGGAGGCAGGAGGTCAGTGGGGCAGTCATATTGTGTATATGGAGGTAGGAGGTCAGTGGGGCAGTCATATGGTCATTATTGTAGCAGGAGGTCAGTGGGGCAGTCATATGATCTGTATGGTGGCAGGAGGTCAGTGGGGCAGTCATATGGTCTGTATGGTGGCAGGAGGTCAGTGGGGCAGTCATATGGTCTGTATGGTGGCAGGAGGTCAGTGGGGCAGTCATATGGTGTGTATGGTGGCAGGAGGTCAGTGGGGCAGTCATATGGTCTGTATGGTGGCAGGAGGTCAGTGGGGCAGTCATATGGTCTGTATGGTGGCAGGAGGTCAGTGGGGCAGTCATACGGTGTGTATGGAGGCAGAATGTCAGTGGGGCAGTCATATGGTCTTTATGGTGCCAGGAGGTCAGTGGGCTAGTCGTATGGTCTGTATGGTGGCAGGAGGTCAGTGGGGCAGTCATATGGTCTGTATATTGGCAGGAGGTCAGTGGCGCAGTCATATGGTCAGTATTGCAGCAGGAGGTCAGTGGGGCAGGCATATGGTCTTTATGGTGCCAGGAGGTCAGTGGGCCAGTCGTATGGTCTGTATGGTGGCAGGAGGTCAGTGGGGCAGTCATATGGTCTGTATGGTTGCAGGAGGTCAGTGGGGCAGTCATATGGTCAGTATTGCAGCAGGAGGTCTGTGGGGCAGTGATATGATCTGTATGGTGGCAGGAGGTCAGTGGGGCAGTCATACGGTGTGTATGGAGGCAGAATGTCAGTGGGGCAGTCATATGGTCTTTATGGTGCCAGGAGGTCAGTGGGCCAGTCGTGTGGTCTGTATGGTGGCAGAAGGTCAGTGGGGCAGTCATATGGTCTGTATGGTGGCAGGAGGTCAGTGGCGCAGTCATATGGTCAGTATTGCAGCAGGAGGTCAGTGGGGCAGTCATATGGTCTGTATGGTGGCAGGAGGTCAGTGGGGCAGTCATATGGTCTGTATGGTGGCAGGAGGTCAGTGGGGGAGTCATATGGTCAGTATTGCAGCAGGAGGTCAGTGGGGCAGTCATATGGTCTGAATGGTGGCAGGAGGTCAGTGGGGCAGTCATATGGTCAGTATTGCAGCAGGAGGTCAGTGGGGCAGTGATATGGTGTGTATGGTGGCAGGAGGTCAGTGGGGCAGGCATATGGTCTGTATGGTGGCAGGAGGTCAGTGCGGCAGTCATATGGTCAGTATTGTAGCAGGAGGTCAGTGCGGCAATCATATGGTCAGTATTGCAGCAGGAGGCAAACGAGGCAGTCATATGGTCTGTATGGTGGCAGGAGGTCAGTGGGGCAGTCATATGGTCTGTACGGTGGCAGGAGGTCAGTGGGGCAGTCATATGGTCTGTACTGTGGCAGGAGGTCAGTGGGGCAGTCATATGGCCTGTATGGTGGCAGGAGGTCAGTGGGGTAGTCATATGGTCTGTATGGTGGCAGGAGGTCAGTGGGGCAGTCATACGGTGTCTATGGAGGCAGAATGTCAGTGGGGCAGTCATATGGTCTTTATGGTGCCAGGAGGTCAGTGGGCCAGTCGTATGGTCTGTATGGTGGCAGGAGGTCAGTGGGGCAGTCATATGGTCTGTATGGTGGCAGGAGGTCAGTGGCGCAGTCATATGGTCAGTATTGCAGCAGGAGGTCAGTGGGGCAGTGATATGGTCTGTATGGTGGCAGGAGGTCAGTGGGGCAGTCATATGGTCAGTATTGCAGCAGGAGGTCTGTGGGGCAGTGATATGATCTGTATGGTGGCAGGAGGTCAGTGGGGCAGTCATATGGTCTGTATGGTGGCAGGAGGTCAGTGGCGCAGTCATATGGTCAGTATTGCAGCAGGAGGTCAGTGGGGCAGTCATATGGTCTGTATGGTGGCAGGAGGTCAGTGGGGCAGTCATATGGTCTGTATGGTGGCAGGAGGTCAGTGGGGGAGTCATATGGTCAGTATTGCAGCAGGAGGTCAGTGGGGCAGTCATATGGTCTGAATGGTGGCAGGAGGTCAGTGGGGCAGTCATATGGTCAGTATTGCAGCAGGAGGTCAGTGGGGCAGTGATATGGTGTGTATGGTGGCAGGAGGTCAGTGGGGCAGGCATATGGTCTGTATGGTGGCAGGAGGTCAGTGGGGCAGTCATATGGTGTGTATGGTGGCAGGAGATCAATGGGGCAGTGATATGGTCTGTATGGTGGCAGGAGGTCAGTGGGGCAGTCATATGGTCAGTATTGTAGCAGGAGGTCAGTGCGGCAATCATATGGTCAGTATTGCAGCAGGAGGCAAACGAGGCAGTCATATGGTCTGTATGGTGGCAGGAGGTCAGTGGGGCAGTCATATGGTTAGTATTGCAGCAGGAGGCAAACGAGGCAGTCATACGGTGTCTATGGAGGCAGAATGTCAGTGGGGCAGTCATATGGTCTTTATGGTGCCAGGAGGTCAGTGGGCCAGTCGTATGGTCTGTATGGTGGCAGGAGGTCAGTGGGGCAGTCATATGGTCTGTATGGTGGCAGGAGGTCAGTGGCGCAGTCATATGGTCAGTATTGCAGCAGGAGGTCAGTGGGGCAGTGATATGGTCTGTATGGTGGCAGGAGGTCAGTGGGGCAGTCATATGGTCAGTATTGCAGCAGGAGGTCTGTGGGGCAGTGATATGATCTGTATGGTGGCAGGAGGTCAGTGGGGCAGTCATATGGTCTGTATGGTGGCAGGAGGTCAGTGGCGCAGTCATATGGTCAGTATTGCAGCAGGAGGTCAGTGGGGCAGTCATATGGTCTGCATGGCGGAGGGGTCTGTGCATGCACAGTGTATTGTGGAGGTAATGTATCCATTGTTCCCATATAATCTTATTTCCCCCTATTTATACTTGAGTGATGTATTATATATAAGGGATGCACTATATACACGGTGCAGACAAGATCGCTGAGCAGAAGAACGATTTATAAAAAATCACTGATTACACTTGTGTTTTTATTAGTTTGTAATCAGTATCTACTACCACTAGGTGGCGACATTGCACTACTAAGGCTCTCACTAGTACAATGCAATGGTGTGTTGCTGCCACCTAGTGTTTCTACACGGAATGTGGATTATGTTTAATATATTACCGTGTATTTAATGTCAAAGCTGTTCTACAGGTCCCTCCCCTTTATGATGGCTCCTCCCCTTTGTAGAGGCTGCACACCTCCATTTATGCATAGGAATTATCAAACAATTTTGTCCTGTCACCAGTAGTTCACTTTCTTGTAGTTTATAACTGTTTTCCCCTTACCATCATGAAAGTCATTTTTGCAGGAGGTGGCAGGAGGTCAGTGGGGCAGTCATATGGTCTGTATGGTGGCAGGAGGTCAGTGGGGCAGTCATATGGTCTGTATGGTGGCGGGAGGTCAGTGGGGCAGTCATATGGTCTGTATGGTGGCGGGAGGTCAGTGGGGTAGTCATATGGTCTGTATGGTGGCAGGAGGTCAGTGGGGCAGTCATATGGTGTGTATGGAGGCAGGAGGTCAGTGGGGCAGTCATATGGTCTGTATGGTGGCGGGAGGTCAGTGGGGCAGTCATATGGTCTGTATGGTGGCGGGAGGTCAGTGGGGCAGTCATATGGTCTGTACTGTGGCAGGAGGTCAGTGGGGCAGTCATATGGTCTGTACTGTGGCAGGAGGTCAGTGGGGCAGTCATATGGTCTGTACAGCAGCAGGTCAATGGGGCTTACATATGGCCTGTTTGTTCGCAGGAGGTCAATGGGACAGTCATATGGTCTCTATGGTGGCAGGAGGTCAGTGGGGCAGTGATATGGTCTGTATGGTGGCAGGAGGTCAGTGCGGCAGTCATATGGTCTCTATGGTGGCAGGAGGTCAGTGGGGCAGTGATATGGTCTATATGGTGGCAGGAGGTCAGTGGGGCAGTGATATGGGCTGTATGGTGGCAGGAGGTCAGTGGGGCAGTGATTTGGGCTATATGGTGGCAGGAGGTCAGTGGGGCAGTGATATGGGCTGTATGGTGGCAGGAGGTCAGTGGGGCAGTAATATGGGCTGTATGGTGGCAGGAGGTCAGTGTGGCAGTGATATGGGCTGTATGGTGGCAGGAGGTCAGTGGGGCAGTGATATGGGCTGTATGGTGGCAGGAGGTCAGTGGGGCACTCATATGGTCAGTATTGCAGCAGGAGGTCAGTGTGGCAGTCATATGGTCTGTATGGTGGCAGGAGGTCAGTGGGGCAGTCCTATGGTCAGTATTGCAGCAGGAGGTTAGTGGGGCAGTCATATGATCTGTATGGTGGCAGGAGGTCAGTGGGGCAGTCATATGGTCTGTATGGTGGCAGGAGGTCAGTGGGGCAGTCATATGGTCAGTATTGCAGCAGGAGGTCAGTGGGGCAGTCATATGGTCATTATTGTAGCAGGAGGTCAGTGTGGCAGTCATATGGTCTGTATGGTGGCAGGAGGTCAGTGGGGCAGTCCTATGGTCAGTATTGCAGCAGGAGGTTAGTGGGGCAGTCATATGATCTGTATGGTGGCAGGAGGTCAGTGGGGCAGTCATATGGTCTGTATGGTGGCAGGAGGTCAGTGGGGCAGTCATATGGTCTGTATGGTGGCAGGAGGTCAGTGGGGCAGTCATATGGTGTGTATGGTGGCAGGAGGTCAGTGGGGCAGTCATATGGTGTGTATGGACGCAGGTCATTAATGTGGCTGTCATATGGTGTGTATGGTGGTTGGAGATCAGTGGGGCAGTCGTATGGTGTGTATGGTGGTTGGAGGTCAGTGGGGCAGTCATATTGTGTATATGGAGGCAGGAGGTCAGTGGGGCAGTCATATTGTGTATATGGAGGCAGGAGGTCAGTGGGGGAGTCATATGGTGTGTATGGAGGCAGGAGGTCAGTGGGGCAGTCATACGGTGAGTATGGTGGCAGAATGTCAGTGGGGCAGTCATATGGTCTTTATGGTGCCAGGAGGTCAGTGGGCCAGTCGTATGGTCTGTATGGTGGCAGGAGGTCAGTGGGGCAGTCATATGGTCCGTATGGTGGCAGGAGGTCAGTGGCGCAGTCATATGGTCAGTATTGCAGCAGGAGGTCAGTGGGGCAGTTATATGGTCTGTATGGTGGCAGGAGGTCAGTGGGGCAGTCATATGGTCAGTATTGCAGCAGGAAGTCTGTGGGGCAGTGATATGATCTGTATGGTGGCAGTAGGTCAGTGGGGCAGTCATATGGTCTGTATGGTGGCAGGAGGTCAGTGGGGCAGTGATATGGTCTGTATGGTGGCAGAAGGTCAGTGGGGCAGTCATATGGTCTGTATGGTGGCAGGAGGTCAGTGGGGCAGTGATATGGTCTGTATGGTGGCAGTAGGTCAGTGGGGCAGTCATATGGTCTGTATGGTGGCAGGAGGTCAATGGGGCAGTCATATGGTCTGTATGGTGGCAGGAGGTCAGTGGGGCAGTCATATGGTGTGTATAGTGGCAGGAGGTCAGTTGGGCAGTCATATGGTCTGTATTGCAACTGGAGGTCAGTGGGGCAGTCATATGGTCAGTATTGCAGCAGGAGGTCAGTGGGGCAGTCATATGGTCTATATGGTGGCAGGAGGTCAGTGGGACAGTCATATGGTCTGTATGGTGGCAGGAGGTCAGTGGGGCAGTCATATGGTCTGTACGGTGGCAGGAGGTCAGTGGGGCAGTCATATGGTCTGTACTGTGGCAGGAGGTCAGTGGGGCAGTCATATGGCCTGTATGGTGGCAGGAGGTCAGTGGGGCAGTCATATGGTCTGTATGGTGGCAGGAGGTCAGTGGGGCAGTCATACGGTGTGTATGGAGGCAGAATGTCAGTGGGGCAGTCATATGGTCTTTATGGTGCCAGGAGGTCAGTGGGCCAGTCGTATGGTCTATATGGTGGCAGGAGGTCAGTGGGGCAGTCATATGGTCTGTATGGTGGCAGGAGGTCAGTGGCGCAGTCATATGGTCAGTATTGCAGCAGGAGGTCAGTGGGGCAGTGATATGGTCTGTATGGTGGCAGGAGGTCAGTGGGGCAGTCATATGGTCAGTATTGCAGCAGGAGGTCTGTGGGGCAGTGATATGATCTGTATGGTGGCAGGAGGTCAGTGGGGCAGTCATACGGTGTGTATGGAGGCAGAATGTCAGTGGGGCAGTCATATGGTCTTTATGGTGCCAGGAGGCCAATCGTGTGGTCTGTATGGTGGCAGAAGGTCAGTGGGGCAGTCATATGGTCTGTATGGTGGCAGGAGGTCAGTGGGGCAGTCATATGGTCTGTATGGTGGCAGGAGGTCAGTGGAGCAGTCATATGGTCTGTATGGTGGCAGGAGGTCAGTGGGGGAGTCATATGGTCAGTATTGCAGCAGGAGGTCAGTGGGGCAGTCATATGGTCTGAATGGTGGCAGGAGGTCAGTGGGGCAGTCATATGGTCAGTATTGCAGCAGGAGGTCAGTGGGGCAGTGATATGGTGTGTATGGTGGCAGGAGGTCAGTGGGGCAGGCATATGGTCTGTATGGTGGCAGGAGGTCAGTGGAGCAGTCATATGGTCTGTATGGTGGCAGGAGGTCAGTGGGGGAGTCATATGGTCAGTATTGCAGCAGGAGGTCAGTGGGGCAGTCATATGGTCTGAATCGTGGCAGGAGGTCAGTGGGGCAGTCATATGGTCATTATTGCAGCAGGGGGTCAGTGGGGCAGTGATATGGTGTGTATGGTGGCAGGAGGTCAGTGGGGCAGGCATATGGTCTGTATGGTGGCAGGAGGTCAGTGGGGCAGTCATATTGTGTGTATGGTGGCAGGAGATCAATGGGGCAGTGATATGGTCTGTATGGTGGCAGGAGGTCAGTGGGGCAGTCATATGGTCAGTATTGTAGCAGGAGGTCAGTGCGGCAATCATATGGTCAGTATTGCAGCAGGAGGCAAACGAGGCAGTCATATGGTCTGTATGGTGGCAGGAGGTCAGTGGGGCAGTCATATGGTTAGTATTGCAGCAGGAGGCAAACGAGGCAGTCATATGGTCTGTATGGTGGCAGGAGGTTAGTGGGGCAGTCATATGGTCAGTATTGCAGCAGGAGGTCAGTAGGGCAGTCATATGGTCTGTATGGTGGCGGGAGGTCAGTGGGCCAGTGATATGGTCTGTATGGTGGCAGGAGGTCAGTCGGGCAATCATATGGTCAGTATTGCAGCAGGAGGTCAGTGGGGCAGTCATATGGTGTGTATGGTGGCAGGAGGTCTGTGGGGCCGTCATATGGTCTGCATGGCGGAGGGGTCTGTGCATGCACAGTGTATTGTGGAGGTAATGTATCCATTGTTCCCATATAATCTTATTTCCCCCTATTTATACTTGAGTGATGTATTATATATAAGGGATGCACTATATACACGGTGCAGATAGGATCGCTGAGCAGAAGAACGATTTATAAAAAATCACTGATTAGACTTGTGTTTGTATTAGTTTGTAATCAGTATCTACTACCACTAGGTGGCGACATTGCAGTACTAAGGCCCTCACTACTACAATGCAATGGTGTGGTGCTGCCACCTAGTGTTTCTACACGGAATGTGGATTGTGTTTAATATATTACCGTGTATTTAATGTCAAAGCTGTTCTACAGGTCCCTCCCCTTTATGATGGCTCCTCCCCTTTGTAGAGGCTGCACACCTCCATTTATGCATAGGAATTATCAAACAATTTTGTCCTGTCACCAGTAGTTTACTTTCCTGTAGTTTATAACTGTTTTCCCCTTACCATCATGAAAGTCATTTTTGCAGGAGGTGGCAGGAGGTCAGTGGGGCAGTCATATGGTCTGTATGGTAGCAGGAGGTCAGTGCGGCAGTCATATGGTCTGTATGGTTGCAGGAGGTCAGTGGGGCAGTCATATGGTGTGTATGGTGGCAGCTCGTCAGTGGGGCAGTCATATGGTGTGTATGGACGCAGGTCATCAATGTGGCTGTCATATGGTGTGTATGTTGGCAGGAGGTCAGTGGGGCAGTCATATGGTCTGTATGGTGGAAGGAGGTCAGTGGAGCAGTCATATGGTCTGTATGGTGGCAGGAGGTCAGTGGGGCAGTCATATGGTCTGTATGGTGGCAGGAGGTCAGTGGGGCAGTCATATGGTCTGTACAGCAGCAGGTCAATGGGGCTTACATATGGCCTGTTTGTTCACAGGAGGTCAGTGGGACAGTCATATGGTCTGTATGGTGGCAGGAGGTCAGTGGGGCAGTGATATGGTCTGTATGGTGGCAGGAGGTCAGTGGGGCAGTCATATAGTCTCTATGGTGGCAGGAGGTCAGTGGGGCAGTCATATAGTCTCTATGGTGGCAGGAGGTCAGTGGGGCAGTGATATGGTCTGCATGGTGGCAGGAGGTCAGTGGGGCAGTCATATGGTGTGTATGGTGGCAGAAGGTCAGTGCGGCAGTGATATGTTCTGTATGGTGGCAGGAGGTCAGTGCGGCAGTCATATGGTCTCTATGGTGGCAGGAGGTCAGTGGGGCAGTGATATGGTCTGTATGGTGGCAGGAGGTCAGTGGGGCAGTGATATGGTCTGTATGGTGGCAGGAGGTCAGTGGGGCAGTGATATGGGCTGTATGGTGGCAGGAGGTCAGTGGGGCAGTGATATGGGCTGTATGGTGGCAGGAGGTCAGTGGGGCAGTGATATGGGCTGTATGGTGGCAGGAGGTCAGTGGGGCAGTGATATGGTCAGTATTGCAGCAGGAGGTCAGTGGGGCAGTGATATGATCTGTATGGTGGCAGGAGGTCAGTGGGGCAGTCATATGGTGTGTATGGTGGCAGGAGGTCAGTGGGGCAGTCATATGGTCTGTATAGTGGCAGGAGGTCAGTGGGGCAGTCATATGGTCTGTATGGTCGGGAGGTCAGTGGGGCAGTCATATGGTCTGTATGGTCGGGAGGTCAGTGGGGCAGTCATATGGTCTGTATGGTGGCAGGAGGTCAGTGGCGCAGTCATATGGTCAGTATTGCAGCAGGAGGTCAGTGTGGCAGTCATATGGTCTGTATGGTGGCAGGAGGTCAGTGGGGCAGTCCTATGGTCAGTATTGCAGCAGGAGGTTAGTGGGGCAGTCATATGATCTGTATGGTGGCAGGATGTCAGTGGGGCAGTCATATGGTCTGTATGGTGGCAGGAGGTCAGTGGGGCAGTCATATGGTCTGTATGGTTGCAGGAGGTCAGTGGGGCAGTCATATGGTGTGTATGGTGGCAGCTCGTCAGTGGGGCAGTCATATGGTGTGTATGGACGCAGGTCATCAATGTGGCTGTCATATGGTGTGTATGTTGGCAGGAGGTCAGTGGGGCAGTCATATGGTCTGTATATTGGCAGGAGGTCAGTGGGGCAGTCATATGGTCTGTATGGTGGCAGGAGGTCAGTGGGGCAGTCATATGGTCTGTATGGTGGCAGGAGGTCAGTGGGGGAGTCATATGGTCAGTATTGCAGCAGGAGGTCAGTGGGGCAGTCATATGGTCTGAATGGTGGCAGGAGGTCAGTGGGGCAGTCATATGGTCAGTATTGCAGCAGGAGGTCAGTGGGGCAGTGATATGGTGTGTATGGTGGCAGGAGGTCAGTGGGGCAGGCATATGGTCTGTATGGTGGCAGGAGGTCAGTGCGGCAGTCATATGGTCAGTATTGTAGCAGGAGGTCAGTGCGGCAATCATATGGTCAGTATTGCAGCAGGAGGCAAACGAGGCAGTCATATGGTCTGTATGGTGGCAGGAGGTCAGTGGGGCAGTCATATGGTCTGTACGGTGGCAGGAGGTCAGTGGGGCAGTCATATGGTCTGTACTGTGGCAGGAGGTCAGTGGGGCAGTCATATGGCCTGTATGGTGGCAGGAGGTCAGTGGGGTAGTCATATGGTCTGTATGGTGGCAGGAGGTCAGTGGGGCAGTCATACGGTGTCTATGGAGGCAGAATGTCAGTGGGGCAGTCATATGGTCTTTATGGTGCCAGGAGGTCAGTGGGCCAGTCGTATGGTCTGTATGGTGGCAGGAGGTCAGTGGGGCAGTCATATGGTCTGTATGGTGGCAGGAGGTCAGTGGCGCAGTCATATGGTCAGTATTGCAGCAGGAGGTCAGTGGGGCAGTGATATGGTCTGTATGGTGGCAGGAGGTCAGTGGGGCAGTCATATGGTCAGTATTGCAGCAGGAGGTCTGTGGGGCAGTGATATGATCTGTATGGTGGCAGGAGGTCAGTGGGGCAGTCATATGGTCTGTATGGTGGCAGGAGGTCAGTGGCGCAGTCATATGGTCAGTATTGCAGCAGGAGGTCAGTGGGGCAGTCATATGGTCTGTATGGTGGCAGGAGGTCAGTGGGGCAGTCATATGGTCTGTATGGTGGCAGGAGGTCAGTGGGGGAGTCATATGGTCAGTATTGCAGCAGGAGGTCAGTGGGGCAGTCATATGGTCTGAATGGTGGCAGGAGGTCAGTGGGGCAGTCATATGGTCAGTATTGCAGCAGGAGGTCAGTGGGGCAGTGATATGGTGTGTATGGTGGCAGGAGGTCAGTGGGGCAGGCATATGGTCTGTATGGTGGCAGGAGGTCAGTGGGGCAGTCATATGGTGTGTATGGTGGCAGGAGATCAATGGGGCAGTGATATGGTCTGTATGGTGGCAGGAGGTCAGTGGGGCAGTCATATGGTCAGTATTGTAGCAGGAGGTCAGTGCGGCAATCATATGGTCAGTATTGCAGCAGGAGGCAAACGAGGCAGTCATATGGTCTGTATGGTGGCAGGAGGTCAGTGGGGCAGTCATATGGTTAGTATTGCAGCAGGAGGCAAACGAGGCAGTCATACGGTGTCTATGGAGGCAGAATGTCAGTGGGGCAGTCATATGGTCTTTATGGTGCCAGGAGGTCAGTGGGCCAGTCGTATGGTCTGTATGGTGGCAGGAGGTCAGTGGGGCAGTCATATGGTCTGTATGGTGGCAGGAGGTCAGTGGCGCAGTCATATGGTCAGTATTGCAGCAGGAGGTCAGTGGGGCAGTGATATGGTCTGTATGGTGGCAGGAGGTCAGTGGGGCAGTCATATGGTCAGTATTGCAGCAGGAGGTCTGTGGGGCAGTGATATGATCTGTATGGTGGCAGGAGGTCAGTGGGGCAGTCATATGGTCTGTATGGTGGCAGGAGGTCAGTGGCGCAGTCATATGGTCAGTATTGCAGCAGGAGGTCAGTGGGGCAGTCATATGGTCTGCATGGCGGAGGGGTCTGTGCATGCACAGTGTATTGTGGAGGTAATGTATCCATTGTTCCCATATAATCTTATTTCCCCCTATTTATACTTGAGTGATGTATTATATATAAGGGATGCACTATATACACGGTGCAGACAAGATCGCTGAGCAGAAGAACGATTTATAAAAAATCACTGATTACACTTGTGTTTTTATTAGTTTGTAATCAGTATCTACTACCACTAGGTGGCGACATTGCACTACTAAGGCTCTCACTAGTACAATGCAATGGTGTGTTGCTGCCACCTAGTGTTTCTACACGGAATGTGGATTATGTTTAATATATTACCGTGTATTTAATGTCAAAGCTGTTCTACAGGTCCCTCCCCTTTATGATGGCTCCTCCCCTTTGTAGAGGCTGCACACCTCCATTTATGCATAGGAATTATCAAACAATTTTGTCCTGTCACCAGTAGTTCACTTTCTTGTAGTTTATAACTGTTTTCCCCTTACCATCATGAAAGTCATTTTTGCAGGAGGTGGCAGGAGGTCAGTGGGGCAGTCATATGGTCTGTATGGTGGCAGGAGGTCAGTGGGGCAGTCATATGGTCTGTATGGTGGCGGGAGGTCAGTGGGGCAGTCATATGGTCTGTATGGTGGCGGGAGGTCAGTGGGGTAGTCATATGGTCTGTATGGTGGCAGGAGGTCAGTGGGGCAGTCATATGGTGTGTATGGAGGCAGGAGGTCAGTGGGGCAGTCATATGGTCTGTATGGTGGCGGGAGGTCAGTGGGGCAGTCATATGGTCTGTATGGTGGCGGGAGGTCAGTGGGGCAGTCATATGGTCTGTACTGTGGCAGGAGGTCAGTGGGGCAGTCATATGGTCTGTACTGTGGCAGGAGGTCAGTGGGGCAGTCATATGGTCTGTACAGCAGCAGGTCAATGGGGCTTACATATGGCCTGTTTGTTCGCAGGAGGTCAATGGGACAGTCATATGGTCTCTATGGTGGCAGGAGGTCAGTGGGGCAGTGATATGGTCTGTATGGTGGCAGGAGGTCAGTGCGGCAGTCATATGGTCTCTATGGTGGCAGGAGGTCAGTGGGGCAGTGATATGGTCTATATGGTGGCAGGAGGTCAGTGGGGCAGTGATATGGGCTGTATGGTGGCAGGAGGTCAGTGGGGCAATGATTTGGGCTATATGGTGGCAGGAGGTCAGTGGGGCAGTGATATGGGCTGTATGGTGGCAGGAGGTCAGTGGGGCAGTAATATGGGCTGTATGGTGGCAGGAGGTCAGTGTGGCAGTGATATGGGCTGTATGGTGGCAGGAGGTCAGTGGGGCAGTGATATGGGCTGTATGGTGGCAGGAGGTCAGTGGGGCACTCATATGGTCAGTATTGCAGCAGGAGGTCAGTGTGGCAGTCATATGGTCTGTATGGTGGCAGGAGGTCAGTGGGGCAGTCCTATGGTCAGTATTGCAGCAGGAGGTTAGTGGGGCAGTCATATGATCTGTATGGTGGCAGGAGGTCAGTGGGGCAGTCATATGGTCTGTATGGTGGCAGGAGGTCAGTGGGGCAGTCATATGGTCTGTATGGTGGCAGGAGGTCAGTGGGGCAGTCATATGGTGTGTATGGTGGCAGGAGGTCAGTGGGGAAGTCATATGGTGTGTATGGACGCAGGTCATCAATGTGGCTGTCATATGGTGTGTATGGTGGTTGGAGATCAGTGGGGCAGTCATATGGTGTGTATGGTGGTTGGAGGTCAGTGGGGCAGTCATATTGTGTATATGGAGGCAGGAGGTCAGTGGGGCAGTCATATTGTGTATATGGAGGCAGGAGGTCAGTGGGGGAGTCATATGGTGTGTATGGAGGCAGGAGGTCAGTGGGGCAGTCATACGGTGAGTATGGAGGCAGAATGTCAGTGGGGCAGTCATATGGTCTTTATGGTGCCAGGAGGTCAGTGGGCTAGTCGTATGGTCTGTATGGTGGCAGGAGGTCAGTGGGGCAGTCATATGGTCTGTATGGTGGCAGGAGGTCAGTGGCGCAGTCATATGGTCAGTATTGCAGCAGGAGGTCAGTGGGGCAGTTATATGGTCTGTATGGTGGCAGGAGGTCAGTGGGGCAGTCATATGGTCAGTATTGCAGCAGGAGGTCTGTGGGGCAGTGATATGATCTGTATGGTGGCAGTAGGTCAGTGGAGCAGTCATATGGTCTGTATGGTGGCAGGAGGTCAGTGGGGCAGGCATATGGTCTGTATGGTGGCAGGAGGTCAGTGGGGCAGTCATATGGTGTGCATGGTGGCAAAAGTTCAATGGGGCAGTGATATGGTCTCTATGGTGGCAGGAGGTCAGTGGGGCAGTCATATGGTCTGTATGGTGGCAGGAGGTCAGTGGGGCAGTCATATGGTCTGTATGGTGGCAGGAGGTCAGTGGGGCAGTCATATGGTCTGTACGGTGGCAGGAGGTCAGTGGGGCAGTCATATGGTCAGTATTGCAGCTGGAGGTCAGTGGGGCAGTCATATGGTCAGTATTGCAGCAGGAGGTCAGTGGGGCAGTCATATGGTCTATATGGTGGCATGAGGTCAGTGGGGCAGGCATATGGTCTGTATGGTGGCAAAAGATCAATGGGGCAGTGATATGGTCTGTATGGTGGCAGGAGGTCAGTGGGGCAGGCATATGGTCTGTATGGTGGCAGGAGGTCAGTGGGGCAGTCATATGGTCTGTACGGTGGCAGGAGGTCAGTGGGGCAGTCATATGGTCTGTACTGTGGCAGGAGGTCAGTGGGGCAGTCATATGGTCTGTACTGTGGCAGGAGGTCAGTGGGGCAGTCATATGGCCTGTATGGTGGCAGGAGGTCAGTGGGGCAGTCATATGGTCTGTATGGTGGCAGGAGGTCAGTGGGGCAGTCATACGGTGTGTATGGAGGCAGAATGTCAGTGGGGCAGTCATATGGTCTTTATGGTGCCAGGAGGTCAGTGGGCCAGTCGTATGGTCTGTATGGTGGCAGGAGGTCAGTGGGGCAGTCATATGGTCTGTATGGTGGCAGGAGGTCAGTGGTGCAGTCATATGGTCAGTATTGCAGCAGGAGGTCAGCGGGGCAGTGATATGGTCTGTATGGTGGCAGGAGGTCAGTGGGGCAGTCATATGGTCAGTATTGCAGCAGGAGGTCTGTGGGGCAGTGATATGATCTGTATGGTGGCAGGAGGTCAGTGGGGCAGTCATACGGTGTGTATGGAGGCAGAAGGTCAGTGGGGCAGTCATATGGTCTGTATGGTGGCAGGAGGTCAGTGGCGCAGTCATATGGTCAGTATTGCAGCAGGAGGTCAGTGGGGCAGTCATATGGTCTGTATGGTGGCAGGAGGTCAGTGGGGCAGTCATATGGTCTGTATGGTGGCAGGAGGTCAGTGGGGGAGTTATATGGTCAGTATTGCAGCAGGAGGTCAGTGGGGCAGTCATATGGTCTGAATGGTGGCAGGAGGTCAGTGGGGCAGTCATATGGTCAGTATTGCAGCAGGAGGTCAGTGGGGCAGTGATATGGTGTGTATGGTGGCAGGAGGTCAGTGGGGCAGGCATATGGTCTGTATGGTGGCAGGAGGTCAGTGCGGCAGTCATATGGTCAGTATTGTAGCAGGAGGTCAGTGCGGCAATCATATGGTCAGTATTGCAGCAGGAGGCAAACGAGGCAGTCATATGGTCTGTATGGTGGCAGGAGGTCACTGGGGCAGTCATATGGTCTGTACGGTGGCAGGAGGTCAGTGGGGCAGTCATATGGTCTGTACTGTGGCAGGAGGTCAGTGGGGCAGTCATATGGCCTGTATGGTGGCAGGAGGTCAGTGGGGTAGTCATATGGTCTGTATGGTGGCAGGAGGTCAGTGGGGCAGTCATACGGTGTCTATGGAGGCAGAATGTCAGTGGGGCAGTCATATGGTCTTTATGGTGCCAGGAGGTCAGTGGGCCAGTCGTATGGTCTGTATGGTGGCAGGAGGTTAGTGGGGCAGTCATATGGTCTGTATGGTGGCAGGAGGTCAGTGGCGCAGTCATATGGTCAGTATTGCAGCAGGAGGTCAGTGGGGCAGTCATATGGTCTGTATGGTGGCAGGAGGTCAGTGGGGCAGTCATATGGTCTGTATGGTGGCAGGAGGTCAGTGGGGGAGTCATATGGTCAGTATTGCAGCAGGAGGTCAGTGGGGCAGTAATATGGTCTGAATGGTGGCAGGAGGTCAGTGGGGCAGTCATATGGTCAGTATTGCAGCAGGAGGTCAGTGGGGCAGTGATATGGTGTGTATGGTGGCAGGAGGTCAGTGGGGCAGGCATATGGTCTGTATGGTGGCAGGAGGTCAGTGGGGCAGTCATATGGTGTGTATGGTGGCAGGAGATCAATGGGGCAGTGATATGGTCTGTATGGTGGCAGGAGGTCAGTGGGGCAGTCATATGGTCAGTATTGTAGCAGGAGGTCAGTGCGGCAATCATATGGTCAGTATTGCAGCAGGAGGCAAACGAGGCAGTCATATGATCTGTATGGTGGCAGGAGGTCAGTGGGGCAGTCATATGGTCAGTATTGCAGCAGTAGGTCAGTAGGGCAGTCATATGGTCTGTATGGTTGCGGGAGGTCAGTGGGGCAGGCATATCGTCTGTATGGTGGCAGGAGATCAATGGGCCAGTGATATGGTCTGTATGGTGGCAGGAGGTCAGTGGGGCAATCATATGGTCAGTATTGCAGCAGGAGGTCAGTGGGGCAGTCATATGGTGTGTATGGTGGCAGGAGGTCTGTGGGGCCGTCATATGGTCTGCATGGCGGAGGGGTCTGTGCATGCACAGTGTATTGTGGAGGTAATGTATCCATTGTTCCCATATAATCTTATTTCTCCCTATTTATACTTGAGTGATGTATTATATATAAGGGATGCACTATATACACGGTGCAGACAAGATCGCTGAGCAGAAGAACGATTTATAAAAAATCACTGATTACACTTGTGTTTGTATTAGTTTGTAATCAGTATCTACTACCACTAGGTGGCGACATTGCACTACTAAGGCTCTCACTAGTACAATGCAATGGTGTGTTGCTGCCACCTAGTGTTTCTACACGGAATGTGGATTATGTTTAATATATTACCGTGTATTTAATGTCAAAGCTGTTATACAGGTCCCTCCCCTTTATGATGGCTCCTCCCCTTTGTAGAGGCTGCACACCTCCATTTATGCATAGGAATTATCAAACAATTTTGTCCTGTCACCAGTAGTTCACTTTCTTGTAGTTTATAACTGTTTTCCCCTTACCATCATGAAAGTCATTTTTGCAGGAGGTGGCAGGAGGTCAGTGGGGCAGTCATATGGTCTGTATGGTGGCAGGAGGTCAGTGGGGCAGTCATATGGTCTGTATGGTGGCGGGAGGTCAGTGGGGCAGTCATATGGTCTGTATGGTGGCGGGAGGTCAGTGGGGTAGTCATATGGTCTGTATGGTGGCAGGAGGTCAGTGGGGCAGTCATATGGTGTGTATGGAGGCAGGAGGTCAGTGGGGCAGTCATATGGTCTGTATGGTGGCGGGAGGTCAGTGGGGCAGTCATATGGTCTGTATGGTGGCGGGAGGTCAGTGGGGCAGTCATATGGTCTGTACTGTGGCAGGAGGTCAGTGGGGCAGTCATATGGTCTGTACTGTGGCAGGAGGTCAGTGGGGCAGTCATATGGTCTGTACAGCAGCAGGTCAATGGGGCTTACATATGGCCTGTTTGTTCGCAGGAGGTCAATAGGACAGTCATATGGTCTCTATGGTGGCAGGAGGTCAGTGGGGCAGTGATATGGTCTGTATGGTGGCAGGAGGTCAGTGCGGCAGTCATATGGTCTCTATGGTGGCAGGAGGTCAGTGGGGCAGTGATATGGTCTATATGGTGGCAGGAGGTCAGTGGGGCAGTGATATGGGCTGTATGGTGGCAGGAGGTCAGTGGGGCAGTGATTTGGGCTATATGGTGGCAGGAGGTCAGTGGGGCAGTGATATGGGCTGTATGGTGGGAGGAGGTCAGTGGGGCAGTAATATGGGCTGTATGGTGGCAGGAGGTCAGTGTGGCAGTGATATGGGCTGTATGGTGGCAGGAGGTCAGTGGGGCAGTGATATGGGCTGTATGGTGGCAGGAGGTCAGTGGGGCAGTCATATGGTCAGTATTGCAGCAGGAGGTCAGTGTGGCAGTCATATGGTCTGTATGGTGGCAGGAGGTCAGTGGGGCAGTCCTATGGTCAGTATTGCAGCAGGAGGTCAGTGGGGCAGTCATATGGCCTGTATGGTGGCAGGAGGTCAGTGGGGCAGTCATATGGTCTGTATGGTGGCAGGAGGTCAGTGGGGCAGTCATATGGTCTGTATGGTGGCAGGAGGTCAGTGGGGCAGTCATATGGTGTGTATGGTGGCAGGAGGTCAGTGGGGAAGTCATATGGTGTGTATGGACGCAGGTCATCAATGTGGCTGTCATATGGTGTGTATGGTGGTTGGAGATCAGTGGGGCAGTCATATGGTGTGTATGGTGGTTGGAGGTCAGTGGGGCAGTCATATTGTGTATATGGAGGCAGGAGGTCAGTGGGGCAGTCATATTGTGTATATGGAGGCAGGAGGTCAGTGGGGGAGTCATATGGTGTGTATGGAGGCAGGAGGTCAGTGGGGCAGTCATACGGTGAGTATGGAGGCAGAATGTCAGTGGGGCAGTCATATGGTCTTTATGGTGCCAGGAGGTCAGTGGGCTAGTCGTATGGTCTGTATGGTGGCAGGAGGTCAGTGGGGCAGTCATATGGTCTGTATGGTGGCGGGAGGTCAGTGGGGCAGTCATATGGTCTGTATGGTGGCGGGAGGTCAGTGGGGCAGTCATATGGTCTGTATAGTAGCAGGAGGTCAGTGGGGCAGTCATATGGTCTGTATGGTGGCGGGAGGTCAGTGGGGCAGTCATATGGTCTGTACAGCAGCAGGTCAATGGGGCTTACATATGGCCTGTTTGTTCGCAGGAGGTCAATGGGACAGTCATATGGTCTGTATGGTGGCAGGAGGTCAGTGGGGCAGTCATATGGTCTGTATGGTGGCAGGAGGTCAGTGGGGCAGTCATATGGTCTCTATGGTGGCAGGAGGTCAGTGGGGCAGTGATATGGTCTGCATGGTGGCAGGAGGTCAGTGGGGCAGTCATATGGTCAGTATTGCAGCAGGTCGTCAGTGGGGCAGTCATATGGTGTGTATGGTGGCAGGAGGTCAGTGGGGCAGTCATATAGTCAGTATTGCAGCAGGAGGTCAGTGGGGCAGTCATATGGTGTGTATGGTGGCAGGAGGTCAGTGGGGCAGTCATATGGTCAGTATTGCAGCAGGAGGTCAGTGGGGCAGTCATATGGTCAGTATTGCAGCAGGAGGTCAGTGGGGCAGGCATATGGTCTGTATGGTGGCAGGAGGTCAGTGGGGCAGTCATATGGTCTGTATGGTGGCAGAAGATCAATGGGGCAGTGATATGGTCTGTATGTTGGCAGGAGGTCATTGGGGCAGTCTTATGGTCAGTATTGCAGCAGGAGGTCAGTGGGGCAGTCATATGGTGTGTATGGTGGCAGGAGGTCAGAAGGGCAGTCATATGGTGTGTATGGTGGCAGGAGGTCAGTAGGGCAGTCATATGGTCTGTATGGTGGCAGGAGGTCAGTGGGGCAGTCATATGGTCAGTATGGTGGCAGGAGGTCAGTGGGGCAGTCATATGGTCTTTATGGTAGCAGGAGATCAGTGGGACAGTCATATGGTCTTTATGGTAGCAGGAGGTCAGTGGGGCAGTCATTTGGTCTGTATGGTGGAAGGAGGTCAGTGGGGCAGTCATATGGTCATTATTGCAGCAGGAGGTGTGTGGAGCAGTCATATGGTGTGTATGGTGGCAGGAGGTCAGTGGGGCAGGCAAATGTTCAGTATTGCAGCAGGAGGTCAGTGGGGCAGTCATATGGTCAGTATTGCAGCAGGAGGTCAGTCATATGGTCTGTATGGTGGCGGGAGGTCAGTGGGGCAGGCGTTTGGTCTGTATGGTGGCAGGAGGTTAGTGGGGCAGTCATATGGTCTGTTTGGTGGCAGGAAATCAATGGGGCAGTGATATGGTCTGTATGGTGGCAGGAGGTCATTGGGGCAGTCTTATGGTCAGTATTGCAGCAGGAGGTCAGTGGGGCAGTCATATGGTGTGTATGGTGGCAGGAGGTCAGAAGGGCAGTCATATGGTGTGTATGGTGGCAGGAGGTCAGAAGGGCAGTCATATGGTCTGTATGGTGGCAGGAGGTCAGTGGGGCAGTCATATGGTCTGTATGGTGGCAGGAGGTCAGTGGGGCAGTCATATGGTCAGTATGGTGGCAGGAGGTCAGTGGGGCAGTCATATGGTCTTTATGGTAGCAGGAGATCAGTGGGGCAGTCATATGGTCTTTATGGTAGCAGGAGATCAGTGGGACAGTCATATGGTCTTTATGGTAGCAGGAGGTCAGTGGGGCAGTCATTTGGTCTGTATGGTGGAAGGAGGTCAGTGGGGCAGTCATATGGTCATTATTGCAGCAGGAGGTGTGTGGAGCAGTCATATGGTGTGTATGGTGGCAGGAGGTCAGTGGGGCAGGCATTTTGGTCAGTATTGCAGCAGGAGGTCAGTGGGGCAGTCATATTGTGAGGGGTTAATTCGTGTTTATGCTTTTCTAAAGAGAAAGATAAGTGTATTTCATCTTCTTAAGCTTAACCACAAATACGTGTAACGTTTGACGCTTTTAAAATGGACTACAAAGGCTCCATTTTGTCTCTTTGCTTGTCTGCTATAATACACATATATTTTGTATTAATTTCAACTTTCACTTGAGAAAAATGTTAGATTGCAGTTAGAATGATCCACCTGGAAATATTAATTGGATTACCACTAGGTTTCTGTCCTGTTCTTATCTTTAAACAATTCTAGTTGAAACTTACTAACAAGCTTACAGGAATGTACCTCCCGATTACACCTACACAGAGGAAGACATACTGATAAGAGGCTGAGATGTTTTAAATCAATACATGTGCGTATTAATTTTAATTGTATCTGGCATAAAGCCACTTGCTTCATAGAAATGTATAAAGATTGAATACATTGTACATTAAACAGGCATTTCTTTGGTTAAAACATACGGTGTGGTATCCATTGAACTCCTCAGAGTATACTCGCAAGATTCAAACAGATTGGGAAGCAGACAGCATCAGCTGACGGGTCCTCTTGTGACCCCCCTAACATTACTTGGCGCCAGAACGTGGGGCAAAAGTTAACTTCTTACCTGCAGCCGATACCTGACGACCCTACCTGCCGACCAGCCTGACCAGAGGCCACGGGACCCCAGATCTACAAAACACCGGTGTAAGGTAAGCCCTTGACTTACCACTTCAGCTCTGGGCTCCCCTGACTTCGGTAACGTGTTGACAGGAGGTGAGTCGCTGCATCTTTATAGGACGCTACTGCCTGTTATTTACGGTGTTCTTAGTAACCGTGCTAGACGGAAGAACCCTTGTGTGTATATTGCCATGCTGTCTGCTGTAGAAATTATTGCTTTTTGCCGCACTCATAATGTTAGCTGTAATTTGTAATAAGATTACTAAAAGCCGCCCAGCAAGGCAAGCTGTGGTCCTTCCTCTATCCCCGTAAGAAGTAAAGATATTGCGAATGAATATCCTGCCTGTTGCGGACGTAGCAGAAGGGACTGAAAAGTCCATAAGTATTTCTGCCAGTTGCGGACTCGCAGAAGAGAAGTATCCTGCCAATACTTGGCAGGAGGGCCCTAAATAAATATCCTGCCCGTTGCGGACGTGGCAGAAGGGACTGAAAAGTCCATAAGTATCCTGCCAGTTGCGGACTCGGCAGTAGGGACAATAGTGGTAAATCGAGAGCTAAGTCCATAGTTAGAATGGGGTCCGACCAGTCTCAGACTTTCTTGACACCCATTGAAATAATAAGATTGGGGAAAGGGAAGGACATTTGTAGGCAAGCCTATAAAATATATCAACAGATAGGACTTAAAAAGAACAGACAATATAGAAAACCGCTAGAGAATGTAGTAAGTTGTTGAGAAAAGCAGGTGTTTAGAATTTTGGGAACCTTAGACCAACGAGTTTGGGAAAGATTCAGAGATAGTCAAAGGTTGGATAAAAGTAAGCTAGACAGATGGATTGAGGCAAGTGTAGATACGGCAGTTATCAGAGAAAGGGAATCCTTTATAGTCTGTGTTCCTTTGGGACATAAAGCAAGTTCATGCAGAATCTGTTGACAATTATGTGACAAATAACCATCATTGTTTGTCTTATATGTCTTGATGTTATGTAATCTAATCTTTGTTGTACGTCTTAGTCTCCGTCATACAAGTGTAAGAAAGTGTAAGAAAGTTATACCCTCCTCACGGCTGTGGGGGCTTTTAAGAATACAAGGGTTAAAAATGCTGCCATGTCAAAAGCGCTTAGCATGTTGTCTTTTCTATGTGTTTAACTATTCCCCTGCCGTCCGTGTTTGATAGTCTGTGCAGAGAAATATACCTCTTGTTGTTGCTAATGATTGGTGTTGTTTGGAGTCTGAATGTTCTGGCCACTTTCTAGAGTCTTGGTTGTTGTTCTATTTCATAGAGAGATAAAATTCAAGGTCATAGAAAGAAAGATGTTGATGAAATAAGAAACTTGTAATGAATTACATAAATTAATTGTCTTGAAAGTGGAAAGCATGTAGGGATTTTGAGGTATGTTTTTGCTTTTTGGGTAAATGTCAGTTCTGTGATTGGTTGGATGTCTGTATCACTGCTGAATGCTGTTAGTACTGTACTGTCTC
Source organism: Eleutherodactylus coqui (assembly GCF_035609145.1). NCBI lineage: Eukaryota > Metazoa > Chordata > Amphibia > Anura > Eleutherodactylidae > Eleutherodactylus > Eleutherodactylus coqui. The sequence continues at coordinate 165,683,578 of NC_089844.1, forward strand.
TGAGAGAATGTTCTGCAGGGGCTTGTTGTAATTCATGTCTTTTGTTATTTGTACTGATATCTTACAAGCCTTATCTGCATCCATCAAATTCTCACCAGATGGATCGGTACTAGAGATGAGCGAACGTACTCGTCCGAGCTTGATACTCGTTCGAGTATTAGCGTGTTCGAGATGCTCGTTACTAGAGGCGAGCACCACTCGATGTTCGAGTTACTTTCACTTTCATCTCTGAGACGTTAGCGCGCTTTTCTGGCCAATAGAAAGACAGGGAAGGCATTACAACTTCCCCCTGCGACGTTTAAGCCCTATACCACCCCCCTGCAGTGAGTGGCTGGCGAGATCAGGTGTCACCCGAGTATATAAATCGGCCCCTCCCGCGGCTCGCCACAGATGCATTCTGACATAGCTCAGGGAAAGTGCTGCTGATGGTGGAGCTGCTATAGGGAGAGTGTTAGGAGTGATTTTAGGCTTCAAGAACCCCAACGGTCCTTCTTAGGGCCACATCTGACTGTGTGCAGTACTGTTGAGGCTGCTTTTTGCAGTGTTGCACTTTTTTTTTTTTTTGTATATCGGCCATGCAGAGCATTGCGTCCTAAGTCTGCAGTAATTTTACATAGTCCAGGGCCAGTAGTGGTGAGGCAGGGACAGTGAAAGTGATATACTGTGTATATAGGCAGTGGGCTTTTCCAAAAACATTTGTGAAAAAACATTCTATTTGGGCTGCTGTGACCGTCCTGAGTGTACTGCGTCTCTGCTGGGGGTAGTAGTCCTAATTAATACGCAGCCAGCTAAGTGTTAGAGCAGGCTTGCGCAAAATTCTTTCCTGGCTCTGCTGTGCGTTACACATCACCGCTGTCATCCTGTCCAGAGGGAAACAGTCTGCAGTAATTTTACATAGTCCAGGGCCAGTAGTGGTGAGCCAGGGACAGTGAAAGAGATATACTGTGTATATAGGCAGTGGGCTTTTCCAAAAACATTTGTGAAAAAACATTCTATTTGGGCTGCTGTGACCGTCCTGAGTGTACTGCGTCTCTGCTGGGGGTAGTAGTCCTAATTAATACGCAGCCAGCTAAGTGTTAGAGCAGGCTTGCGCAAAATTCTTTCCTGGCTCTGCTGTGCGTTACACATCACCGCTGTCATCCTCTCCAGAGGGAAACAGTCTGCAGTAATTTTACATAGTATAGGGCCAGTAGTGCTGAGGCAGGGACAGTGAAAAAGGTGAAAGAGATATACTGTCTATATAGGCAGTGGACTTGTTCCAAAGAATTTGGGGAAAAAAAATCTATTTGGGCTGCCTGTGACCGTCCTGAGTGTACTGCGTCTCTGCTGGGGGTAGTAGTCCTAATTAATAAGCAGCCAGCTAAGTGTTACAGCAGGCTTGCGCAAAATTCTTTCCTGGCTCAGCTGTGCGTTCCGTAAACAAAGTCAGCCTCCAACCACAGGCCAATAAGCGGCACATTTAATTACAGCATTCTGTTTCTGCACTACTGGTAATACACCATGCTGAGGGGTAGGGGCAGGCCTAGAGGACGTGGACGCGGGCGAGGACGCGGAGGCCCAAGTCAAGGTGTGGGCACAGGCCGAGCTCCTGATCCAGGTGTATCGCAGCCGACTGCTGCGGGATTAGGAGAGAGGCACGTTTCTGGCGTCCCCACATTCATCTCACAATTAATGGGTCCACGCGGTAGACCTTTATTAGAAAATGAGCAGTGTGAGCAGGTCCTGTCGTGGATGGCAGAAAGTGCATCCAGCAATCTATCGACCACCCAGAATTCTGCGCCGTCCACTGCTGCAACTCTGAATCCTCTGGCTGCTGCTCCTCCTTCCTCCCAGCCTCCTCACTCTATTACAATGACACATTCCGAGGAGCAGGCAGACTCCCAGGAACTGTTCTCGGGCCCCTGCCCAGAATGGGCGGCAATGGTTCCGAATCCTCTCCCACTGGAGGAGTTTGTCGTGACCGATGCCCAACCTTTGGAAAGTTCCCGGAGTCCGGGGGATGAGGCTGGGGACTTCCGGCAACTGTCTCAAGAGCTTTCAGTGGGTGAGGAGGACGATGACGATGAGACACAGTTGTCTATCACTCAGGTAGTAGTAATTGGAGTAAGTCCGAGGGAGAAGCGCACAGAGATTCGGAGGAAGAGCAGCAGGACGATGAGGTGACTGACCCCACCTGGTTTGCTACGCCTACTGAGGACAGGTCTTCAGAGGGGGAGGCAAGGGCAGCAGCAGGACAGGTTGCAAGAGGCAGTGCGGTGGCCAGGGGTAGAGGCAGGGCTAGACCGAATAATCCACCAACTGTTTCCCAAAGCGCCCCCTCGCGCCATGCCACCCTGCAGAGGCCGAGGTGCTCAAAGGTCTGGCAGTTTTTCACTGAGAGTGCAGACGACCGACGAACAGTGGTGTGCAACCTTTGTCGCGCCAAGATCAGCCAGGGAGCCACCACCACCAGCATGCGCAGACATATGATGGCCAAGCACCCCACAAGGTGGGACGAAGGCCGTTCACCGCCTCCGGTTTGCACCGCTGCCTCTCCCCCTGTGCCCCAACCTGCCACTGAGATCCAACCCCCCTCTCAGGACACAGGCACTACCGTCTCCTGGCCTGCACCCACACCCTCACCTCCGCTGTCCTCGGCCCCATCCACCAATGTCTCTCAGCGCACCGTCCAGCCGTCGCTAGCGCAAGTGTTGGAGCGCAAGCGCAAGTACGCCGCCACGCACCCGCACGCTCAAGCGTTAAACGTGCACATAGCCAAATTTATCAGCCTGGAGATGCTGCCGTATAGGCCTGTGGAAACGGAGGCTTTCAAAGGTATGATGGCGGCGGCGGCCCCGCGCTACTCAGTTCCCAGTCGCCACTACTTTTCCCGATGTGCCGTCCCAGCCCTGCACGACCACGTCTCCCGCAACATTGTACGCGCCCTCACCAACGCGGTTACTGCCAAGGTCCACTTAACAACGGACACGTGGACAAGCACAGGCGGGCAGGGCCACTATATCTCCCTGATGGCACATTGGGTGAATTTAGTGGAGGCTGGGAAAGAGTCAGAGCCTGGGACCGCTCACGTCCTACCCACCCCCTGAATTGCGGGCCCCAGCTCGGTGGTGGTATCTGCGGCGGTGTATTCTTCCTCCACTAAACCACCCTCCTCCTCCTCCTCCTACGCAACCTCTGTCTCGCAATCAAGATGTGTCAGCAGCAGCACGTCGCCAGGAGTCGGTGTCGCGCGGCGTGGCAGCACAGCGGTGGGCAAGCGTCAGCAGGCCGTGCTGAAACTACTCAGCTTAGGAGAGAAGAGGCACATGGCCCACGAACTGCTGCAGGGTCTGACAGAGCAGACCGACCGCTGGCTTGCGCCGCTGAGCCTCCAACCGGGCATGTTCGTGTGTGACAACGGTCGTAGCCTGGTGCCGCCATTGACTTGAATGGGTTTGTTTGCATAAATGCATCTGGTGTCCACGGGCGTGATGCTGGCGGTAAATCGCTGGCAAATCACGCTGTCTGAAGCTTTCGCGAATAGTTGTGATTCTCCATGGTCAGCCTAGCTGTCAGATAGGTTGACAGGGGAGATCCGTCTACCGTTTCCTGCGGCGACCGCAATGCCCGTGGACAGGCAGCCTAAGCTGCTTGACACATGGTGATTTCCACACTGGTGTGGAAGACTGGGGCAGGCAGAATAGAGAAGCTTCCTGGTCTGGGTCGGGTGCAGGGGCTATTTAGGAGGCTGTCGGCAGGGCGGGTTTCCCTAGGATGGGTGCAGGGGCTACTTAAGCCCCCGGCAGGGCAGGTGCCTTCTGGATGGCTGCAGGAGCTACTCGGGAGGCTGCCGGCAGGGCGGGTTCCTCCTGGTCAGCTGCTGAGCGCCCTTGGCGGTCAGTGACATGCCAGCCGTTTCCTCCAGTACGGCTGAGCTGTGTCCATAGTGTGCTTGATGGCAGGAGACGTACCTGGCTTGGTGTGGAATTATCTCTCTAGCATAACTGCACTTAACAACAAAAGTTACAGACTGTTTTCAATAACTGAAGTCGTAGAGCAGTAACCCATGACTATTGGCACCGTGCACAGTGTCAATTCCCACAACTCCTCTAATTACCATTGACAACGGGGACCTTCACATGACCATGCTCAATAGATGTTGACTCTTTACAGGTACCACTTGGGTGAGCAAGGTTGTGGACTTAATGCTCCAAAATGGAGATGTTGCAAAAAGCCAACGTGGAGCCATATTTGAGCGGGTGCCCTTTCTGGAGTATGCGGTGCCTGACATGTCGTCAGGTAAGTGGTGCCAATAAAGTTATTTTACAGTGTTTTTTTGGGGTTTGAATTTCCCAATAAATGAGCAGGTAACACCAAAACCTTGATGAACCATCGGCCTTGTAGGAGTCCATGTCTTATGTTGTCATCACATTCCTTCATACATAAGTCCAACTTGTCACCTCTTCCTCAGGAACGGAGATCCTTGATGCTATGGACTCTCCCCGCGTGATTAAAACTCATTTACCCGTGCACCTCCTGCCAAGCAGCTTCTGGTAGAAGAAGTCCAAGGTAGTGAGTTCTTTGTAGACCACAGCTGATCTCACTGGAGTCTGGTTTGATATGGAGTCTTGATTTCCTTCACTTTGGTGTGAATCCCCGTTTTTCCTCCCCTTATAGCCAGGCCTTTTACATTTTCCCTCCCATGCTATAATGGCTGGCCTATAACTCTTGCTGTAGTTCTTGATTTATCAGTATAGAAGGCTTGTATGATGAGGTCTACCTCTCTCTAGATAACAGGCTGGTCCATATAACAGGTCGGTCTTTCCTTCTTTACAGCCTGATTCTTTTGCTATCTGTCTTCCCTTAGAACCTGGTCTGTTTTTTTGCAGTGCCTATTGGAAGAGTCTGGTCCATTTCTTGCTTGAGCAAAATCTGTCTTGTAGAGTTTGGTCCCCCTACTACAATGTATCCAGGTCTATTGGACTTGCTGTAGAACCTAATCTGCCTACTTGCCTGCAAACAGCCTATATAAAGAGTTGCACAGTCTCTTTTTCCCTTTAAAGCAGGGGTGTCAAACTCCTTTTCACCAAGGGCCACATCAGGCTTATAGTGACCTTCAAAGGGCCGATTGTAAGACAGTATAGTGAGGTCCTGTTCACACCAGCGTATTTGCGTACAAAATATGCAGTGAATAGAAGCCATTGATTTCAATGAAAACATGAAGTCAGAAAAAAGAATCTGCGCTCAAAGATGGAGTCAACTGAGGACAAATTCACATGAAAGTAATAGTGAGGTGTGACACTTACTTGAAAGGAGGGGGGTATGATCCACAAATGCCCCCTCCTCAGAGTGTCCTCAACACAATGCAGAGCTGTGCTCCAAGATGCATAATAGTAGTCCAGGAGTTTAAAGTCTGACGAAACTTTTAATAAGGCGACGCGTTTCAGTGCACAACAAAGCACCTTTCTCAAGCCATACAGATTTGATTTCAATGAGTCATTCACATGAATATAGATTTTCACAAAGCATGACCTATTATGTTACATACTACGTACCGCAATAGGCCATTAAAGTGAATGGGCCGCGCAAATACATGGTGAATACGCAGGAAACCTGTGTATTCACTGCTTATTTGCGCACCATTTCAGTGGGCCCATCTGCGTGTTTTTTTTTTCTCTATTGTGGAAATACGCAGTGTATTTGTACGACCGAAACACTATTACGCCCTCGTGAACGAGCCCTAATGGTGACACCCTCACCCCCCTCTAGTGGTCGCAGTAGTCATAGTGACTCTCATAGTAGCCCCAGTAGTAACAGGGTACCCCCACAGTAATAGTAACCCCCCATAGTAATAAATCCCCGTCAGTAATATTAACCCCATAACAATATTAACCCCAACCCATATACTTCCTCCTTGCTGTCAGCACCGCTCCTCCTCTGCTCGCGCTGAGCCTGGATGCACACTGACGTCAGCGTGTAGCCTGGCACACTTCCTCCCTGAGTCCTCTCCTGCGGAACTGAGGAGCAGAGGACTCAGGGGAGGAGGATCCTGGCTGCACACTGACGTCAGAGTGTGCGCCAGAATCAGCGCTGCCAACGTGATTTCCAGTGGGGAGCTACGGCACCCCAGCTGGTAATCACTACAGTGGTGAGCGTCTGTCGGCACGCCGCGAGCCACATAAAATGAGGCAGCGGTCCTTGTGTTTGATACCTGTGCCTTAAAGGCACTGTTTTGTTTTGTTTTTTGCTTCTCCAACTTACAAAAAATCTTAACTCTTATTTTTCCAACAATGTGGCTGTCTGAGGGCTTATTTTTGTGGGGCAAGTTATATTTTTCAATTCTACTATTTTTAATGTATCATTCACATTAATGTAAACATTTATATATGGTGTAAAATGGAAGAAGACACTATTTCAATATCTTTGGTGGGAGGGAATTGTTTTTACAGTGTACACACAGCGGCAAAAATTACATGATAACTTTATTCCATGGGTCAGTAGGATTACGACGATACCAAATTTATACATATATAATTTTATTTTTTTATTTTTTTTACGACTTTTTGATCACTTCATTAAAGGGGTTGTCCCGCGCCGAAACGGGTTTTTTTTTTTTTCAACCCCCCCCCCGTTCGGCGCGAGACAACCCCGATGCAGGGAGGTAAAGAAAGCTCACCGGAGCGCTTACCTGAATCCCCGCGCTCCGGTGACTTCTCTACTCACCGCTGAAGATGGCCTCTTCCTCCGTGGACCGCAGCTCTTCTGTGCGGTCCACTGCCGATTCCAGCCTCCTGATTGGCTGGAATCGGCACGTGACGGGGCGGAGCTACACGGAGCTACACGGAGCCCCATAGAAGACTGCAGAAGACCCGGACTGCGCAAGCGCGGCTAATTTGGCCATCGGAGGGCGAAAATTAGTCGGCACCATGGAGACGAGGACGCCAGCAACGGAACAGGTAAGTATAAAACTTTTTATAACTTCTGCATGGCTCATAATTAATGCACAATGTACATTACAAAGTGCATTATTATGGCCATGCAGAAGTGTACAGACCCACTTGCTGCCTCGGGACATCTCCTTTAAGTTTCTACTTGGAGATGGGATGACCAATAGAAGTGCAATTTTGCCTTTTTTTATTTATTAGTATTTAAATGTTTATTATGTTCACCATGTAGTGTTGATGTGAGGAGAGAGAACCGACCCCAACTTCTTAAAAAAAAAAAAGCAGGTACCCATTCACAATACAGGTGTTTTTCTATGCGGCCATCCGACTCTAGGATCACCGCACAGAGGTGCTTGATTGTGACACCCATGCGTATGTGGGGTGTATCTAGGCTAAGCCTTTTCTGGAGTAACTGCCTGCCAAAGAGTCTGTGGGGGGACTCCTTACCCCCCCTCCTCCTCTGGACTGTATTGATCCTGTGTATCCTCCCTACCTCTGAGCTATAGCCTGTCAGTACGTCAAGTGAATTGTACCTGTAATACCTGTTTAAGTCTTTTTTCAGGTAAAAGTTATACTGGGCATTAACTGTTCCTAAGGACTCGAGGTTATATATCTATATCTTTCTCTGTGTTTATTACTCCGCCGCATAGAATAATGGTATGTGGGAACTGTTGCATCACAAGTGATATCTACTACAACACCCACACACACCACTATCATCCCCTTTATTGGCACTCCCAGCCAAAGGAGTATGGAAGCCTGGCATGCAATCTACACTGGCCTTGACAGCATGTCATCCCTCCGGGACCAGAGCATGGCGAGTGACACGTCAGCACTTAACCTTCCCAGCTCTTCACGTTAGCCAGGTGCCCAGGGTCACCCCTCTGGAGTGTTGCATAATCTCATCACTGTGGAGCCATTCGGGACACCTTAATGCCGATTGGGTCATTTGAATTCCGCTGTCAAAAGTGGTGTGACTGCTGCTTGCAGTTGTTGTGGATGGTGTCAGAGGCAGTTGGCCCTCGCTGTGTATGGAGCAGGATGGGCTCACCATCCATACAAACCCCGCCGCTGCTGGGCGTCTATGTATGCCATCTAGTGTCAAGGAGTTAAGGTGGTCATACACGTTCAATAGCTTTCTCCCCTCCTGTAGACCCTGATCACCCCCTGCTCCTATACCCAGGGCCATCTCTCTTGCGTAGAGCCTGGTTCATAAATCAATGTGTTCCCTCATCAGGCCGATCACATCTCTATCTCTAGTTCGCCCTCCTTTCATGGCAGAATCAGTAACTTCTTGTCGCCTTTTCTCCCTGCAGATAATTTACGTGGCTCGGAACCCTAAGGATGTATTTGTGTCATATTATCACTCTTATCGCATGTCCTATGTGCACCCAGATCCGGGGACGCTTGAAGAATATCCAGAAGATCCTAAAAGGAACAGGTACAAGTAATGTATCCTCTCATTATGCTGGTAGCATAAGGGTTAACTCCTATAGGGGTCTGTAGTAGGGGAACTGGACTGCAGCTTTCTCTGGTGCAAGGAAATGCTTCCTCTACCAAACACATACCAGTTACTAAACCGGTGGTCTGCAGCCTGTGAGACCCCCGCTGTTATAGAATTACGACCCTCAGCAGGCACCTTCTAGATGTCCTGTCCATGCTCATACTTGTCCTTTCTCCCATAGTTGCCTTTGGGCCATGGAGTGACCATGTGAAGTGCTGGTGGAAGATCAGACAGCAGAAGGACGTCCTCTACCTGTTCTACGAGGACCTGTTAGAGGTAGCAATAGATATTTACTCATCCTAGGTATCCATTGTGGATTAGATCCGAGTGCAGAGCGCCCTGGTAATGACCAAGATAATGTTCACTTTATATTAGACAGACGGGGGTTAGCCAAATCAGTAGCTATATTGTGCACACCAGGGGCCGATTACGGTTACCAAGGGTCTTGGCCTGTCTGGAAACTGTGGACCCCCAAGGAGTCTAAAGTTCTATAATAATCTGATATTTACTACAGAGACAATACCAGAACCAAGCTCATTCCATAGATACGATAACAGAACCAAGATATCTACATACCAACCTCTAAACAAGAAAAAAAGGACCCACCATGATCACATAGTATCACCATATAGTAACTAATACCACCATAGTGTTACTAAAGTAAGACCACTGCAAAGATCAGTACTGCTAATAGTGAAACTATATAAGAGCCAAATAATACCGCCATACTGTTACTGAGAAAAATACTATACAAAGACCAATATTGCCGCTATATAGTGGTAGATATCTGCTCTAGACAGGCTCTCTGCAGACCATATCAGTAATTACAGTACCGTTACCTCTAATGATAACAGGTTATGTCCTCTCTGACTGGAGTTGTTCACTTTCCCTTTTCTTCTCCATCCGACCCAGAATACCAAGATGACTTTACCAATTCCCCATAATGTCCCCTCTGTGGCCCTGCTTCCTAGTAGTGTCCCTTCTAAGGCCCAGCTTCTTATTAATGCCCAAATTTGTAATATTGCCCCATCTATGGCCCTAATTCCTAGTTGTCCCCACTGTGGCCCCAGTTACTACTAGTGTCCCCTCTGTGGCCCCATCTGCTTATAGTGCCCCTTCTTTGATTCTGCTTACTAAAGTGCCCAGCCACCACCCAATACAGGCTTCAGCCTAACAATCCCACATGCGTTGCGCTGTCTGTTGCTTGATGCTGAGCGCTCTATGTAGAGTTTAACATGTCTTCTCTCTCCCGTCTCCTGCGGTCAGTACAGTGACCCAGGAAGCAGCAATGTTATAGCACCCCTGCTGCGCAGTATGAAGGTACATTTAGTCACCGAGTAACCTTTGGTTTCATAGAATTGCACAGTTCCTGTTAGTAGTGATGGGCCGGCCGCTAACGAGCCGGCTCCTGTAAGTAAACGATGGGGGTGGGGGAAGTAGGACTTCATGGAGCGGTGCCACACACCCATAGATGCCGCTCTAAGCCCACATAACCTGCAATGATGACAGTTTTTTTCGCTTTTTGCTGAGCCAGATCATTTAGCTCAGTTCAACAAGAAGAAGACGCTCACTGTTCAACTAGTCCCAACTGGGGTCGTTGCTGTGCAGAAGAGAATTTCAAGTTATCCACTAACCACATGATAGGGAATAACTGATTAATGGGGGTCTCACCTCAATCTTGAGAACAGGACTCCCATGTCCTGCTCTCCTGTCCTTATGGGGATCGCTTCTCTCCCCGCAGTGACGTCACTCTGAATGCAGCATTGGCTGCTCATGTGCGGTCAGTACTCCATTCACTTCAATGGGGCTGATGGAAATACCCGAGCGAGAAGTGAATGTATCACTGGTATACTTATATGACCAGCGCTTCATTCAGTCTCTTCCTTACTGGGGGGTGCAGTAACATCGCACTGAGGAGGATGGGGGACATGAGACCCATCGATCAGCAAGTTACACTTTGCCCTGTGGATAGGGAATAACTTGAAATTCTTGTACAGCTCCTTTAATGATACTCTACAAATTCTGTGCAACTTTCTTACCCTTGACGTACCCTTGGATGAGGGGTTGAGGCGGTTTTCTAAACTTCTCCATCTGCTTGGTACAGGACTCAAAACGTGAGATCAGGAAGGTGATGAAGTACATGGGGAAGTATCTACCTGAGGATGTTCTGGAGAAGATCCACCAGCGTACAACCTTCAAGACCATGAAGGAAAACCACATGGCCAACTACAGCTCCATCCCGACCCATGTTATGGACCACGAGGTCTCTCCTTTCATGAGGAAAGGTACCGTCTATTTCCGCGTTACTATTAACTACTGATAGCGTGTTACTTATGGTCACTAAATCCTGCACTTCTGCCTTTCTAGGAATTTGCGGCGACTGGAAGAACCATCTCACTGTGGCTCACAATGAATTACTTGATGCCTGTTATAAGAGGGAGATGTCTGACACCGACCTGACCTTCCGCTTCGAGGTCTGAGTCAATGACCTACTGACTGTCTCCCTTCCATTCCCAGTCTCTGCCCGCATTGCACATGGACAGACATCCTAAAGAATACAATTACTGCCCCATGACTTCTTATCACCTTTTCTTCTGTATTTACCCCGTTCCAAAAATAAAGACATTTCATGATTTATAGCAGTGGAGGAATACGTCTTCTGGCAGGTAAATGGCAGCCAATTTGTGTACGGGTCATTGCTTAAAGTCTAGGCTGGGGGCGAGGAGGTAACAGCGCTGTCGGGCTTTTGGCACCTTAATGACCCCCACACCTGATTAGGTCTGTAGTGGAGATTACCTTCATCATTAATACACGCACTAGCTGTCTGATGCTGCGTGCGATGTGCACCGTATAGCTTTTTTACTCCTCCTCCTGGCTCCAGTGCTCGGAGTACAGCGAGTATCGGGGAGAGGAGGAGTAACGAAGCTATGCGTGTAACATTGCCAGACTGCTATTGTGTGTATTAATGATGAAGGTAATCTCTACCATGGATCAGATACCAGTTCTGGGGTGATAAAGGGAGTTCTGTTACTAGATGGGGCCACACAGAGGGTCCAATTATTAGGTGGGGCCACTAAGGGTGAATCTATGTAGAGGGATCCCTTTTACTAGATGGGCCTACACAGAGGGTCCAATTATTAGGCGGGACCACAGAGGGTGTCTCATTATAAAGGTGGGTCTACATAGTGGGATCTCTATTACCAAGTGGGGCCACATAGGGGATCCCTATTCCCGAGTGTCAGGAAAATACTGAATGTATGAATATTTAGATTCAATTTCATTTTAATTCCTTCAGTCAGGAGTATACAGTGTGTGATTCTTTCAGACATGACTTCTGAACCATCATTGTTCTGGACCGAGAGCCAAGGTAGATAGTCGTGTCTGGGGAGAGGTATTTATTGGTGTATGCACACACCAGAATCAACATGTTGAGTGTGTAGTTTGAGATATATCTTGTCTTGGGTAGAGAGACGTACAATGGATGGGGGTAAGTGGTGAGTCCCTATTACCTAGTGGGGCCATGCATAGGGGGGCAGTCCCTATTACCCAGTAGGGCCATGCATATGGTGAAGGGGGGGTCCCTGTTATCGAGTGGGGCAATACATTGGGGGGGGGACCCTATTACCGAGTGGGGACATGCATATGGGAGGGGAAACCCTATTACCGAGTGGGGCCATGCATATGGGAGGGGAAACCCTATTACTGAGTGGGGCAATGCATATGGGAGGATAGACCATATCACTGAGTAGGGCCATGCGTGGAGGGAGTCCCTATTACGAGTTGGGCTATGCATGGGGGCAGGGAAGTCCCTATTACCGAGTGGGGGCATGCATGGGGGGGGGGGTGTCCCTATCACCTTGTGGGGCCTACATATAGGGGAGGGGGGGGAGTCCCTATTACCAAGTGGGGCTATGCATATGGGGGGGGGGATGTAAGTCCCTATTACCGAGTTGGGTCATTCAGGAGGTAAGGGGGAAGTCCCTATTATCTAGTGGGGCCATGCATATGGGGGAGAGGGGGGAGGGAGTTCCTTTTACCAAGTTGGGTTATGCATATGGGGGTGGGGGAGTCCCTAATAATGAGTTGGGTCATTTATGAGGGGTAAGGGGGGTGTCCCTATTACCGAGTGGAGCAATGCATACGGGAGAGTCCCTATTACCGAGTGGGGCCATGCATATGGGGGGTGGGGGTGGAGAGTCCCTATTACAGAGTTGGGTCATTAATGGGTGGTAAGGGGGGGGGGGGGGAGTCCCTATTACTGAATGGAGCCATGCATATGGGGTATCCGTATTACCAAGTGGGGCCATGCATATGAGGGGGGTCCCACACATTTGTTACCTCTAAAGCAGTATCCTAGGGTGTCCGTGTATATGAGGTAATTGTCACATCCATAAAAGGGACTGAGTCTTTATTGAGCCCATGTAAGAAAAGACAACGTTTCGGTTGCTAACTGCTTTGTTAAGCCAATATGTGGTTTATTTACATTGGCGGGAGTCCCTGTTATCTAGTGAGGCCATGCATGTGGAGGATGGGTGAATCCCTATTACTGAGTGGGGAAATGCATATGGGTGGATGGGGAAGGGGGGGGGGGGGAAGAACGACCCTATTACTGAGTTTGGTCATTTGAGGGAAGGGGGGGGGGGGGTTCCTATTACCAAGTGGGGCCATGAATATTGGGGGGGGGGGGGGAGTCCCTATTACCGAGTGGGGTCATTTATGGGGGGGTAAGGAGGGAGTCCCTATTACTGAGTGGGCCATGCATGGGGGGGGGGGTTCCTATTACAGAGTGGGGCCATGCATATGGGAGTGTCATAATTACCCAGTAGGGGCATGCATATGGGGAGAGGGAGTCCCTATTACGGAGTTGGGTCATTCATGGGGGGTAAGGTGAAAGTCCCTATTCTCTATAGAGAGAAGAAAACCGTATATGGACGATTGCAAGCTGAAATGTCACCTGTGATCACTGGAGGTAACTGCACTGTAATGACTATCACTGTAGAGAGCTGTTAATTGAGTACATTATATGGTGACTGCATTATTTATAGGTAAACTAGAACAGATCCGCTGTACCTAAGCCTGCCACATTATAAGGTGGTTATATAGGGTGAGTTTAATATGTTCTTCTTTCCTGTAGTTCAAAAGCAGCGCATATACATATTTATTCCCCTACCTCATGTTTTGAACAGATGACACAAAGAGTTAAAAGGTATAGAGCAGCCCTATAAAAGGGTCCTAAGCCCCTCCCCCTTTGTGTATTTTAAAAGAAGGTACCAGAAGCATTAACTAAAAAAAAAACTTGATTGGGAGGGAAGTTAAGTGCTGCTGTTTGGACTACAGCAACAAAGGCCAGCATAATAAATTCTACCATCTGAAACAGCAGCTCATATATATATATATAATTAGTGTGTATTATAGCACAATTTCTTAAGGGTGGGAAATACCAAAAATTTTATATTGAAGGTCCAACGGAAGATTCTTCCCTTGCTGAGAAGTCTAGTCTATAATGGCAAATGAAGGTATTAAGAGTTCTCCACCATGTCACCCGGCAGATGCTTTCAGTTGGAACTTGAGCACCTCCTGCTCATAAAGTTGCTGTTGGTCTAGTAGAATGAACCTGAATTCCATCAGAGGGAAATATTCCTTTCTGCTATAACAAGATCTGGTAGCCACCATCAAGCTATGGTTAATTTTGAGGTCTTATCCCCCTTTTTTGGGCCACTATTGAGCACAAAAGATGATCTGTCCTCCAGAAGTCTTCTGTCCGGGCCAGATAGATCCTTAGACTTCTGCTTACATCCAATGTCTAGTGTGATTGTTCTCAGTAAGAGAAACCAGGTAATCTTGTAGATATGATACCTTTTAATGGCTAACAAAAATACATGATGTTACAGCGAGCTTTCGGATGGTTCTGTTATCCACACTTCATCAGGCTAAAATGAAACTGGTTTGGATGGCACACAATTATAACACACAGATGCGGAGGTGAGGGGTGGGAGATACACCTTTTGATCTAAATAAATGTTCACAAACAGAAATTTGAGACTTAAGGCTGACTTGGACACCGATTTTCCCTCAAATCGCTCAAAGCCATCTTTTGAGCGATAATCGTTCGGTCTAACTGCACTGAGATTGTGCAGTTTTCGTTAACTGATTGCTGATCCTTCAGCAACAACTTATCAGTGATTCACAGTGGGATACAGCTGATACTATTGTTTCAGCTGTATCCCGCTACCTGAAGACAGGCGAGGTATGAAGAACACAAAACAAAAGTCCCACCTTATCTTCATGTGCTGCAAGCCTCAGTTCCGCAAGCAAGTATACTCACAAGCTGTTGCCATCCGGCTACTTCTGGCTCTGAATAAACGCAAAACAATCCAATTGCAGGAATACAGCTTATTGTGGAAAAAACTTGCTTTTTATTTTCTTTATGGTGCTTGAATAATACAGAGAACGCGTTTCGGTTATGAAACCTTGTTCACCTCTGACTTACAAAGCCATTATGCAAACCTTAAAAAGGTTTAGTGAAAATAAGTGAATTAAAAACACATGTGCACTTAACCCATGGCAATCTGCTATTTCAATTACCAAAACCTGTCCCTCCTGCAGGAACTTGTCTTGGTTTCTACATATATGCATAGTATATCCAACAATACATAAACACGAACATTTATCTATAATATGCTCCACTTAATAACATAAGATATGAAATCAATATGACATCGTTACAGAAGCAAGAAAAAATAATGAATAAAAATAAAAAATAAAAAAAATGAAAAAATGAAAAGGACTTTCCAGCAGCAACACAGAAATTAGACACAAATTGTTAATATGAGGTAATGCGAGTAGCAACATATTGTAATTAATAACAGTACATCATATGTTATTGGCCAAGTAGGATTATGTTGGGATTAATAACTATTTTTTAATGAACAGTATCCACTGTAACTAATAAATGTATAAAAGGTCTGTTTTATAATTCATTCCTTTCGGGAATCTTGTGTTTAAGTTTAATATCCAAAACGCTTCCCTTTTAAACACTTTATCCGGGTTAATCGTTCCTCTCTTTTTGTTTGTAACTTTTTCAATGCCAAAGAATGAGAAAGTATTTAAATTTCCTTTATGTTTCTCACAGAAGTGTTTTACCGCACCTGAACTATTCACATTATCCTTTTTAATATCACGAATATGTTCGTTGATACGGGTCTTCAACTTTCGCGTAGTGCAACCTATGTAGTTCAGATTACACTCTCTGCATTGAATTATATAAACTACATTAATAGTGTTGCAGTTAATAAAATTATAAATCTTATACTCTCTATTGTTATCGCTGTCAGAAAAGGTTTTTCTTTTGTCCACTAAGTGACAGACAGTACACCTAGGATCTCCGCAGCGGAAAAAACCTTGAAATTTCAACCATTGCGGTTTTTCTTTTTTGGAGGAAAAAGTACTAGGTGCTATAAGATCTCCCAAGTTTTTACTTCTTTTTGCAACACATTTAATCCCTTCTTTTAATATCTCATCAACAGTGTTATCCTGTCTTAAGACAGGCAAAAATTTGAAAAACATTTTTTTGATCTCATAAAAATTCCTACTATATGCCGTAGAGAAAACCATTCCCTCGTTATTATTCCCTTTTTTCTTTGTACATTTATCTTTAAGTAATTCTTTTCTATGAACTGTTTCTATTTTAGTGCATGCCTCATTTAATGATGACTGTTTATAACCTCTCTGATGCATTAAATGAGGCATGCACTAAAATAGAAACAGTTCATAGAAAAGAATTACTTAAAGATAAATGTACAAAGAAAAAAGGGAATAATAACGAGGGAATGGTTTTCTCTACGGCATATAGTAGGAATTTTTATGAGATCAAAAAAATGTTTTTCAAATTTTTGCCTGTCTTAAGACAGGATAACACTGTTGATGAGATATTAAAAGAAGGGATTAAATGTGTTGCAAAAAGAAGTAAAAACTTGGGAGATCTAATAGCACCTAGTACTTTTTCCTCCAAAAAAGAAAAACCGCAATGGTTGAAATTTCAAGGTTTTTTCCGCTGCGGAGATCCTAGGTGTACTGTCTGTCACTTAGTGGACAAAAGAAAAACCTTTTCTGACAGCGATAACAATAGAGAGTATAAGATTTATAATTTTATTAACTGCAACACTATTAATGTAGTTTATATAATTCAATGCAGAGAGTGTAATCTGAACTACATAGGTTGCACTACGCGAAAGTTGAAGACCCGTATCAACGAACATATTCGTGATATTAAAAAGGATAATGTGAATAGTTCAGGTGCGGTAAAACACTTCTGTGAGAAACATAAAGGAAATTTAAATACTTTCTCATTCTTTGGCATTGAAAAAGTTACAAACAAAAAGAGAGGAACGATTAACCCGGATAAAGTGTTTAAAAGGGAAGCGTTTTGGATATTAAACTTAAACACAAGATTCCCGAAAGGAATGAATTATAAAACAGACCTTTTATACATTTATTAGTTACAGTGGATACTGTTCATTAAAAAATAGTTATTAATCCCAACATAATCCTACTTGGCCAATAATATATAATGTACTGTTGTTAATTACAATATGTTGCTACTTGCATTACCTCATATTAACAATTTGTGTCTAATTTCTGTGTTGCTGCTGGAAAGTCCTTTTCATTTTTTTTATTTTTTATTTTTATTCATTATTTTTTCTTGCTTCTGTAACGATGTCATATTGATTTCATATCTTATGTTATTAAGTGGAGCATATTATAGATAAATGTTCGTGTTTATGTATTGTTGGATATACTATGCATATATGTAGAAACCAAGACAAGTTCCTGCAGGAGGGACAGGTTTTGGTAATTGAAATAGCAGATTGCCATGGGTTAAGTGCACATGTGTTTTTAATTCACTTATTTTCACTAAACCTTTTTAAGGTTTGCATAATGGCTTTGTAAGTCAGAGGTGAACAAGGTTTCATAACCGAAACGCGTTCTCTGTATTATTCAAGCACCATAAAGAAAATAAAAAGCAAGTTTTTTCCACAATAAGCTGTATTCCTGCAATTGGATTGTTTTGCGTTTATGAAGAACACAGCTGTCCAGCTGCCTTCTTCATACCCCGCTCGGAGCGCTCAGCTGTATAACAGCTCGGCGCTCCAAGCAGAGAAAAGCTGGATGCAGAAGACAAGTGATACGGCTTGTCTTCTGCATCCCCCGCTTGAAGCGCAAGGTGATCGCTCAACGTTTTTTGGTTTTAGTTTATCGCTCAATCTAAACAAAGACACAGATGCTTAATTAGTCCACTGAGCTGCAGAATGTGACAGTTTTATGATGCCTCTTATTTTTACTTGAACTGCACATGGAAAGATGGTAATACTAGCTCTGTAGCACCACCTATTGGATGGCAACATTCCTACAATAAATTTCAGAATTTTTATTAGAAAAACAAAACACAGACAATGGTTGTGAAGAGGACAAAGTCTTGACTTTCTTCAGACCTTTCATATTCTCCACTTATGCAAGAATCTCGGGCTGAGGTTCATTACATTCTTGAGGGTATCAGACATTGCCATAAATTTATACCCCCAAATTATTCTGCGACGCTGTGACTTGAAGGTGCCCTCTGAACGCCAGGGGGATGACTGCTCCAGTGAGACGGGGACAGGGAGCGCAGGGCAGGCTAGACAGGTTCTAGTGGTGGGAGACTCAATTATTAGGGGGATAGAGAGGGCAATCTGCCATAAAGACCGGGATCGTCGAACGGTGTGTTGTCTTCCTGGCGCTCCAGTTCGACACATCGCGGATCGGATTGACAGATTACTGGGAGGGGCTGGTGAGGATCCAGCAGTCATGGTGCACGTTGGCACCAATGAACAAGTTAGAGGTCAATGGAGGGCCCTCAAAAATGATTTCAGGGACTTAGGGTCCAAGCTTAGGGCGCGGACCTCCAGGGTGGTTTTCTCGGAAATACTGCCTGTACCTAAAGCCACACTAGAAAGGCAGCAGGAACTTAGGGAGGTAAACAAGTGGCTCCGGAGTTGGTGTAAAAAGGAGGGATTTGGGTTCCTGGAGAACTGGGCTGACTTTGCTGTCGGCTACAGGCCCTACCGTAGGGACGGGCTGCATCTTAATGGGGAGGGTGCAGCTGTGCTGGGGGAAAAGATGGCTAGAAGGCTGGAGGAGTGTTTAAACTAGGGACTGGGGGGGAGGGTAAAATGAGAAATAGTGGGGTAGCCAGTGTAACTAGCGATCCGGGTCCAAGCAAAGGGAATGGGGGTCGAGCAGGGGGTGGGGTTAGTACAGTTAGAACTGATCGATCAGCCATAAGTACGAATAGCAACAAAACAAATGTAAAAAACAAAAAAAAATGATATAAATTGTATGCCCATGAATGCACGAAGTCTGATCGGTAAAGTAGGTGAGCTTGAAGCGAGAATGACTGATGAAAACTATGATATAGTCGGAATTACTGAAACATGGCTTGATGATAAGTGCGATTGGGCGGTAAATTTGCAGGGGTACAATCTCTTCAGAAGAGACCGAAGGAACCAGAAAGGGGGAGGGGTATGTCTGTATGTCAAATCAAACTTGAAGCCGAGGCTACGGGAGGATATAGGGGTAGGAGACGAACAGGTGGAATCTCTGTGGGTAGAAATACAGGGAGGAAAAAATAACAAAATCCTGATAGGGGTCTTCTATCGACCACCAAAAGCAACAGAAGAAACTGAAAACTTACTACTAAGGCAGATAGAAGAGGTGTCAAAGCGAAACGAAGTAATTATCATGGGGGACTTTCATTATCCAGATATAACATGGGAGAACGAAACCTGCAAATCTCACAGGGGTGATAAGTTCTTGAGAGTAATTAAAGACAATTACCTGAACCAACTTGTGCAGGAACCAACAAGAGGGAGGGCCATTCTGGACCTAGTACTAACCAACAAACCGGAACGTAGAAAGGGTGTGCAGGTTGAGGGGCACTTGGGGAACAGCGACCACAATATAATCAACTTCCAGCTGTCAATCAATAGGAAGCCTTATCAGGGAGTGGCAAAGAAACTAAACTTTAGTAAAGCAAAATTTGATGAGCTTAGAACTACTATCGGTAACATTAATTGGGACAACATCCTCAAAAATATCAGTACGGAGGACAAATGGGAAAAGTTCAAAAGGATCCTAATCGCCTCATGTGAGCAGTCCATTCCCTTTAAAAATAAAAGAAACTCAGCTAAAAGGAAACCAATGTGGCTCGACAAGACGGTACGAGGGGCAATAAACGAAAAGAAGAAAGCGTTCAAACTACTAAAGCAACAAGGCAGCGAAGAAGCGCTAAAATCGTACAGGGAAAAAAACAAAATATGCAAAGATACGATCAAAACTGCCAAGGAGGAAGCAGAAAGACGGATCGCAAAAGAGAGCAAAAACAACCCGAAGCTATTTTTCAACTACATTAACAGCAAAAGGATTTGCAGGGAGAGCGCTGGCCCTTTAAAAAACAATGCAGGAGAAATCATTGATGAAGACGAAGGGAAAGCAAATCTACTAAACCGTTTCTTCTCAAGTGTATTCACCAAAGAAAAGGAAATGCCACACGAGATGCAGGGAAATAAAACGAACCCCTCACAAAATATCTCATACCTGACGCAGGAGGAGGTGCGGAAGCGTCTAAAGAAAACTAAAATTGATAAATCGCCGGGCCCAGATGGATTACACCCAAGGATACTAAAGGAACTAAGTGACAAGATAGCTAGGCCGCTATACCTAATATTTCTAGACACTATCAAGACCGGAGTAGTACCATTGGACTGGCGCATTGCCAACGTGGTTCCAATTTACAAAAAAGGGAGCAAAAGTGAGCCTGGTAACTACAGGCCAGTAAGTCTCACTTCAGTAACGGGAAAAATTTTCGAGGGGATTCTGAGAGACGCCATCGATGAGTACCTCAAGGAGATTAAGGGAATAACTCCTCACCAGCATGGATTCATGAAGGGTCGCTCATGTCAAACAAATCTGATCAGTTTCTATGATGAAGTAAGCTCTAAGCTGGACCAGGGAGAATCTATTGATCTTGTATATCTGGACTTCTCTAAAGCCTTTGACACCGTGCCACATAATAGGCTAATATACAAAATGAGGCAGCTCGGACTGGGTGAAAACGTGTGTAAGTGGGTAAAAAATTGGCTCAATGATAGAAAGCAGAGGGTGGTAATAAATGGCTCATACTCTGATTGGACCACAGTCGCTAGCGGGGTGCCACAGGGTTCAGTACTAGGCCCCACTCTGTTCAACATATTTATCAATGACCTGATAGAGGGGCTGCACAGCAAAATATCAATATTTGCAGATGACACAAAATTATACAATATAATTAATGCAACGGAGGACAACGTGCGGCTACAAACGGACCTGGATAAGCTGGGAGCTTGGGCAGGAAAATGGCAAATGAAGTTCAATGTTGAAAAATGTAAGACTATGCACATGGGCAGGAGGAACGGATGTCACAAATATTCACTTAATGGGGTACCACTAGGGAAAAGTGATATGGGGGTATTAGTGGATAATAGACTAAACTGGAGTAACCAATGCCAGTCAGCTGCTGCAAAGGCAAATAAAGTCTTGGGGTGCATTAAAAGAGGTATAGGGGCGAAGGACGAGAACGTTATCCTTCCATTATATAAGGCACTTGTCAGGCCTCACATGGAATACTGCGTACAATTCTGGACACCGGTGCTCAGGAAAGATGTCACAGTGCTTGAAGGGGTTCAAAGAAGGGCAACTAAACTAATACATGGAATGACGGGACTGGAATACCCTGAGAGGCTATCCAAACTGGGACTATTTACTCTAGAAAAAAGAAGGTTAAGAGGCGACCAAATAACCATGTATAAGTACATGAGGGGACAACACATGGATCTCTCCCGCGATCTGTTTACACCCAGGACCATGACGGTAACAAGAGGACATCCGCTACGATTAGAGGAAAGTAGGTTTCATCACCAACATAGAAGGGGATTCTTTACTGTAAGAGCAGTTAGACTGTGGAACTCTCTGCCAGAGGAAGTGGTGATGGCAAAATCCATAGAGGAGTTTAAAAGGGGACTTGATGTCTTTCTGGAGAAGAAGGATATTACAGGATATAAATATTAGGTTAAGTGTCAATCCTGGTATATAGGCAGGTAGGAACTATTAGGGGTTGATCCAGGGAACAGTCTGATTGCCATTAGGGAGTCGGGAAGGAATTTTTCCCCCAAAAGGGCTAATTGGCTTCTGGCCTTGGGTTTTTTTGCCTTCCTCTGGATCAACACAGTAGGATAGACAGGCTGGACTAGATGGACATTGTCTTCATTCGGCCTTACATACTATGTTACTATGTAGTATATCATGTATTTAGCATCATGTATTTTTGTTGGCCATTAAAAGGTATCATAGCTACAAGATTAACTGGTTTCTCTTAATGAGAACAATCACACTTTGCTCTACTGGCTAACACAGTACCAAACCCCCTTTTTTTCATACATTCAGTGTCTGTAGTGCCTTTCCTTCTCCAAGAATGGTTCAATGTTGGTATGGGAAGGACACTTGGGTTTGAATGAGAGGAGAGTTCTTAGTAGCACCTTGTCTTGGTGAAACAATAGAAAGGGTTCTTTTGCAGCTAGTGCTTGCAATTCACTCATCCTCTTGGCCGATGTAATTGGTACTAAGAATACAACCTTTCAGTAAGAGATGATAACTCTGCTTCTGCAATGGCTCAGAGTGGTTCATGCAATCTTCTTACTACCAACAGCAGGTCCTGTTTTGAAAAAAAGATTGGTTGTGGATTGACAAAGCTTTTGGATAGCCACCAGAAACCCTTTTTTTTTACCATGGTTGCTTGGCAAGAGATTTTCCAAAGAAAGCTGATAAAGTCGAGCCCTGAACCCTAATAGTATTAAGTCTAAGCCCTTTTTCAAATACATCCTATTAAGAATTGTAACAGGCTTGCTATTGAGGGTTGTTCTGCTGAAAGCCTTCTTTGGTCACACCATATTTAAAGGTGGACACCATAATGGAGTAGGCCTTATTTTTTGCAACACCTCTGGCAGCCATCAAGGTTGAGACTACTGAGTCTGACTGGCCTAGGTTTCCCTAATAGGGACCCGTCAATCTCCAGGTCGTCAGGCTGACTATATTAATGTCCTTGGACAACAACCTGTTCTGGTACACCATGTGCGGTCTAAGCGGAAGACTCCATTAGGTTTCTTGTCTCATCCTCAGGAGCAGGGGAAACCACGCTCTTCACGGCCAAAATGGTATGACGGCAAACACTGGGGCTTGGTCTTGCCTGACCTTTGCCAGGACTCTTGAGACCATCGGCACAAGAGGCAACACAGAAGCCAGCTGAAAGTTCCGCACGATGGAAAAGGCATCTAGCAAGTACGGTTTCTCCCGGTGATAGAGTTAAATTTCTCAAGCTTAGTGTTGGCCCTCATTCAACAGCTGGTGGGCAGATGGGATCTGCCCAAAATTGACCTGACAGCAAACACTTTTGGGTATAGTGCCTATTTACCTGGAATCAGTTGAAACCAGCTTAGATAATCAACCCATATGTTCAGCTTTTCCCGAATGTGAACCATTTCTGTAGGACCCTGAAGTGCCATATAGTCCATGAAACAGCCTGTTAGTTGCAGACATCATCCCTGGACCTGTCATCACCTAGCGAAATGAGACTTGACCCGGTATCAACAATGCCTGTACCTGTGAGTTCAGGCTTTTAAATCTTCTCAATGTGATCAAAAGGAAATTGCAACTCTATTAGCTCCTCACCTCTGAAGAGGAGCAGCCAACTTCATTTACTGACTTGAAAATCTCTTTCAGAGGGGCAGGAAGTTAGACTTTTACCCCATCGGCACTCTTGAGAAGATCCCTGGTCTTGCAAGTTCTCGCGTAGCTCCCTCATGGATGTGCGAACAAGGTCCTTTACCCAGGACATCATCCCCTGATAGGTGGTAGAGGAAGCTAGTGCTGACTCCAAATTTAGAAAGTCCCCTAAGGAGAAGGATAGGATTATAGATTAAAATCTTTTACCTTCAATACTAAGGAAGGTTGGGCAAAAAAGAAAAAACCTTTACTGCAAAGCCAATCTCGACAGCCATCTGGAAGTGGTATTACACAATTCTTACAAGATGCATGATGTCTTTTTGAAGTCCTCACTAGATATAATTCTACAAAAGAATCACTGATCAGCAATAGGCAGAGAGAGAAGGATGCTTACCTTGCACACATCCTATGGTTTAAATAGCTCCCCCCCCATTAATTGGGATGCAGGCTCTACAGCACAGCGTTCTGCCCCAGTGTTGGCACAATGTGCCCATAAAAAGACCAAACACAGCACATAGAATGCAGAACAATGAATCCCTGTCTGATTAGGAAGCCTAATGTGCTTCTCCCATTATAGTGCACCACTTTCCAAGTTGGCAATGAGGCAAAAAAGGTAACTTTTTAACTTTTAGCAAGAAGGCCACTGCTGCTTCACCCATAGACTCCCTAGCAGGGACACTGACAATTTACTTTTTGCTTATCAGATCACTGCTGTCCAGCTTTAGCAAGATGGCTATGACAGCTCCACAGTCCAATATAGCGCAGCTTTGATGTAGAAACATAATGGAATTATCAGCATAGCTGGATATATCGGTGCAGGCTTGTCATCCTCAGCTGTAGTGAAAACACTGTAATGCCCTTTACGTGGGCCGAGAATCTCACAATTCTCGTTTGTCCCATGGTATGAACTGTTGACGAGATCACCAGCTCACTCGCACTAGCGTCGCTCGGGCACTCATCATTCAGTGTTTAAACTGCCCGACCGACACACCGCCTGGCGTTGATTTTCATGTCAGCTGAAACCCAATGACGAACAAAAACCACACAATTCTCGTTCGCGTCCAGTCGTTGGCTCATGTTTAACCCTTTCAAATCCAATTTCCCTGCAACCTGCAAATTCCACAGCGCTTATATATTTTGGGTGGGAAATAGCGTTGTGGATTCCTTGGAGTTACTCAACAGAGATGCATAGAAATGATGGCATGATGATTTTATTAGCACTTTTTTGAAAATTAAACGTGAGTTATGAGATTTTCACGTTGGGAAACTGATTTATAATAATCCTGTAAATATATTGTGAGACGGTGACCGGCAAGGTGCTGGAGGGCAGGTATGTGTCACCGAGGATGCTCTCCTATGCTGCCTTGGGGAGCGCTTGGTCAGATGCGTGCCACCGAGCAGGCTGGGCTCGGTGGAGGAAGCCGGCAGTATAGTGTTAGTAGCATTAAGCCACTAACACGCTGTAGTATGTAAGTGGCTCCAAGCCACATAATCCGGGCCGGCTTTTCCTGGAGTGACCAAAGTGAAGGGTGGGATGGTCACTCCCACGTACCAGGTGGGGCTGGTACCAGGCCATATAAAGCCTGGGCCTACAGGGCCAGGAGGAGAGCTGAGAACCCTGCAGGTCTGAGAGTCCTGGCTGGCTGTGTGCAGGAGCCACTTTGTTACCAGTGTGTAGACAGGGACGCTACATGTATAGTAAGTGCTCAGACGAGCAGGATTTACTTTGTGTTTGCCTGATGTTAAGGCCTGTATTTTGCTTTTGTTTGCTTGGAAATAAACCCAGGAAAAGCCTGGACTAAAGACTTTATTCTATGTGTCACTGTCTCTGACTGCTTATGCCCAGGGCGCAACCGATCCTAAACGCTAATCCCCCACAATATGTATATTGATATAACATATCCGGCGTCCAGGCGGCAGGCAGACTAATGCGTGGGAGACCGCGGGTAATGAAGATGGATGTCACGGGTGGCTCTGTGAACTCTGCCTACAATGGTGGCAAAACGGCCCAGCTCAGCCGCGCAGTGGAACAGGGATAATAACTTTAGCAATTAAGTTAACGGTTGTGTCACGGTGACGCCAGTACCTTTTGGGGGGTGAACTTCAGTAGATGGTAATGAAATAATTGAGACAAGTCCACTGTAGCTTAGTTGCAAACTGAAGGTACACAGTTTACTCAGCAATGTGTTAAATAACAAAGAAATTACACAGTCCACTGTGATGCAGGGTTAAGTTCAGCATTCAAATAACGTTCTTCCAGTACATCAACATCACAAGCAACTTTATTTTCAACACTCTCGCTCTCTTTTTGTTTAAGTTTACTCAAGACAGAATCCCATCAGTCTAAGTTATCTGAGCGTTGTGTCCAAAGGATTGCTTTACGGACATTTGTAGTTATGGAGAATGGGGTTACTTGTATTTTCCCTGACTTTAGATTTAGCAGGGCCTCGTATCACTCACTGTTGTGTCAGGGAAATTCTGCGTACAGCACCAATCAGGCCCACCCCAATGCCCCGCTGCCGGCGGTAAAGAAGAGAGACCACACACGGAGGTCTGGTATAGTTCCTCACACGGGGACATAACTGCACACTTTATTACAGATTACATGGGATCTTATACCCTTTGGTCTCATCACTAGGAATGGACGATGGTCTCATTGGCTCAAATTCACCGCATAACCATATATGTAAAGTCCGGATTTCCGCCTGAGACAGTGAAAGTTATATACGTAGTTGAACAGTCGTTATCTAGATACGGCGCTTCTGGGAAAACAGCCAAGCACACGGCCTTCGTATCCGGTTCTTCCTTGCGGTGTTTAAGATACATTTTGTCTTCGCCTTGCAAGGCCTTTGGAATATCTGATGTAAGGCGACAGATTAAGTTTTTCTCATTTGGAATTGAATAGAACTTGCATATAGGTATAAAAGCATAAAAAACATATAGCAATATATACATATATCCTCACAGTTGTGTAGAAAGATCCAAGCTTTTCTCCTCCATCCTGCACTTTGTTCTGCAGCTTATGGTCTCTCACTCTTCACTCCAGGTAACATTCGATTCTGCAGCACCGCTGCACACCTCCTTCCCTGTCGACCTCCAGATGACTACTCCTCAAACTCCTCCTTCACTTCCTGTCTCTTCTCCCACACTTTCTCTCTAAGTCCTCCTCACATCCTGCCTCACCCAGCTCACTTTCCCGGGCTTGCATCTCCTCCACCAATCAGGGATTTTTATTAACAGCAACCAATCAGGAGCCGGCGTTATTGGGCAGAATAGCCTATCGCCCATGAAGAAAGGGGAAAGACAGGGTCTTTCTCACGTTGATACCGGTCATGTCTTCGGAGGAGTACATAACCAGGTGTTTTAGGACCTGCGATTATGTTACTATCCTGTAGGACCTCTCGGGCCACTACACATACATTTATATAATAAGACTATTAATTTCTAATTTCCTTAATCATAGATAGATAGATAGATGGAGAAATATGAGATACATAGATATTAGATAGATATATAGATATTAGATTGATACATACATATGAGATACATATAGATTAGATAGATATCAGATAGATATTAGATATATAAATAGATATAAGATAGACATTAGATATGAATTCGATAGATCAATATTAGATAGATAGATATGAGATATATGAGATAGATAAATGATACATACATATGAGATAGATATCAGCTAGATAGACAGTGAAATATATAGCGAGATAAATAGCTAGATATGAGATAGACAGATATGAGATAGATAGATATATAGGTATTAGATAGATTGATACTAGAGATGAGCGAGCGTACTCGGAAAAGCACTACTCGCTCGAGTAATGTGCTTTATCCGAGTATCGCTGTGCTCGGGCCTGAAGATTCGGGTGCCGCTGCGGCTGACAGGTGAGTCGCAGCGGGGAGCAGGGGAGAGCGGGCGGGAGAGAGGGAGAGAAAGATCCTACCTCCGTTCCTCCCCGCTCGCCCCTGCAGCTCCCCGCTCCGTGCCGGCATCCGAATCTTCTGACCCGAGCACAGCGATACTCGGATAAAGCAAATTACTCGAGCGAGTAGTGCTTTTCCGAGTACGCTCGCTCATCTCTAATTGATACATACATATGAGACAGGTAGATATCAATTATTAGATAGATAGTAAGATAGATAGGGACATATGATATAAATATATATGAGCTAGATAGATATTAGATAGACAGACAGATATGAGATAAATATTAGATAAATGCTAAATGTATATGAAATAGATAGATTAGATAGATATGAGCTATATATGAGATAGATAGATAGATATCTATCTCTGTAATGAAGTGCCATACAGAGACATCCTCTAACTGCATACAATGTATATAGCATATGTTTCTTTCTGCTCTCTTCTGCATATTATTATAAACATGTGTCAGACTTCGCCCTACATGGAAGCTTCACAGGGAAATCTCAATGTCAGACGACGTCCAGCACTGGATTGGAGAGGGTTAAACTGAACGATAATCGTCCCATGTAAACGCAGCATAAGAAAGTGCTAAATTCCATACCAAGCCACTTCACCCATGGTCCATGGTGCACTATGAGCACCATAAGGGCCCTTTTACACAGACTGATAAATCATTTAGATTGCTGCACCCAGTGTGAATCTATATGATTATCCTTCAGTTTCTGCATGCACAACTGATCGGCCGTGTAAACAGGCAGTCTAAGGTGGACCAGATTTTCCCAAGCTCAAAGCAGGACAAATGGGTGTGGTCAGGGGTGGGGCCTATCACAACGTATGAATTTGATGTTTTTTTCCATTCCTTGCATTGCATTCCTACCAAATGTAATCCGTCTCTTAATCTCAGGTCCAGATTGCCCGTTGCAATAAATTTTGGATCCATGGAAGGTGTGATTTTAACTTTGTCGTTATAAGAAGTACAGGGCCGTTCAGAAAAAGACAGGGAGCAAATTCTGCAGCATTTCTGCATCCACAAAACATTCAAAATCTCTACCAGCGGATTTTGACTGGAAAATATCCATGTACTCACAGCTGATGTCATACTATGCGGCGCTCCCTCTCATCTCCTCTGTAGGCTTCCCGCTGTCAGCGTTCCCTGGCTTCAGGTTCCCAGCTACCTGTAGTGGTCTCACCTGAACAGCGGAACCGGAATCTGGGGAGCGCTGATAGCGGAAAGCCCTCGGAAGAGGTGAGGTGGAGCGCCGCTGCATATCTGCAGCTGATTCTTAGTCAAAATCTGCACCAATGGTGCAGCATTTCCGCCATGTAAAAAACATAGCTTAAAGGGGTTGTCCCGCGAAAGCAAGTGGGTCTATACACTTCTGTATGGCCATATTAATGCACTTTGTAATGTACATTGTGCATTAATTATGAGCCATACAGAAGTTATTCACTTACCTGTTCCGTTGCTAGCGTCCTCGTCTCCATGGTGCCGTCTAATTTTCAGCGTCTAATCGCTAGATTAGACGCGCTTGCGCAGTCCAGGTCTTCTGCTTTTCTCAATGGGGCCGCTCGTGCCAAAGAGCGGCTCCTGGTAGCTCCGCCCTGTCACGTGCCGATTCCAGCCAATCAGGAGGCTGGAATCGGCAATGGACCGCACAGAAGAGCTGCGGTCCACGGAGGGAGAAGATCCCGGCGGCCATCTTCAACCGGTAAGTAAGAAGTCACCGGAGCGCGGGGATTCAGGTAAGCGCTGTGCGGATTTTTTTTTAGGTCCCTGCATCGGGTTTGTCTCGCGCCGAACGGGGGGGCTGTTGAAAAAAAACCAACCCCTTTAAGTCATCTTGAGGTACGCTGCCATGTGCAGAGCAGCTTCAGTAGTAAAAGTGATTAATCACAGAGGCAAAAATCTATTCAAGTAGTAAGGCCCTTCACAGTATAGGTTAAATAAATTATTTAATCTATACTATGAAGGGCAGTAGTAAATGTGACCCCCACAGTGGCCTCAGTAGTAATAATGACCCCTATACCAGCCCTAGAAATAATAGTGACCCCCCCCCACAGTGGCCCCATTAGTATTAGTGCTCCCCTATACCAGCCACAGCAATAATAGTAACCCCCAAAGTATCCCCAGCAGTAATAGCAACCCCACAGAAGCCCCAGCAATAATAGTGACCCCACAGTATCCCCAGCAATGATAGTGACCCCCACAGAAGCCCCTACAATAATAGTGACCCCCCACAGTATCCCCAGCAGTAATAGTGACCCCCACAGTATCCCTAGTAATAATAGTGACCCCAAAGAAGCCCCAGCAATAGTAGTGACACCTGTAGTAGCCCCAATAGTATTAGTGCTCCCCTTTACTCACCCAAGCAGTAATAGTGGCCCCCACGGTAGCCCAATAGTATTAACGCTCCCATGCACTCGCACCAGCAATAATAGTGACCCCCACAGTATCCCCAGCAATAATAGTGACTCCCAAAGTATCCCAAGCAATAATAGTGACCTCGACAGTATCTCCAACAATAATATTGACCCCCACAGAAGCCCCAACAATAATAGTGATCCCACAGTATCTCCAGCAATAATAGTGACCCCACAGAAGCCCCAGAAATAATAATGACCCCCACAGAAGCCCTAATACTATTAGTGCTCCCATATACTCGCCCGAGCAATAATAGTGACCCCCACAGTAGCCCAATAGTATTAGTGTTCCCCTATACTTGCCCCCGCAATAATTGTGACCCATAGTATTTGTGTCCCCTATACGAGCCAAGTGACCTACACAGTGACCCATATACTTACCCATCTCCTGGTCTTCACATCACAGATGATCACATCTCAGCACTGCTACCGACAGCCGGAAGTCTGTGCACCAGCAACAGCGCTCCTTCCCTCCTTCTCCTCTTTAGTGGCACCAAAGAGGAGAGCTGAGGGAAGGGGTGAGAACGATCCCAGATACACACACAGCTGTCAGTGTATGCATCCGGTCCGTGGCGCTGCACAGTGATTACTGGGCAGGGAGCTGCAGCACCTCGCCTGGTAATCACTTTAATGGTGACCAGATGTCACCAGAAAACCAGACAAATGTCATGAAAGTGGGACAAATGCCTGTCCCGCTGGGGTCCAGGCGGAAGGCGGGACACAGGGTCCCAAAGTGGGATGTCCCACCTAAATCGGGGAGTCTGGTCTCATCTTAGGCAGTCGCTCGTTGATGAACTTTTGTGAATGAAGACGGGCGTGCCAGAACAACAAAAAGCATCGGAACAATTATCACAGCGATGACGGTCAAGCTTCTGCTTCCAACAGGTCAGCCCATGTAAAAGGGCCCAATGTACCATACAAAGCAAATACTGATGTACTCTGGGTATTGGGAAAAAAATACAGGATGTCAGATTAATCAGCCTACTTGTAAGAAGAAACCCCATGGAGAGGAGCAGCCACCTGTCCAGTACAATGGCAGCACAAAAAATACAACAGGGAGGAGCTTAGGACCCTGTTATAGGATTGGGGTTGCTCTTTACTTTTGAACTCACCATATTTGTGTCGGACGCCCAGGAAATGTAATTTTGCTATGTTGGGAGTTTGGCTATGGAGCCCCATGACTTCTATATACATCCCCGGCTTCTGATCAGCCCACTCACTTTATTGATCCCTATGATCCTGTGAGTTCAGCTCAGTAGACCCACGGTTGGGCTAGAACAATCGTCTGTAAAATGTGTCCGTAATAATACGTTTGTCTGAAAGTAGCCATATCGAGAAGAAATATAGTTTTTGGTTCTGGTGCTGTATTTGTTATGAGCTTGGTTGGTGCTGTAGTTATATATTAATTCTGGTTCTGGGGTTGTATATTTCTGTACTGAGGTTAGTTCTGGTGCCGCATGAAAGGTATGAGTTTGCTTCTGGTGCTTGTGAGAAAAGCAATATACAAAAAAAATCACAGAAAGCACCCATCTTTTTTGTCTTTCTCTGATTTTTTTCACTTATGTTAGTGTAGAGACAATATGTGAGGACCCGTGACGCTGGGTTGTGGGCTCACGTATTTTGGCCAAAATATCAACTAATACCTAGGATTTATCAGTATTTATCAATGACATGCAATGCAGCCTTAAACCTTGGGTCACCCAGGGTGCCAGTGTGTTTCGCCTGTGGGGTGCAGGGCAACCTGCTGGATTCAAGTATGGCATCTCCAATAGGTTGTAGGCCTAAATGGTGCACTACACGTACCATGTGGCCTGACACCCTGTATTTACTCTTCTGTGCAGGAATAAGCACTAAACAGCAGCCCCCTTCTGTATCAGGGCTCAGTCCTTGGCCCCCTTCTCTTCTCTATCTATATAGCCCCGATTGGACAAACCATCCTTAAATTCGGCCTCCAATACCATCTCTACGCTGACGACACCCAACTAAACACCTCTTCCTGTGAGATCTCTGAACCTTTCCTCCAAAACATCACTGAATGTTGACCGCTGTCTCTAATACCATGTCCTCTCTTTATCTCAATCTTAACCTCTCTAAAACTGACCTTCTCGTCTTTCCACCTTCCAACCGACCTCCCCTCAACATGTCCAATCCAGTGTCTGGCACCATAATAACCCCCAGATAGCATGCCAGCTGCCTTGGGGTCACACTGGACTCTGACCTCTCCTTTACCCCCCATATCCAATCTCTGGCCCAAACATGCCACATGCACCTCAGAAATATTGCTAAAATCCGTCCGTTCCTCACCACGAACACGCTGAAGACACTCATGGTCGCCCTTATCCACTACTGACTAGACTACTGCAACTCGCTATTCATCAGCCTTCCTGGGACCAGACTCGCTCCACTCCAATCCATACTAAATGCGGCAGCTAGGCTCCTTTTTCTATCCAGCCATTACTTAGACACCTCTGCACTATGCCAGTCGCTGCATTGGCTGCCCATCCATTGCAGAACTAAATTTAAACTCCTCACCCTCACCCACAAAGCTCTGCATGGCACCATGCCACCATACATTGCCTCCCTCCTGTCTGTACACCACCCAGCCGGCTCACTCCGATCCGCTAACACACTCAGACTAAACACCCCTCTAATACGAACCTCACATGCATATCTTCCGCGCGGGATCTTGCCACAAGTACCACTGTTATACTCAGGAATACTTTCCTTTCTAAGGAGTCAGGGAGGTGGTGATCGCTCCTTCTGGCCACTATTTGGCATTTCAGGAGCTCCTGGTAATTCGCTTCGGCATAAAGTGATGATAAAAAACTCATCTGTATGGATTCTCTCACACAAGCATTTTTTTTTTACAGCGCACCGTCGGCATATCTTCCGCGTGGGATCTTGCCACAAGTACCTAATGAATTGCGTTCTTGCTGCATGCCAACAATCCACATACATTATCTTAGCGTGTATGCGTGCATAATGCATGCCAAGATAGTGCTATATGAAGGAGCATCACAGCTACAGTCCCAGAAGTAGTCCAGGGTGACCCAGAGTGTGAAAGTAGAGCAGCATCGTGGGGTTGGCCAGTTGGAGGGGGGTAAGCTGTCCAGAGATAAACCACCAGCAAGCCCTGATGACATAAGGGCGAAGATGAAGAACCAGCTGTATCCCTGGGGTGAAGCACCCCATACTGTGCACAGAAGGAGAGGGAGACTTGCTCCCCACATGGCTGGTCACTGCATTGGCGGTGCAGAAGAATTGCACCACCACTGTGGTGGTGGGGTAAACGGACTCACAGGACTGTTGGTAATGTAAAGGGTTAATATGGCAGTATAGTTAATAGTTGAGCAAGGTCCTGCAAGGTTTACTTATGTGTTATTAAAGTGTAATGGTATATGGGATGTTTATAATGTTATGCATAAAGGGTTAATGGCGATGGTGTAATGTGCCTGATGGGATGTAATAGACTGTAATAATGATGAGGTGTAATGGTGCAGTTAGGCACATGGCATAGAGTGTATATGGGATTGAGTAATGAAGCCGGAAAGTGAAACTGCTAGTTGATGATGTGACGACCTCTAGACTTTAGTATCGTGTATGACATGTTTTACGCCTTCTGTAAGTGGCATTGAAAGTTAGGGCCTATAGCCAGTATAAGGATGTATTTAGCAATTACGCTGCAAGGAATACGATGTAAAGCTATTCTGATAAAATATGTTTAAAGTCATGTGCCTTTTTGCTGCCAGGAGGAACTAATGAGGTACTGCGCTGTATATGTCAGCAAAGGACGAAAAACATGTATTTTGAGTCACTTTATGTAAAGTACTGTTGCTTTAAGCGAGAGTTTACAGTAAAGTTATATCGCAACATCAAAAGTACAGGAACCCTCCTATGAGGTATAACTATGTTTATTATGCCATCCTGAACCCGTGTCATACCCTCACCTGTGACTAGTTACAGCACCCAGGAGTCTAGAGGAGGACATAGGGGTCTGGAGGAAGACAGAGGGGTCTGGGGGAGGACAGAGGGGTCTGGAGGAGGACAGAGGGGTCTGGAGGAGGACAGAGGGGTCTGGGGGAGGACAGAGTGGTCTGCAAGAGGAGAGAGGGGTCTGCAAGAGAACAGAGGGGTCTGGAGGAAGACAGAGGGGTCTACAAGAGGACAGAGGTCTCTGGAGGGCACAGAGGGGTCTGCAGGAAGACAGAGGGGTAAGGAGGAGGACAGAGGGGTCTGGAGGAGGACAGAGGGGTCTGGAGGAGAACAGAGGAGTATGGAGGATAGAGGAATATGGAGGAGGACAGAGGGGTCTGCAAGAGGACAGAGGGGTCTGCAGGAGGACAGAGGGATCTGGAGGGCACAGAGGGGTCTGCAAGAGGACAGAGGAGTATGAAGGAGGACAGAGGGGTCTGGAGGGCACAGAGGAATCTGCAGGAGGACAGAGGGGTCTGGAGGAGGACAGAGGGGTCTGGGGGAGGACAGAGGGGTCTGGGGGAGGACAGAGGGGTCTGGGGGAGGACAGAGGGGTCTGGAGGAGGACAGAGCGGTCTGGAGGAGGACAGAGCGGTCTGGAGGAGGACAGAGCGGTATGGAGGAGGACAGAGGGGTCTGGAGGAGGACAGAGGGGTCTGGAGGAGGACAGAGGGGTCTGGAGGAGAACAGAGGAGTATGGAGGATAGAGGAATATGGAGGAGGACAGAGGGGTCTGCAAGAGGACAGAGGGGTCTGCAGGAGGACAGAGGGGTCTGCAGGAGGACAGAGGGATCTGGAGGGCACAGAGGGGTCTGCAAGAGGACAGAGGAGTATGAAGGAGGACAGAGGGGTCTGGAGGGCACAGAGGAATCTGCAGGAGGACAGAGGGGTATGGAGGAGGACAGAGGGGTCTGGAGGAGGACAGAGGGGTCTGGGGGAGGACAGAGGGGTCTGGGGGAGGACAGAGGGGTCTGGGGGAGGACAGAGGGGTCTGGGGGAGGACAGAGGGGTCTGGAGGAGGACAGAGCGGTATGGAGGAGGACAGAGCGGTCTGGAGGAGGACAGAGCGGTATGGAGGAGGACAGAGCGGTATGGAGGAGGACAGAGGGGTCTGGAGGAGGACAGAGGGGTCTGGAGGAGGACAGAGTGGTCTGCAAGAGGAGAGAGGGGTCTGCAAGAGAACAGAGGGGTCTGGAGGAAGACAGAGGGGTAAGGAGGAGGACAGAGGGGTCTGGAGGAGGACAGAGGGGTCTGCAAGAGGACAGAGGGGTCTGCAAGAGGACAGAGGGGTCTGCAAGAGGACAGAGGGGTCTGGAGGAGGACAGAGGGGTCTGGAGAGCACAGAGGGGTCTGCAAGAGGGCAGAGGAGTATGAAG
The DNA here is from genome assembly GCF_035609145.1 of Eleutherodactylus coqui. NCBI lineage: Eukaryota > Metazoa > Chordata > Amphibia > Anura > Eleutherodactylidae > Eleutherodactylus > Eleutherodactylus coqui. Next base: position 165,718,570 of record NC_089844.1, read on the forward strand.
GAGGACAGAGGGGTCTGGAGGGCACAGAGGAATCTGCAGGAGGACAGAGGGGTATGGAGGAGGACAAAGGGGTCTGGAGGGCACAGAGGGCTCTGCAGGAGGACAGAGGGGTCTGGGGGAGGACAGAGGGGTCTGGGGGAGGACAGAGGGGTCTGGAGGAGGACAGAGCGGTCTGGAGGAGGACAGAGCGGTCTGGAGGAGGACAGAGCGGTATGGAGGAGGACAGAGGGGTCTGGAGGAGGACAGAGAGGTCTGGAGGAGGACAGAGGGGTCTGGAGGAGAACAGAGGAGTATGGAGGATAGAGGAATATGGAGGAGGACAGAGGGGTCTGCAAGAGGACAGAGGGGTCTGCAGGAGGACAGAGGGGTCTGCAGGAGGACAGAGGGATCTGGAGGGCACAGAGGGGTCTGCAAGAGGACAGAGGAGTATGAAGGAGGACAGAGGGGTCTGGAGGGCACAGAGGAATCTGCAGGAGGACAGAGGGGTATGGAGGAGGACAGAGGGGTCTGGAGGAGGACAGAGGGGTCTGGGGGAGGACAGAGGGGTCTGGGGGAGGACAGAGGGGTCTGGGGGAGGACAGAGGGGTCTGGGGGAGGACAGAGGGGTCTGGAGGAGGACAGAGCGGTATGGAGGAGGACAGAGCGGTCTGGAGGAGGACAGAGCGGTATGGAGGAGGACAGAGCGGTATGGAGGAGGACAGAGGGGTCTGGAGGAGGACAGAGGGGTCTGGAGGAGGACAGAGTGGTCTGCAAGAGGAGAGAGGGGTCTGCAAGAGAACAGAGGGGTCTGGAGGAAGACAGAGGGGTAAGGAGGAGGACAGAGGGGTCTGGAGGAGGACAGAGGGGTCTGCAAGAGGACAGAGGGGTCTGCAAGAGGACAGAGGGGTCTGCAAGAGGACAGAGGGGTCTGGAGGAGGACAGAGGGGTCTGGAGAGCACAGAGGGGTCTGCAAGAGGGCAGAGGAGTATGAAGGAGGACAGAGGGGTCTGGAGGGCACAGAGGAATCTGCAGGAGGACAGAGGGGTATGGAGGAGGACAAAGGGGTCTGGAGGGCACAGAGGGCTCTGCAGGAGGACAGAGGGGTCTGGGGGAGGACAGAGGGGTCTGGGGGAGGACAGAGGGGTCTGGAGGAGGACAGAGCGGTCTGGAGGAGGACAGAGCGGTCTGGAGGAGGACAGAGCGGTATGGAGGAGGACAGAGGGGTCTGGAGGAGGACAGAGAGGTCTGGAGGAGGACAGAGGGGTCTGGAGGAGAACAGAGGAGTATGGAGGATAGAGGAATATGGAGGAGGACAGAGGGGTCTGCAAGAGGACAGAGGGGTCTGCAGGAGGACAGAGGGGTCTGCAGGAGGACAGAGGGATCTGGAGGGCACAGAGGGGTCTGCAAGAGGACAGAGGAGTATGAAGGAGGACAGAGGGGTCTGGAGGGCACAGAGGAATCTGCAGGAGGACAGAGGGGTATGGAGGAGGACAGAGGGGTCTGGAGGAGGACAGAGGGGTCTGGGGGAGGACAGAGGGGTCTGGGGGAGGACAGAGGGGTCTGGGGGAGGACAGAGGGGTCTGGGGGAGGACAGAGGGGTCTGGAGGAGGACAGAGCGGTATGGAGGAGGACAGAGCGGTCTGGAGGAGGACAGAGCGGTATGGAGGAGGACAGAGCGGTATGGAGGAGGACAGAGGGGTCTGGAGGAGGACAGAGGGGTCTGGAGGAGGACAGAGTGGTCTGCAAGAGGAGAGAGGGGTCTGCAAGAGAACAGAGGGGTCTGGAGGAAGACAGAGGGGTAAGGAGGAGGACAGAGGGGTCTGGAGGAGGACAGAGGGGTCTGCAAGAGGACAGAGGGGTCTGCAAGAGGACAGAGGGGTCTGCAAGAGGACAGAGGGGTCTGGAGGAGGACAGAGGGGTCTGGAGAGCACAGAGGGGTCTGCAAGAGGGCAGAGGAGTATGAAGGAGGACAGAGGGGTCTGGAGGGCACAGAGGAATCTGCAGGAGGACAGAGGGGTATGGAGGAGGACAAAGGGGTCTGGAGGGCACAGAGGGCTCTGCAGGAGGACAGAGGGGTATGGAGGAGGACAGAGGGGTCTGGAGGGCACAGAGGGGTCTGGAGGGCACAGAGGATCTGGAGGAGGACAGAGGGGTCTGGAGGAGGACAGAGGGGTCTGGGGGAGGACAGAGGGGTCTGGGGGAGGACAGAGGGGTCTGGGGGAGGACAGAGGGGTCTGGGGGAGGACAGAGGGGTCTGCAAGAGAACAGAGGGGTCTGGAGGAGGACAGAGGGGTCTGGAGGAGGACAGAGGGGTCTGGAGGAGGACAGAGCGGTATGGAGGAGGACAGAGCGGTATGGAGGAGGACAGAGCGGTATGGAGGAGGACAGAGGGGTCTGGAGGAGGACAGAGGGGTCTGGAGGAGGACAGAGTGGTCTGCAAGAGGAGAGAGGGGTCTGCAAGAGAACAGAGGGGTCTGGAGGAAGACAGAGGGGTCTACAAGAGGACAGAGGTCTCTGGAGGGCACATAGGGGTCTGCAGGAGGACAGAGGGGTAAGGAGGAGGACAGAGGGGTAAGGAGGAGGACAGAGGGGTCTGGAGGATAGAGGAATATGGAGGAGGACAGAGGGGTCTGGAGGAGGACAGAGGGGTCTGGAGGAGGACAGAGGGGTCTGCAAGAGGACAGAGGGGTCTGCAAGAGGACAGAGGGGTCTGTAGGAGGACAGAGGGGTCTGGAGAGCACAGAGGGGTCTGCAAGAGGGCAGAGGAGTATGAAGGAGGGCAGAGGAGTATGAAGGAGGACAGAGGGGTCTGGAGGGCACAGAGGAATCTGCAGGAGGACAGAGGGGTATGGAGGAGGACAAAGGGGTCTGGAGGGCACAGAGGGCTCTGCAGGAGGACAGAGGAGTTTGGAGAAGAACAGGGGTCTGGAGGGCACAGAGTGGTTTGTAGGCGTAATGAGTGGTCTGGAGGAGGAAAAAGCGGTCTGGAGGAGGAAAGAGGGGCCTGGAGGAGGAAAGAGGGGCCTGGAGGGCACAGAGGGGTCTGGCAGCAGCTTTTTCGCTGCTGTACATTCAAAACACATGCCCACCCGCTCTCAGTATGTATGTGTATGGGGGTGTTGGGCAATATACCCTCTATTGGCCTCCATTGGGTGAATGGGGGCCTGATGCTATGTTTGGTGTATATGCCAAGAGAATTCCAGGTGCATACGTTGTATGTTGTATGTGTTCACAAAATGTGATCTGAGTCTAATGTGTGGCTGCGGGATGCCCTGTAATTTGTCTTGCTTGCCTCCCGTAGTTTCTTATGGACCATGGGGCTATCGCGTTAAGGACTTTTGGAAAATAAGACAGAGAGACATTCTCTACCTCTTCTATGAGGACATGTTAGAGGTGAGGAGATTACGTCAGAATAGGCTTCTTTATACAAATGTGGCCGTCTTGTGAGAGCTGATCAGAACTTCTAAACTTCTACTTAGGACCCAAAGCGAGAAATCAGAAAAGTGATGAAGTACATAGGGAAGGATCTACCCGATGATGTTCTGGAGAAGATCCACCAGCGTACAACCCCATGGCCAACTACAGCACCATCCCGAGCTCCGTCATGGACCAAACCATCTCACCCTTCATGAGGAAAGGTATGAATGCTTACCTCCCATTAATGTCTATTACAGTAACATCTATGTCTGCCATCCTAGTCACTAAATCTTGTACTTCCTTCATTCCAGGAACCTACGGAGACTAGAAGAGTCATTTCACAGTGGCTCAAAATGAAATATTTGATGAATATTACAAGAAGGGGATGTCTGACACCGACCTGACCTTCCGCTTCTAGGAGCATGAAATCACCTGTATACACCTGTATACATTTTTAGAACTTTTTAGATTCGGATTCTACTCTTTTTGGCCTTTTATCTTTTTGGTATTAGATCTAGTATTACTATTCCCTGTATGGAAGACACAGGATCCTCCTCCTCGCATTCATTTACAACCTGAATTGTCTTTTGTACCTGTTAAATGTTAATTATGTGTAACAATATCCTAATTGTGTTTGTTTATAGTCAGGAGTGCATTGCCCTCTGACACACAAAAAGGAACCTATCCCTGTAATGTAAGGAGCTGTAAGACCTGCTCACATATACTGACTGTGGACAGGATACGGATCCCCAACACACAGCAGGACTATAAGATCCCGGGGATATTCACATGTTCCACGTCCAATGTTGTGTACCTGATCCTGTGCAGTAAATGTCCTGTTGGGGGGCTTTATATCGGGGAACAGGACAAAAACTGAGAGCCAGGATGAGATCTCATCACCACTCAATTAAAGAGGGAAAGACGGAATTACCTGCGCCTAAACATTTTTCTAGTCACGGACACAACATAGCACAGATGGGATGAGAGTTATCATATTTAAGGGCAACTTCAAGTCTCAGCGTCACAGAAGAATTTGGGAGTATTAATTTATGGCCATTTTTAATACCCTCAAGAATAAAATGACCTCGGAGTGGGGTTCTTGTATCAGGGGAGAATATGCAAAATCTGAAGTAGAGCTAACACACAGGCCTGGTGACCCCCTAATATCAATTTAGAGACCATATAACTGTCATATTCCTTAGCAGTGGACTAATTAAGTATTTACTTCTCTGCTCATCTTGTCTGGTGTTTGTTACCATGCAGGGCGGCGCAGGGTCCCGCGGTCGGCGCGCGTCGCTCTGGTGTCGGCTCCGGCGTCCTGGAGCTCTGGAGGCGGTGCTCGCCCGGCAGCGTGGGGCAGCCAGTGTGCGGCGGCGTGGGCGTGTCCGCCCGTAGGGTGCCGCCCGCACTCCTCCATCTTTCTTATGCAGCTGTGGGAGAGTCGGCTCCTCCCACTCTCTGCCCCTGGGCTGAGTCTTGCAGTTATAAGGCTGGCAGTGACCTGAGCTCACTGCCAGTTATTGGTTCTGTCAGCGTCTAGTAGGTCCTGTCTGTCTCAGTTCAGCCTCTAGTTTGTTTGTCAGCTCCTTTTTTCTCCAGCTTTGCTTTTGCTCTGCCTTTTCTGTCGGTCATTTCCATCTGCCTTTCTGTCGGCACTCTGTCCCCTACTAGTTAGATCCATCTTGTGCAGTCGCCAGGTCCCTAGCCAGGGTAGGGACCGCCATCCAGTTGTCCGCCTGGGGTTAGCCAGGACCGAGGCAAGTAGGCAGGGACAGTGGGGTGCGGGAAGTTCAGGGCACCCCACCTGGCGCTCGGGGGTCAGAGTGCCGTAACATAATTACTGGCCCTTAAACTGTTTTCAAGGGCGATCAGCGCCCTTGCGAACCAGCTGCAAGCCCTGGTGCCGGTGGTCCAGGATTTATCCGCCCATATGGCAGCCCAGGAGCAGCGGGTGTTGTCACAGGGTCCGGACGCCTTAACCAGCCCAGAACCTAAGTGCCCTCTTCCCGAGGTGTTTTCTGGGGAGAGGAACAAATGTTTTGTTTTCCAACAGGCGTGTCGCTTGTTTTTTCGGATGCGCCCCCGTTCTTCCGGGTCGGAGGCCCAGAGGGTCGGGCTTATAATGTCCCTGCTGCGGGGCTTTTTCCATCGCCGAGGGTTCCTCCTGCCTGCAGTGCGTGAACTCCTTTTTCCAGGAACTCGGGGGTATCTTTGACGAAGTGGACCGAGCGGGGTTGGCGGTTTCGCGCCTGTTGGCGCTGCATCAAGGGTCATTTTGTGTGGAGGCTTATTGCTCCATCTTCAGACGCTATGCGGGGGATACGGCATGGAACGATAGCGTTCTGAAAGACGTTTTTTCTGCAGTGCCTCTCGGACGCAGTAAAAGACCTGTTGATTTCCCACCCCGTTCCCGGGTCTTTAAGGGAGGCAATGGAGCTAGCGGTGAAGGCAGATAGGAGGCTCAGGTCTAGAAAGCAAGACAGGCAGGCCCGTAGAGTCAGGGAGGTCGTTTGCCCTGGTCCCTCTTCTTCCTTACCAGTCTCTGTTCCCGAGCCGATGGAGGTGGATCCGCTGGACACCAAAGAGCGATGCCGGATCCGATTGTTGCATAGTCTCTGCCTCTACTGCGGGAAAGCTAGACATCGGGTGATAACCTGCCCCCTGAGGTCTCAACGCTCGCAGCCGGAACCATCGGAAAACTCAGAGTCCTAGGCAATTGTAGGGAGCATCGCCTAGGACTTCAGGTACTTCCTAAACTTTTGGTACCGTGTCAGGTTAGATTCCGGGATTTTTCCCGATCAGGGCAAGCGTTTATTGATTCTGGAGCAGCCGCTAACTTGATAAGCCTGTGTTTTGTCCGATCCCTGATGGATGAATTTGTGGCGCTGAAGACGCCAATTCATTTTACCAGTATTGATGCTACCCCTCTCTCCACAGGCCTGGTATGATGGAGGACCCCAGGATTACAGTTCACAGTGGGGATTCTCCACTCGGAAGAACTGTCTTTCCTGGTTATGGAAAAAATGTCGGTTGATGTGGTGCTTGGTATGCCCTGGTTGGCACTGCACAATCCCCAATTTGATTGGTCCACCTGGGAGTTGACTCATTGGGGATCATCCTGTCATAATCACCTATCTACTATAGCCATGTGCTCCGCAGATACAGTGCTCATTCCGGAGTATTTGTCAGACTTTCAGGATGTATTCTCCAAAAAACTGTCTGAGGCTCTACCTCCCCATAGGGAGTGGGACTATGGTATTGATCTGATTCCCGACAGTCTCATCCCTAAGGGAGCCATTTTCAATTTGTCAGGCCATGAGCATGAGGCCTTCAAGTCCTATATCTCAGAGGCTCTGGCAAACCGACATATCTGGCCGTCCAGGTCCCCTGCCGGGGCAGGTCTCTTCTTTGTAGAGAAGAAGGACGGGACACTAAGGCCTTGTTTGGATTATCGGGCCTTGAATAAAATCACAGTGAAGAACCAGTGCTCCTTGCCCCTAATTCCTGACTTGTTGAATCAGGTGGTAGGGGCCCACTGGTTCTCCAAACTGGACTTACGGGGGGCTTACAATTTAATTCGCATTAGAGAGGGAGATGAATGGAAGACGGCGTTCAACACCCCGTTAGGACATTTTGAATGTCTGGTCATGCCTTTCAGACTCTGTAACGCCCCCGCTGTGTTTCAGGGTTTTATGAACGCGGTCTTTCATGACTTCCTGGGGGTATTTCTGGTCATATATCTTGATGACATTCTGGTGTACTCGCCTGACTGGGATTCACATGTGCGGCACCAGAGGTTGGTCCTGACCCGTTTGCGCGAGTATCAAAGTTAGAGAAATGCACATTTGGTTCTAAACAAGTATCTTCCTTGGTTATGTAATTTCACCCACGGAGATTCAGATGGAGTCTGATAAAGTAGCAGCAATCTCCCAATGGGTCAGACCAGACAACCTTAAGGCTCTCCAGCGGTTCTTAGGTTTTGCAAATTTTTACCGCAAATTCATTAGGAATTACTCGGTTATTGCTCAACCCCTGACCGATCTGACTAAGAAGGGGGCCGACTTGGAAAAATGGTCGCCTGCAGCCCTTGAGGCCTTTAGTCATCTAAAAGGGCCATTTACGACTGCCCCGGTGCTAATACAGCCGGACGCACGACTACCCTTTTTCATTGAGGTAGATGCGTCTGAAGTGGGGAGAGGAGCAGTATTGTCGCAGGAAGTCAGTGGGAGATCTGGGTATAGCCCATGAGCGTTCTTGTCGCGGAAGTTTAATTCAGCAGAATGCAACTATGACGTGGGTAACCGTGAATTACTGGCTATCAAATGGGCTCTGGAAGAGTGGCGACACCATCTTGAGGGTGCTAGACACCCAATTACCGTGTATACTGATCACAAGAATCTGGTATATCTCGCCAATGCTAAAAGACTCACAGCTCGTCAAGCCAGGTGGGCGTTGTTCTTCGCCAGGTTTAATTTCGTCATGACATATATCCCAGGAGAGAAGAACGTGAAGGCGGACGCCCTGTCACGGAGTTTCGGGGTGCCAGATAGTGAGACTATGACTCCCGAGAATATCTTGGCCCCTGGCGTGGTGGTGGCAGCTGTAGAGTCTAACTTCGTCCCTCAACTACAGAATGCTCAGCAGGACGCTCCTTCGGGGGTGCTGGAGGGCAGATGGTTTGTGCCAGAGACCTTACGTCTTAGAGTCATGGATGAATCTCACTCGTCGGTTCTCGCAGGGCATCCAGGGTTTCAGGGGACCCTGGATCTTTGTTCCAGACACTTCTGGTGGCCAGGCATGTCTCAGGAGATCCGCAACTTTGTTAGGGGATGCTCGGTCTGTGCTCGCAATAAGAGTCAGCGGCGTCCTCCGGAGGGTCCCCTGAGACCGCTACCGGTTCCTTCCAGTCCATGGTCGCAGTTATCGGTAGATTTCATAACTGATCTACCAGAATCCCAGAAGTGCACCACTATTTTAGTGGTGGTCGACCGGGTTCTCAAAGATGGCACATTTTGTGGCGTTAAAGAAGCTACCTTCGGCAAAAGAATTTGCCAAGATTTTTGTAAAAGAAATAATTCGACTACATGGGGTTCCCCAAAATATTGTATCTGATCGCGGGGTTCAGTTTGTGTCGCAGTTTTGGTGTGCCTTCTGCAGAAACCTGGGAACGTCGCTTTCCTTCTCCTCAACATTCCACCCGCAAACTAATGGTCAGACTGAGCGGAAGAACCAAGATTTAGTGCAATATTTACGGTTGTTTGCTAGCGAAAAAGCTCATCAGTGGGCAGAGTTCCTGCCGTTGGCAGAGTTTGCACTAAACAACCGCCCTTGTTCTTCCACTGGGGTATCTCCATTTTTTTGTGTATACGGTCAGCATCCTCGCTTCCTTACAGCAATCCCTACTTCTTCGGTCTGTCCTGCAGCTGATGTCGCCACAGATACGCTTCGGGGAGTATGGAAAGAGGTACAGAAAAACTTGGAAGCAGTGTTGTTTTAAGTGCAAATTAATCTAGCTATGTCTGTGCCTCTTAATATGCGTATATCTATATAAATAAAAATGTAAATGTTCGTTTGTTCAAAATCTTAAATCTCCGAAAGTTCTTCACCGATTGCTTTGAAATTTGGACACAACGTTGCATTCAAATACGTGCGTATTTTTATATACCTACTATTATATAGCTCTCACACCTGTGACAGGTAAAAACATGATTTTTTGGAAAAACTGCTCATTCCGCTTTGAAATTGCCATTGAACATGCAATTCATTGAAACTCCCACGTGCAACATTTTCAAAGCATCCGGCATGAGAAAAGTATTGCAGAAATGCAAGTTTATTGTTTGGGATGATTGCACAATGGCGCACAAAAACAAAATGGATCGATCATTGCAAGATTTGTGTGGAAACATCAGACCATTTGGGAAGGCATTAATATTGCTTGCAGGAGATTTCAGGCAAACATTACCTGTAATTCCTCGATCACCACCAGCGGATAAATAAATGCTTGCCTGAAATACTCTACTTTGTGGCGACAGGTAAAGACGGAAAAATTAACTCCAGATATGCGTGTCCAGCTGCAGAAGATCGATCAGCCGAGATATTCTCACATCACTTGCTGGAGATTGGGAATGGATAGGTGCTGGTTGATCGGACCTCAGGACGAATTTCACTGCCTCATAACGTCTGCAATTTAGTGACGTCAAAAGAAGAATTGGTTAAAAAAGAATTTCCCAATATTCAAGCCAATTCTAAGAATCCTGATTGGCTGAGAGAACGAGCTATTCTTGTGGCCAAGAACAAAAACGTCTACGAACCTAATATCATCAGTCTAACATTTAAAGCAAGGCAGTCACATGGCAACACCGTTGTGGAAGTAGATGAAGGGGTTAATTATTAGAGATGAGCGAGCGTACTCGTCCGAGCTTGATGCTCGTTCGAGTATTAGGGTGTTCGAGATGCTCGTTACTCGAGACGAGCACCACGCGGTGTTCGAGTCAATTCCATTTCCTTCCCTGAAAGATTTGCACCAGTTTCTGGCCAATAGACATGCAGGGAAGGCATTACAACTTCCCCCTGTGACGTTCCAGCCCTATCCCACCCCACAGCAGTGAGTGGCTGGTGAGATCAGGTGACCGTCGAGTACTTAAAGTGGGGCCGCCCGCGGCTCGCCACAGACGCACGCTGGCAGAGATTAGGGAGAGTGCTGCTGCTGCTATAGGGAGAGTGTTAGTGTCTACAAGAACCCCAACGGTCCTTCTTAGGACCACAGCTCACCTAGTGCATTACTGTTGTGGCTGCTAAGAGCAGTTGTGCACTTTTTCTTTTTTTTGTATATCGGATGTGCAGCCCCATTACAGCTATTCCATTTAACCAGACTGAGCCACAGCAACATGTGGCCAGGTACGGCTAGTTTGTATATATATATATATATATATATATATATATATATATATATATATATATACCCCTTCCAGATCTGTTTCATTATGCCTGAGCATGAGTCCTAAGTAGGTTTGAATACTCGCTATAACATCATGTATTTTTGTTAGTCATATCTACAAGATTACTTGGTTTCCTGTCTCGAACATGCAACCTCATACATGATCATGTCATTGTGATTATGACATGATCATGTAGGAGGTTGCAGGTTCGAGACAGGAAAATGTTTCCTAGACCCTGACATCACAACCACTGGCCTATTGACTCCATGGATACACCTTCATCATATGGTTCTGTAGGAAACAGGAATCATCACTCTGCCATGATCCATTGAAATCTTTCCTGAGCCCATGTGAGGCATTGTTGGCGATGACAAGGGGCCATCCTTGTAATCCTCCTTCTTTTGAGCCTGTGTAGATGCAAAGTATGCCACATGGTCATTGTGTCAGGGCTAGGTTTCCTTGCTCCTGCTAAATCCACTTCCTGTCTCCCAGTTCTGACTCCGCCCTGCTACTAATTAGGACTTCCTATAAAAGCCTGACCATGCCTCAGATCCAGTGTGTGATTATTGTGTTCCACCACCGTGATCAAGCGCCTCTTCCTTCAGCTCCTCTACAAGCATACTGATACCTACTGCTGCTGACCTTTGACTACGCTTCCATCTCATCTATTTGTACTGCACACTGTGACTTCCCAATAACGACTCCCGGCTATGCTGACTACTCTCCAGTGACCGGCTCGGCTACTACACCTGCGGCTCCAATTCAGCATCGGTAAGACGCAACAAGAAAATCACGTTCCCTAAAATGGAGTCCTTAGTAGCCATGCTCAGGAAATAGGTCACAGAGCTCCAAGAGTTCTGTGCCTCCTGAGATCGAGGGGTTACAGAGGTAACTCGTGGAGATGCACAATTCAGGGCCAGACGTCCACATGCCATTGCCACCAAAATTTACTGAAGATCGTTGCCAATACAGAGGTTTCTTAAATCAATCTGCAGCGTCCGAGGAGCGAGCCTCAACCTAGGAGACAGCAGGGGAGAGTTTGGGCCTTGTCATGGGACCCTACCGTCTCCCACCCAGAGGGTAACTGGGGACACGTCCAAGGAGCTGAGAACAGGCTATTAAATAGGGAAACTCAATAGTGGTATACCACAGTCACATGTGATGCCACCATTCCGTCCTCTGCGGTGAATTCTGAAGGGTATAATAAAGAGTCCACGCACACACAGTTGATTTACAAAGGTTGAACCAGGAACGGGCGGTAAAGCTGTTTACTTGCAGAAACTTGAAAAACAGTCCATACAAAGTCCGGCAAGACACTGGAGCAGGAAGACTCGTGGTGTGACGGAGGAATCATGGGAGGACAGAGGGATTACACAGGCCTAGTTATCTGTGGTTCTCTAATCCCAGCCACTCTTTAACCCTTTCTAATCCAATTTGTATCCTGGTTTTTCTAAGGGGCTTACTCTTTTTCTGGTGTTATACAAAGGCGCTATATGGTGGCTAAAGCCAGTACTGCGTGAGGTGACACATTGGATAGACTCCGACAGCAGAGAGGCTGGCAATTTTCAGTAAGAGAACCCCGACGGACGTCTTCCAACATTGGAGCTGTACAGCCTTAAATCATAATGTCTTTAGAGGTCAGACAGTGGATTGGAAAGGGTTAACTTGCACTCTCCAACTCTCTATCGGTTCACACTTACGGGGTGGGACATACTTTCAGTGCTGCCCAGTGGGGTCTGGCAGACTTGCAGCTCCTCTCTTGCTTTTCAGTGATGGGGCCTGGGTAGAAGGGACCCAAGACACACATATCTCATCTGCTCAGCTTCCTCCATCTTCCCTACCCTGCAGAATTTCTGCCCCTGCCCACCTGCATAAGATTGCATTACAAAACGCAATCCTAGGCAGATGGACACGATTTGTCCACGTGAAAATATACACGGAAAACAAATTGTGGCATGCTCTATTTCTGTGTGGGTCTTGTAGAGTCCTGCACAGAAATGTCACTCTCGGTGGCTCTGCTCTGCTCTGCGCATGCACGGGATGGCCGGCAGCCAGAACGTCACAGAGCCGGAGCCGCATGAGAAGGTGAGAGCCGCACTGGTCCCTGCAGGAGATTTCTCGCAGGGGATCCGACCTGGCCATCTGTAGATGGGCCAAAAGGTGTCTTTGTGCAGACAGGCTCCTGACTTGAGTATCCCAAACAGAAAGCTGATAGGAAAGACCAAAAGAGTAAAAAAAAACTCACTCATGCATATGACAAGGTCACATGACATACAAAAGATACATTTCCAGACATAACCCAGACAGTAACCCATTCAGTGCTACAGCTGTACAATACACACCATATTCACTCACATGGGAGACACTGACAACACAAGACAACATAGACCATTCAAAAACATCTAGAAAGACCGGTACATTGACTTCTGTACACTATAAATGCCAGATATATTTCCAGATGCAGCCCACCTTGTTTGCCAGTGACAGGAAGAAGGTGTTTTTCATCATTAACCTGCTCACTGATGAGGCACTCGCATGGGCCTTGCCATACATAGAGACTAATAGTAATATGCTTGACAGCCTAGATGCCTTCACTACTGCTATGGTTCATATTTTTGATGATCCGTACCACTGTGCCATGGCTGAAGGGAGATTACATAACCTCTAACAGTGGCAACGTTCCGTTGCAGAGTATACAGCAGAGTTTTGGCACAGGGTGATTGATACCACGTAGAATCTAGCTGCACAACAGAGCCAATTTCGTTGGAGATTATCATAGCGTGTAAAGGATGAACTTGCCAGAGGGGAGACTCCTGACAACCTGGAAGACTTCATTCAACTGTGCATCTGGATTGACCAGAGACTTTCCGAATGGTGAAAAGAGAGACTGCGGGGTTGGGGTACTAACACCCCTTATTCCTTCCAACAATCCACACTGAGCCCTTCGCCGAGAACTGAAGCCACACGAGAACCGAAGCAGGTTGATGTCTTCCATTGATTATGCTTCTCTCATCCCATTTATACTGCATATCGATACCTCCTGCTGCTGACCTTTGACTACGCTTTCGTCTCATCCATTTGTACTGCATACTGTGACTTCCTGATAACAACTCTTGGCTATTCTGACTACTCTCTAGTGACCGGCTCTGCTACAACACCTGCGACTCCAATCCAGCATCGATAACACGCAACACACTGTGGAAATTTGTCTAACTTCCCCGCTGTTGTACTGCTGGGTCTGTTGGTCCACTGTAACAAGTCAATGCTGAGATAGCAGACGTGGCATCCAAAGATCACCTTTAGGATCAACCACACATGGCCTGCAGAAGTGTAATCTTTTGAATGACATATTTCCATCCAGTTTTGGTACACTCTTGATATTGGCTGTTCCTGAACCGCAGTAAGTGAAACTTTTTCATAAAAACCTGGCACCACACATCCGTGCGCCAACAATCTGCCTGCAGTCAAAGTCACTCAAGTCACAACCATTACCCATTACTGTAAAATGTTGTCTTCTGCTGTGCAGAGGAGAGGTCAGCACATTATCAGGTAGCACTTTGTGACACGCCCGTCACGTAGTACATCCTTACTGATCACGTGCCAGCTGTTCCTAATGCAGTGATCAGTCAGTGTACATGTGACATCACTATCCTCCCATTATATATATTAGGGGAAATGTATAAAGCCCGGCATTTTAAATACCAGTCGTAAAATTATTTCCACTATGCGCCTAATATATAAAGACTTGCACACCTCTTCATATATTGAAAAGGTATTTTCAAATTTCAAACTTTAATGTGATCGGTGCCTAAAACCTAGAACTGGGCACCGTTAGGTCAGCAAGCGGATGTGGACCCGCTTTGCCACAAACTGATTTGGCTTTGGGCTAAATCTGGAGGCTGCACTTGGGATACCCCGGTTTTCACCTCTTGCACCTCAAAGGGGCATTTGGTCTTCGCTGCGGGGTACCCAAGCCGTTACTCGCAAAAGTAGTCTCAGTTATGTGGCAGCTGACACTAACATAAGACCAAGGTGCAAAACCTATTAATGCTATACTCACCTCAGATGAAGCCTGCTGCAAAAAAAGGATTACATTGTGAGCCATTACTATGCTTCCTAAGAGCAACGTGCAATACAATTACGTAAAGTTCTAACTTTTATCTATTGGCCAACTATACAAAGTTTCTGACAAGGCCTTCAATTAAAATGATCTATACTGCTGATCTGCTCATAAGTCTCCTCACTATCCCACACCCCACACCACTTTTCGATACAGTCCACTCCCTCCTCAGCCCCAAAGAACATGCCACCGTGACGCATCTCAGTGCTGAAGAGCAAGACGCCCATGGCGCTACACAAATAAGGATTATTATCATTTTATTATTATTATGAAGGTATCCCTAAGGTCCAAAGGCCCAAGTAAAACACAAACTTTCCACCCACTACAATTACACCTTTGGCCCGACACTTTGTAGCTATTTTTCCTAGATTGCCAGCAAACAGATGAATGCACACCTAGCAAAAAATTTAAACTAAAACGCATAGGCCTCCTCCATATCCCCTCTAGCCCACCTTTCCATCTCCAAACGTGGTGTGCTTTCTACCATTAAAGGTAGGTAGAAAAAAATGTTCTTTCAATCTGCTGACTATCTAGGAGAAATACAAGGACCATCTAGTATAGCTCATCAATATCACATATGCAGACTGGACAAGTTTACAATTTTTACCCTAATCCTTTTAAAGGAATTTTATTTAGCCAGGAATAAACAAGCATATAAATACAAATAATTGGCACCACAGGTGTCAGGTACAGCAGGAAATCCATTGCATGAAAACAGGGTAGAGGCAATCTTCGCCTGCGCACATAGAAATATTTCTTCTTAGTATGCTATATCTGGCTAGTACTTTTTTATTTCTTTTATCCCCCCCCCCCCTTTAAACTCTAACTTTATTGATTATTACTGAACAACAGTTTAACCTTTGGATAGATCAATTGTAATCAATCAGAAAAAAACAAACAAAGAAAGACTTAAACTTAGACCCCCCCAACCCCCTGGCGCGACTCTCTTAAAGAAGAAAAGAGAAAATAAGATTTATTTTTGTGTGTGGGAATAGCGGAGAAAAAAAGAAATAGTTTTCTGAGCATTGGGTTTTAACGTAAATTGAGCAGGTGTCTCTCTTTTTGTCCTTCTCTCTCTCTCACTCCCCCCCTACCACCTGGTTTGGCTCTCCCGACGCCGTCGCTGAGCAACTCACCCAGCCACCCCAGATCTTGTCGAATTTTTCAGGGCACCCCCTGGCCATATACGTCAGCTTGTACATTGGGATTTCGGCGTTAACGACCCTGACCCATGCGCTCCTAGTCGGCTTCCCGGGGTGTTTCCAATTAAGTAGAATCACTTTTTTTGCATAATAGAGAAGCAGCTTGTACAGTGTTGCCGCGGACACCGGTAGGTCTCCCACGAGCCCAAAAAGGCACGTTCCAGGATGCATGATCCTTGGTGCCCCTAGGTGAGTTTCCATAAAGACAAGCACTTCTCGCCAGTATTCCTGTAGGACCGCGCACTCCCAAAACATATGCATAACCGTCCCATCCGCCACCATACATCGTGGGCACGCTGCAGTAGGGAGTAGGCCCATTGTGCACAACCTGGAGGGGGTGTAGTATATGCGGTGTAGAAACTTGACTTGGATGAGCTTGTCTCTAGCGCTAACCAGGGGGGGACCAGATCCATCCAATATATCCTCATCCTCCCCTGAAGTCAGATCAGGAATGTCCACCTCCCATCTCTGTACGGCCCTCTCGCCCAGTGGGGCCAGGTGTCGCGCTGTATGAGCATAGAAACTCGACAGCGGCCTGACAAGGCTGCACATCTGCGCCAGGCCCTCCAGTCGCGTCATGGATAGTGGGACAGACGAGCCCCCAAACTGAGCCCTGGCCGCATCTCGCAATTGGTAATATCTTAAGTAAGAATTTTCGGGCAGACCGTGGGCAACCCGTAACTGCATAAAGGTGCAAAGCTTGCCCTCGCTGACTATGTCAGAGAGGACGTTGACGCCCCGGCGTCTCCAGAAGGCAGACTCCGGGAAGCGCTGGAAGTGTGGCAATTTGGGGTTATTCCAGAGGGGAGTGTGTGGGGATCGCGCTGTCTCCTCTGCAGCGGACAGTCTCGTGACCCGCTGCCAGATCTCCAGCGTCACCAGCATGGGCGTGGGCAGGGGGCCGACCGAGGATGAGGGGCCGCTCAGTAGCAGCCCCCGAAGGTTCTGCGTAGGGTCCACCATTCTACGTTCCAGGCCCACCGCTGGGTTGTAGTTTGACGAGCATATCCACCATCCCGCGTATACCAGTTGGCTAGCCAGGTAATAGTAATAAAAGTGCGGTAGAGCCAGTCCCCCTCCGTTCGACGGGAGACACAGGGTCTCCAACTTAATCCTGGGTGTAGTGTCCCTCCACAGTATGCGCAGCACAATCCCACGAAGCTTGGTAAAAATTTTTTTGGGACTAGCATAGGGGAATTATGCAATATGTACAGGAATTTTGGTAGCAGTTTCATTTTTAGCAGGTTTATTCTGCCCACCAGGGTAAGCGGGAGAGAAGCCCAGCGTATCGCCACCTCTTCGGCCCAGGCCAGGAGGGGGACCAGGTTGGAGTTGTAAAAGGCGGATAATTCCGCTGAGACCTTTACTCCCAAGTAGGTGGTCTGGGTTGTCCAACTCAGCGGGGCGGGCAGAGGGAGCTCGGCGGCCCCAGGGTTCACCGCCAACAAATGGGTTTTGTCCCAGTTGACCTTGATGCCAGAGTGTGCGCCGAATGTGCTAAATATAGCCAGAGCTGCGTCTAGAGATGCCCCCGGGTCTTGAAGGAAGAGGAGGGTGTCATCTGCATAAAGCGCTATGCGCTCTTCGTAATTGTTTAGTTTAAATCCTTTCACTATTGGTGACGTTCGAATTTGGATTGCCAGGGGCTCTATGGCGAGGGCAAACAGGGCGGGGGACAGAGGGCAGCCCTGTCTTGTGCCCCTGCTTAAGGAAAACTGAGCAGAAACATGTATATTAGTTTTAATGTTGGCCACCGGGGAGTCGTATAGAATCTCGATCCATTTAATGAAGGTTGGCCCGAATCCGAACCGCCGCATCACCGCCCATAAGTACTTCCACTCTACTGAGTCGAAGGCCTTTGCCTGGTCTATAAATACCAGAGTCCGCTTCCCGCAGTTAGTGTGCTTGTATGATAAGTGATCAAAAAGTCTTCTTAGGTTCATGTCCGTGCTCTTGCCAGGCATAAAGCCGGACTGGTCCGCGTGTATGATCTCTTTCAGCACTGAGTTTATACGCGTCGCCAGAATTTTTGCAATTATTTTTACGTCGTTGTTAAGAAGAGAAATGGGGCGGTAAGAGCCACAGTCCGTGGGGTCCTTCCCGGTTTTGGGGATCATTATTATAAGGGCTTTACGCATTGTGTCCGGTAATGTCCCCTTTCGCATGATAGAATTATATAATGTGAGGAGTCGCGGGGCCAGGGTTTCCACATTCTTTTTGTACCATTCCCCAGGGAGCCCGTCCACACCTGGTGATTTCCTATTGGGAAGTGCCTTAATGGCTTCCGTTATTTCTTCTATACTTAGGTCGCTATCCAGGTGGGCCGCGCTGTCTCCACTCAGTGTGGGGAAGGGAATGTCCTCTAGGTACGCCAGGAGCTGTGTTTCAGTACAGCTCAGCCTGGAGATATATAAATCACCATAGAATTGGGCGAACGTTTGGTTAATTAATTTGGGATCGCTTACTAGGGTACCCGTGCCATCACACACCGCCGTAATCGGTGGCAGTGTCTGGTCCTCTCTAGTCAGGTAGGCCAGTAAGTGGCCATTCTTGTCTCCCTGATCAAAGATCCGGTGACGGGAATACAGAAGTTTCTTCTTGGTGTATTCAATGAGCAGTAGTCTATATTCCCGTCGCAGGGCACCCAGAGTTGTAGTAGTTTCCGGGGAGGGGTCTGCTATGTGTCTAGTCTCTGCTAAATCAAGGTGCCGTTCCAGATCCAAGCGGCGGGCCCCTAGGGATCTTCTATGCTCGGCAATAGCCGAGGTAAAGGATCCCCTGGTAAAGGCTTTGAATGCGTCCCATACCACCAGTTCCGAGGCTGTCCCCTCGTTGACTTCCCAGTACAGTTCAGCCTCTTGTTCTGCGTACTCGTGTACTTCTCTCTGTTCCAACCACAGCGGGCTCAGTCTCCACGCAGGGCGGCTTCCCTCGACTCCCAGGTCAAGCACCAGTTGGAGTGGGGAGTGATCTGAAATGCCCCTGGGCAGATAGGATATATCACAAACCATGCGGAGGCAGTCCGGGGAGCCGAAACAGAGATCTATGCGCGAGAAGGCATTGTAGGTCGGGGTATGACACGAGTAAGCTCTATCATGTGGGTGTCTCGCACGCCATATTTCCTGCAGTGAGTAGGAGTCGGCCCAACCAGGGAGCCGAGTCTGCGCGGAGCCGGCTGGAGTGAGGCGGTCCCGCGCCGGGTCCAAGATCAGGTTAAAGTCTCCCATGATTACTATCGGGGCCGCCTCCAGGAGGACCACTCGTGCCATCACCTCGTGAAGTATTTCAATGTTAGCAGGTGGTGGTAGATAAACAGTTATTATCGTGAGGAGGCGGCCATGGAAAGTTCCCTGTAGGATCAGGTAGCGCCCCCCCGGGTCTATGTGTATTTGGCGGAGGGCAAACTGGGCCGATTTGGCCACCAGTATACTAACTCCGCGAGCGTAGTTGGAGTAAGTCGCGTGATATGCTGAGCCTATTGTTGCGCGCTTAAGCGACAGCGTCTTCGAGCCCCTAAGATGTGTTTCTTGGAGTAGTATCATGTGGGGGGAGTGAGTTTTAAGGAAGTCAAAAACCAATGCTCTTTTAATTTTAGAGTTTAGGCCCCTGACATTCCAGGAGACCAGCTTTAAGTTCGTGCTAGCCATTTTCAGGGGACTGGCCATTATTCCCGCAGGTTAAAGCATCTGAAAAAGAGTCGCGCCAACGACCACACATAGAAATTACAAAACGAACCAAAATCAGTTCCCATTTACCAACCTCAAACAAATCCCTCCCCTCCCACCCTACCCATCCCCCCGAACTTTGGACAGGTTTCGATCCCATAACTCACGACTTTGTAGGGGGCGTAAGGCCTAGCCCCAGGAAAAAGTCACCAACAGGCTATAACAGAAAAATGCAGAACAATAACAGCAGTTATAGGCATGAGAATAAAGTCCCCCTGTGAAGAAACAGAGACAAGGTTATGTGGGCACGGGCTGCGCCAGTATAAGCTGTAGGTGCCCGGTACGGGCCGCGGGCGCTGCGTAGGCCCCCAGTCCAGTCCGGCCCCCACAGTCCACGTAGGGAAAAAAAAAAGGGTAGCTTTATCGCAGCCCACGACGTTTTCCATCTTCATTATCTTCGGCCGCCGGCCTTCTTACCTAAAGTGGAGGGGGAGGGGGGGTAAGAATGAGGGAAAAGAAAGGGGGGAGGCAGTGAAAGAAAAGAGAGAGAGAAGAAGAGAGAGAAAGGAAAAAAGAGAAGAAAAAAAAAAAAAGGGGGGGGGGGGAGGGGAGAGGCACCCTCCACTATTATGCTGCAATGATCCTAGGAAAATGAAGACCGGCCAGCCGCATCAAATATGCATCTGTGAAAGTCTCGCGGTGCGGGTTAATTTTGTTCGAGCCAGTTTAGGACATCCTCCGGGTTTTCAAAGAAATGGGAACGGTTATCCTTGATCACCTTTAGTCTGGCAGGATATAGCATGGCGTAGACCAGTTGTTTTGAGCGCAGCATCTTCTTAGCCTCTACAAATTTTTGGCGCTTTTGCTGCACCTCCAAGGAAAAGTCCGGAAAGATACGGATTGTTTGTCCGTCAACCCTTATCGGGTCTCTCTTGCGGTTGAGTGCCAGAATTTTGTCTCTGTCCCTATAATTAAGTAGTTTTGCAATGAAGGTGCGTGGAGGGCCTCCGGGCGGCGGGGCTCTTGATGGGATGCGGTGTGCTCTCTCAACGCAGAATAGGGGTGACAGAGAGTTGGAGCCGTACTCCTGTTTGAGGAGCGATTCCAGATAGTTGCAAGGATCTCTGCCCTCAGCGCCCTCCGGCAATCCTATGAATCTGAGATTGCATCTGCGCAGGCGGTTCTCCATATCATCCAGTTTTTTCCCCTGCGCCGTGAGGTTGGAGTTGAGGGTGCGCACCTGGTCTGAGAGTGGAGTAACAGTGTCCTCCAAGTTAGAGACTCGCGTCTCAACTTCTGTTGTACGCTCTCTCAGCGTTTGGACGTCCGCTCGCAGCAGACCAAAGTCCGACTGTAGTGCATCTATTTTTCCTGTGAGGGCAGAGCGCGACTCTGTAATCGCTTTCAATACATCGGCGATAGTTGGGCCAGATGCGGAGGGCGAAACTGGTGCTGTTGCCTCAGGGGACGCGCTCTGCGGGCTGGAGGGCGCATTAGATCGGGGGTCCGTTGAGGTGCTGGGCCGAGAATCTTGCTGCAGCCTGCTGGTTATTTTGGCTTGCTTGGTAGGCGCCATCTTGTTGGAGGATAGTAGTAGGGAATGTCCGCGGGCTCGAACTTATAAGATGTCACAGGGGGGGATTCATGCGCAGTTTAAGCTTTACTGCATGGCTGTTGTGGTGCAATCATAGTGTAGTAGTTTATGCGCACCTTTAACGCGGCTCTTTCGGGCAGAAGCTCAGATCCTAGCCTCTGGGTGCGCATACGGCAGTGAGTTACAGTCCTGGGGTGCCACGTTGTCAGGGGGCGAGACACACGGGAATGTGGGGGGGGGGGGGGGCAGTCAGTAAAAAAAAAAGGGGGGGGGGACCCCGCGTTATTCTCCGCAGCGTCCCCTCTCTACTTCCTCCCCCGCACTGCCCCCAGTTCTCTTCCTCTGCACCCCTTGTCTCCCTCTGCCTAGGTGATGTCCGGCTGGGGGGAGGGGTGGAGGGGGCCCCTCAGTGTGTCTGCTGGCCTGGGGTGTCTGTTGCGCTGCAGGGGGTTTCCAGTGCCCCAAGGGTATTATCACAGTCCTACAGGGGTAGGTGAGCTTAGGGGGAGCCGCAGGGTCCGATGGCCGCAGCCGCGGCGTCACTCACCCAGTCTGCAGTCCTGTGGATCTGCCGCTCTCTTTCCTGGTTCTTCTGCCCACTCCCGGGCTCTCTGCAGATCCCAGCAGCTGTCTCCCCTGCCTCCGGTGCTCCTCGGCAGGCGTTTACCGCGGCTTTCCGCGGCCGGCCCTCACTTCCGGTCGGCCGCGTCCGTAACTCCAGGCCGGGGATGCGCCCGGTTCCGTAGGCCGCAAAATCGCGGTATTCGCTAGAGACCCGCGGAGGGTCTCTTTCTCTTCGTCTCGGTCCGGCAGTGCCCGCGGTAGCTGTTTCGGCCCCGTGGAGGCCTCAAAAACGCGGCAGAAACACGCCGGTATGTCTCTGCAGCCAGGAGCCCCGGTCCGTGCGTGCGCTCCTGTTGCTGGCTAGCCACGCCCCCTTACCCTAATCCTTAAACTAATATTACATTTTCAAACAAAACAGCAAGTTCCTCACCGTTCACAGGTAACGGCTTCCATTATTGTGGTCGGTGCCTAAAACCTACAACTGGGCACTGTTAGGTCAGCAAGCGGATGTGGACCCGCTTTGCCACAAACTGATTTGGCTTTGGGCTAAATCTGGAGGCTGCACTTAGGATACCTCGGTTTTCACCTCTTGCACCTTAAAGGGGCATTTGGTCTTCGCTGCGGGGTACCCAAGCCGTTACTCGCAAAAGTAGTCTCAGTTATGTGGCAGCTGACACTAACATAAGACCAAGGTGCAAAACCTATTAATGCTATACTCACCTCAGATGAAGCCTGTTGCAAAAAAAGGATTACATTGTGAGCCATTACTATGCTTCCTAAGAGCAACGTGCAATACAATTACGTAAAGTTCTAACTTTTATTTATTGGACAACTATACAAAGTTTCTGACAAGGCCTTCAATTAAAATGATCTATACTGCTGATCTGCTCATAAGTCTCCTCACTATCCCACACCCCTAACCACTTTTCGATACAGTCCACTCCCTCCTCAGCCCCAAAGAACATGCCACCATGACACATCTCAGTGCTGAAGAGCAAGCCACCCATGGCGCTACACAAATAAGGATTACTATTATTTTATTATTATTATGAAGGGATCCCTAAGGTCCAAAGGCCCAAGTAAAACACAAACTTTCCACCCACTACAATTACACCTTTGGCCCGACACTTTGTAGCTATTTTTCCTAGATTGCCAGCAAACAGATGAATGCACACCTAGCAAAAAATTTAAACTAAAACGCATAGGCCTCCTCCATATCCCCTCTAGCCCACCTTTCCATCTCCAAACGTGGTGTGCTTTCTACCATTAAAGGTAGGTAGAAAAAAATGTTCTTTCAATCTGCTGACTATCTAGGAGAAATAGAAGGACCATCTACTATAGCTCCTCAATATCACATATGCAGACCGGACAAGTTTACAACTTTTACCCTAATCCTTAAACTAATATTACATTTTCAAACAAAACAGCAAGTTCCTCACCGTTCACAGGTAATGGCTCACATTATTGTGGTCGGTGCCTAAAACCTACAACTGGGCACCGTTAGGTCAGCAAGCGGATGTGGACCCGCTTTGCCACAAACTGATTTGGCTTTGGGCTAAATCTGGAGGCTGCACTTGGGATACCCCGGTTTTCACCTCCTGCACCTCAAAGGGGCATTTGGTCTTCGCTGCGGGGTACCCAAGCCGTTACTCGCAAAAGTAGTCTCAGTTATGTGGCAGCTGACAATAACATAAGACCAAGGTGCAAAACCTATTAATGCTATACTCACCTCAGATGAAGCCTGTTGCAAAAAAAAGGATTACATTGTGAGCCATTACTATGCTTCCTAAGAGCAACGTGCAATGCAATTACGTAAAGTTCTAACTTTTATCTATTGGACAACTATACAAAGTTTCTGACAAGGCCTTCAATTAAAATAATCTATACTGCTGATCTGCTCATAAGTCTCCTCACTATCCCACACCGCAAACCACTTTTTTATACAGTCCACTCCCTCCTCAGCCCCAAAGAACATGCCACCGTGACGCATCTCAGTGCTGAAGAGCAAGACGCCCATGGCGCTACACAAATAAGGATTACTATTATTTTATTATTATTATGAAGGGATCCCTAAGGTCCAAAGGCCCAAGTAAAACACAAACTTTCCACCCACTACAATTACACCTTTGGCCCGACACTTTGTAGCTATTTTTCCTAGATTGCCAGCAAACAGATGAATGCACACCTAGCAAAAAATGTAAACTAAAACGCATAGGCCTCCTCCATATCCCCTCTAGCCCACCTTTCCATCTCCAAACGTGGTGTGCTTTCTACCATTAAAGGTAGGTAGAAAAAAATGTTCTTTCAATCTGCTGACTATCTAGGAGAAATAGAAGGACCATCTAGTAGAGCTCATCAATATCACATATGCAGACCGGACAAGTTTACAACTTTTACCCTAATCCTTAAACTAATATTACATTTTCAAACAAAACAGCAAGTTCCTCACCGTTCACAGGTAATGGCTCACATTATTGTGGTCGGTGCCTAAAACCTACAACTGGGCACCGTTAGGTCAGCAAGCGGATGTGGACCCGCTTTGCCACAAACTGATTTGGCTTTGGGCTAAATCTGGAGGCTGCACTTGGGATACCCCGGTTTTCACCTCCTGCACCTCAAAGGGGCATTTGGTCTTCGCTGCGGGGTACCCAAGCCGTTACTCGCAAAAGTAGTCTCAGTTATGTGGCAGCTGACACTAACATAAGACCAAGGTGCAAAACCTATTAATGCTATACTCACCTCAGATGAAGCCTGTTGCAAAAAAAGGATTACATTGTGAGCCATTACTATGCTTCCTAAGAGCAACGTGCAATGCAATTACGTAAAGTTCTAACTTTTATCTATTGGACAACTATACAAAGTTTCTGACAAGGCCTTCAATTAAAATGATCTATACTGCTGATCTGCTTATAAGTCTCCTCACTATCCCACACCCCTAACCACTTTTCGATACAGTCCACTCCCTCCTCAGCCCCAAAGAACATGCCACCGTGACACATCTCAGTGCTGATGAGCAAGACGCCCATGGCGCTACACAAATAAGGATTACTATTATTTTATTATTATTATGAAGGGATCCCTAAGGTCCAAAGGCCCAAGTAAAACACAAACTTTCCACCCACTACAATTACACCTTTGGCCCGACACTTTGTAGCTATTTTTCCTAGATTGCCAGCAAACAGATGAATGCACACCTAGCAAAAAATTTAAACTAAAACGCATAGGCCTCCTCCATATCCCCTCTAGCCCACCTTTCCATCCAAACGTGGTGTGCTTTCTACCATTAAAGGTAGGTAGAAAAAAATGTTCTTTCAATCTGCTGACTATCTAGGAGAAATAGAAGGACCATCTAGTAGAGCTCCTCAATATCACATATGCAGACCGGCCAAGTTTACAACTTTTACCCTAATCCTTAAACTAATATTACATTTTCAAACAAAACAGCAAGTTCCTCACCGTTCACAGGTAATGGCTCACATTATTGTGGTCGGTGCCTAAAACCTACAACTGGGCACCGTTAGGTCAGCAAGCGGATGTGGACCCGCTTTGCCACAAACTGATTTGGCTTTGGGCTAAATCTGGAGGCTGCACTTGGGATACCCCGGTTTTCACCTCCTGCACCTCAAAGGGGCATTTGGTCTTCGCTGCGGGGTACCCAAGCCGTTACTCGCAAAAGTAGTCTCAGTTATGTGGCAGCTGACACTAACATAAGACCAAGGTGCAAAACCTATTAATGCTATACTCACCTCAGATGAAGCCCGTTGCAAAAAAAAGGATTACATTGTGAGCCATTACTATGCTTCCTAAGAGCAACGTGCAATACATTTACGTAAAGTTCTAACTTTTATCTATTGGCCAACTATACAAAGTTTCTGACAAGGCCTTCAATTAAAATGATCTATACTGCTGATCTGCTCATAAGTCTCCTCACTATCCCACACCCCTAACCACTTTTCGATACAGTCCACTCCCTCCTCAGCCCCAAAGAACATGCCACCGTGACACATCTCAGTGCTGATGAGCAAGACGCCCATGGCGCTACACAAATAAGGATTACTATTATTTTATTATTATTATGAAGGGATCCCTAAGGTCCAAAGGCCCAAGTAAAACACAAACTTTCCACCCACTACAATTACACCTTTGGCCCGACACTTTGTAGCTATTTTTCCTAGATTGCCAGCAAACAGATGAATGCACACCTAGCAAAAAATTTAAACTAAAACGCATAGGCCTCCTCCATATCCCCTCTAGCCCACCTTTCCATCTCCAAACGTGGTGTGCTTTCTACCATTAAAGGTAGGTAGAAAAAAATGTTCTTTCAATCTGCTGACTATCTAGGAGAAATAGAAGGACCATCTAGTAGAGCTCCTCAATATCACATATGCAGACCGGCCAAGTTTACAACTTTTACCCGAATCCTTAAACTAATATTACATTTTCAAACAAAACAGCAAGTTCCTCACCGTTCACAGGTAATGGCTCACATTATTGTGGTCGGTGCCTAAAACCTACAACTGGGCACCGTTAGGCCAGCAAGCGAATGTGGACCCGCTTTGCCACAAACTGATTTGGCTTTGGGCTAAATCTGGAGGCTGCACTTGGGATACCCCGGTTTTCACCTCTTGCACCTCAAAGGGGCATTTGGTCTTCGCTGCGGGGTACCCAAGCCGTTACTCGCAAAAGTAGTCACAGTTATGTGGCAGCTGACACTAACATAAGACCAAGGTGCAAAACCTATTAATGCTATACTCACCTCAGATGAAGCCTGTTGCAAAAAAAGGATTACATTGTGAGCCATTACTATGCTTCCTAAGAGCAACGTGCAATGCAATCACGTAAAGTTCTAACTTTTATCTATTGGACAACTATACAAAGTTTCTGACAAGGCCTTCAATTAAAATGATCTATACTGCTGATCTGCTCATAAGTCTCCTCACTATCCCACACCCCTAACCACTTTTCGATACAGTCCACTCCCTCCTCAGCCCCAAAGAACATGCCACCGTGACACATCTCAGTGCTGATGAGCAAGACGCCCATGGCGCTACACAAATAAGGATTACTATTATTTTATTATTATTATGAAGGGATCCCTAAGGTCCAAAGGCCCAAGTAAAACACAAACTTTCCACCCACTACAATTACACCTTTGGCCCGACACTTTGTAGCTATTTTTCCTAGATTGCCAGCAAACAGATGAATGCACACCTAGCAAAAAATTTAAACTAAAACGCATAGGCCTCCTCCATATCCCCTCTAGCCCACCTTTCCATCTCCAAACGTGGTGTGCTTTCTACCATTAAAGGTAGGTAGAAAAAAATGTTCTTTCAATCTGCTGACTATCTAGGAGAAATAGAAGGACCATCTAGTAGAGCTCCTCAATATGACATATGCAGACCGGCCAAGTTTACAACTTTTACCCTAATCCTTAAACTAATATTACATTTTCAAACAAAACAGCAAGTTCCTCACCGTTCACAGGTAATGGCTCACATTATTGTGGTCGGTGCCTAAAACCTACAACTGGGCACCGTTAGGTCAGCAAGCGGATGTGGACCCGCTTTGCCACAAACTGATTTGGCTTTGGGCTAAATCTGGAGGCTGCACTTGGGATACCCCGGTTTTCACCTCTTGCACCTCAAAGGGGCATTTGGTCTTCGCTGCGGGGTACCCAAGCCGTTACTCGCAAAAGTAGTCTCAGTTATGTGGCAGCTGACACTAACATAAGACCAAGGTGCAAAACCTATTAATGCTATACTCACCTCAGATGAAGCCTGTTGCAAAAAAAGGATTACATTGTGAGCCATTACTATGCTTCCTAAGAGCAACGTGCAATGCAATTACGTAAAGTTCTAACTTTTATCTATTGGACAACTATACAAAGTTTCTGACAAGGCCTTCAATTAAAATGATCTATACTGCTGATCTGCTCATAAGTCTCCTCACTATCCCACACCCCTAACCACTTTTCGATACAGTCCACTCCCTCCTCAGCCCCAAAGAACATGCCACCGTGACACATCTCAGTGCTGATGAGCAAGACGCCCATGGCGCTACACAAATAAGGATTACTATTATTTTATTATTATTATGAAGGGATCCCTAAGGTCCAAAGGCCCAAGTAAAACACAAACTTTCCACCCACTACAATTACACCTTTGGCCCGACACTTTGTAGCTATTTTTCCTAGATTGCCAGCAAGCAGATGAATGCACACCTAGCAAAAAATTTAAACTAAAACGCATAGGCCTCCTCCATATCCCCTCTAGCCCACCTTTCCATCTCCAAACGTGGTGTGCTTTCTACCATTAAAGGTAGGTAGAAAAAAATGTTCTTTCAATCTGCTGACTATCTAGGAGAAATAGAAGGACCATCTAGTAGAGCTCATCAATATCACATATGCAGACCGGACAAGTTTACAACTTTTACCCTAATCCTTAAACTAATATTACATTTTCAAACAAAACAGCAAGTTCCTCACCGTTCAAAGGTAATGGCTCACATTATTGTGGTCGGTGCCTAAAACCTACAACTGGGCACCGTTAGGTCAGCAAGCGGATGTGGACCCGCTTTGCCACAAACTGATTTGGCTTTGGGCTAAATCTGGAGGCTGCACTTGGGATACCCCGGTTTTCACCTCTTGCACCTCAAAGGGGCATTTGGTCTTCGCTGCGGGGTACCCAAGCCGTTACTCGCAAAAGTAGTCTCAGTTATGTGGCAGCTGACACTAACATAAGACCAAGGTGCAAAACCTATTAATGCTATACTCACCTCAGATGAAGCCTGTTGCAAAAAAAGGATTACATTGTGAGCCATTACTATGCTTCCTAAGAGCAACGTGCAATACAATTACGTAAAGTTCTAACTTTTATCTATTGGCCAACTATACAAAGTTTCTGACAAGGCCTTCAATTAAAATGATCTATACTGCTGATCTGCTCATAAGTCTCCTCACTATCCCACACCCCAAACCACTTTTCGATACAGTCCACTCTCTCCTCAGCCCCAAAGAACATGCCACCGTGACGCATCTCAGTGCTGAAGAGCAAGCCACCCATGGCGCTACACAAATAAGGTTTATTATTTTATTATTATTATGAAGGTATCCCTAAGGTCCAAAGGCCCAAGTAAAACACAAAATTTCCACCCACTACAATTACACCTTTGGCCCGACACTTTGTAGCTATTTTTCTTAGATTGCCAGCAAACAGATGAATGCACACCTAGCAAAAAATTTAAACTAAAACGCATAGGCCTCCTCCATATCCCCTCTAGCCCACCTTTCCATCCAAACGTGGTGTGCTTTCTACCATTAAAGGTAGGTAGAAAAAAATGTTCTTTCAATCTGCTGACTATCTAGAGAAATAGAAGGACCATCTAGTAGAGCTCCTCAATATCACATATGCAGACCGGACAAGTTTACAACTTTTACCCTAATCCTTAAACTAATATTACATTTTCAAACAAAACAGCAAGTTCCTCACCGTTCACAGGTAATGGCTCACATTATTGTGGTCGGTGCCTAAAACCTACAACTGGGCACCGTTAGGTCAGCAAGCGGATGTGGACCCGCTTTGCCACAAACTGATTTGGCTTTGGGCTAAATCTGGAGGCTGCACTTGGGATACCCCGGTTTTCACCTCCTGCACCTCAAAGGGGCATTTGGTCTTCGCTGCGGGGTACCCAAGCCGTTACTCGCAAAAGTAGTCTCAGTTATGTGGCAGCTGACACCAACATAAGACCAAGGTGCAAAACCTATTAATGCTATACTCACCTCAGATGAAGCCTGCTGCAAAAAAAGGATTACATTGTGAGCCATTACTATGCTTCCTAAGAGCAACGTGCAATACATTTACGTAAAGTTCTAACTTTTATCTATTGGACAACTATACAAAGTTTCTGACAAGGCCTTCAATTAAAATGATCTATACTGCTGATCTGCTCATAAGTCTCCTCACTATCCCACACCCCTAACCACTTTTCGATACAGTCCACTCCCTCCTCAGCCCCAAAGAACATGCCACCGTGACACATCTCAGTGCTGATGAGCAAGACGCCCATGGCGCTACACAAATAAGGATTACTATTATTTTATTATTATTATGAAGGGATCCCTAAGGTCCAAAGGCCCAAGTAAAACACAAACTTTCCACCCACTACAATTACACCTTTGGCCCGACACTTTGTAGCTATTTTTCCTAGATTGCCAGCAAACAGATGAATGCACACCTAGCAAAAAATTTAAACTAAAACGCATAGGCCTCCTCCATATCCCCTCTAGCCCACCTTTCCATCTCCAAACGTGGTGTGCTTTCTACCATTAAAGGTAGGTAGAAAAAAATGTTCTTTCAATCTGCTGACTATCTAGGAGAAATAGAAGGACCATCTAGTAGAGCTCATCAATATCACATATGCAGACCGGACAAGTTTACAACTTTTACCCTAATCCTTAAACTAATATTACATTTTCAAACAAAACAGCAAGTTCCTCACCGTTCACAGGTAATGGCTCACATTATTGTGGTCGGTGCCTAAAACCTACAACTGGGCACCGTTAGGTCAGCAAGCGGATGTGGACCCGCTTTGCCACAAACTGATTTGGCTTTGGGCTAAATCTGGAGGCTGCACTTGGGATACCCCGGTTTTCACCTCTTGCACCTCAAAGGGGCATTTGGTCTTCGCTGCGGGGTACCCAAGCCGTTACTCGCAAAAGTAGTCTCAGTTATGTGGCAGCTGACACCAACATAAGACCAAGGTGCAAAACCTATTAATGCTATACTCACCTCAGTTGAAGCCTGTTGCAAAAAAAGGATTACATTGTGAGCCATTACTATGCTTCCTAAGAGCAACGTGCAATGCAATTACGTAAAGTTCTAACTTTTATCTATTGGACAACTATACAAAGTTTCTGACAAGGCCTTCAATTAAAATGATCTATACTGCTGATCTGCTCATAAGTCTCCTCACTATCCCACACCCTTAACCACTTTTCGATACAGTCCACTCCCTCCTCAGCCCCAAAGAACATGCCACCGTGACACATCTCAGTGCTGATGAGCAAGACGCCCATGGCGCTACACAAATAAGGATTACTATTATTTTATTATTATTATGAAGGGATCCCTAAGGTCCAAAGGCCCAAGTAAAACACAAACTTTCCACCCACTACAATTACACCTTTGGCCCGACACTTTGTAGCTATTTTTCCTAGATTGCCAGCAAACAGATGAATGCACACCTAGCAAAAAATTTAAACTAAAACGCATAGGCCTCCTCCATATCCCCTCTAGCCCACCTTTCCATCTCCAAACGTGGTGTGCTTTCTACCATTAAAGGTAGGTAGAAAAAAATGTTCTTTCAATCTGCTGACTATCTAGGAGAAATAGAAGGACCATCTAGTAGAGCTCCTCAATATGACATATGCAGACCGGCCAAGTTTACAACTTTTACCCTAATCCTTAAACTAATATTACATTTTCAAACAAAGCAGCAAGTTCCTCACAGTTCACAGGTAATGGCTCACATTATTGTGGTCGGTGCCTAAAACCTACAACTGGGCACCGTTAGGTCAGCAAGCGGATGTGGACCCGCTTTGCCACAAACTGATTTGGCTTTGGGCTAAATCTGGAGGCTGCACTTGGGATACCCCGGTTTTCACCTCCTGCACCTCAAAGGGGCATTTGGTCTTCGCTGCGGGGTACCCAAGCCGTTACTCGCAAAAGTAGTCTCAGTTATGTGGCAGCTGACACTAACATAAGACCAAGGTGCAAAACCTATTAATGCTATACTCACCTCAGATGAAGCCGGTTGCAAAAAAAGGATTACATTGTGAGCCATTACTATGCTTCCTAAGAGCAACGTGCAATACATTTACGTAAAGTTCTAACTTTTATCTATTGGTCAACTATACAAAGTTTCTGACAAGGCCTTCAATTAAAATGATCTATACTGCTGATCTGCTCATAAGTCTCCTCACTATCCCACACCCCTAACCACTTTTCGATACAGTCCACTCCCTCCTCAGCCCCAAAGAACATGCCACCGTGACGCATCTCAGTGCTGAAGAGCAAGCCACCCATGGCGCTACACAAATAAGGTTTATTATTTTATTATTATTATGAAGGTATCCCTAAGGTCCAAAGGCCCAAGTAAAACACAAACTTTCCACCCACTACAATTACACCTTTGGCCCGACACTTTGTAGCTATTTTTCTTAGATTGCCAGCAAACAGATGAATGCACACCTAGCAAAAAATTTAAACTAAAACGCATAGGCCTCCTCCATATCCCCTCTAGCCCACCTTTCCATCTCCAAACGTGGTGTGCTTTCTACCATTAAAGGTAGGTAGAAAAAAATGTTCTTTCAATCTGCTGACTATCTAGGAGAAATAGAAGGACCATCTAGTAGAGCTCCTCAATATCACATATGCAGACCGGCCAAGTTTACAACTTTTACCCTAATCCTTAAACTAATATTACATTTTCAAACAAAACAGAAAGTTCCTCACCGTTCACAGGTAATGGCTCACATTATTGTGGTCGGTGCCTAAAACCTACAACTGGGCACCGTTAGGTCAGCAAGCGGATGTGGACCCGCTTTGCCACAAACTGATTTGGCTTTGGGCTAAATCTGGAGGCTGCACTTGGGATACCCCGGTTTTCACCTCTTGCACCTCAAAGGGGCATTTGGTCTTCGCTGCGGGGTACCCAAGCCGTTACTCACAAACGTAGTCTCAGTTATGTGGCAGCTGACACTAACATAAGACCAAGGTGCAAAACCTATTAATGCTATACTCACCTCAGATGAAGCCTGTTGCAAAAAAAGGATTACATTGTGAGCCATTACTATGCTTCCTAAGAGCAACGTGCAATACATTTACGTAAAGTTCTAACTTTTATCTATTGGACAACTATACAAAGTTTCTGACAAGGCCTTCAATTAAAATGATCTATACTGCTGATCTGCTCATAAGTCTCCTCACTATCCCACACCCCAAACCACTTTTCGATACAGTCCACTCCCTCCTCAGCCCCAAAGAACATGCCACCGTGACACATCTCAGTGCTGATGAGCAAGCCACCCATGGCGCTACACAAATAAGGATTACTATTATTTTATTATTATTATGAAGGGATCCCTGAGGTCCAAAGGCCCAAGTAAAACACAAACTTTCCACCCACTACAATTACACCTTTGGCCCGACACTTTGTAGCTATTTTTCCTAGATTGCCAGCAAACAGATGAATGCACACCTAGCAAAAAATTTAAACTAAAACGCATAGGCCTCCTCCATATCCCCTCTAGCCCACCTTTCCATCTCCAAACGTGGTGTGCTTTCTACCATTAAAGGTAGGTAGAAAAAAATGTTCTTTCAATCTGCTGACTATCTAGGAGAAATAGAAGGACCATCTAGTAGAGCTCCTCAATATGACATATGCAGACCGGCCAAGTTTACAACTTTTACCCTAATCCTTAAACTAATATTACATTTTCAAACAAAGCAGCAAGTTCCTCACAGTTCACAGGTAATGGCTCACATTATTGTGGTCGGTGCCTAAAACCTACAACTGGGCACCGTTAGGTCAGCAAGCGGATGTGGACCCGCTTTGCCACAAACTGATTTGGCTTTGGGCTAAATCTGGAGGCTGCACTTGGGATACCCCGGTTTTCACCTCCTGCACCTCAAAGGGGCATTTGGTCTTCGCTGCGGGGTACCCAAGCCGTTACTCGCAAAAGTAGTCTCAGTTATGTGGCAGCTGACACTAACATAAGACCAAGGTGCAAAACCTATTAATGCTATACTCACCTCAGATGAAGCCGGTTGCAAAAAAAGGATTACATTGTGAGCCATTACTATGCTTCCTAAGAGCAACGTGCAATACATTTACGTAAAGTTCTAACTTTTATCTATTGGCCAACTATACAAAGTTTCTGACAAGGCCTTCAATTAAAATGATCTATACTGCTGATCTGCTCATAAGTCTCCTCACTATCCCACACCCCTAACCACTTTTCGATACAGTCCACTCCCTCCTCAGCCCCAAAGAACATGCCACCGTGACGCATCTCAGTGCTGAAGAGCAAGCCACCCATGGCGCTACACAAATAAGGTTTATTATTTTATTATTATTATGAAGGTATCCCTAAGGTCCAAAGGCCCAAGTAAAACACAAACTTTCCACCCACTACAATTACACCTTTGGCCCGACACTTTGTAGCTATTTTTCTTAGATTGCCAGCAAACAGATGAATGCACACCTAGCAAAAAATTTAAACTAAAACGCATAGGCCTCCTCCATATCCCCTCTAGCCCACCTTTCCATCTCCAAACGTGGTGTGCTTTCTACCATTAAAGGTAGGTAGAAAAAAATGTTCTTTCAATCTGCTGACTATCTAGGAGAAATAGAAGGACCATCTAGTAGAGCTCCTCAATATCACATATGCAGACCGGCCAAGTTTACAACTTTTACCCTAATCCTTAAACTAATATTACATTTTCAAACAAAACAGCAAGTTCCTCACCGTTCACAGGTAATGGCTCACATTATTGTGGTCGGTGCCTAAAACCTACAACTGGGCACCGTTAGGTCAGCAAGCGGATGTGGACCCGCTTTGCCACAAACTGATTTGGCTTTGGGCTAAATCTGGAGGCTGCACTTGGGATACCCCGGTTTTCACCTCTTGCACCTCAAAGGGGCATTTGGTCTTCGCTGCGGGGTACCCAAGCCGTTACTCACAAACGTAGTCTCAGTTATGTGGCAGCTGACACTAACATAAGACCAAGGTGCAAAACCTATTAATGCTATACTCACCTCAGATGAAGCCTGTTGCAAAAAAAGGATTACATTGTGAGCCATTACTATGCTTCCTAAGAGCAACGTGCAATACATTTACGTAAAGTTCTAACTTTTATCTATTGGACAACTATACAAAGTTTCTGACAAGGCCTTCAATTAAAATGATCTATACTGCTGATCTGCTCATAAGTCTCCTCACTATCCCACACCCCAAACCACTTTTCGATACAGTCCACTCCCTCCTCAGCCCCAAAGAACATGCCACCGTGACACATCTCAGTGCTGATGAGCAAGCCACCCATGGCGCTACACAAATAAGGATTACTATTATTTTATTATTATTATGAAGGGATCCCTGAGGTCCAAAGGCCCAAGTAAAACACAAACTTTCCACCCACTACAATTACACCTTTGGCCCGACACTTTGTAGCTATTTTTTCTAGATTGCCAGCAAACAGATGAATGCACACCTAGCAAAAAATTTAAACTAAAACGCATAGGCCTCCTCCATATCCCCTCTAGCCCACCTTTCCATCTCCAAACGTGGTGTGCTTTCTACCATTAAAGGTAGGTAGAAAAAAATGTTCTTTCAATCTGCTGACTATCTAGGAGAAATAGAAGGACCATCTAGTAGAGCTCCTCAATATGACATATGCAGACCGGCCAAGTTTACAACTTTTACCCTAATCCTTAAACTAATATTACATTTTCAAACAAAACAGCAAGTTCCTCACCGTTCACAGGTAATGGCTCACATTATTGTGGTCGGTGCCTAAAACCTACAACTGGGCACCGTTAGGTCAGCAAGCGGATGTGGACCCGCTTTGCCACAAACTGATTTGGCTTTGGGCTAAATCTGGAGGCTGCACTTGGGATACCCCGGTTTTCACCTCCTGCACCTCAAAGGGGCATTTGGTCTTCGCTGCGGGGTACCCAAGCCGTTACTCGCAAAAGTAGTCTCAGTTATGTGGCAGCTGACACCAACATAAGACCAAGGTGCAAAACCTATTAATGCTATACTCACCTCAGATGAAGCCTGTTGCAAAAAAAAAGGATTACATTGTGAGCCATTACTATGCTTCCTAAGAGCAACGTGCAATACATTTACGTAAAGTTCTAACTTTTATCTATTGGACAACTATACAAAGTTTCTGACAAGGCCTTCAATTAAAATGATCTATACTGCTGATCTGCTCATAAGTCTCCTCACTATCCCACACCCCTAACCACTTTTCGATACAGTCCACTCCCTCCTCAGCCCCAAAGAACATGCCACCGTGACGCATCTCAGTGCTGAAGAGCAAGCCACCCATGGCGCTACACAAATAAGGTTTATTATTTTATTATTATTATGAAGGGATCCCTAAGGTCCAAAGGCCCAAGTAAAACACAAACTTTCCACCCACTACAATTACACCTTTGGCCCGACACTTTGTAGCTATTTTTCCTAGATTGCCAGCAAACAGATGAATGCACACCTAGCAAAAAATTTAAACTAAAACGCATAGGCCTCCTCCATATCCCCTCTAGCCCACCTTTCCATCTCCAAACGTGGTGTGCTTTCTACCATTAAAGGTAGGTAGAAAAAAATGTTCTTTCAATCTGCTGACTATCTAGGAGAAATAGAAGGACCATCTAGTAGAGCTCCTCAATATGACATATGCAGACCGGCCAAGTTTACAACTTTTACCCTAATCCTTAAACTAATATTACATTTTCAAACAAAACAGCAAGTTCCTCACCGTTCACAGGTAATGGCTCACATTATTGTGGTCGGTGCCTAAAACCTACAACTGGGCACCGTTAGGTCAGCAAGCGGATGTGGACCCGCTTTGCCACAAACTGATTTGGCTTTGGGCTAAATCTGGAGGCTGCACTTGGGATACCCCGGTTTTCACCTCCTGCACCTCAAAGGGGCATTTGGTCTTCGCTGCGGGGTACCCAAGCCGTTACTCGCAAAAGTAGTCTCAGTTATGTGGCAGCTGACACTAACATAAGACCAAGGTGCAAAACCTATTAATGCCATACTCATCTCAGATGAAGCCTGTTGCAAAAAAAGGATTACATTGTGAGCCATTACTATGCTTCCTAAGAGCAACGTGCAATGCAATTACGTAAAGTTCTAACTTTTATCTATTGGACAACTATAAAAAGTTTCTGACAAGGCCTTCAATTAAAATGATCTATACTGCTGATCTGCTCATAAGTCTCCTCACTATCCCACACCCCTATCCACTTTTCGATACAGTCCACTCCCTCCTCAGCCCCAAAGAACATGCCACCGTGACACATCTCAGTGCTGATGAGCAAGACGCCCATGGCGCTACACAAATAAGGATTACTATTATTTTATTATTATTATGAAGGGATCCCTAAGGTCCAAAGGCCCAAGTAAAACACAAACTTTCCACCCACTACAATTACACCTTTGGCCCGACACTTTGTAGCTATTTTTCCTAGATTGCCAGCAAACAGATGAATGCACACCTAGCAAAAAATTTAAACTAAAACGCATAGGCCTCCTCCATATCCCCTCTAGCCCACCTTTCCATCCAAACGTGGTGTGCTTTCTACCATTAAAGGTAGGTAGAAAAAAATGTTCTTTCAATCTGCTGACTATCTAGGAGAAATAAAAGGACCATCTAGTAGAGCTCATCAATATCACATATGCAGACCGGACAAGTTTACAACTTTTACCCTAATCCTTAAACTAATATTACATTTT
Source organism: Eleutherodactylus coqui (assembly GCF_035609145.1). Classification (NCBI taxonomy): domain Eukaryota; kingdom Metazoa; phylum Chordata; class Amphibia; order Anura; family Eleutherodactylidae; genus Eleutherodactylus; species Eleutherodactylus coqui. The sequence continues at coordinate 165,755,575 of NC_089844.1, forward strand.
CAAACAAAACAGCAAGTTCCTCACCGTTCACAGGTAATGGCTCACATTATTGTGGTCGGTGCCTAAAACCTACAACTGGGCACCGTTAGGTCAGCAAGCGGATGTGGACCCGCTTTGCCACAAACTGATTTGGCTTTGGGCTAAATCTGGAGGCTGCACTTGGGATACCCCGGTTTTCACCTCTTGCACCTCAAAGGGGCATTTGGTCTTCGCTGCGGGGTACCCAAGCCGTTACTCGCAAAAGTAGTCTCAGTTATGTGGCAGCTGACACTAACATAAGACCAAGGTGCAAAACCTATTAATGCCATACTCATCTCAGATGAAGCCTGTTGCAAAAAAAGGATTACATTGTGAGCCATTACTATGCTTCCTAAGAGCAACGTGCAATGCAATTACGTAAAGTTCTAACTTTTATCTATTGGACAACTATAAAAAGTTTCTGACAAGGCCTTCAATTAAAATGATCTATACTGCTGATCTGCTCATAAGTCTCCTCACTATCCCACACCCCTATCCACTTTTCGATACAGTCCACTCCCTCCTCAGCCCCAAAGAACATGCCACCGTGACACATCTCAGTGCTGATGAGCAAGACGCCCATGGCGCTACACAAATAAGGATTACTATTATTTTATTATTATTATGAAGGGATCCCTAAGGTCCAAAGGCCCAAGTAAAACACAAACTTTCCACCCACTACAATTACACCTTTGGCCCGACACTTTGTAGCTATTTTTCCTAGATTGCCAGCAAACAGATGAATGCACACCTAGCAAAAAATTTAAACTAAAACGCATAGGCCTCCTCCATATCCCCTCTAGCCCACCTTTCCATCCAAACGTGGTGTGCTTTCTACCATTAAAGGTAGGTAGAAAAAAATGTTCTTTCAATCTGCTGACTATCTAGGAGAAATAAAAGGACCATCTAGTAGAGCTCATCAATATCACATATGCAGACCGGCCAAGTTTACAACTTTTACCCTAATCCTTAAACTAATATTACATTTTCAAACAAAACAGCAAGTTCCTCACCGTTCACAGGTAATGGCTCACATTATTGTGGTCGGTGCCTAAAACCTACAACTGGGCACCGTTAGGTCAGCAAGCGGATGTGGACCCGCTTTGCCACAAACTGATTTGGCTTTGGGCTAAATCTGGAGGCTGCACTTGGGATACCCCGGTTTTCACCTCTTGCACCTCAAAGGGGCATTTGGTCTTGGCTGCGGGGTACCCAAGCCGTTACTCGCAAAAGTAGTCTCAGTTATGTGGCAGCTGACACTAACATAAGACCAAGGTGCAAAACCTATTAATGCTATACTCACCTCAGATGAAGCCTGTTGCAAAAAAAGGATTACATTGTGAGCCATTACTATGCTTCCTAAGAGCAACGTGCAATACAATTACGTAAAGTTCTAACTTTTATCTATTGGACAACTATACAAAGTTTCTGACAAGGCCTTCAATTAAAATGATCTATACTGCTGATCTGCTCATAAGTCTCCTCACTAACCCACACCCCTAACCACTTTTCGATACAGTCCACTCCCTCCTCAGCCCCAAAGAACATGCCACCGTGACACATCTCAGTGCTGATGAGCAAGACGCCCATGGCGCTACACAAATAAGGATTACTATTATTTTATTATTATTATGAAGGGATCCCTAAGGTCCAAAGGCCCAAGTAAAACACAAACTTTCCACCCACTACAATTACACCTTTGGCCCGACACTTTGTAGCTATTTTTCCTAGATTGCCAGCAAACAGATGAATGCACACCTAGCAAAAAATTTAAACTAAAACGCATAGGCCTCCTCCATATCCCCTCTAGCCCACCTTTCCATCTCCAAACGTGGTGTGCTTTCTACCATTAAAGGTAGGTAGAAAAAAATGTTCTTTCAATCTGCTGACTATCTAGGAGAAATAGAAGGACCATCTAGTAGAGCTCCTCAATATGACATATGCAGACCGGCCAAGTTTACAACTTTTACCCTAATCCTTAAACTAATATTACATTTTCAAACAAAACAGCAAGTTCCTCACCGTTCACAGGTAATGGCTCACATTATTGTGGTCGGTGCCTAAAACCTACAACTGGGCACCGTTAGGCCAGCAAGCGGATGTGGACCCGCTTTGCCACAAACTGATTTGGCTTTGGGCTAAATCTGGAGGCTGCACTTGGGATACCCCGGTTTTCACCTCCTGCACCTCAAAGGGGCATTTGGTCTTCGCTGCGGGGTACACAAGCCGTTACTCGCAAAAGTAGTCTCAGTTATGTGGCAGCTGACACTAACATAAGACCAAGGTGCAAAACCTATTAATGCTATACTCACCTCAGATGAAGCCTGTTGCAAAAAAAGGATTACATTGTGAGCCATTACTATGCTTCCTAAGAGCAACGTGCAATGCAATTACGTAAAGTTCTAACTTTTATCTATTGGACAACTATACAAAGTTTCTGACAAGGCCTTCAATTAAAATGATCTATACTGCTGATCTGCTCATAAGTCTCCTCACTATCCCACACCCTTAACCACTTTTCGATACAGTCCACTCCCTCCTCAGCCCCAAAGAACATGCCACCGTGACACATCTCAGTGCTGAAGAGCAAGCCACCCATGGCGCTACACAAATAAGGATTACTATTATTTTATTATTATTATGAAGGTATCCCTAAGGTCCAAAGGCCCAAGTAAAACACAAACTTTCCACCCACTACAATTACACCTTTGGCCCGACACTTTGTAGCTATTTTTCCTAGATTGCCAGCAAACAGATGAATGCACACCTAGCAAAAAATTTAAACTAAAACGCATAGGCCTCCTCCATATCCCCTCTAGCCCACCTTTCCATCTCCAAACGTGGTGTGCTTTCTACCATTAAAGGTAGGTAGAAAAAAATGTTCTTTCAATCTGCTGACTATCTAGGAGAAATAGAAGGACCATCTAGTAGAGCTCCTCAATATCACATATGCAGACCGGCCAAGTTTACAACTTTTACCCTAATCCTTAAACTAATATTACATTTTCAAACAAAACAGCAAGTTCCTCACCGTTCACAGGTAATGGCTCACATTATTGTGGTCGGTGCCTAAAACCTACAACTGGGCACCGTTAGGTCAGCAAGCGGATGTGGACCCGCTTTGCCACAAACTGATTTGGCTTTGGGCTAAATCTGGAGGCTGCACTTGGGATACCCCGGTTTTCACCTCTTGCACCTCAAAGTGGCATTTGGTCTTCGCTGCGGGGTACCCAAGCCGTTACTCGCAAAAGTAGTCTCAGTTATGTGGCAGCTGACACTAACATAAGACCAAGGTGCAAAACCTATTAATGCTATACTCACCTCAGATGAAGCCTGTTGCAAAAAAAGGATTACATTGTGAGCCATTACTATGCTTCCTAAGAGCAACGTGCAATACAATTACGTAAGGTTCTAACTTTTATCTATTGGACAACTATACAAAGTTTCTGACAAGGCCTTCAATTAAAATGATCTATACTGCTGATCTGCTCATAAGTCTCCTCACTAACCCACACCCCTAACCACTTTTCGATACAGTCCACTCCCTCCTCAGCCCCAAAGAACATGCCACCGTGACGCATCTCAGTGCTGAAGAGCAAGCCACCCGTGGCGCTACACAAATAAGGATTATTATTATTTTATTATTATTATGAAGGGATCCCTAAGGTCCAAAGGCCCAAGTAAAACACAAACTTTCCACCCACTACAATTAGACCTTTGGCCCGACACTTTGTAGCTATTTTTCCTAGATTGCCAGCAAACAGATGAATGCACACCTAGCAAAAAATTTAAACTAAAACGCATAGGCCTCCTCCATATCCCCTCTAGCCCACCTTTCCATCTCCAAACGTGGTGTGCTTTCTACCATTAAAGGGAGGTAGAAAAAAATGTTCTTTCAATCTGCTGACTATCTAGGAGAAATAGAAGGACCATCTAGTAGAGCTCATCAATATCACATATGCAGACCGGACAAGTTTACAACTTTTACCCTAATCCTTAAACTAATATTACATTTTCAAACAAAACAGCAAGTTCCTCACCGTTCACAGGTAATGGCTCACATTATTGTGGTCGGTGCCTAAAACCTACAACTGGGCACCGTTAGGTCAGCAAGCGGATGTGGACCCGCTTTGCCACAAACTGATTTGGCTTTGGGCTAAATCTGGAGGCTGCACTTGGGATACCCCGGTTTTCACCTCTTGCACCTCAAAGGGGCATTTGGTCTTCGCTGCGGGGTACACAAGCCGTTACTCGCAAAAGTAGTCTCAGTTATGTGGCAGCTGACACCAACATAAGACCAAGGTGCAAAACCTATTAATGCTATACTCACCTCAGATGAAGCCTGTTGCAAAAAAAGGATTACATTGTGAGCCATTACTATGCTTCCTAAGAGCAACGTGCAATACATTTACGTAAAGTTCTAACTTTTATCTATTGGACAACTATACAAAGTTTCTGACAAGGCCTTCAATTAAAATGATCTATACTGCTGATCTGCTCATAAGTCTCCTCACTATCCCACACCCCAAACCACTTTTCGATACAGTCCACTCCCTCCTCAGCCCCAAAGAACATGCCACCGTGACACATCTCAGTGCTGATGAGCAAGACGCCCATGGCGCTACACAAATAAGGATTACTATTATTTTATTATTATTATGAAGGGATCCCTAAGGTCCAAAGGCCCAAGTAAAACACAAACTTTCCACCCACTACAATTACACCTTTGGCCCGACACTTTGTAGCTATTTTTCCTAGATTGCCAGCAAACAGATGAATGCACACCTAGCAAAAAATTTAAACTAAAACGCATAGGCCTCCTCCATATCCCCTCTAGCCCACCTTTCCATCTCCAAACGTGGTGTGCTTTCTACCATTAAAGGTAGGTAGAAAAAAATGTTCTTTCAATCTGCTGACTATCTAGGAGAAATAGAAGGACCATCTAGTAGAGCTCCTCAATATGACATATGCAGACCGGCCAAGTTTACAACTTTTACCCTAATCCTTAAACTAATATTACATTTTCAAACAAAACAGCAAGTTCCTCACCGTTCACAGGTAATGGCTCACATTATTGTGGTCGGTGCCTAAAACCTACAACTGGGCACCGTTAGGTCAGCAAGCGGATGTGGACCCGCTTTGCCACAAACTGATTTGGCTTTGGGCTAAATCTGGAGGCTGCACTTGGGATACCCCGGTTTTCACCTCTTGCACCTCAAAGGGGCATTTGGTCTTCGCTGCGGGGTACCCAAGCCGTTACTCGCAAAAGTAGTCTCAGTTATGTGGCAGCTGACACTAACATAAGACCAAGGTGCAAAACCTATTAATGCTATACTCACCTCAGATGAAGCCTGTTGCAAAAAAAGGATTACATTGTGAGCCATTACTATGCTTCCTAAGAGCAACGTGCAATGCAATTACGTAAAGTTCTAACTTTTATCTATTGGACAACTATACAAAGTTTCTGACAAGGCCTTCAATTAAAATGATCTATACTGCTGATCTGCTCATAAGTCTCCTCACTATCCCACACCCCTAACCACTTTTCGATACAGTCCACTCCCTCCTCAGCCCCAAAGAACATGCCACCGTGACACATCTCAGTGCTGATGAGCAAGACGCCCATGGCGCTACACAAATAAGGATTACTATTATTTTATTATTATTATGAAGGGATCCCTGAGGTCCAAAGGCCCAAGTAAAACACAAACTTTCCACCCACTACAATTACACCTTTGGCCCGACACTTTGTAGCTATTTTTCCTAGATTGCCAGCAAACAGATGAATGCACACCTAGCAAAAAATTTAAACTAAAACGCATAGGCCTCCTCCATATCCCCTCTAGCCCACCTTTCCATCTCCAAACGTGGTGTGCTTTCTACCATTAAAGGTAGGTAGAAAAAAATGTTCTTTCAATCTGCTGACTATCTAGGAGAAATAGAAGGACCATCTAGTAGAGCTCATCAATATCACATATGCAGACCGGACAAGTTTACAACTTTTACCCTAATCCTTAAACTAATATTACACTTTCAAACAAAACAGCAAGTTCCTCACCGTTCACAGGTAATGGCTCACATTATTGTGGTCGGTGCCTAAAACCTACAACTGGGCACCGTTAGGTCAGCAAGCGGATGTGGACCCGCTTTGCCACAAACTGATTTGGCTTTGGGCTAAATCTGGAGGCTGCACTTGGGATACCCCGGTTTTCACCTCTTGCACCTCAAAGGGGCATTTGGTCTTCGCTGCGGGGTACCCAAGCCGTTACTCGCAAAAGTAGTCTCAGTTATGTGGCAGCTGACACCAACATAAGACCAAGGTGCAAAACCTATTAATGCTATACTCACCTCAGATGAAGCCTGTTGCAAAAAAAAGGATTACATTGTGAGCCATTACTATGCTTCCTAAGAGCAACGTGCAATACATTTACGTAAAGTTCTAACTTTTATCTATTGGACAACTATACAAAGTTTCTGACAAGGCCTTCAATTAAAATGATCTATACTGCTGATCTGCTCATAAGTCTCCTCACTATCCCACACCCCTAACCACTTTTCGATACAGTCCACTCCCTCCTCAGCCCCAAAGAACATGCCACCGTGACGCATCTCAGTGCTGATGAGCAAGACGCCCATGGCGCTACACAAATAAGGATTACTATTATTTTATTATTATTATGAAGGGATCCCTAAGGTCCAAAGGCCCAAGTAAAACACAAACTTTCCACCCACTACAATTACACCTTTGGCCCGACACTTTGTAGCTATTTTTCCTAGATTGCCAGCAAACAGATGAATGCACACCTAGCAAAAAATTTAAACTAAAACGCATAGGCCTCCTCCATATCCCCTCTAGCCCACCTTTCCATCTCCAAACGTGGTGTGCTTTCTACCATTAAAGGGAGGTAGAAAAAAATGTTCTTTCAATCTGCTGACTATCTAGGAGAAATAGAAGGACCATCTAGTAGAGCTCATCAATATCACATATGCAGACCGGACAAGTTTACAACTTTTACCCTAATCCTTAAACTAATATTACATTTTCAAACAAAACAGCAAGTTCCTCACCGTTCACAGGTAATGGCTCACATTATTGTGGTCGGTGCCTAAAACCTACAACTGGGCACCGTTAGGTCAGCAAGCGGATGTGGACCCGCTTTGCCACAAACTGATTTGGCTTTGGGCTAAATCTGGAGGCTGCACTTGGGATACCCCGGTTTTCACCTCTTGCACCTCAAAGGGGCATTTGGTCTTCGCTGCGGGGTACACAAGCCGTTACTCGCAAAAGTAGTCTCAGTTATGTGGCAGCTGACACTAACATAAGACCAAGGTGCAAAACCTATTAATGCTATACTCACCTCAGATGAAGCCTGTTGCAAAAAAAGGATTACATTGTGAGCCATTACTATGCTTCCTAAGAGCAACGTGCAATGCAATTACGTAAAGTTCTAACTTTTATCTATTGGACAACTATACAAAGTTTCTGACAAGGCCTTCAATTAAAATGATCTATACTGCTGATCTGCTCATAAGTCTCCTCACTATCCCACACCCCAAACCACTTTTCGATACAGTCCACTCCCTCCTCAGCCCCAAAGAACATGCCACCGTGACACATCTCAGTGCTGATCAGCAAGACGCCCATGGCGCTACACAAATAAGGATTACTATTATTTTATTATTATTATGAAGGGATCCCTAAGGTCCAAAGGCCCAAGTAAAACACAAACTTTCCACCCACTACAATTACACCTTTGGCCCGACACTTTGTAGCTATTTTTCCTAGATTGCCAGCAAACAGATGAATGCACACCTAGCAAAAAATTTAAACTAAAACGCATAGGCCTCCTCCATATCCCCTCTAGCCCACCTTTCCATCTCCAAACGTGGTGTGCTTTCTACCATTAAAGGTAGGTAGAAAAAAATGTTCTTTCAATCTGCTGACTATCTAGGAGAAATAGAAGGACCATCTAGTAGAGCTCATCAATATCACATATGCAGACCGGCCAAGTTTACAACTTTTACCCTAATCCTTAAACTAATATTACATTTTCAAACAAAACAGCAAGTTCCTCACCGTTCACAGGTAATGGCTCACATTATTGTGGTCGGTGCCTAAAACCTACAACTGGGCACCGTTAGGTCAGCAAGCGGATGTGGACCCGCTTTGCCACAAACTGATTTGGCTTTGGGCTAAATCTGGAGGCTGCACTTGGGATACCCCGGTTTTCACCTCTTGCACCTCAAAGGGGCATTTGGTCTTCGCTGCGGGGTACACAAGCCGTTACTCGCAAAAGTAGTCTCAGTTATGTGGCAGCTGACACTAACATAAGACCAAGGTGCAAAACCTATTAATGCTATACTCACCTCAGATGAAGCCTGTTGCAAAAAAAGGATTACATTGTGAGCCATTACTATGCTTCCTAAGAGCAACGTGCAATGCAATTACGTAAAGTTCTAACTTTTATCTATTGGACAACTATACAAAGTTTCTGACAAGGCCTTCAATTAAAATGATCTATACTGCTGATCTGCTCATAAGTCTCCTCACTATCCCACACCCCAAACCACTTTTCGATACAGTCCACTCCCTCCTCAGCCCCAAAGAACATGCCACCGTGACGCATCTCAGTGCTGAAGAGCAAGCCACCCATGGCGCTACACAAATAAGGTTTATTATTTTATTATTATTATGAAGGGATCCCTAAGGTCCAAAGGCCCAAGTAAAACACAAACTTTCCACCCACTACAATTACACCTTTGGCCCGACACTTTGTAGCTATTTTTCCTAGATTGCCAGCAAACAGATGAATGCACACCTAGCAAAAAATTTAAACTAAAACGCATAGGCCTCCTCCATATCCCCTCTAGCCCACCTTTCCATCTCCAAACGTGGTGTGCTTTCTACCATTAAAGGTAGGTAGAAAAAAATGTTCTTTCAATCTGCTGACTATCTAGGAGAAATAGAAGGACCATCTAGTAGAGCTCATCAATATCACATATGCAGACCGGCCAAGTTTACAACTTTTACCCTAATCCTTAAACTAATATTACATTTTCAAACAAAACAGCAAGTTCCTCACCGTTCACAGGTAATGGCTCACATTATTGTGGTCGGTGCCTAAAACCTACAACTGGGCACCGTTAGGTCAGCAAGCGGATGTGGACCCGCTTTGCCACAAACTGATTTGGCTTTGGGCTAAATCTGGAGGCTGCACTTGGGATACCCCGGTTTTCACCTCTTGCACCTCAAAGGGGCATTTGGTCTTCGCTGCGGGGTACCCAAGCCGTTACTAGCAAAAGTAGTCTCAGTTATGTGGCAGCTGACACTAACATAAGACCAAGGTGCAAAACCTATTAATGCTATACTCACCTCAGATGAAGCCTGTTGCAAAAAAAGGATTACATTGTGAGCCATTACTATGCTTCCTAAGAGCAACGTGCAATACAATTACGTAAAGTTCTAACTTTTATCTATTGGCCAACTATACAAAGTTTCTGACAAGGCCTTCAATTAAAATGATCTATACTGCTGATCTGCTCATAAGTCTCCTCACTATCCCACACCCCAAACCACTTTTCGATACAGTCCACTCCCTCCTCAGCCCCAAAGAACATGCCACCGTGACGCATCTCAGTGCTGAAGAGCAAGCCACCCATGGCGCTACACAAATAAGGTTTATTATTTTATTATTATTATGAAGGTATCCCTAAGGTCCAAAGGCCCAAGTAAAACACAAACTTTCCACCCACTACAATTACACCTTTGGCCCGACACTTTGTAGCTATTTTTCTTAGATTGCCAGCAAACAGATGAATGCACACCTAGCAAAAAATTTAAACTAAAACGCATAGGCCTCCTCCATATCCCCTCTAGCCCACCTTTCCATCTCCAAACGTGGTGTGCTTTCTACCATTAAAGGTAGGTAGAAAAAAATGTTCTTTCAATCTGCTGACTATCTAGGAGAAATAGAAGGACCATCTAGTAGAGCTCATCAATATCACATATGCAGACCGGCCAAGTTTACAACTTTTACCCTAATCCTTAAACTAATATTACATTTTCAAACAAAACAGCAAGTTCCTCACCGTTCACAGGTAATGGCTCACATTATTGTGGTCGGTGCCTAAAACCTACAACTGGGCACCGTTAGGTCAGCAAGCGGATGTGGACCCGCTTTGCCACAAACTGATTTGGCTTTGGGCTAAATCTGGAGGCTGCACTTGGGATACCCCGGTTTTCACCTCTTGCACCTCAAAGGGGCATTTGGTCTTCGCTGCGGGGTACCCAAGCCGTTACTCACAAAAGTAGTCTCAGTTATGTGGCAGCTGACACTAACATAAGACCAAGGTGCAAAACCTATTAATGCTATACTCACCTCAGATGAAGCCTGTTGCAAAAAAAAGGATTACATTGTGAGCCATTACTATGCTTCCTAAGAGCAACGTGCAATACATTTACGTAAAGTTCTAACTTTTATCTATTGGACAACTATACAAAGTTTCTGACAAGGCCTTCAATTAAAATGATCTATACTGCTGATCTGCTCATAAGTCTCCTCACTATCCCACACCCCTAACCACTTTTCGATACAGTCCACTCCCTCCTCAGCCCCAAAGAACATGCCACCGTGACACATCTCAGTGCTGATGAGCAAGACGCCCATGGCGCTACACAAATAAGGATTACTATTATTTTATTATTATTATGAAGGGATCCCTAAGGTCCAAAGGCCCAAGTAAAACACAAACTTTCCACCCACTACAATTACACCTTTGGCCCGACACTTTGTAGCTATTTTTCCTAGATTGCCAGCAAACAGATGAATGCACACCTAGCAAAAAATTTAAACTAAAACGCATAGGCCTCCTCCATATCCCCTCTAGCCCACCTTTCCATCTCCAAACGTGGTGTGCTTTCTACCATTAAAGGTAGGTAGAAAAAAATGTTCTTTCAATCTGCTGACTATCTAGGAGAAATAGAAGGACCATCTAGTAGAGCTCCTCAATATGACATATGCAGACCGGCCAAGTTTACAACTTTTACCCTAATCCTTAAACTAATATTACATTTTCAAACAAAACAGCAAGTTCCTCACCGTTCACAGGTAATGGCTCACATTATTGTGGTCGGTGCCTAAAACCTACAACTGGGCACCGTTAGGTCAGCAAGCGGATGTGGACCCGCTTTGCCACAAACTGATTTGGCTTTGGGCTAAATCTGGAGGCTGCACTTGGGATACCCCGGTTTTCACCTCCTGCACCTCAAAGGGGCATTTGGTCTTCGCTGCGGGGTACCCAAGCCGTTACTCGCAAAAGTAGTCTCAGTTATGTGGCAGCTGACACTAACATAAGACCAAGGTGCAAAACCTATTAATGCCATACTCATCTCAGATGAAGCCTGTTGCAAAAAAAGGATTACATTGTGAGCCATTACTATGCTTCCTAAGAGCAACGTGCAATGCAATTACGTAAAGTTCTAACTTTTATCTATTGGACAACTATAAAAAGTTTCTGACAAGGCCTTCAATTAAAATGATCTATACTGCTGATCTGCTCATAAGTCTCCTCACTATCCCACACCCCTATCCACTTTTCGATACAGTCCACTCCCTCCTCAGCCCCAAAGAACATGCCACCGTGACACATCTCAGTGCTGATGAGCAAGACGCCCATGGCGCTACACAAATAAGGATTACTATTATTTTATTATTATTATGAAGGGATCCCTAAGGTCCAAAGGCCCAAGTAAAACACAAACTTTCCACCCACTACAATTACACCTTTGGCCCGACACTTTGTAGCTATTTTTCCTAGATTGCCAGCAAACAGATGAATGCACACCTAGCAAAAAATTTAAACTAAAACGCATAGGCCTCCTCCATATCCCCTCTAGCCCACCTTTCCATCCAAACGTGGTGTGCTTTCTACCATTAAAGGTAGGTAGAAAAAAATGTTCTTTCAATCTGCTGACTATCTAGGAGAAATAAAAGGACCATCTAGTAGAGCTCATCAATATCACATATGCAGACCGGACAAGTTTACAACTTTTACCCTAATCCTTAAACTAATATTACATTTTCAAACAAAACAGCAAGTTCCTCACCGTTCACAGGTAATGGCTCACATTATTGTGGTCGGTGCCTAAAACCTACAACTGGGCACCGTTAGGTCAGCAAGCGGATGTGGACCCGCTTTGCCACAAACTGATTTGGCTTTGGGCTAAATCTGGAGGCTGCACTTGGGATACCCCGGTTTTCACCTCTTGCACCTCAAAGGGGCATTTGGTCTTCGCTGCGGGGTACCCAAGCCGTTACTCGCAAAAGTAGTCTCAGTTATGTGGCAGCTGACACTAACATAAGACCAAGGTGCAAAACCTATTAATGCTATACTCACCTCAGATGAAGCCTGTTGCAAAAAAAGGATTACATTGTGAGCCATTACTATGCTTCCTAAGAGCAACGTGCAATACAATTACGTAAAGTTCTAACTTTTATCTATTGGACAACTATACAAAGTTTCTGACAAGGCCTTCAATTAAAATGATCTATACTGCTGATCTGCTCATAAGTCTCCTCACTATCCCACACCCCTAACCACTTTTCGATACAGTCCACTCCCTCCTCAGCCCCAAAGAACATGCCACCGTGACGCATCTCAGTGCTGATGAGCAAGACGCCCATGGCGCTACACAAATAAGGATTACTATTATTTTATTATTATTATGAAGGGATCCCTAAGGTCCAAAGGCCCAAGTAAAACACAAACTTTCCACCCACTACAATTACACCTTTGGCCCGACACTTTGTAGCTATTTTTCCTAGATTGCCAGCAAACAGATGAATGCACACCTAGCAAAAAATTTAAACTAAAACGCATAGGCCTCCTCCATATCCCCTCTAGCCCACCTTTCCATCTCCAAACGTGGTGTGCTTTCTACCATTAAAGGGAGGTAGAAAAAAATGTTCTTTCAATCTGCTGACTATCTAGGAGAAATAGAAGGACCATCTAGTAGAGCTCATCAATATCACATATGCAGACCGGACAAGTTTACAACTTTTACCCTAATCCTTAAACTAATATTACATTTTCAAACAAAACAGCAAGTTCCTCACCGTTCACAGGTAATGGCTCACATTATTGTGGTCGGTGCCTAAAACCTACAACTGGGCACCGTTAGGTCAGCAAGCGGATGTGGACCCGCTTTGCCACAAACTGATTTGGCTTTGGGCTAAATCTGGAGGCTGCACTTGGGATACCCCGGTTTTCACCTCTTGCACCTCAAAGGGGCATTTGGTCTTCGCTGCGGGGTACACAAGCCGTTACTCGCAAAAGTAGTCTCAGTTATGTGGCAGCTGACACTAACATAAGACCAAGGTGCAAAACCTATTAATGCTATACTCACCTCAGATGAAGCCTGTTGCAAAAAAAGGATTACATTGTGAGCCATTACTATGCTTCCTAAGAGCAACGTGCAATGCAATTACGTAAAGTTCTAACTTTTATCTATTGGACAACTATACAAAGTTTCTGACAAGGCCTTCAATTAAAATGATCTATACTGCTGATCTGCTCATAAGTCTCCTCACTATCCCACACCCCAAACCACTTTTCGATACAGTCCACTCCCTCCTCAGCCCCAAAGAACATGCCACCGTGACGCATCTCAGTGCTGAAGAGCAAGCCACCCATGGCGCTACACAAATAAGGTTTATTATTTTATTATTATTATGAAGGTATCCCTAAGGTCCAAAGGCCCAAGTAAAACACAAACTTTCCACCCACTACAATTACACCTTTGGCCCGACACTTTGTAGCTATTTTTCTTAGATTGCCAGCAAACAGATGAATGCACACCTAGCAAAAAATTTAAACTAAAACGCATAGGCCTCCTCCATATCCCCTCTAGCCCACCTTTCCATCTCCAAACGTGGTGTGCTTTCTACCATTAAAGGTAGGTAGAAAAAAATGTTCTTTCAATCTGCTGACTATCTAGGAGAAATAGAAGGACCATCTAGTAGAGCTCATCAATATCACATATGCAGACCGGACAAGTTTACAACTTTTACCCTAATCCTTAAACTAATATTACATTTTCAAACAAAACAGCAAGTTCCTCACCGTTCACAGGTAATGGCTCACATTATTGTGGTCGGTGCCTAAAACCTACAACTGGGCACCGTTAGGTCAGCAAGCGGATGTGGACCCGCTTTGCCACAAACTGATTTGGCTTTGGGCTAAATCTGGAGGCTGCACTTGGGATACCCCGGTTTTCACCTCTTGCACCTCAAAGGGGCATTTGGTCTTCGCTGCGGGGTACACAAGCCGTTACTCGCAAAAGTAGTCTCAGTTATGTGGCAGCTGACACTAACATAAGACCAAGGTGCAAAACCTATTAATGCTATACTCACCTCAGATGAAGCCTGTTGCAAAAAAAGGATTACATTGTGAGCCATTACTATGCTTCCTAAGAGCAACGTGCAATGCAATTACGTAAAGTTCTAACTTTTATCTATTGGACAACTATACAAAGTTTCTGACAAGGCCTTCAATTAAAATGATCTATACTGCTGATCTGCTCATAAGTCTCCTCACTATCCCACACCCCAAACCACTTTTCGATACAGTCCACTCCCTCCTCAGCCCCAAAGAACATGCCACCGTGACACATCTCAGTGCTGATCAGCAAGACGCCCATGGCGCTACACAAATAAGGATTACTATTATTTTATTATTATTATGAAGGGATCCCTAAGGTCCAAAGGCCCAAGTAAAACACAAACTTTCCACCCACTACAATTACACCTTTGGCCCGACACTTTGTAGCTATTTTTCCTAGATTGCCAGCAAACAGATGAATGCACACCTAGCAAAAAATTTAAACTAAAACGCATAGGCCTCCTCCATATCCCCTAGAGCCCACCTTTCCATCTCCAAACGTGGTGTGCTTTCTACCATTAAAGGTAGGTAGAAAAAAATGTTCTTTCAATCTGCTGACTATCTAGGAGAAATAGAAGGACCATCTAGTAGAGCTCATCAATATCACATATGCAGACCGGCCAAGTTTACAACTTTTACCCTAATCCTTAAACTAATATTACATTTTCAAACAAAACAGCAAGTTCCTCACCGTTCACAGGTAATGGCTCACATTATTGTGGTCGGTGCCTAAAACCTACAACTGGGCACCGTTAGGTCAGCAAGCGGATGTGGACCCGCTTTGCCACAAACTGATTTGGCTTTGGGCTAAATCTGGAGGCTGCACTTGGGATACCCCGGTTTTCACCTCTTGCACCTCAAAGGGGCATTTGGTCTTCGCTGCGGGGTACACAAGCCGTTACTAGCAAAAGTAGTCTCAGTTATGTGGCAGCTGACACTAACATAAGACCAAGGTGCAAAACCTATTAATGCTATACTCACCTCAGATGAAGCCTGTTGCAAAAAAAGGATTACATTGTGAGCCATTACTATGCTTCCTAAGAGCAACGTGCAATACAATTACGTAAAGTTCTAACTTTTATCTATTGGCCAACTATACAAAGTTTCTGACAAGGCCTTCAATTAAAATGATCTATACTGCTGATCTGCTCATAAGTCTCCTCACTATCCCACACCCCAAACCACTTTTCGATACAGTCCACTCCCTCCTCAGCCCCAAAGAACATGCCACCGTGACGCATCTCAGTGCTGAAGAGCAAGCCACCCATGGCGCTACACAAATAAGGTTTATTATTTTATTATTATTATGAAGGGATCCCTAAGGTCCAAAGGCCCAAGTAAAACACAAACTTTCCACCCACTACAATTACACCTTTGGCCCGACACTTTGTAGCTATTTTTCCTAGATTGCCAGCAAACAGATGAATGCACACCTAGCAAAAAATTTAAACTAAAACGCATAGGCCTCCTCCATATCCCCTCTAGCCCACCTTTCCATCTCCAAACGTGGTGTGCTTTCTACCATTAAAGGTAGGTAGAAAAAAATGTTCTTTCAATCTGCTGACTATCTAGGAGAAATAGAAGGACCATCTAGTAGAGCTCATCAATATCACATATGCAGACCGGCCAAGTTTACAACTTTTACCCTAATCCTTAAACTAATATTACATTTTCAAACAAAACAGCAAGTTCCTCACCGTTCACAGGTAATGGCTCACATTATTGTGGTCGGTGCCTAAAACCTACAACTGGGCACCGTTAGGTCAGCAAGCGGATGTGGACCCGCTTTGCCACAAACTGATTTGGCTTTGGGCTAAATCTGGAGGCTGCACTTGGGATACCCCGGTTTTCACCTCTTGCACCTCAAAGGGGCATTTGGTCTTCGCTGCGGGGTACACAAGCCGTTACTAGCAAAAGTAGTCTCAGTTATGTGGCAGCTGACACTAACATAAGACCAAGGTGCAAAACCTATTAATGCTATACTCACCTCAGATGAAGCCTGTTGCAAAAAAAGGATTACATTGTGAGCCATTACTATGCTTCCTAAGAGCAACGTGCAATACAATTACGTAAAGTTCTAACTTTTATCTATTGGCCAACTATACAAAGTTTCTGACAAGGCCTTCAATTAAAATGATCTATACTGCTGATCTGCTCATAAGTCTCCTCACTATCCCACACCCCAAACCACTTTTCGATACAGTCCACTCCCTCCTCAGCCCCAAAGAACATGCCACCGTGACGCATCTCAGTGCTGAAGAGCAAGCCACCCATGGCGCTACACAAATAAGGTTTATTATTTTATTATTATTATGAAGGTATCCCTAAGGTCCAAAGGCCCAAGTAAAACACAAACTTTCCACCCACTACAATTACACCTTTGGCCCGACACTTTGTAGCTATTTTTCTTAGATTGCCAGCAAACAGATGAATGCACACCTAGCAAAAAATTTAAACTAAAACGCATAGGCCTCCTCCATATCCCCTCTAGCCCACCTTTCCATCTCCAAACGTGGTGTGCTTTCTACCATTAAAGGTAGGTAGAAAAAAATGTTCTTTCAATCTGCTGACTATCTAGGAGAAATAGAAGGACCATCTAGTAGAGCTCATCAATATCACATATGCAGACCGGCCAAGTTTACAACTTTTACCCTAATCCTTAAACTAATATTACATTTTCAAACAAAACAGCAAGTTCCTCACCGTTCACAGGTAATGGCTCACATTATTGTGGTCGGTGCCTAAAACCTACAACTGGGCACCGTTAGGTCAGCAAGCGGATGTGGACCCGCTTTGCCACAAACTGATTTGGCTTTGGGCTAAATCTGGAGGCTGCACTTGGGATACCCCGATTTTCACCTCTTGCACCTCAAAGGGGCATTTGGTCTTCGCTGCGGGGTACCCAAGCCGTTACTAGCAAAAGTAGTCTCAGTTATGTGGCAGCTGACACTAACATAAGACCAAGGTGCAAAACCTATTAATGCTATACTCACCTCAGATGAAGCCTGTTGCAAAAAAAGGATTACATTGTGAGCCATTACTATGCTTCCTAAGAGCAACGTGCAATACAATTACGTAAAGTTCTAACTTTTATCTATTGGCCAACTATACAAAGTTTCTGACAAGGCCTTCAATTAAAATGATCTATACTGCTGATCTGCTCATAAGTCTCCTCACTATCCCACACCCCAAACCACTTTTCGATACAGTCCACTCCCTCCTCAGCCCCAAAGAACATGCCACCGTGACGCATCTCAGTGCTGAAGAGCAAGCCACCCATGGCGCTACACAAATAAGGTTTATTATTTTATTATTATTATGAAGGTATCCCTAAGGTCCAAAGGCCCAAGTAAAACACAAACTTTCCACCCACTACAATTACACCTTTGGCCCGACACTTTGTAGCTATTTTTCTTAGATTGCCAGCAAACAGATGAATGCACACCTAGCAAAAAATTTAAACTAAAACGCATAGGCCTCCTCCATATCCCCTCTAGCCCACCTTTCCATCTCCAAACGTGGTGTGCTTTCTACCATTAAAGGTAGGTAGAAAAAAATGTTCTTTCAATCTGCTGACTATCTAGGAGAAATAGAAGGACCATCTAGTAGAGCTCATCAATATCACATATGCAGACCGGCCAAGTTTACAACTTTTACCCTAATCCTTAAACTAATATTACATTTTCAAACAAAACAGCAAGTTCCTCACCGTTCACAGGTAATGGCTCACATTATTGTGGTCGGTGCCTAAAACCTACAACTGGGCACCGTTAGGTCAGCAAGCGGATGTGGACCCGCTTTGCCACAAACTGATTTGGCTTTGGGCTAAATCTGGAGGCTGCACTTGGGATACCCCGGTTTTCACCTCTTGCACCTCAAAGGGGCATTTGGTCTTCGCTGCGGGGTACCCAAGCCGTTACTCACAAAAGTAGTCTCAGTTATGTGGCAGCTGACACTAACATAAGACCAAGGTGCAAAACCTATTAATGCTATACTCACCTCAGATGAAGCCTGTTGCAAAAAAAAGGATTACATTGTGAGCCATTACTATGCTTCCTAAGAGCAACGTGCAATACATTTACGTAAAGTTCTAACTTTTATCTATTGGACAACTATACAAAGTTTCTGACAAGGCCTTCAATTAAAATGATCTATACTGCTGATCTGCTCATAAGTCTCCTCACTATCCCACACCCCTAACCACTTTTCGATACAGTCCACTCCCTCCTCAGCCCCAAAGAACATGCCACCGTGACACATCTCAGTGCTGATGAGCAAGACGCCCATGGCGCTACACAAATAAGGATTACTATTATTTTATTATTATTATGAAGGGATCCCTAAGGTCCAAAGGCCCAAGTAAAACACAAACTTTCCACCCACTACAATTACACCTTTGGCCCGACACTTTGTAGCTATTTTTCCTAGATTGCCAGCAAACAGATGAATGCACACCTAGCAAAAAATTTAAACTAAAACGCATAGGCCTCCTCCATATCCCCTCTAGCCCACCTTTCCATCTCCAAACGTGGTGTGCTTTCTACCATTAAAGGTAGGTAGAAAAAAATGTTCTTTCAATCTGCTGACTATCTAGGAGAAACAGAAGGACCATCTAGTAGAGCTCCTCAATATCACATATGCAGACCGGCCAAGTTTACAACTTTTACCCTAATCCTTAAACTAATATTACATTTTCAAACAAAACAGCAAGTTCCTCACCGTTCACAGGTAATGGCTCACATTATTGTGGTCGGTGCCTAAAACCTACAACTGGGCACCGTTTGGTCAGCAAGCGGATGTGGACCCGCTTTGCCACAAACTGATTTGGCTTTGGGCTAAATCTGGAGGCTGCACTTGGGATACCCCGGTTTTCACCTCCTGCACCTCAAAGGGGCATTTGGTCTTCGCTGCGGGGTACCCAAGCCGTTACTCGCAAAAGTAGTCTCAGTTATGTGGCAGCTGACACTAACATAAGACCAAGGTGCAAAACCTATTAATGCTATACTCACCTCAGATGAAGCCTGTTGCAAAAAAAAGGATTACATTGTGAGCCATTACTATGCTTCCTAAGAGCAACGTGCAATACATTTACGTAAAGTTCTAACTTTTATCTATTGGACAACTATACAAAGTTTCTGACAAGGCCTTCAATTAAAATGATCTATACTGCTGATCTGCTCATAAGTCTCCTCACTATCCCACACCCCAAACCACTTTTCGATACAGTCCACTCCCTCCTCAGCCCCAAAGAACATGCCACCGTGACGCATCTCAGTGCTGAAGAGCAAGCCACCCATGGCGCTACACAAATAAGGTTTATTATTTTATTATTATTATGAAGGGATCCCTAAGGTCCAAAGGCCCAAGTAAAACACAAACTTTCCACCCACTACAATTACACCTTTGGCCCGACACTTTGTAGCTATTTTTCCTAGATTGCCAGCAAACAGATGAATGCACACCTAGCAAAAAATTTAAACTAAAACGCATAGGCCTCCTCCATATCCCCTCTAGCCCACCTTTCCATCTCCAAACGTGGTGTGCTTTCTACCATTAAAGGTAGGTAGAAAAAAATGTTCTTTCAATCTGCTGACTATCTAGGAGAAATAGAAGGACCATCTACTATAGCTCCTCAATATCACATATGCAGACCGGCCAAGTTAACAACTTTTACCCTAATCCTTAAACTAATATTACATTTTCAAACAAAACAGCAAGTTCCTCACCGTTCACAGGTAATGGCTCACATTATTGTGGTCGGTGCCTAAAACCTACAACTGGGCACCGTTAGGTCAGCAAGCGGATGTGGACCCGCTTTGCCACAAACTGATTTGGCTTTGGGCTAAATCTGGAGGCTGCACTTGGGATACCCCGATTTTCACCTCTTGCACCTCAAAGGGGCATTTGGTCTTCGCTGCGGGGTACCCAAGCCGTTACTAGCAAAAGTAGTCTCAGTTATGTGGCAGCTGACACTAACATAAGACCAAGGTGCAAAACCTATTAATGCTATACTCACCTCAGATGAAGCCTGTTGCAAAAAAAAGGATTACATTGTGAGCCATTACTATGCTTCCTAAGAGCAACGTGCAATACATTTACGTAAAGTTCTAACTTTTATCTATTGGACAACTATACAAAGTTTCTGACAAGGCCTTCAATTAAAATGATCTATACTGCTGATCTGCTCATAAGTCTCCTCACTATCCCACACCCCTAACCACTTTTCGATACAGTCCACTCCCTCCTCAGCCCCAAAGAACATGCCACCGTGACACATCTCAGTGCTGATGAGCAAGACGCCCATGGCGCTACACAAATAAGGATTACTATTATTTTATTATTATTATGAAGGGATCCCTAAGGTCCAAAGGCCCAAGTAAAACACAAACTTTCCACCCACTACAATTACACCTTTGGCCCGACACTTTGTAGCTATTTTTCCTAGATTGCCAGCAAACAGATGAATGCACACCTAGCAAAAAATTTAAACTAAAACGCATAGGCCTCCTCCATATCCCCTCTAGCCCACCTTTCCATCTCCAAACGTGGTGTGCTTTCTACCATTAAAGGTAGGTAGAAAAAAATGTTCTTTCAATCTGCTGACTATCTAGGAGAAACAGAAGGACCATCTAGTAGAGCTCCTCAATATCACATATGCAGACCGGCCAAGTTTACAACTTTTACCCTAATCCTTAAACTAATATTACATTTTCAAACAAAACAGCAAGTTCCTCACCGTTCACAGGTAATGGCTCACATTATTGTGGTCGGTGCCTAAAACCTACAACTGGGCACCGTTTGGTCAGCAAGCGGATGTGGACCCGCTTTGCCACAAACTGATTTGGCTTTGGGCTAAATCTGGAGGCTGCACTTGGGATACCCCGGTTTTCACCTCCTGCACCTCAAAGGGGCATTTGGTCTTCGCTGCGGGGTACCCAAGCCGTTACTCGCAAAAGTAGTCTCAGTTATGTGGCAGCTGACACTAACATAAGACCAAGGTGCAAAACCTATTAATGCTATACTCACCTCAGATGAAGCCTGTTGCAAAAAAAAGGATTACATTGTGAGCCATTACTATGCTTCCTAAGAGCAACGTGCAATACATTTACGTAAAGTTCTAACTTTTATCTATTGGACAACTATACAAAGTTTCTGACAAGGCCTTCAATTAAAATGATCTATACTGCTGATCTGCTCATAAGTCTCCTCACTATCCCACACCCCAAACCACTTTTCGATACAGTCCACTCCCTCCTCAGCCCCAAAGAACATGCCACCGTGACGCATCTCAGTGCTGAAGAGCAAGCCACCCATGGCGCTACACAAATAAGGTTTATTATTTTATTATTATTATGAAGGTATCCCTAAGGTCCAAAGGCCCAAGTAAAACACAAACTTTCCACCCACTACAATTACACCTTTGGCCCGACACTTTGTAGCTATTTTTCTTAGATTGCCAGCAAACAGATGAATGCACACCTAGCAAAAAATTTAAACTAAAACGCATAGGCCTCCTCCATATCCCCTCTAGCCCACCTTTCCATCTCCAAACGTGGTGTGCTTTCTACCATTAAAGGTAGGTAGAAAAAAATGTTCTTTCAATCTGCTGACTATCTAGGAGAAATAGAAGGACCATCTAGTAGAGCTCATCAATATCACATATGCAGACCGGCCAAGTTTACAACTTTTACCCTAATCCTTAAACTAATATTACATTTTCAAACAAAACAGCAAGTTCCTCACCGTTCACAGGTAATGGCTCACATTATTGTGGTCGGTGCCTAAAACCTACAACTGGGCACCGTTAGGTCAGCAAGCGGATGTGGACCCGCTTTGCCACAAACTGATTTGGCTTTGGGCTAAATCTGGAGGCTGCACTTGGGATACCCCGATTTTCACCTCTTGCACCTCAAAGGGGCATTTGGTCTTCGCTGCGGGGTACCCAAGCCGTTACTAGCAAAAGTAGTCTCAGTTATGTGGCAGCTGACACTAACATAAGACCAAGGTGCAAAACCTATTAATGCTATACTCACCTCAGATGAAGCCTGTTGCAAAAAAAAGGATTACATTGTGAGCCATTACTATGCTTCCTAAGAGCAACGTGCAATACATTTACGTAAAGTTCTAACTTTTATCTATTGGACAACTATACAAAGTTTCTGACAAGGCCTTCAATTAAAATGATCTATACTGCTGATCTGCTCATAAGTCTCCTCACTATCCCACACCCCTAACCACTTTTCGATACAGTCCACTCCCTCCTCAGCCCCAAAGAACATGCCACCGTGACACATCTCAGTGCTGATGAGCAAGACGCCCATGGCGCTACACAAATAAGGATTACTATTATTTTATTATTATTATGAAGGGATCCCTAAGGTCCAAAGGCCCAAGTAAAACACAAACTTTCCACCCACTACAATTACACCTTTGGCCCGACACTTTGTAGCTATTTTTCCTAGATTGCCAGCAAACAGATGAATGCACACCTAGCAAAAAATTTAAACTAAAACGCATAGGCCTCCTCCATATCCCCTCTAGCCCACCTTTCCATCTCCAAACGTGGTGTGCTTTCTACCATTAAAGGTAGGTAGAAAAAAATGTTCTTTCAATCTGCTGACTATCTAGGAGAAACAGAAGGACCATCTAGTAGAGCTCCTCAATATCACATATGCAGACCGGCCAAGTTTACAACTTTTACCCTAATCCTTAAACTAATATTACATTTTCAAACAAAACAGCAAGTTCCTCACCGTTCACAGGTAATGGCTCACATTATTGTGGTCGGTGCCTAAAACCTACAACTGGGCACCGTTTGGTCAGCAAGCGGATGTGGACCCGCTTTGCCACAAACTGATTTGGCTTTGGGCTAAATCTGGAGGCTGCACTTGGGATACCCCGGTTTTCACCTCCTGCACCTCAAAGGGGCATTTGGTCTTCGCTGCGGGGTACCCAAGCCGTTACTCGCAAAAGTAGTCTCAGTTATGTGGCAGCTGACACTAACATAAGACCAAGGTGCAAAACCTATTAATGCTATACTCACCTCAGATGAAGCCTGTTGCAAAAAAAAGGATTACATTGTGAGCCATTACTATGCTTCCTAAGAGCAACGTGCAATACATTTACGTAAAGTTCTAACTTTTATCTATTGGACAACTATACAAAGTTTCTGACAAGGCCTTCAATTAAAATGATCTATACTGCTGATCTGCTCATAAGTCTCCTCACTATCCCACACCCCTAACCACTTTTCGATACAGTCCACTCCCTCCTCAGCCCCAAAGAACATGCCACCGTGACACATCTCAGTGCTGATGAGCAAGACGCCCATGGCGCTACACAAATAAGGATTACTATTATTTTATTATTATTATGAAGGGATCCCTAAGGTCCAAAGGTCCAAGTAAAACACAAACTTTCCACCCACTACAATTACACCTTTGGCCCGACACTTTGTAGCTATTTTTCCTAGATTGCCAGCAAACAGATGAATGCACACCTAGCAAAAAATTTAAACTAAAACGCATAGGCCTCCTCCATATCCCCTCTAGCCCACCTTTCCATCTCCAAACGTGGTGTGCTTTCTACCATTAAAGGTAGGTAGAAAAAAATGTTCTTTCAATCTGCTGACTATCTAGGAGAAATAGAAGGACCATCTAGTAGAGCTCATCAATATCACATATGCAGACCGGACAAGTTTACAACTTTTACCCTAATCCTTAAACTAATATTACATTTTCAAACAAAACAGCAAGTTCCTCACCGTTCACAGGTAATGGCTCACATTATTGTGGTCAGTGCCTAAAACCTACAACTGGGCACCGTTTGGTCAGCAAGCGGATGTGGACCCGCTTTGCCACAAACTGATTTGGCTTTGGGCTAAATCTGGAGGCTGCACTTGGGATACCCCGGTTTTCACCTCCTGCACCTCAAAGGGGCATTTGGTCTTCGCTGCGGGGTACCCAAGCCGTTACTCGCAAAAGTAGTCTCAGTTATGTGGCAGCTGACACTAACATAAGACCAAGGTGCAAAACCTATTAATGCTATACTCACCTCAGATGAAGCCTGTTGCAAAAAAAAGGATTACATTGTGAGCCATTACTATGCTTCCTAAGAGCAACGTGCAATACATTTACGTAAAGTTCTAACTTTTATCTATTGGACAACTATACAAAGTTTCTGACAAGGCCTTCAATTAAAATGATCTATACTGCTGATCTGCTCATAAGTCTCCTCACTATCCCACACCCCAAACCACTTTTCGATACAGTCCACTCCCTCCTCAGCCCCAAAGAACATGCCACCGTGACGCATCTCAGTGCTGAAGAGCAAGCCGCCCATGGCGCTACACAAATAAGGTTTATTATTTTATTATTATTATGAAGGGATCCCTAAGGTCCAAAGGCCCAAGTAAAACACAAACTTTCCACCCACTACAATTACACCTTTGGCCCGACACTTTGTAGCTATTTTTCCTAGATTGCCAGCAAACAGATGAATGCACACCTAGCAAAAAATTTAAACTAAAACGCATAGGCCTCCTCCATATCCCCTCTAGCCCACCTTTCCATCTCCAAACGTGGTGTGCTTTCTACCATTAAAGGTAGGTAGAAAAAAATGTTCTTTCAATCTGCTGACTATCTAGGAGAAATAGAAGGACCATCTACTATAGCTCCTCAATATCACATATGCAGACCGGCCAAGTTAACAACTTTTACCCTAATCCTTAAACTAATATTACATTTTCAAACAAAACAGCAAGTTCCTCACCGTTCACAGGTAATGGCTCACATTATTGTGGTCGGTGCCTAAAACCTACAACTGGGCACCGTTAGGTCAGCAAGCGGATGTGGACCCGCTTTGCCACAAACTGATTTGGCTTTGGGCTAAATCTGGAGGCTGCACTTGGGATACCCCGATTTTCACCTCTTGCACCTCAAAGGGGCATTTGGTCTTCGCTGCGGGGTACCCAAGCCGTTACTAGCAAAAGTAGTCTCAGTTATGTGGCAGCTGACACTAACATAAGACCAAGGTGCAAAACCTATTAATGCTATACTCACCTCAGATGAAGCCTGTTGCAAAAAAAAGGATTACATTGTGAGCCATTACTATGCTTCCTAAGAGCAACGTGCAATACATTTACGTAAAGTTCTAACTTTTATCTATTGGACAACTATACAAAGTTTCTGACAAGGCCTTCAATTAAAATGATCTATACTGCTGATCTGCTCATAAGTCTCCTCACTATCCCACACCCCTAACCACTTTTCGATACAGTCCACTCCCTCCTCAGCCCCAAAGAACATGCCACCGTGACACATCTCAGTGCTGATGAGCAAGACGCCCATGGCGCTACACAAATAAGGATTACTATTATTTTATTATTATTATGAAGGGATCCCTAAGGTCCAAAGGCCCAAGTAAAACACAAACTTTCCACCCACTACAATTACACCTTTGGCCCGACACTTTGTAGCTATTTTTCCTAGATTGCCAGCAAACAGATGAATGCACACCTAGCAAAAAATTTAAACTAAAACGCATAGGCCTCCTCCATATCCCCTCTAGCCCACCTTTCCATCTCCAAACGTGGTGTGCTTTCTACCATTAAAGGTAGGTAGAAAAAAATGTTCTTTCAATCTGCTGACTATCTAGGAGAAACAGAAGGACCATCTAGTAGAGCTCCTCAATATCACATATGCAGACCGGCCAAGTTTACAACTTTTACCCTAATCCTTAAACTAATATTACATTTTCAAACAAAACAGCAAGTTCCTCACCGTTCACAGGTAATGGCTCACATTATTGTGGTCGGTGCCTAAAACCTACAACTGGGCACCGTTTGGTCAGCAAGCGGATGTGGACCCGCTTTGCCACAAACTGATTTGGCTTTGGGCTAAATCTGGAGGCTGCACTTGGGATACCCCGGTTTTCACCTCCTGCACCTCAAAGGGGCATTTGGTCTTCGCTGCGGGGTACCCAAGCCGTTACTCGCAAAAGTAGTCTCAGTTATGTGGCAGCTGACACTAACATAAGACCAAGGTGCAAAACCTATTAATGCTATACTCACCTCAGATGAAGCCTGTTGCAAAAAAAAGGATTACATTGTGAGCCATTACTATGCTTCCTAAGAGCAACGTGCAATACATTTACGTAAAGTTCTAACTTTTATCTATTGGACAACTATACAAAGTTTCTGACAAGGCCTTCAATTAAAATGATCTATACTGCTGATCTGCTCATAAGTCTCCTCACTATCCCACACCCCAAACCACTTTTCGATACAGTCCACTCCCTCCTCAGCCCCAAAGAACATGCCACCGTGACGCATCTCAGTGCTGAAGAGCAAGCCACCCATGGCGCTACACAAATAAGGTTTATTATTTTATTATTATTATGAAGGGATCCCTAAGGTCCAAAGGCCCAAGTAAAACACAAACTTTCCACCCACTACAATTACACCTTTGGCCCGACACTTTGTAGCTATTTTTCCTAGATTGCCAGCAAACAGATGAATGCACACCTAGCAAAAAATTTAAACTAAAACGCATAGGCCTCCTCCATATCCCCTCTAGCCCACCTTTCCATCTCCAAACGTGGTGTGCTTTCTACCATTAAAGGTAGGTAGAAAAAAATGTTCTTTCAATCTGCTGACTATCTAGGAGAAATAGAAGGACCATCTACTATAGCTCCTCAATATCACATATGCAGACCGGCCAAGTTAACAACTTTTACCCTAATCCTTAAACTAATATTACATTTTCAAACAAAACAGCAAGTTCCTCACCGTTCACAGGTAATGGCTCACATTATTGTGGTCGGTGCCTAAAACCTACAACTGGGCACCGTTAGGTCAGCAAGCGGATGTGGACCCGCTTTGCCACAAACTGATTTGGCTTTGGGCTAAATCTGGAGGCTGCACTTGGGATACCCCGGTTTTCACCTCTTGCACCTCAAAGGGGCATTTGGTCTTCGCTGCGGGGTACCCAAGCCGTTACTCGCAAAAGTAGTCTCAGTTATGTGGCAGCTGACACTAACATAAGACCAAGGTGCAAAACCTATTAATGCTATACTCACCTCAGATGAAGCCTGTTGCGAAAAAAGGATTACATTGTGAGCCATTACTATGCTTCCTAAGAGCAACGTGCAATACATTTACGTAAAGTTCTAACTTTTATCTATTGGACAACTATACAAAGTTTCTGACAAGGCCTTCAATTAAAATGATCTATACTGCTGATCTGCTCATAAGTCTCCTCACTATCCCACACCCCAAACCACTTTTCGATACAGTCCACTCCCTCCTCAGCCCCAAAGAACATGCCACCGTGACGCATCTCAGTGCTGAAGATCAAGCCACCCATGGCGCTACACAAATAAGGTTTATTATTTTATTATTATTATGAAGGGATCCCTAAGGTCCAAAGGCCCAAGTAAAACACAAACTTTCCACCCACTACAATTACACCTTTGGCCCTACACTTTGTAGCTATTTTTCCTAGATTGCCAGCAAACAGATGAATGCACACCTAGCAAAAAATTTAAACTAAAACGCATAGGCCTCCTCCATATCCCCTCTAGCCCACCTTTCCATCTCCAAACGTGGTGTGCTTTCTACCATTAAAGGTAGGTAGAAAAAAATGTTCTTTCAATCTGCTGACTATCTAGGAGAAATAGAAGGACCATCTAGTAGAGCTCATCAATATCACATATGCAGACCGGCCAAGTTTACAACTTTTACCCTAATCCTTAAACTAATATTACATTTTCAAACAAAACAGCAAGTTCCTCACCGTTCACAGGTAATGCCTCACATTATTGTGGTCGGTGCCTAAAACCTACAACTGGGCACCGTTTGGTCAGCAAGCGGATGTGGACCCGCTTTGCCACAAACTGATTTGGCTTTGGGCTAAATCTGGAGGCTGCACTTGGGATACCCCGGTTTTCACCTCCTGCACCTCAAAGGGGCATTTGGTCTTCGCTGCGGGGTACCCAAGCCGTTACTCGCAAAAGTAGTCTCAGTTATGTGGCAGCTGACACTAACATAAGACCAAGGTGCAAAACCTATTAATGCTATACTCACCTCAGATGAAGCCTGTTGCAAAAAAAAGGATTACATTGTGAGCCATTACTATGCTTCCTAAGAGCAACGTGCAATACATTTACGTAAAGTTCTAACTTTTATCTATTGGACAACTATACAAAGTTTCTGACAAGGCCTTCAATTAAAATGATCTATACTGCTGATCTGCTCATAAGTCTCCTCACTATCCCACACCCCAAACCACTTTTCGATACAGTCCACTCCCTCCTCGGCCCCAAAGAACATGCCACCGTGACACATCTCAGTGCTGATGAGCAAGACGCCCATGGCGCTACACAAATAAGGATTACTATTATTTTATTATTATTATGAAGGGATCCCTAAGGTCCAAAGGCCCAAGTAAAACACAAACTTTCCACCCACTACAATTACACCTTTGGCCCGACACTTTGTAGCTATTTTTCCTAGATTGCCAGCAAACAGATGAATGCACACCTAGCAAAAAATTTAAACTAAAACGCATAGGCCTCCTCCATATCCCCTCTAGCCCACCTTTCCATCTCCAAACGTGGTGTGCTTTCTACCATTAAAGGTAGGTAGAAAAAAATGTTCTTTCAATCTGCTGACTATCTAGGAGAAATAGAAGGACCATCTAGTAGAGCTCATCAATATCACATATGCAGACCGGCCAAGTTTACAACTTTTACCCTAATCCTTAAACTAATATTACATTTTCAAACAAAACAGCAAGTTCCTCACCGTTCACAGGTAATGGCTCACATTATTGTGGTCGGTGCCTAAAACCTACAACTGGGCACCGTTAGGTCAGCAAGCGGATGTGGACCCGCTTTGCCACAAACTGATTTGGCTTTGGGCTAAATCTGGAGGCTGCACTTGGGATACCCCGGTTTTCACCTCTTGCACCTCAAAGGGGCATTTGGTCTTCGCTGCGGGGTACCCAAGCCGTTACTCGCAAAAGTAGTCTCAGTTATGTGGCAGCTGACACTAACATAAGACCAAGGTGCAAAACCTATTAATGCTATACTCACCTCAGATGAAGCCTGTTGCGAAAAAAGGATTACATTGTGAGCCATTACTATGCTTCCTAAGAGCAACGTGCAATACATTTACGTAAAGTTCTAACTTTTATCTATTGGACAACTATACAAAGTTTCTGACAAGGCCTTCAATTAAAATGATCTATACTGCTGATCTGCTCATAAGTCTCCTCACTATCCCACACCCCAAACCACTTTTCGATACAGTCCACTCCCTCCTCAGCCCCAAAGAACATGCCACCGTGACGCATCTCAGTGCTGAAGATCAAGCCACCCATGGTGCTACACAAATAAGGTTTATTATTTTATTATTATTATGAAGGGATCCCTAAGGTCCAAAGGCCCAAGTAAAACACAAACTTTCCACCCACTACAATTACACCTTTGGCCCGACACTTTGTAGCTATTTTTCCTAGATTGCCAGCAAACAGATGAATGCACACCTAGCAAAAAATTTAAACTAAAACGCATAGGCCTCCTCCATATCCCCTCTAGCCCACCTTTCCATCTCCAAACGTGGTGTGCTTTCTACCATTAAAGGTAGGTAGAAAAAAATGTTCTTTCAATCTGCTGACTATCTAGGAGAAATAGAAGGACCATCTAGTAGAGCTCATCAATATCACATATGCAGACCGGCCAAGTTTACAACTTTTACCCTAATCCTTAAACTAATATTACATTTTCAAACAAAACAGCAAGTTCCTCACCGTTCACAGGTAATGGCTCACATTATTGTGGTCGGTGCCTAAAACCTACAACTGGGCACCGTTAGGTCAGCAAGCGGATGTGGACCCGCTTTGCCACAAACTGATTTGGCTTTGGGCTAAATCTGGAGGCTGCACTTGGGATACCCCGGTTTTCACCTCTTGCACCTCAAAGGGGCATTTGGTCTTCGCTGCGGGGTACCCAAGCCGTTACTCACAAAAGTAGTCTCAGTTATGTGGCAGCTGACACTAACATAAGACCAAGGTGCAAAACCTATTAATGCTATACTCACCTCAGATGAAGCCTGTTGCAAAAAAAAGGATTACATTGTGAGCCATTACTATGCTTCCTAAGAGCAACGTGCAATACATTTACGTAAAGTTCTAACTTTTATCTATTGGACAACTATACAAAGTTTCTGACAAGGCCTTCAATTAAAATGATCTATACTGCTGATCTGCTCATAAGTCTCCTCACTATCCCACACCCCTAACCACTTTTCGATACAGTCCACTCCCTCCTCAGCCCCAAAGAACATGCCACCGTGACACATCTCAGTGCTGATGAGCAAGACGCCCATGGCGCTACACAAATAAGGATTACTATTATTTTATTATTATTATGAAGGGATCCCTAAGGTCCAAAGGCCCAAGTAAAACACAAACTTTCCACCCACTACAATTACACCTTTGGCCCGACACTTTGTAGCTATTTTTCCTAGATTGCCAGCAAACAGATGAATGCACACCTAGCAAAAAATTTAAACTAAAACGCATAGGCCTCCTCCATATCCCCTCTAGCCCACCTTTCCATCTCCAAACGTGGTGTGCTTTCTACCATTAAAGGTAGGTAGAAAAAAATGTTCTTTCAATCTGCTGACTATCTAGGAGAAACAGAAGGACCATCTAGTAGAGCTCCTCAATATCACATATGCAGACCGGCCAAGTTTACAACTTTTACCCTAATCCTTAAACTAATATTACATTTTCAAACAAAACAGCAAGTTCCTCACCGTTCACAGGTAACGGCTCACATTATTGTGGTCGGTGCCTAAAACCTACAACTGGGCACCGTTTGGTCAGCAAGCGGATGTGGACCCGCTTTGCCACAAACTGATTTGGCTTTGGGCTAAATCTGGAGGCTGCACTTGGGATACCCCGGTTTTCACCTCCTGCACCTCAAAGGGGCATTTGGTCTTCGCTGCGGGGTACCCAAGCCGTTACTCGCAAAAGTAGTCTCAGTTATGTGGCAGCTGACACTAACATAAGACCAAGGTGCAAAACCTATTAATGCTATACTCACCTCAGATGAAGCCTGTTGCGAAAAAAGGATTACATTGTGAGCCATTACTATGCTTCCTAAGAGCAACGTGCAATACATTTACGTAAAGTTCTAACTTTTATCTATTGGACAACTATACAAAGTTTCTGACAAGGCCTTCAATTAAAATGATCTATACTGCTGATCTGCTCATAAGTCTCCTCACTATCCCACACCCCAAACCACTTTTCGATACAGTCCACTCCCTCCTCAGCCCCAAAGAACATGCCACCGTGACGCATCTCAGTGCTGAAGATCAAGCCACCCATGGTGCTACACAAATAAGGTTTATTATTTTATTATTATTATGAAGGGATCCCTAAGGTCCAAAGGCCCAAGTAAAACACAAACTTTCCACCCACTACAATTACACCTTTGGCCCGACACTTTGTAGCTATTTTTCCTAGATTGCCAGCAAACAGATGAATGCACACCTAGCAAAAAATTTAAACTAAAACGCATAGGCCTCCTCCATATCCCCTCTAGCCCACCTTTCCATCTCCAAACGTGGTGTGCTTTCTACCATTAAAGGTAGGTAGAAAAAAATGTTCTTTCAATCTGCTGACTATCTAGGAGAAATAGAAGGACCATCTAGTAGAGCTCATCAATATCACATATGCAGACCGGCCAAGTTTACAACTTTTACCCTAATCCTTAAACTAATATTACATTTTCAAACAAAACAGCAAGTTCCTCACCGTTCACAGGTAATGGCTCACATTATTGTGGTCGGTGCCTAAAACCTACAACTGGGCACCGTTTGGTCAGCAAGCGGATGTGGACCCGCTTTGCCACAAACTGATTTGGCTTTGGGCTAAATCTGGAGGCTGCACTTGGGATACCCCGGTTTTCACCTCCTGCACCTCAAAGGGGCATTTGGTCTTCGCTGCGGGGTACCCAAGCCGTTACTCGCAAAAGTAGTCTCAGTTATGTGGCAGCTGACACTAACATAAGACCAAGGTGCAAAACCTATTAATGCTATACTCACCTCAGATGAAGCCTGTTGCAAAAAAAAGGATTACATTGTGAGCCATTACTATGCTTCCTAAGAGCAACGTGCAATACATTTACGTAAAGTTCTAACTTTTATCTATTGGACAACTATACAAAGTTTCTGACAAGGCCTTCAATTAAAATGATCTATACTGCTGATCTGCTCATAAGTCTCCTCACTATCCCACACCCCAAACCACTTTTCGATACAGTCCACTCCCTCCTCAGCCCCAAAGAACATGCCACCGTGACACATCTCAGTGCTGAAGAGCAAGACGCCCATGGCGCTACACAAATAAGGATTACTATTATTTTATTATTATTATGAAGGGATCCCTAAGGTCCAAAGGCCCAAGTAAAACACAAACTTTCCACCCACTACAATTACACCTTTGGCCCGACACTTTGTAGCTATTTTTCCTAGATTGCCAGCAAACAGATGAATGCACACCTAGCAAAAAATTTAAACTAAAACGCATAGGCCTCCTCCATATCCCCTCTAGCCCACCTTTCCATCTCCAAACGTGGTGTGCTTTCTACCATTAAAGGTAGGTAGAAAAAAATGTTCTTTCAATCTGCTGACTATCTAGGAGAAATAGAAGGACCATCTAGTAGAGCTCCTCAATATCACATATGCAGACCGGCCAAGTTTACAACTTTTACCCTAATCCTTAAACTAATATTACATTTTCAAAAAAACAGCAAGTTCCTCACCGTTCACAGGTAATGGCTCACATTATTGTGGTCGGTGCCTAAAACCTACAACTGGGCACCGTTAGGTCAGCAAGCGGATGTGGATCCGCTTTGCCACAAACTGATTTGGCTTTGGGCTAAATCTGGAGGCTGCACTTGGGATACCCCGGTTTTCACCTCTTGCACCTCAAAGGGGCATTTGGTCTTCGCTGCGGGGTACCCAAGCCGTTACTCGCAAAAGTAGTCTCAGTTATGTGGCAGCTGACACTAACATAAGACCAAGGTGCAAAACCTATTAATGCTATACTCACCTCAGATGAAGCCTGTTGCAAAAAAAAGGATTACATTGTGAGCCATTACTATGCTTCCTAAGAGCAACGTGCAATACATTTACGTAAAGTTCTAACTTTTACCTATTGGACAACTATACAAAGTTTCTGACAAGGCCTTCAATTAAAATGATCTATACTGCTGATCTGCTCATAAGTCTCCTCACTATCCCACACCCCAAACCACTTTTCGATACAGTCCACTCCCTCCTCAGCCCCAAAGAACATGCCACCGTGACACATCTCAGTGCTGATGAGCAAGACGCCCATGGCGCTACACAAATAAGGATTACTATTATTTTATTATTATTATTAAGGGATCCCTAAGGTCCAAAGGCCCAAGTAAAACACAAACTTTCCACCCACTACAATTACACCTTTGGCCCGACACTTTGTAGCTATTTTTCCTAGATTGCCAGCAAACAGATGAATGCACACCTAGCAAAAAATTTAAACTAAAACGCATAGGCCTCCTCCATATCCCCTCTAGCCCACCTTTCCATCTCCAAACGTGGTGTGCTTTCTACCATTAAAGGTAGGTAGAAAAAAATGT
Source organism: Eleutherodactylus coqui (assembly GCF_035609145.1). NCBI lineage: Eukaryota > Metazoa > Chordata > Amphibia > Anura > Eleutherodactylidae > Eleutherodactylus > Eleutherodactylus coqui. The sequence goes on from NC_089844.1 coordinate 165,789,727, forward strand.
TCTTTCAATCTGCTGACTATCTAGGAGAAATAGAAGGACCATCTACTATAGCTCCTCAATATCACATATGCAGACCGGCCAAGTTTACAACTTTTACCCTAATCCTTAAACTAATATTACATTTTCAAACAAAACAGCAAGTTCCTCACCGTTCACAGGTAATGGCTCACATTATTGTGGTCGGTGCCTAAAACCTACAACTGGGCACCGTTAGGTCAGCAAGCGGATGTGGACCCGCTTTGCCACAAACTGATTTAGCTTTGGGCTAAATCTGGAGGCTGCACTTGGGATACCCCGGTTTTCACCTCTTGCACCTCAAAGGGGCATTTGGTCTTCGCTGCGGGGTACCCAAGCCGTTACTCACAAAAGTAGTCTCAGTTATGTGGCAGCTGACACTAACATAAGACCAAGGTGCAAAACCTATTAATGCTATACTCACCTCAGATGAAGCCTGTTGCAAAAAAAAGGATTACATTGTGAGCCATTACTATGCTTCCTAAGAGCAACGTGCAATACAATTACGTAAAGTTCTAACTTTTATCTATTGGACAACTATACAAAGTTTCTGACAAGGCCTTCAATTAAAATGATCTATACTGCTGATCTGCTCATAAGTCTCCTCACTATCCCACACCCCTAACCACTTTTCGATACAGTCCACTCCCTCCTCAGCCCCAAAGAACATGCCACCGTGACACATCTCAGTGCTGATGAGCAAGACGCCCATGGCGCTACACAAATAAGGATTACTATTATTTTATTATTATTATGAAGGGATCCCTAAGGTCCAAAGGCCCAAGTAAAACACAAACTTTCCACCCACTACAATTAGACCTTTGGCCCGACACTTTGTAGCTATTTTTCCTAGATTGCCAGCAAACAGATGAATGCACACCTAGCAAAAAATTTAAACTAAAACGCATAGGCCTCCTCCATATCCCCTCTAGCCCACCTTTCCATCTCCAAACGTGGTGTGCTTTCTACCATTAAAGGTAGGTAGAAAAAAATGTTCTTTCAATCTGCTGACTATCTAGGAGAAATAGAAGGACCCTCTACTATAGCTCCTCAATATCACATATGCAGACCGGCCAAGTTGACAACTTTTACCCTAATCCTTAAACTAATATTACATTTTCAAACAAAACAGCAAGTTCCTCACCGTTCACAGGTAATGGCTCACATTATTGTGGTCGGTGCCTAAAACCTACAACTGGGCACCGTTAGGTCAGCAAGCGGATGTGGACCCGCTTTGCCACAAACTGATTTGGCTTTGGGCTAAATCTGGAGGCTGCACTTGGGATACCCCGGTTTTCACCTCCTGCACCTCAAAGGGGCATTTGGTCTTCGCTGCGGGGTACCCAAGCCGTTACTCGCAAAAGTAGTCTCAGTTATGTGGCAGCTGACACTAACATAAGACCAAGGTGCAAAACCTATTAATGCTATACTCACCTCAGATGAAGCCTGTTGCAAAAAAAAGGATTACATTGTGAGCCATTACTATGCTTCCTAAGAGCAACGTGCAATACATTTACGTAAAGTTCTAACTTTTATCTATTGGACAACTATACAAAGTTTCTGACAAGGCCTTCAATTAAAATGATTTATACTGCTGACCTGCTCATAAGTCTCCTCACTATCCCACACCCCTAACCACTTTTCGATACAGTCCACTCCCTCCTCAGCCCCAAAGAACATGCCACCGTGACACATCTCAGTGCTGAAGAGCAAGCCACGCATGGCGCTACACAAATAAGGATTATTATTATTTTATTATTATTATGAAGGGATCCCTAAGGTCCAAAGGCCCAAGTAAAACACAAACTTTCCACCCACTACAATTACACCTTTGGCCCGACACTTTGTAGCTATTTTTTCTAGATTGCCAGCAAACAGATGAATGCACACCTAGTAAAAAATGTAAACTAAAACGCATAGGCCTCCTCCATATCCCCTCTAGCCCACCTTTCCATCTCCAAACGTGGTGTGCTTTCTACCATTAAAGGTAGGTAGAAAAAAATGTTCTTTCAATCTGCTGACTATCTAGGAGAAATAGAAGGACCATCTAGTAGAGCTCATCAATATCACATATGCAGACCGGCCAAGTTTACAACTTTTACCCTAATCCTTAAACTAATATTACATTTTCAAACAAAACAGCAAGTTCCTCACCGTTCACAGGTAATGGCTCACATTATTGTGGTCGGTGCCTAAAACCTACAACTGGGCACCGTTAGGTCAGCAAGCGGATGTGGACCCGCTTTGCCACAAACTGATTTGGCTTTGGGCTAAATCTGGAGGCTGCACTTGGGATACCCCGGTTTTCACCTCTTGCACCTCAAAGGGGCATTTGGTCTTCGCTGCGGGGTACCCAAGCCGTTACTCGCAAAAGTAGTCTCAGTTATGTGGCAGCTGACACTAACATAAGACCAAGGTGCAAAACCTATTAATGCTATACTCACCTCAGATGAAGCCTGTTGCAAAAAAAAGGATTACATTGTGAGCCATTACTATGCTTCCTAAGAGCAACGTGCAATACATTTACGTAAAGTTCTAACTTTTACCTATTGGACAACTATACAAAGTTTCTGACAAGGCCTTCAATTAAAATGATCTATACTGCTGATCTGCTCATAAGTCTCCTCACTATCCCACACCCCAAACCACTTTTCGATACAGTCCACTCCCTCCTCAGCCCCAAAGAACATGCCACCGTGACGCATCTCAGTGCTGAAGAGCAAGCCACCCATGGCGCTACACAAATAAGGTTTATTATTTTATTATTATTATGAAGGTATCCCTAAGGTCCAAAGGCCCAAGTAAAACACAAACTTTCCACCCACTACAATTACACCTTTGGCCCGACACTTTGTAGCTATTTTTCTTAGATTGCCAGCAAACAGATGAATGCACACCTAGCAAAAAATTTAAACTAAAACGCATAGGCCTCCTCCATATCCCCTCTAGCCCACCTTTCCATCTCCAAACGTGGTGTGCTTTCTACCATTAAAGGTAGGTAGAAAAAAATGTTCTTTCAATCTGCTGACTATCTAGGAGAAATAGAAGGACCATCTACTATAGCTCCTCAATATCACATATGCAGACCGGCCAAGTTTACAACTTTTACCCTAATCCTTAAACTAATATTACATTTTCAAACAAAACAGCAAGTTCCTCACCGTTCACAGGTAATGGCTCACATTATTGTGGTCGGTGCCTAAAACCTACAACTGGGCACCGTTAGGTCAGCAAGCGGATGTGGACCCGCTTTGCCACAAACTGATTTAGCTTTGGGCTAAATCTGGAGGCTGCACTTGGGATACCCCGGTTTTCACCTCTTGCACCTCAAAGGGGCATTTGGTCTTCGCTGCGGGGTACCCAAGCCGTTACTCACAAAAGTAGTCTCAGTTATGTGGCAGCTGACACTAACATAAGACCAAGGTGCAAAACCTATTAATGCTATACTCACCTCAGATGAAGCCTGTTGCAAAAAAAAGGATTACATTGTGAGCCATTACTATGCTTCCTAAGAGCAACGTGCAATACATTTACGTAAAGTTCTAACTTTTATCTATTGGACAACTATACAAAGTTTCTGACAAGGCCTTCAATTAAAATGATCTATACTGCTGATCTGCTCATAAGTCTCCTCACTATCCCACACCCCAAACCACTTTTCGATACAGTCCACTCCCTCCTCAGCCCCAAAGAACATGCCACCGTGACGCATCTCAGTGCTGAAGAGCAAGCCACCCATGGCGCTACACAAATAAGGTTTATTATTTTATTATTATTATGAAGGTATCCCTAAGGTCCAAAGGCCCAAGTAAAACACAAACTTTCCACCCACTACAATTACACCTTTGGCCCGACACTTTGTAGCTATTTTTCTTAGATTGCCAGCAAACAGATGAATGCACACCTAGCAAAAAATTTAAACTAAAACGCATAGGCCTCCTCCATATCCCCTCTAGCCCACCTTTCCATCTCCAAACGTGGTGTGCTTTCTACCATTAAAGGTAGGTAGAAAAAAATGTTCTTTCAATCTGCTGACTATCTAGGAGAAATAGAAGGACCATCTACTATAGCTCCTCAATATCACATATGCAGACCGGCCAAGTTTACAACTTTTACCCTAATCCTTAAACTAATATTACATTTTCAAACAAAACAGCAAGTTCCTCACCGTTCACAGGTAATGGCTCACATTATTGTGGTCGGTGCCTAAAACCTACAACTGGGCACCGTTAGGTCAGCAAGCGGATGTGGACCCGCTTTGCCACAAACTGATTTAGCTTTGGGCTAAATCTGGAGGCTGCACTTGGGATACCCCGGTTTTCACCTCTTGCACCTCAAAGGGGCATTTGGTCTTCGCTGCGGGGTACCCAAGCCGTTACTCACAAAAGTAGTCTCAGTTATGTGGCAGCTGACACTAACATAAGACCAAGGTGCAAAACCTATTAATGCTATACTCACCTCAGATGAAGCCTGTTGCAAAAAAAAGGATTACATTGTGAGCCATTACTATGCTTCCTAAGAGCAACGTGCAATACATTTACGTAAAGTTCTAACTTTTATCTATTGGACAACTATACAAAGTTTCTGACAAGGCCTTCAATTAAAATGATCTATACTGCTGATCTGCTCATAAGTCTCCTCACTATCCCACACCCCAAACCACTTTTCGATACAGTCCACTCCCTCCTCAGCCCCAAAGAACATGCCACCGTGACGCATCTCAGTGCTGAAGATCAAGCCACCCATGGCGCTACACAAATAAGGTTTATTATTTTATTATTATTATGAAGGGATCCCTAAGGTCCAAAGGCCCAAGTAAAACACAAACTTTCCACCCACTACAATTACACCTTTGGCCCGACACTTTGTAGCTATTTTTCCTAGATTGCCAGCAAACAGATGAATGCACACCTAGCAAAAAATTTAAACTAAAACGCATAGGCCTCCTCCATATCCCCTCTAGCCCACCTTTCCATCTCCAAACGTGGTGTGCTTTCTACCATTAAAGGTAGGTAGAAAAAAATGTTCTTTCAATCTGCTGACTATCTAGGAGAAATAGAAGGACCATCTAGTAGAGCTCATCAATATCACATATGCAGACCGGCCAAGTTTACAACTTTTACCCTAATCCTTAAACTAATATTACATTTTCAAACAAAACAGCAAGTTCCTCACCGTTCACAGGTAATGGCTCACATTATTGTGGTCGGTGCCTAAAACCTACAACTGGGCACCGTTTGGTCAGCAAGCGGATGTGGACCCGCTTTGCCACAAACTGATTTGGCTTTGGGCTAAATCTGGAGGCTGCACTTGGGATACCCCGGTTTTCACCTCCTGCACCTCAAAGGGGCATTTGGTCTTCGCTGCGGGGTACCCAAGCCGTTACTCGCAAAAGTAGTCTCAGTTATGTGGCAGCTGACACTAACATAAGACCAAGGTGCAAAACCTATTAATGCTATACTCACCTCAGATGAAGCCTGTTGCAAAAAAAAGGATTACATTGTGAGCCATTACTATGCTTCCTAAGAGCAACGTGCAATACATTTACGTAAAGTTCTAACTTTTATCTATTGGACAACTATACAAAGTTTCTGACAAGGCCTTCAATTAAAATGATCTATACTGCTGATCTGCTCATAAGTCTCCTCACTATCCCACACCCCAAACCACTTTTCGATACAGTCCACTCCCTCCTCAGCCCCAAAGAACATGCCACCGTGACACATCTCAGTGCTGAAGAGCAAGACGCCCATGGCGCTACACAAATAAGGATTACTATTATTTTATTATTATTATGAAGGGATCCCTAAGGTCCAAAGGCCCAAGTAAAACACAAACTTTCCACCCACTACAATTACACCTTTGGCCCGACACTTTGTAGCTATTTTTCCTAGATTGCCAGCAAACAGATGAATGCACACCTAGCAAAAAATTTAAACTAAAACGCATAGGCCTCCTCCATATCCCCTCTAGCCCACCTTTCCATCTCCAAACGTGGTGTGCTTTCTACCATTAAAGGTAGGTAGAAAAAAATGTTCTTTCAATCTGCTGACTATCTAGGAGAAATAGAAGGACCATCTAGTAGAGCTCCTCAATATCACATATGCAGACCGGCCAAGTTTACAACTTTTACCCTAATCCTTAAACTAATATTACATTTTCAAACAAAACAGCAAGTTCCTCACCGTTCACAGGTAATGGCTCACATTATTGTGGTCGGTGCCTAAAACCTACAACTGGGCACCGTTAGGTCAGCAAGCGGATGTGGACCCGCTTTGCCACAAACTGATTTGGCTTTGGGCTAAATCTGGAGGCTGCACTTGGGATACCCCGGTTTTCACCTCTTGCACCTCAAAGGGGCATTTGGTCTTCGCTGCGGGGTACCCAAGCCGTTACTCGCAAAAGTAGTCTCAGTTATGTGGCAGCTGACACTAACATAAGACCAAGGTGCAAAACCTATTAATGCTATACTCACCTCAGATGAAGCCTGTTGCAAAAAAAAGGATTACATTGTGAGCCATTACTATGCTTCCTAAGAGCAACGTGCAATACATTTACGTAAAGTTCTAACTTTTACCTATTGGACAACTATACAAAGTTTCTGACAAGGCCTTCAATTAAAATGATCTATACTGCTGATCTGCTCATAAGTCTCCTCACTATCCCACACCCCAAACCACTTTTCGATACAGTCCACTCCCTCCTCAGCCCCAAAGAACATGCCACCGTGACACATCTCAGTGCTGATGAGCAAGACGCCCATGGCGCTACACAAATAAGGATTACTATTATTTTATTATTATTATGAAGGGATCCCTAAGGTCCAAAGGCCCAAGTAAAACACAAACTTTCCACCCACTACAATTACACCTTTGGCCCGACACTTTGTAGCTATTTTTCCTAGATTGCCAGCAAACAGATGAATGCACACCTAGCAAAAAATTTAAACTAAAACGCATAGGCCTCCTCCATATCCCCTCTAGCCCACCTTTCCATCTCCAAACGTGGTGTGCTTTCTACCATTAAAGGTAGGTAGAAAAAAATGTTCTTTCAATCTGCTGACTATCTAGGAGAAATAGAAGGACCATCTAGTAGAGCTCATCAATATCACATATGCAGACCGGCCAAGTTTACAACTTTTACCCTAATCCTTAAACTAATATTACATTTTCAAACAAAACAGCAAGTTCCTCACCGTTCACAGGTAATGGCTCACATTATTGTGGTCGGTGCCTAAAACCTACAACTGGGCACCGTTTGGTCAGCAAGCGGATGTGGACCCGCTTTGCCACAAACTGATTTGGCTTTGGGCTAAATCTGGAGGCTGCACTTGGGATACCCCGGTTTTCACCTCCTGCACCTCAAAGGGGCATTTGGTCTTCGCTGCGGGGTACCCAAGCCGTTACTCGCAAAAGTAGTCTCAGTTATGTGGCAGCTGACACTAACATAAGACCAAGGTGCAAAACCTATTAATGCTATACTCACCTCAGATGAAGCCTGTTGCAAAAAAAAGGATTACATTGTGAGCCATTACTATGCTTCCTAAGAGCAACGTGCAATACATTTACGTAAAGTTCTAACTTTTATCTATTGGACAACTATACAAAGTTTCTGACAAGGCCTTCAATTAAAATGATCTATACTGCTGATCTGCTCATAAGTCTCCTCACTATCCCACACCCCAAACCACTTTTCGATACAGTCCACTCCCTCCTCAGCCCCAAAGAACATGCCACCGTGACACATCTCAGTGCTGAAGAGCAAGACGCCCATGGCGCTACACAAATAAGGATTACTATTATTTTATTATTATTATGAAGGGATCCCTAAGGTCCAAAGGCCCAAGTAAAACACAAACTTTCCACCCACTACAATTACACCTTTGGCCCGACACTTTGTAGCTATTTTTCCTAGATTGCCAGCAAACAGATGAATGCACACCTAGCAAAAAATTTAAACTAAAACGCATAGGCCTCCTCCATATCCCCTCTAGCCCACCTTTCCATCTCCAAACGTGGTGTGCTTTCTACCATTAAAGGTAGGTAGAAAAAAATGTTCTTTCAATCTGCTGACTATCTAGGAGAAATAGAAGGACCATCTAGTAGAGCTCCTCAATATCACATATGCAGACCGGCCAAGTTTACAACTTTTACCCTAATCCTTAAACTAATATTACATTTTCAAACAAAACAGCAAGTTCCTCACCGTTCACAGGTAATGGCTCACATTATTGTGGTCGGTGCCTAAAACCTACAACTGGGCACCGTTAGGTCAGCAAGCGGATGTGGACCCGCTTTGCCACAAACTGATTTGGCTTTGGGCTAAATCTGGAGGCTGCACTTGGGATACCCCGGTTTTCACCTCTTGCACCTCAAAGGGGCATTTGGTCTTCGCTGCGGGGTACCCAAGCCGTTACTCGCAAAAGTAGTCTCAGTTATGTGGCAGCTGACACTAACATAAGACCAAGGTGCAAAACCTATTAATGCTATACTCACCTCAGATGAAGCCTGTTGCGAAAAAAGGATTACATTGTGAGCCATTACTATGCTTCCTAAGAGCAACGTGCAATACATTTACGTAAAGTTCTAACTTTTATCTATTGGACAACTATACAAAGTTTCTGACAAGGCCTTCAATTAAAATGATCTATACTGCTGATCTGCTCATAAGTCTCCTCACTATCCCACACCCCAAACCACTTTTCGATACAGTCCACTCCCTCCTCAGCCCCAAAGAACATGCCACCGTGACGCATCTCAGTGCTGAAGATCAAGCCACCCATGGCGCTACACAAATAAGGTTTATTATTTTATTATTATTATGAAGGGATCCCTAAGGTCCAAAGGCCCAAGTAAAACACAAACTTTCCACCCACTACAATTACACCTTTGGCCCGACACTTTGTAGCTATTTTTCCTAGATTGCCAGCAAACAGATGAATGCACACCTAGCAAAAAATTTAAACTAAAACGCATAGGCCTCCTCCATATCCCCTCTAGCCCACCTTTCCATCTCCAAACGTGGTGTGCTTTCTACCATTAAAGGTAGGTAGAAAAAAATGTTCTTTCAATCTGCTGACTATCTAGGAGAAATAGAAGGACCATCTAGTAGAGCTCATCAATATCACATATGCAGACCGGCCAAGTTTACAACTTTTACCCTAATCCTTAAACTAATATTACATTTTCAAACAAAACAGCAAGTTCCTCACCGTTCACAGGTAATGGCTCACATTATTGTGGTCGGTGCCTAAAACCTACAACTGGGCACCGTTTGGTCAGCAAGCGGATGTGGACCCGCTTTGCCACAAACTGATTTGGCTTTGGGCTAAATCTGGAGGCTGCACTTGGGATACCCCGGTTTTCACCTCCTGCACCTCAAAGGGGCATTTGGTCTTCGCTGCGGGGTACCCAAGCCGTTACTCGCAAAAGTAGTCTCAGTTATGTGGCAGCTGACACTAACATAAGACCAAGGTGCAAAACCTATTAATGCTATACTCACCTCAGATGAAGCCTGTTGCAAAAAAAAGGATTACATTGTGAGCCATTACTATGCTTCCTAAGAGCAACGTGCAATACATTTACGTAAAGTTCTAACTTTTATCTATTGGACAACTATACAAAGTTTCTGACAAGGCCTTCAATTAAAATGATCTATACTGCTGATCTGCTCATAAGTCTCCTCACTATCCCACACCCCAAACCACTTTTCGATACAGTCCACTCCCTCCTCAGCCCCAAAGAACATGCCACCGTGACACATCTCAGTGCTGAAGAGCAAGACGCCCATGGCGCTACACAAATAAGGATTACTATTATTTTATTATTATTATGAAGGGATCCCTAAGGTCCAAAGGCCCAAGTAAAACACAAACTTTCCACCCACTACAATTACACCTTTGGCCCGACACTTTGTAGCTATTTTTCCTAGATTGCCAGCAAACAGATGAATGCACACCTAGCAAAAAATTTAAACTAAAACGCATAGGCCTCCTCCATATCACCTCTAGCCCACCTTTCCATCTCCAAACGTGGTGTGCTTTCTACCATTAAAGGTAGGTAGAAAAAAATGTTCTTTCAATCTGCTGACTATCTAGGAGAAATAGAAGGACCATCTAGTAGAGCTCCTCAATATCACATATGCAGACCGGCCAAGTTTACAACTTTTACCCTAATCCTTAAACTAATATTACATTTTCAAAAAAACAGCAAGTTCCTCACCGTTCACAGGTAATGGCTCACATTATTGTGGTCGGTGCCTAAAACCTACAACTGGGCACCGTTAGGTCAGCAAGCGGATGTGGACCCGCTTTGCCACAAACTGATTTGGCTTTGGGCTAAATCTGGAGGCTGCACTTGGGATACCCCGGTTTTCACCTCTTGCACCTCAAAGGGGCATTTGGTCTTCGCTGCGGGGTACCCAAGCCGTTACTCGCAAAAGTAGTCTCAGTTATGTGGCAGCTGACACTAACATAAGACCAAGGTGCAAAACCTATTAATGCTATACTCACCTCAGATGAAGCCTGTTGCAAAAAAAAGGATTACATTGTGAGCCATTACTATGCTTCCTAAGAGCAACGTGCAATACATTTACGTAAAGTTCTAACTTTTACCTATTGGACAACTATACAAAGTTTCTGACAAGGCCTTCAATTAAAATGATCTATACTGCTGATCTGCTCATAAGTCTCCTCACTATCCCACACCCCAAACCACTTTTCGATACAGTCCACTCCCTCCTCAGCCCCAAAGAACATGCCACCGTGACGCATCTCAGTGCTGAAGAGCAAGCCACCCATGGCGCTACACAAATAAGGTTTATTATTTTATTATTATTATGAAGGGATCCCTAAGGTCCAAAGGCCCAAGTAAAACACAAACTTTCCACCCACTACAATTACACCTTTGGCCCGACACTTTGTAGCTATTTTTCTTAGATTGCCAGCAAACAGATGAATGCACACCTAGCAAAAAATTTAAACTAAAACGCATAGGCCTCCTCCATATCCCCTCTAGCCCACCTTTCCATCTCCAAACGTGGTGTGCTTTCTACCATTAAAGGTAGGTAGAAAAAAATGTTCTTTCAATCTGCTGACTATCTAGGAGAAATAGAAGGACCATCTACTATAGCTCCTCAATATCACATATGCAGACCGGCCAAGTTTACAACTTTTACCCTAATCCTTAAACTAATATTACATTTTCAAACAAAACAGCAAGTTCCTCACCGTTCACAGGTAATGGCTCACATTATTGTGGTCGGTGCCTAAAACCTACAACTGGGCACCGTTAGGTCAGCAAGCGGATGTGGACCCGCTTTGCCACAAACTGATTTAGCTTTGGGCTAAATCTGGAGGCTGCACTTGGGATACCCCGGTTTTCACCTCTTGCACCTCAAAGGGGCATTTGGTCTTCGCTGCGGGGTACCCAAGCCGTTACTCACAAAAGTAGTCTCAGTTATGTGGCAGCTGACACTAACATAAGACCAAGGTGCAAAACCTATTAATGCTATACTCACCTCAGATGAAGCCTGTTGCAAAAAAAAGGATTACATTGTGAGCCATTACTATGCTTCCTAAGAGCAACGTGCAATACAATTACGTAAAGTTCTAACTTTTATCTATTGGACAACTATACAAAGTTTCTGACAAGGCCTTCAATTAAAATGATCTATACTGCTGATCTGCTCATAAGTCTCCTCACTATCCCACACCCCAAACCACTTTTCGATACAGTCCACTCCCTCCTCAGCCCCAAAGAACATGCCACCGTGACACATCTCAGTGCTGATGAGCAAGACGCCCATGGCGCTACACAAATAAGGATTACTATTATTTTATTATTATTATGAAGGGATCCCTAAGGTCCAAAGGCCCAAGTAAAACACAAACTTTCCACCCACTACAATTACACCTTTGGCCCGACACTTTGTAGCTATTTTTCCTAGATTGCCAGCAAACAGATGAATGCACACCTAGCAAAAAATTTAAACTAAAACGCATAGGCCTCCTCCATATCCCCTCTAGCCCACCTTTCCATCTCCAAACGTGGTGTGCTTTCTACCATTAAAGGTAGGTAGAAAAAAATGTTCTTTCAATCTGCTGACTATCTAGGAGAAATAGAAGGACCATCTAGTAGAGCTCATCAATATCACATATGCAGACCGGCCAAGTTTACAACTTTTACCCTAATCCTTAAACTAATATTACATTTTCAAACAAAACAGCAAGTTCCTCACCGTTCACAGGTAATGGCTCACATTATTGTGGTCGGTGCCTAAAACCTACAACTGGGCACCGTTTGGTCAGCAAGCGGATGTGGACCCGCTTTGCCACAAACTGATTTGGCTTTGGGCTAAATCTGGAGGCTGCACTTGGGATACCCCGGTTTTCACCTCCTGCACCTCAAAGGGGCATTTGGTCTTCGCTGCGGGGTACCCAAGCCGTTACTCGCAAAAGTAGTCTCAGTTATGTGGCAGCTGACACTAACATAAGACCAAGGTGCAAAACCTATTAATGCTATACTCACCTCAGATGAAGCCTGTTGCAAAAAAAAGGATTACATTGTGAGCCATTACTATGCTTCCTAAGAGCAACGTGCAATACATTTACGTAAAGTTCTAACTTTTATCTATTGGACAACTATACAAAGTTTCTGACAAGGCCTTCAATTAAAATGATCTATACTGCTGATCTGCTCATAAGTCTCCTCACTATCCCACACCCCAAACCACTTTTCGATACAGTCCACTCCCTCCTCAGCCCCAAAGAACATGCCACCGTGACACATCTCAGTGCTGAAGAGCAAGACGCCCATGGCGCTACACAAATAAGGATTACTATTATTTTATTATTATTATGAAGGGATCCCTAAGGTCCAAAGGCCCAAGTAAAACACAAACTTTCCACCCACTACAATTACACCTTTGGCCCGACACTTTGTAGCTATTTTTCCTAGATTGCCAGCAAACAGATGAATGCACACCTAGCAAAAAATTTAAACTAAAACGCATAGGCCTCCTCCATATCCCCTCTAGCCCACCTTTCCATCTCCAAACGTGGTGTGCTTTCTACCATTAAAGGTAGGTAGAAAAAAATGTTCTTTCAATCTGCTGACTATCTAGGAGAAATAGAAGGACCATCTAGTAGAGCTCCTCAATATCACATATGCAGACCGGCCAAGTTTACAACTTTTACCCTAATCCTTAAACTAATATTACATTTTCAAAAAAACAGCAAGTTCCTCACCGTTCACAGGTAATGGCTCACATTATTGTGGTCGGTGCCTAAAACCTACAACTGGGCACCGTTAGGTCAGCAAGCGGATGTGGACCCGCTTTGCCACAAACTGATTTGGCTTTGGGCTAAATCTGGAGGCTGCACTTGGGATACCCCGGTTTTCACCTCTTGCACCTCAAAGGGGCATTTGGTCTTCGCTGCGGGGTACCCAAGCCGTTACTCGCAAAAGTAGTCTCAGTTATGTGGCAGCTGACACTAACATAAGACCAAGGTGCAAAACCTATTAATGCTATACTCACCTCAGATGAAGCCTGTTGCAAAAAAAAGGATTACATTGTGAGCCATTACTATGCTTCCTAAGAGCAACGTGCAATACATTTACGTAAAGTTCTAACTTTTACCTATTGGACAACTATACAAAGTTTCTGACAAGGCCTTCAATTAAAATGATCTATACTGCTGATCTGCTCATAAGTCTCCTCACTATCCCACACCCCAAACCACTTTTCGATACAGTCCACTCCCTCCTCAGCCCCAAAGAACATGCCACCGTGACACATCTCAGTGCTGATGAGCAAGACGCCCATGGCGCTACACAAATAAGGATTACTATTATTTTATTATTATTATGAAGGGATCCCTAAGGTCCAAAGGCCCAAGTAAAACACAAACTTTCCACCCACTACAATTACACCTTTGGCCCGACACTTTGTAGCTATTTTTCCTAGATTGCCAGCAAACAGATGAATGCACACCTAGCAAAAAATTTAAACTAAAACGCATAGGCCTCCTCCATATCCCCTCTAGCCCACCTTTCCATCTCCAAACGTGGTGTGCTTTCTACCATTAAAGGTAGGTAGAAAAAAATGTTCTTTCAATCTGCTGACTATCTAGGAGAAATAGAAGGACCATCTAGTAGAGCTCATCAATATCACATATGCAGACCGGCCAAGTTTACAACTTTTACCCTAATCCTTAAACTAATATTACATTTTCAAACAAAACAGCAAGTTCCTCACCGTTCACAGGTAATGGCTCACATTATTGTGGTCGGTGCCTAAAACCTACAACTGGGCACCGTTAGGTCAGCAAGCGGATGTGGACCCGCTTTGCCACAAACTGATTTGGCTTTGGGCTAAATCTGGAGGCTGCACTTGGGATACCCCGGTTTTCACCTCTTGCACCTCAAAGGGGCATTTGGTCTTCGCTGCGGGGTACCCAAGCCGTTACTCGCAAAAGTAGTCTCAGTTATGTGGCAGCTGACACTAACATAAGACCAAGGTGCAAAACCTATTAATGCTATACTCACCTCAGATGAAGCCTGTTGCAAAAAAAAGGATTACATTGTGAGCCATTACTATGCTTCCTAAGAGCAACGTGCAATACATTTACGTAAAGTTCTAACTTTTATCTATTGGACAACTATACAAAGTTTCTGACAAGGCCTTCAATTAAAATGATCTATACTGCTGATCTGCTCATAAGTCTCCTCACTATCCCACACCCCAAACCACTTTTCGATACAGTCCACTCCCTCCTCAGCCCCAAAGAACATGCCACCGTGACACATCTCAGTGCTGAAGAGCAAGACGCCCATGGCGCTACACAAATAAGGATTACTATTATTTTATTATTATTATGAAGGGATCCCTAAGGTCCAAAGGCCCAAGTAAAACACAAACTTTCCACCCACTACAATTACACCTTTGGCCCGACACTTTGTAGCTATTTTTCCTAGATTGCCAGCAAACAGATGAATGCACACCTAGCAAAAAATTTAAACTAAAACGCATAGGCCTCCTCCATATCACCTCTAGCCCACCTTTCCATCTCCAAACGTGGTGTGCTTTCTACCATTAAAGGTAGGTAGAAAAAAATGTTCTTTCAATCTGCTGACTATCTAGGAGAAATAGAAGGACCATCTAGTAGAGCTCCTCAATATCACATATGCAGACCGGCCAAGTTTACAACTTTTACCCTAATCCTTAAACTAATATTACATTTTCAAAAAAACAGCAAGTTCCTCACCGTTCACAGGTAATGGCTCACATTATTGTGGTCGGTGCCTAAAACCTACAACTGGGCACCGTTAGGTCAGCAAGCGGATGTGGA
Organism: Eleutherodactylus coqui; assembly: GCF_035609145.1. Taxonomy (NCBI): domain Eukaryota; kingdom Metazoa; phylum Chordata; class Amphibia; order Anura; family Eleutherodactylidae; genus Eleutherodactylus; species Eleutherodactylus coqui. The sequence continues at coordinate 165,805,091 of NC_089844.1, forward strand.
CCCGCTTTGCCACAAACTGATTTGGCTTTGGGCTAAATCTGGAGGCTGCACTTGGGATACCCCGGTTTTCACCTCTTGCACCTCAAAGGGGCATTTGGTCTTCGCTGCGGGGTACCCAAGCCGTTACTCGCAAAAGTAGTCTCAGTTATGTGGCAGCTGACACTAACATAAGACCAAGGTGCAAAACCTATTAATGCTATACTCACCTCAGATGAAGCCTGTTGCAAAAAAAAGGATTACATTGTGAGCCATTACTATGCTTCCTAAGAGCAACGTGCAATACATTTACGTAAAGTTCTAACTTTTACCTATTGGACAACTATACAAAGTTTCTGACAAGGCCTTCAATTAAAATGATCTATACTGCTGATCTGCTCATAAGTCTCCTCACTATCCCACACCCCAAACCACTTTTCGATACAGTCCACTCCCTCCTCAGCCCCAAAGAACATGCCACCGTGACGCATCTCAGTGCTGAAGAGCAAGCCACCCATGGCGCTACACAAATAAGGTTTATTATTTTATTATTATTATGAAGGGATCCCTAAGGTCCAAAGGCCCAAGTAAAACACAAACTTTCCACCCACTACAATTACACCTTTGGCCCGACACTTTGTAGCTATTTTTCTTAGATTGCCAGCAAACAGATGAATGCACACCTAGCAAAAAATTTAAACTAAAACGCATAGGCCTCCTCCATATCCCCTCTAGCCCACCTTTCCATCTCCAAACGTGGTGTGCTTTCTACCATTAAAGGTAGGTAGAAAAAAATGTTCTTTCAATCTGCTGACTATCTAGGAGAAATAGAAGGACCATCTACTATAGCTCCTCAATATCACATATGCAGACCGGCCAAGTTTACAACTTTTACCCTAATCCTTAAACTAATATTACATTTTCAAACAAAACAGCAAGTTCCTCACCGTTCACAGGTAATGGCTCACATTATTGTGGTCGGTGCCTAAAACCTACAACTGGGCACCGTTAGGTCAGCAAGCGGATGTGGACCCGCTTTGCCACAAACTGATTTAGCTTTGGGCTAAATCTGGAGGCTGCACTTGGGATACCCCGGTTTTCACCTCTTGCACCTCAAAGGGGCATTTGGTCTTCGCTGCGGGGTACCCAAGCCGTTACTCACAAAAGTAGTCTCAGTTATGTGGCAGCTGACACTAACATAAGACCAAGGTGCAAAACCTATTAATGCTATACTCACCTCAGATGAAGCCTGTTGCAAAAAAAAGGATTACATTGTGAGCCATTACTATGCTTCCTAAGAGCAACGTGCAATACAATTACGTAAAGTTCTAACTTTTATCTATTGGACAACTATACAAAGTTTCTGACAAGGCCTTCAATTAAAATGATCTATACTGCTGATCTGCTCATAAGTCTCCTCACTATCCCACACCCCAAACCACTTTTCGATACAGTCCACTCCCTCCTCAGCCCCAAAGAACATGCCACCGTGACACATCTCAGTGCTGATGAGCAAGACGCCCATGGCGCTACACAAATAAGGATTACTATTATTTTATTATTATTATGAAGGGATCCCTAAGGTCCAAAGGCCCAAGTAAAACACAAACTTTCCACCCACTACAATTACACCTTTGGCCCGACACTTTGTAGCTATTTTTCCTAGATTGCCAGCAAACAGATGAATGCACACCTAGCAAAAAATTTAAACTAAAACGCATAGGCCTCCTCCATATCCCCTCTAGCCCACCTTTCCATCTCCAAACGTGGTGTGCTTTCTACCATTAAAGGTAGGTAGAAAAAAATGTTCTTTCAATCTGCTGACTATCTAGGAGAAATAGAAGGACCATCTAGTAGAGCTCATCAATATCACATATGCAGACCGGCCAAGTTTACAACTTTTACCCTAATCCTTAAACTAATATTACATTTTCAAACAAAACAGCAAGTTCCTCACCGTTCACAGGTAATGGCTCACATTATTGTGGTCGGTGCCTAAAACCTACAACTGGGCACCGTTTGGTCAGCAAGCGGATGTGGACCCGCTTTGCCACAAACTGATTTGGCTTTGGGCTAAATCTGGAGGCTGCACTTGGGATACCCCGGTTTTCACCTCCTGCACCTCAAAGGGGCATTTGGTCTTCGCTGCGGGGTACCCAAGCCGTTACTCGCAAAAGTAGTCTCAGTTATGTGGCAGCTGACACTAACATAAGACCAAGGTGCAAAACCTATTAATGCTATACTCACCTCAGATGAAGCCTGTTGCAAAAAAAAGGATTACATTGTGAGCCATTACTATGCTTCCTAAGAGCAACGTGCAATACATTTACGTAAAGTTCTAACTTTTATCTATTGGACAACTATACAAAGTTTCTGACAAGGCCTTCAATTAAAATGATCTATACTGCTGATCTGCTCATAAGTCTCCTCACTATCCCACACCCCAAACCACTTTTCGATACAGTCCACTCCCTCCTCAGCCCCAAAGAACATGCCACCGTGACACATCTCAGTGCTGAAGAGCAAGACGCCCATGGCGCTACACAAATAAGGATTACTATTATTTTATTATTATTATGAAGGGATCCCTAAGGTCCAAAGGCCCAAGTAAAACACAAACTTTCCACCCACTACAATTACACCTTTGGCCCGACACTTTGTAGCTATTTTTCCTAGATTGCCAGCAAACAGATGAATGCACACCTAGCAAAAAATTTAAACTAAAACGCATAGGCCTCCTCCATATCCCCTCTAGCCCACCTTTCCATCTCCAAACGTGGTGTGCTTTCTACCATTAAAGGTAGGTAGAAAAAAATGTTCTTTCAATCTGCTGACTATCTAGGAGAAATAGAAGGACCATCTAGTAGAGCTCCTCAATATCACATATGCAGACCGGCCAAGTTTACAACTTTTACCCTAATCCTTAAACTAATATTACATTTTCAAAAAAACAGCAAGTTCCTCACCGTTCACAGGTAATGGCTCACATTATTGTGGTCGGTGCCTAAAACCTACAACTGGGCACCGTTAGGTCAGCAAGCGGATGTGGACCCGCTTTGCCACAAACTGATTTGGCTTTGGGCTAAATCTGGAGGCTGCACTTGGGATACCCCGGTTTTCACCTCTTGCACCTCAAAGGGGCATTTGGTCTTCGCTGCGGGGTACCCAAGCCGTTACTCGCAAAAGTAGTCTCAGTTATGTGGCAGCTGACACTAACATAAGACCAAGGTGCAAAACCTATTAATGCTATACTCACCTCAGATGAAGCCTGTTGCAAAAAAAAGGATTACATTGTGAGCCATTACTATGCTTCCTAAGAGCAACGTGCAATACATTTACGTAAAGTTCTAACTTTTACCTATTGGACAACTATACAAAGTTTCTGACAAGGCCTTCAATTAAAATGATCTATACTGCTGATCTGCTCATAAGTCTCCTCACTATCCCACACCCCAAACCACTTTTCGATACAGTCCACTCCCTCCTCAGCCCCAAAGAACATGCCACCGTGACACATCTCAGTGCTGATGAGCAAGACGCCCATGGCGCTACACAAATAAGGATTACTATTATTTTATTATTATTATGAAGGGATCCCTAAGGTCCAAAGGCCCAAGTAAAACACAAACTTTCCACCCACTACAATTACACCTTTGGCCCGACACTTTGTAGCTATTTTTCCTAGATTGCCAGCAAACAGATGAATGCACACCTAGCAAAAAATTTAAACTAAAACGCATAGGCCTCCTCCATATCCCCTCTAGCCCACCTTTCCATCTCCAAACGTGGTGTGCTTTCTACCATTAAAGGTAGGTAGAAAAAAATGTTCTTTCAATCTGCTGACTATCTAGGAGAAATAGAAGGACCATCTAGTAGAGCTCATCAATATCACATATGCAGACCGGCCAAGTTTACAACTTTTACCCTAATCCTTAAACTAATATTACATTTTCAAACAAAACAGCAAGTTCCTCACCGTTCACAGGTAATGGCTCACATTATTGTGGTCGGTGCCTAAAACCTACAACTGGGCACCGTTAGGTCAGCAAGCGGATGTGGACCCGCTTTGCCACAAACTGATTTGGCTTTGGGCTAAATCTGGAGGCTGCACTTGGGATACCCCGGTTTTCACCTCTTGCACCTCAAAGGGGCATTTGGTCTTCGCTGCGGGGTACCCAAGCCGTTACTCGCAAAAGTAGTCTCAGTTATGTGGCAGCTGACACTAACATAAGACCAAGGTGCAAAACCTATTAATGCTATACTCACCTCAGATGAAGCCTGTTGCAAAAAAAAGGATTACATTGTGAGCCATTACTATGCTTCCTAAGAGCAACGTGCAATACATTTACGTAAAGTTCTAACTTTTACGTATTGGACAACTATACAAAGTTTCTGACAAAGCCTTCAATTAAAATGATCTATACTGCTGATCTGCTCATAAGTCTCCTCACTATCCCACACCCCAAACCACTTTTCGATACAGTCCACTCCCTCCTCAGCCCCAAAGAACATGCCACCGTGACGCATCTCAGTGCTGAAGAGCAAGCCACCCATGGCGCTACACAAATAAGGTTTATTATTTTATTATTATTATGAAGGGATCCCTAAGGTCCAAAGGCCCAAGTAAAACACAAACTTTCCACCCACTACAATTACACCTTTGGCCCGACACTTTGTAGCTATTTTTCTTAGATTGCCAGCAAACAGATGAATGCACACCTAGCAAAAAATTTAAACTAAAACGCATAGGCCTCCTCCATATCCCCTCTAGCCCACCTTTCCATCTCCAAACGTGGTGTGCTTTCTACCATTAAAGGTAGGTAGAAAAAAATGTTCTTTCAATCTGCTGACTATCTAGGAGAAATAGAAGGACCATCTACTATAGCTCCTCAATATCACATATGCAGACCGGCCAAGTTTACAACTTTTACCCTAATCCTTAAACTAATATTACATTTTCAAACAAAACAGCAAGTTCCTCACCGTTCACAGGTAATGGCTCACATTATTGTGGTCGGTGCCTAAAACCTACAACTGGGCACCGTTAGGTCAGCAAGCGGATGTGGACCCGCTTTGCCACAAACTGATTTAGCTTTGGGCTAAATCTGGAGGCTGCACTTGGGATACCCCGGTTTTCACCTCTTGCACCTCAAAGGGGCATTTGGTCTTCGCTGCGGGGTACCCAAGCCGTTACTCACAAAAGTAGTCTCAGTTATGTGGCAGCTGACACTAACATAAGACCAAGGTGCAAAACCTATTAATGCTATACTCACCTCAGATGAAGCCTGTTGCAAAAAAAAGGATTACATTGTGAGCCATTACTATGCTTCCTAAGAGCAACGTGCAATACAATTACGTAAAGTTCTAACTTTTATCTATTGGACAACTATACAAAGTTTCTGACAAGGCCTTCAATTAAAATGATCTATACTGCTGATCTGCTCATAAGTCTCCTCACTATCCCACACCCCTAACCACTTTTCGATACAGTCCACTCCCTCCTCAGCCCCAAAGAACATGCCACCGTGACACATCTCAGTGCTGATGAGCAAGACGCCCATGGCGCTACACAAATAAGGATTACTATTATTTTATTATTATTATGAAGGGATCCCTAAGGTCCAAAGGCCCAAGTAAAACACAAACTTTCCACCCACTACAATTACACCTTTGGCCCGACACTTTGTAGCTATTTTTCCTAGATTGCCAGCAAACAGATGAATGCACACCTAGCAAAAAATTTAAACTAAAACGCATAGGCCTCCTCCATATCCCCTCTAGCCCACCTTTCCATCTCCAAACGTGGTGTGCTTTCTACCATTAAAGGTAGGTAGAAAAAAATGTTCTTTCAATCTGCTGACTATCTAGGAGAAATAGAAGGACCATCTACTATAGCTCCTCAATATCACATATGCAGACCGGCCAAGTTGACAACTTTTACCCTAATCCTTAAACTAATATTACATTTTCAAACAAAACAGCAAGTTCCTCACCGTTCACAGGTAATGGCTCACATTATTGTGGTCGGTGCCTAAAACCTACAACTGGGCACCGTTAGGTCAGCAAGCGGGTGTGGACCCGCTTTGCCACAAACTGATTTGGCTTTGGGCTAAATCTGGAGGCTGCACTTGGGATACCCCGGTTTTCACCTCCTGCACCTCAAAGGGGCATTTGGTCTTCGCTGCGGGGTACCCAAGCCGTTACTCGCAAAAGTAGTCTCAGTTATGTGGCAGCTGACACTAACATAAGACCAAGGTGCAAAACCTATTAATGCTATACTCACCTCAGATGAAGCCTGTTGCAAAAAAAAGGATTACATTGTGAGCCATTACTATGCTTCCTAAGAGCAACGTGCAATACATTTACGTAAAGTTCTAACTTTTATCTATTGGACAACTATACAAAGTTTCTGACAAGGCCTTCAATTAAAATGATTTATACTGCTGACCTGCTCATAAGTCTCCTCACTATCCCACACCCCTAACCACTTTTCGATACAGTCCACTCCCTCCTCAGCCCCAAAGAACATGCCACCGTGACACATCTCAGTGCTGAAGAGCAAGCCACGCATGGCGCTACACAAATAAGGATTATTATTATTTTATTATTATTATGAAGGGATCCCTAAGGTCCAAAGGCCCAAGTAAAACACAAACTTTCCACCCACTACAATTACACCTTTGGCCCGACACTTTGTAGCTATTTTTTCTAGATTGCCAGCAAACAGATGAATGCACACCTAGTAAAAAATTTAAACTAAAACGCATAGGCCTCCTCCATATCCCCTCTAGCCCACCTTTCCATCTCCAAACGTGGTGTGCTTTCTACCATTAAAGGTAGGTAGAAAAAAATGTTCTTTCAATCTGCTGACTATCTAGGAGAAATAGAAGGACCATCTAGTAGAGCTCATCAATATCACATATGCAGACCGGCCAAGTTTACAACTTTTACCCTAATCCTTAAACTAATATTACATTTTCAAACAAAACAGCAAGTTCCTCACCGTTCACAGGTAATGGCTCACATTATTGTGGTCGGTGCCTAAAACCTACAACTGGGCACCGTTAGGTCAGCAAGCGGATGTGGACCCGCTTTGCCACAAACTGATTTGGCTTTGGGCTAAATCTGGAGGCTGCACTTGGGATACCCCGGTTTTCACCTCTTGCACCTCAAAGGGGCATTTGGTCTTCGCTGCGGGGTACCCAAGCCGTTACTCGCAAAAGTAGTCTCAGTTATGTGGCAGCTGACACTAACATAAGACCAAGGTGCAAAACCTATTAATGCTATACTCACCTCAGATGAAGCCTGTTGCAAAAAAAAGGATTACATTGTGAGCCATTACTATGCTTCCTAAGAGCAACGTGCAATACATTTACGTAAAGTTCTAACTTTTACCTATTGGACAACTATACAAAGTTTCTGACAAGGCCTTCAATTAAAATGATCTATACTGCTGATCTGCTCATAAGTCTCCTCACTATCCCACACCCCAAACCACTTTTCGATACAGTCCACTCCCTCCTCAGCCCCAAAGAACATGCCACCGTGACGCATCTCAGTGCTGAAGAGCAAGCCACCCATGGCGCTACACAAATAAGGTTTATTATTTTATTATTATTATGAAGGGATCCCTAAGGTCCAAAGGCCCAAGTAAAACACAAACTTTCCACCCACTACAATTACACCTTTGGCCCGACACTTTGTAGCTATTTTTCTTAGATTGCCAGCAAACAGATGAATGCACACCTAGCAAAAAATTTAAACTAAAACGCATAGGCCTCCTCCATATCCCCTCTAGCCCACCTTTCCATCTCCAAACGTGGTGTGCTTTCTACCATTAAAGGTAGGTAGAAAAAAATGTTCTTTCAATCTGCTGACTATCTAGGAGAAATAGAAGGACCATCTACTATAGCTCCTCAATATCACATATGCAGACCGGCCAAGTTTACAACTTTTACCCTAATCCTTAAACTAATATTACATTTTCAAACAAAACAGCAAGTTCCTCACCGTTCACAGGTAATGGCTCACATTATTGTGGTCGGTGCCTAAAACCTACAACTGGGCACCGTTAGGTCAGCAAGCGGATGTGGACCCGCTTTGCCACAAACTGATTTAGCTTTGGGCTAAATCTGGAGGCTGCACTTGGGATACCCCGGTTTTCACCTCTTGCACCTCAAAGGGGCATTTGGTCTTCGCTGCGGGGTACCCAAGCCGTTACTCACAAAAGTAGTCTCAGTTATGTGGCAGCTGACACTAACATAAGACCAAGGTGCAAAACCTATTAATGCTATACTCACCTCAGATGAAGCCTGTTGCAAAAAAAAGGATTACATTGTGAGCCATTACTATGCTTCCTAAGAGCAACGTGCAATACAATTACGTAAAGTTCTAACTTTTATCTATTGGACAACTATACAAAGTTTCTGACAAGGCCTTCAATTAAAATGATCTATACTGCTGATCTGCTCATAAGTCTCCTCACTATCCCACACCCCTAACCACTTTTCGATACAGTCCACTCCCTCCTCAGCCCCAAAGAACATGCCACCGTGACACATCTCAGTGCTGATGAGCAAGACGCCCATGGCGCTACACAAATAAGGATTACTATTATTTTATTATTATTATGAAGGGATCCCTAAGGTCCAAAGGCCCAAGTAAAACACAAACTTTCCACCCACTACAATTACACCTTTGGCCCGACACTTTGTAGCTATTTTTCCTAGATTGCCAGCAAACAGATGAATGCACACCTAGCAAAAAATTTAAACTAAAACGCATAGGCCTCCTCCATATCCCCTCTAGCCCACCTTTCCATCTCCAAACGTGGTGTGCTTTCTACCATTAAAGGTAGGTAGAAAAAAATGTTCTTTCAATCTGCTGACTATCTAGGAGAAATAGAAGGACCATCTACTATAGCTCCTCAATATCACATATGCAGACCGGCCAAGTTGACAACTTTTACCCTAATCCTTAAACTAATATTACATTTTCAAATAAAACAGCAAGTTCCTCACCGTTCACAGGTAATGGCTCACATTATTGTGGTCGGTGCCTAAAACCTACAACTGGGCACCGTTAGGTCAGCAAGCGGATGTGGACCCGCTTTGCCACAAACTGATTTGGCTTTGGGCTAAATCTGGAGGCTGCACTTGGGATACCCCGGTTTTCACCTCCTGCACCTCAAAGGGGCATTTGGTCTTCGCTGCGGGGTACCCAAGCCGTTACTCGCAAAAGTAGTCTCAGTTATGTGGCAGCTGACACTAACATAAGACCAAGGTGCAAAACCTATTAATGCTATACTCACCTCAGATGAAGCCTGTTGCAAAAAAAAGGATTACATTGTGAGCCATTACTATGCTTCCTAAGAGCAACGTGCAATACATTTACGTAAAGTTCTAACTTTTATCTATTGGACAACTATACAAAGTTTCTGACAAGGCCTTCAATTAAAATGATTTATACTGCTGACCTGCTCATAAGTCTCCTCACTATCCCACACCCCTAACCACTTTTCGATACAGTCCACTCCCTCCTCAGCCCCAAAGAACATGCCACCGTGACACATCTCAGTGCTGAAGAGCAAGCCACGCATGGCGCTACACAAATAAGGATTATTATTATTTTATTATTATTATGAAGGGATCCCTAAGGTCCAAAGGCCCAAGTAAAACACAAACTTTCCACCCACTACAATTACACCTTTGGCCCGACACTTTGTAGCTATTTTTTCTAGATTGCCAGCAAACAGATGAATGCACACCTAGTAAAAAATTTAAACTAAAACGCATAGGCCTCCTCCATATCCCCTCTAGCCCACCTTTCCATCTCCAAACGTGGTGTGCTTTCTACCATTAAAGGTAGGTAGAAAAAAATGTTCTTTCAATCTGCTGACTATCTAGGAGAAATAGAAGGACCATCTAGTAGAGCTCATCAATATCACATATGCAGACCGGACAAGTTTACAACTTTTACCCTAATCCTTAAACTAATATTACATTTTCAAACAAAACAGCAAGTTCCTCACCGTTCACAGGTAATGGCTCACATTATTGTGGTCGGTGCCTAAAACCTACAACTGGGCACCGTTAGGTCAGCAAGCGGATGTGGACCCGCTTTGCCACAAACTGATTTGGCTTTGGGCTAAATCTGGAGGCTGCACTTGGGATACCCCGGTTTTCACCTCTTGCACCTCAAAGGGGCATTTGGTCTTCGCTGCGGGGTACCCAAGCCGTTACTCGCAAAAGTAGTCTCAGTTATGTGGCAGCTGACACTAACATAAGACCAAGGTGCAAAACCTATTAATGCTATACTCACCTCAGATGAAGCCTGTTGCAAAAAAAAGGATTACATTGTGAGCCATTACTATGCTTCCTAAGAGCAACGTGCAATACATTTACGTAAAGTTCTAACTTTTATCTATTGGACAACTATACAAAGTTTCTGACAAGGCCTTCAATTAAAATGATCTATACTGCTGATCTGCTCATAAGTCTCCTCACTATCCCACACCCCTAACCACTTTTCGATACAGTCCACTCCCTCCTCAGCCCCAAAGAACATGCCACCGTGACACATCTCAGTGCTGATGAGCAAGACGCCCATGGCGCTACACAAATAAGGATTACTATTATTTTATTATTATTATGAAGGGATCCCTAAGGTCCAAAGGCCCAAGTAAAACACAAACTTTCCACCCACTACAATTACACCTTTGGCCCGACACTTTGTAGCTATTTTTCCTAGATTGCCAGCAAACAGATGAATGCACACCTAGCAAAAAATTTAAACTAAAACGCATAGGCCTCCTCCATATCCCCTCTAGCCCACCTTTCCATCTCCAAACGTGGTGTGCTTTCTACCATTAAAGGTAGGTAGAAAAAAATGTTCTTTCAATCTGCTGACTATCTAGGAGAAATAGAAGGACCATCTAGTAGAGCTCCTCAATATCACATATGCAGACCGGCCAAGTTTACAACTTTTACCCTAATCCTTAAACTAATATTACATTTTCAAACAAAACAGCAAGTTCCTCACCGTTCACAGGTAATGGCTCACATTATTGTGGTCGGTGCCTAAAACCTACAACTGGGCACCGTTAGGTCAGCAAGCGGATGTGGACCCGCTTTGCCACAAACTGATTTAGCTTTGGGCTAAATCTGGAGGCTGCACTTGGGATACCCCGGTTTTCACCTCTTGCACCTCAAAGGGGCATTTGGTCTTCGCTGCGGAGTACCCAAGCCGTTACTCACAAAAGTAGTCTCAGTTATGTGGCAGCTGACACTAACATAAGACCAAGGTGCAAAACCTATTAATGCTATACTCACCTCAGATGAAGCCTGTTGCAAAAAAAAGGATTACATTGTGAGCCATTACTATGCTTCCTAAGAGCAACGTGCAATACAATTACGTAAAGTTCTAACTTTTATCTATTGGACAACTATACAAAGTTTCTGACAAGGCCTTCAATTAAAATGATCTATACTGCTGATCTGCTCATAAGTCTCCTCACTATCCCACACCCCTAACCACTTTTCGATACAGTCCACTCCCTCCTCAGCCCCAAAGAACATGCCACCGTGACACATCTCAGTGCTGATGAGCAAGACGCCCATGGCGCTACACAAATAAGGATTACTATTATTTTATTATTATTATGAAGGGATCCCTAAGGTCCAAAGGCCCAAGTAAAACACAAACTTTCCACCCACTACAATTACACCTTTGGCCCGACACTTTGTAGCTATTTTTCCTAGATTGCCAGCAAACAGATGAATGCACACCTAGCAAAAAATTTAAACTAAAACGCATAGGCCTCCTCCATATCCCCTCTAGCCCACCTTTCCATCTCCAAACGTGGTGTGCTTTCTACCATTAAAGGTAGGTAGAAAAAAATGTTCTTTCAATCTGCTGACTATCTAGGAGAAATAGAAGGACCATCTAGTAGAGCTCCTCAATATCACATATGCAGACCGGCCAAGTTTACAACTTTTACCCTAATCCTTAAACTAATATTACATTTTCAAACAAAACAGCAAGTTCCTCACCGTTCACAGGTAATGGCTCACATTATTGTGGTCGGTGCCTAAAACCTACAACTGGGCACCGTTAGGTCAGCAAGCGGATGTGGACCCGCTTTGCCACAAACTGATTTGGCTTTGGGCTAAATCTGGAGGCTGCACTTGGGATACCCCGGTTTTCACCTCTTGCACCTCAAAGGGGCATTTGGTCTTCGCTGCGGGGTACCCAAGCCGTTACTCGCAAAAGTAGTCTCAGTTATGTGGCAGCTGACACTAACATAAGACCAAGGTGCAAAACCTATTAATGCTATACTCACCTCAGATGAAGCCTGTTGCAAAAAAAAGGATTACATTGTGAGCCATTACTATGCTTCCTAAGAGCAACGTGCAATGCATTTACGTAAAGTTCTAACTTTTACCTATTGGACAACTATACAAAGTTTCTGACAAGGCCTTCAATTAAAATGATCTATACTGCTGATCTGCTCATAAGTCTCCTCACTATCCCACACCCCAAACCACTTTTCGATACAGTCCACTCCCTCCTCAGCCCCAAAGAACATGCCACCGTGACGCATCTCAGTGCTGAAGAGCAAGCCACCCGTGGCGCTACACAAATAAGGTTTATTATTTTATTATTATTATGAAGGTATCCCTAAGGTCCAAAGGCCCAAGTAAAACACAAACTTTCCACCCACTACAATTACACCTTTGGCCCGACACTTTGTAGCTATTTTTCTTAGATTGCCAGCAAACAGATGAATGCACACCTAGCAAAAAATTTAAACTAAAACGCATAGGCCTCCTCCATATCCCCTCTAGCCCACCTTTCCATCTCCAAACGTGGTGTGCTTTCTACCATTAAAGGTAGGTAGAAAAAAATGTTCTTTCAATCTGCTGACTATCTAGGAGAAATAGAAGGACCATCTAGTAGAGCTCCTCAATATCACATATGCAGACCGGCCAAGTTTACAACTTTTACCCTAATCCTTAAACTAATATTACATTTTCAAACAAAACAGCAAGTTCCTCACCGTTCACAGGTAATGGCTCACATTATTGTGGTCGGTGCCTAAAACCTACAACTGGGCACCGTTAGGTCAGCAAGCGGATGTGGACCCGCTTTGCCACAAACTGATTTAGCTTTGGGCTAAATCTGGAGGCTGCACTTGGAATACCCCGGTTTTCACCTCTTGCACCTCAAAGGGGCATTTGGTCTTCGCTGCGGGGTACCCAAGCCGTTACTCGCAAAAGTAGTCTCAGTTATGTGGCAGCTGACACTAACATAAGACCAAGGTGCAAAACCTATTAATGCTATACTCACCTCAGATGAAGCCTGTTGCAAAAAAAAGGATTACATTGTGAGCCATTACTATGCTTCCTAAGAGCAACGTGCAATACAATTACGTAAAGTTCTAACTTTTATCTATTGGACAACTATACAAAGTTTCTGACAAGGCCTTCAATTAAAATGATCTATACTGCTGATCTGCTCATAAGTCTCCTCACTATCCCACACCCCTAACCACTTTTCGATACAGTCCACTCCCTCCTCAGCCCCAAAGTACATGCCACCGTGACACATCTCAGTGCTGATGAGCAAGACGCCCATGGCGCTACACAAATAAGGATTACTATTATTTTATTATTATTATGAAGGGATCCCTAAGGTCCAAAGGCCCAAGTAAAACACAAACTTTCCACCCACTACAATTACACCTTTGGCCCGACACTTTGTAGCTATTTTTCCTAGATTGCCAGCAAACAGATGAATGCACACCTAGCAAAAAATTTAAACTAAAACGCATAGGCCTCCTCCATATCCCCTCTAGCCCACCTTTCCATCTCCAAACGTGGTGTGCTTTCTACCATTAAAGGTAGGTAGAAAAAAATGTTCTTTCAATCTGCTGACTATCTAGGAGAAATAGAAGGACCATCTAGTAGAGCTCATCAATATCACATATGCAGACCGGTCAAGTTTACAACTTTTACCCTAATCCTTAAACTAATATTACATTTTCAAACAAAACAGCAAGTTCCTCACCGTTCACAGGTAATGGCTCACATTATTGTGGTCGGTGCCTAAAACCTACAACTGGGCACCGTTAGGTCAGCAAGCGGATGTGGACCCGCTTTGCCACAAACTGATTTGGCTTTGGGCTAAATCTGGAGGCTGCACTTGGGATACCCCGGTTTTCACCTCTTGCACCTCAAAGGGGCATTTGGTCTTCGCTGCGTGGTACCCAAGCCGTTACTCGCAAAAGTAGTCTCAGTTATGTGGCAGCTGACACTAACATAAGACCAAGGTGCAAAACCTATTAATGCTATACTCACCTCAGATGAAGCCTGTTGCAAAAAAAAGGATTACATTGTGAGCCATTACTATGCTTCCTAAGAGCAACGTGCAATACATTTACGTAAAGTTCTAACTTTTATCTATTGGACAACTATACAAAGTTTCTGACAAGGCCTTCAATTAAAATGATCTATACTGCTGATCTGCTCATAAGTCTCCTCACTATCCCACACCCCAAACCACTTTTCGATACAGTCCACTCCCTCCAAAGCCCCAAAGAACATGCCACCGTGACGCATCTCAGTGCTGATGAGCAAGACGCCCATGGCGCTACACAAATAAGGATTACTATTATTTTATTAGTATTATGAAGGTATCCCTAAGGTCCAAAGGCCCAAGTAAAACACAAACTTTCCACCCACTACAATTAGACCTTTGGCCCGACACTTTGTAGCTATTTTTCCTAGATTGCCAGCAAACAGATGAATGCACACCTAGCAAAAAATTTTAACTAAAACGCATAGGCCTCCTCCATATCCCCTCTAGCCCACCTTTCCATCTCCAAACGTGGTGTGCTTTCTACCATTAAAGGTAGGTAGAAGAAAATGTTCTTTCAATTTGCTGACTATGTAGGAGAAATAGAAGGACCATCTAGTATAGCTCCTCAATATCACATATGCAGACCGGCCAAGTTTACAACTTTTACCCTAATCCTTAAACTAATATTACATTTTCAAACAAAACAGCAAGTTCCTCACCGTTCACAGGTAATGGCTCACATTATTGTGGTCGGTGCCTAAAACCTACAACTGGGCACCGTTAGGTCAGCAAGCGGATGTGGACCCGCTTTGCCACAAACTGATTTGGCTTTGGGCTAAATCTGGAGGCTGCACTTGGGATACCCCGGTTTTCACCTCTTGCACCTCAAAGGGGCATTTGGTCTTCGCTGCGGGGTACCCAAGCCGTTACTCGCAAAAGTAGTCTCAGTTATGTGGCAGCTGACACTAACATAAGACCAAGGTGCAAAACCTATTAATGCTATACTCACCTCAGATGAAGCCTGTTGCAAAAAAAAGGATTACATTGTGAGCCATTACTATGCTTCCTAAGAGCAACGTGCAATACATTTACGTAAAGTTCTAACTTTTACCTATTGGACAACTATACAAAGTTTCTGACAAGGCCTTCAATTAAAATGATCTATACTGCTGATCTGCTCATAAGTCTCCTCACTATCCCACACCCCTAACCACTTTTCGATACAGTCCACTCCCTCCTCAGCCCCAAAGAACATGCCACCGTGACGCATCTCAGTGCTGAAGAGCAAGCCACCCATGGCGCTACACAAATAAGGTTTATTATTTTATTATTATTATGAAGGGATCCCTAAGGTCCAAAGGCCCAAGTAAAACACAAACTTTCCACCCACTACAATTAGACCTTTGGCCCGACACTTTGTAGCTATTTTTCCTAGATTGCCAGCAAACAGATGAATGCACACCTAGCAAAAAATTTAAACTAAAACGCATAGGCCTCCTCCATATCCCCTCTAGCCCACCTTTCCATCTCCAAACCTGGTGTGCTTTCTACCATTAAAGGTAGGTAGAAAAAAATGTTCTTTCAATCTGCTGACTATCTAGGAGAAATAGAAGGACCATCTAGCAGAGCTCATCAATATCACATATGCAGACCGGACAAGTTTACAACTTTTACCCTAATCCTTAAACTAATATTACATTTTCAAACAAAACAGCAAGTTCCTCACCGTTCACAGGTAATGGCTCACATTATTGTGGTCGGTGCCTAAAACCTACAACTGGGCACCGTTAGGTCAGCAAGCGGATGTGGACCCGCTTTGCCACAAACTGATTTGGCTTTGGGCTAAATCTGGAGGCTGCACTTGGGATACCCCGGTTTTCACCTCTTGCACCTCAAAGGGGCATTTGGTCTTCGCTGCGGGGTACCCAAGCCGTTACTCGCAAAAGTAGTCTCAGTTATGTGGCAGCTGACACTAACATAAGACCAAGGTGCAAAACCTATTAATGCTATACTCACCTCAGATGAAGCCTGTTGCAAAAAAAGGATTACATTGTGAGCCATTACTATGCTTCCTAAGAGCAACGTGCAATACAATTACGTAAAGTTCTAACTTTTATCTATTGGACAACTATACAAAGTTTCTGACAAGGCCTTCAATTAAAATGATCTATACTGCTGATCTGCTCATAAGTCTCCTCACTAACCCACACCCCTAACCACTTTTCGATACAGTCCACTCCCTCCTCAGCCCCAAAGAACATGCCACCGTGACGCATCTCAGTGCTGAAGAGCAAGCCACCCATGGCGCTACACAAATAAGGATTATTATTATTTTATTATTATTATGAAGGGATCCCTAAGGTCCAAAGGCCCAAGTAAAACACAAACTTTCCACCCACTACAATTAGACCTTTGGCCCGACACTTTGTAGCTATTTTTCCTAGATTGCCAGCAAACAGATGAATGCACACCTAGCAAAAAATTTAAACTAAAACGCATAGGCCTCCTCCATATCCCCTCTAGCCCACCTTTCCATCTCCAAACGTGGTGTGCTTTCTACCATTAAAGGTAGGTAGAAAAAAATGTTCTTTCAATCTGCTGACTATCTAGGAGAAATAGAAGGACCATCTAGTAGAGCTCCTCAATATCACATATGCAGACTGGACAAGTTTACAACTTTTACCCTAATCCTTAAACTAATATTACATTTTCAAACAAAACAGCAAGTTCCTCACCGTTCACAGGTAATGGCTCACATTATTGTGGTCGGTGCCTAAAACCTACAACTGGGCACCGTTAGGTCAGCAAGCGGATGTGGACCCGCTTTGCCACAAACTGATTTGGCTTTGGGCTAAATCTGGAGGCTGCACTTGGGATACCCCGGTTTTCACCTCTTGCACCTCAAAGTGGCATTTGGTCTTCGCTGTGGGGTACCCAAGCCGTTACTCGCAAAAGTAGTCTCAGTTATGTGGCAGCTGACACTAACATAAGACCAAGGTGCAAAACCTATTAATGCTATACTCACCTCAGATGAAGCCTGTTGCAAAAAAAGGATTACATTGTGAGCCATTACTATGCTTCCTAAGAGCAACGTGCAATACAATTACGTAAGGTTCTAACTTTTATCTATTGGACAACTATACAAAGTTTCTGACAAGGCCTTCAATTAAAATGATCTATACTGCTGATCTGCTCATAAGTCTCCTCACTAACCCACACCCCTAACCACTTTTCGATACAGTCCACTCCCTCCTCAGCCCCAAAGAACATGCCACCGTGACGCATCTCAGTGCTGAAGAGCAAGCCACCCGTGGCGCTACACAAATAAGGATTATTATTATTTTAATATTATTATGAAGGGATCCCTAAGGTCCAAAGGCCCAAGTAAAACACAAACTTTCCACCCACTACAATTAGACCTTTGGCCCGACACTTTGTAGCTATTTTTCCTAGATTGCCAGCAAACAGATGAATGCACACCTAGCAAAAATTTTAAACTAAAACGCATAGGCCTCCTCCATATCCCCTCTAGCCCACCTTTCCATCTCCAAACGTGGTGTGCTTTCTACCATTAAAGGTAGGTAGAAAAAAATGTTCTTTCAATCTGCTGACTATCTAGGAGAAATAGAAGGACCATCTAGTAGAGCTCATCAATATCACATATGCAGACTGGACAAGTTTACAACTTTTACCCTAATCCTTAAACTAATATTACATTTTCAAACAAAACAGCAAGTTCCTCACCGTTCACAGGTAATGGCTCACATTATTGTGGTCGGTGCCTAAAACCTACAACTGGGCACCGTTAGGTCAGCAAGCGGATGTGGACCCGCTTTGCCACAAACTGATTTGGCTTTGGGCTAAATCTGGAGGCTGCACTTGGGATACCCCGGTTTTCACCTCTTGCACCTCAAAGTGGCATTTGGTCTTCGCTGCGGGGTACCCAAGCCGTTACTCGCAAAAGTAGTCTCAGTTATGTGGCAGCTGACACTAACATAAGACCAAGGTGCAAAACCTATTAATGCTATACTCACCTCAGATGAAGCCTGTTGCAAAAAAAGGATTACATTGTGAGCCATTACTATGCTTCCTAAGAGCAACGTGCAATACAATTACGTAAAGTTCTAACTTTTATCTATTGGACAACTATACAAAGTTTCTGACAAGGCCTTCAATTAAAATGATCTATACTGCTGATCTGCTCATAAGTCTCCTCACTAACCCACACCCCTAACCACTTTTCGATACAGTCCACTCCCTCCTCAGCCCCAAAGAACATGCCACCGTGACGCATCTCAGTGCTGAAGAGCAAGCCACCCATGGCGCTACACAAATAAGGATTATTATTATTTTATTATTATTATGAAGGGATCCCTAAGGTCCAAAGGCCCAAGTAAAACACAAACTTTCCACCCACTACAATTACACCTTTGGCCCGACACTTTGTAGCTATTTTTCCTAGATTGCCAGCAAACAGATGAATGCACACCTAGCAAAAAATTTAAACTAAAACGCATAGGCCTCCTCCACATCCCCTCTAGCCCACCTTTCCATCTCCAAACGTGGTGTGCTTTCTACCATTAAAGGTAGGTAGAAAAAAATGTTCTTTCAATCTGCTGACTATGTAGGAGAAATAGAAGGACCATCTAGTATAGCTCCTCAATATTACATATGCAGACCGGACAAGTTTACAACTTTTACCCTAATCCTTAAACTAATATTACATTTTCAAACAAAACAGCAAGTTCCTCACTGTTCACAGGTAATGGCTCACATTATTGTGGTCGGTGCCTAAAACCTACAACTGGGCACCGTTAGGTCAGCAAGCGGATGTGGACCCGCTTTGCCACAAACTGATTTGGCTTTGGGCTAAATCTGGAGGCTGCACTTAGGATACCTCGGTTTTCACCTCTTGCACCTCAAAGGGGCATTTGGTCTTCGCTGCGGGGTACCCAAGCCATTACTCGCAAAAGTAGTCTCAGTTATGTGGCAGCTGACACTAACATAAGACCAAGGTGCAAAACCTATTAATGCTATACTCACCTCAGATGAAGCCTGTTGCAAAAAAAGGATAACATTGTGAGCCATTACTATGCTTCCTAAGAGCAACGTGCAATACAATTACGTAAAGTTCTAACTTTTATCTATTGGCCAACTATACAAAGTTTCTGACAAGGCCTTCAATTAAAATGATCTATACTGCTGATCTGCTCATAAGTCTCCTCACTATCCCACACCCCAAACCACTTTTCGATACAGTCCACTCTCTCCTCAGCCCCAAAGAACATGCCACCGTGACGCATCTCAGTGCTGAAGAGCAAGCCGCCCATGGCGCTACACAAATAAGGATTACTATTATTTTATTATTATTATGAAGGGATCCCTAAGGTCCAAAGGCCCAAGTAAAACACAAAATTTCCACCCACTACAATTACACCTTTGGCCCGACACTTTGTAGCTATTTTTCCTAGATTGCCAGCAAACAGATGAATGCACACCTAGCAAAAAATTTAAACTAAAACGCATAGGCCTCCTCCATATCCCCTCTAGCCCACCTTTCCATCTCCAAACGTGGTGTGCTTTCTACCATTAAAGGTAGGTAGAAAAAAATGTTCTTTCAATCTGCTGACTATCTAGGAGAAATAGAAGGACCATCTACTATAGCTCCTCAATATCACATATGCAGACCGGCCAAGTTGACAACTTTTACCCTAATCCTTAAACTAATATTACATTTTCAAATAAAACAGCAAGTTCCTCACCGTTCACAGGTAATGGCTCACATTATTGTGGTCGGTGCCTAAAACCTACAACTGGGCACCGTTAGGTCAGCAAGCGGATGTGGACCCGCTTTGCCACAAACTGATTTGGCTTTGGGCTAAATCTGGAGGCTGCACTTGGGATACCCCGGTTTTCACCTCCTGCACCTCAAAGGGGCATTTGGTCTTCGCTGCGGGGTACCCAAGCCGTTACTCGCAAAAGTAGTCTCAGTTATGTGGCAGCTGACACTAACATAAGACCAAGGTGCAAAACCTATTAATGCTATACTCACCTCAGATGAAGCCTGTTGCAAAAAAAAGGATTACATTGTGAGCCATTACTATGCTTCCTAAGAGCAACGTGCAATACATTTACGTAAAGTTCTAACTTTTACCTATTGGACAACTATACAAAGTTTCTGACAAGGCCTTCAATTAAAATGATCTATACTGCTGATCTGCTCATAAGTCTCCTCACTATCCCACACCCCTAACCACTTTTCGATACAGTCCACTCCCTCCTCAGCCCCAAAGAACATGCCACCGTGACGCATCTCAGTGCTGAAGAGCAAGCCACCCATGGCGCTACACAAATAAGGTTTATTATTTTATTATTATTATGAAGGGATCCCTAAGGTCCAAAGGCCCAAGTAAAACACAAACTTTCCACCCACTACAATTAGACCTTTGGCCCGACACTTTGTAGCTATTTTTCCTAGATTGCCAGCAAACAGATGAATGCACACCTAGCAAAAAATTTAAACTAAAACGCATAGGCCTCCTCCATATCCCCTCTAGCCCACCTTTCCATCTCCAAACCTGGTGTGCTTTCTACCATTAAAGGTAGGTAGAAAAAAATGTTCTTTCAATCTGCTGACTATCTAGGAGAAATAGAAGGACCATCTAGCAGAGCTCATCAATATCACATATGCAGACCGGACAAGTTTACAACTTTTACCCTAATCCTTAAACTAATATTACATTTTCAAACAAAACAGCAAGTTCCTCACCGTTCACAGGTAATGGCTCACATTATTGTGGTCGGTGCCTAAAACCTACAACTGGGCACCGTTAGGTCAGCAAGCGGATGTGGACCCGCTTTGCCACAAACTGATTTGGCTTTGGGCTAAATCTGGAGGCTGCACTTGGGATACCCCGGTTTTCACCTCTTGCACCTCAAAGGGGCATTTGGTCTTCGCTGCGGGGTACCCAAGCCGTTACTCGCAAAAGTAGTCTCAGTTATGTGGCAGCTGACACTAACATAAGACCAAGGTGCAAAACCTATTAATGCTATACTCACCTCAGATGAAGCCTGTTGCAAAAAAAGGATTACATTGTGAGCCATTACTATGCTTCCTAAGAGCAACGTGCAATACAATTACGTAAAGTTCTAACTTTTATCTATTGGACAACTATACAAAGTTTCTGACAAGGCCTTCAATTAAAATGATCTATACTGCTGATCTGCTCATAAGTCTCCTCACTAACCCACACCCCTAACCACTTTTCGATACAGTCCACTCCCTCCTCAGCCCCAAAGAACATGCCACCGTGACGCATCTCAGTGCTGAAGAGCAAGCCACCCATGGCGCTACACAAATAAGGATTATTATTATTTTATTATTATTATGAAGGGATCCCTAAGGTCCAAAGGCCCAAGTAAAACACAAACTTTCCACCCACTACAATTAGACCTTTGGCCCGACACTTTGTAGCTATTTTTCCTAGATTGCCAGCAAACAGATGAATGCACACCTAGCAAAAAATTTAAACTAAAACGCATAGGCCTCCTCCATATCCCCTCTAGCCCACCTTTCCATCTCCAAACGTGGTGTGCTTTCTACCATTAAAGGTAGGTAGAAAAAAATGTTCTTTCAATCTGCTGACTATCTAGGAGAAATAGAAGGACCATCTAGTAGAGCTCCTCAATATCACATATGCAGACTGGACAAGTTTACAACTTTTACCCTAATCCTTAAACTAATATTACATTTTCAAACAAAACAGCAAGTTCCTCACCGTTCACAGGTAATGGCTCACATTATTGTGGTCGGTGCCTAAAACCTACAACTGGGCACCGTTAGGTCAGCAAGCGGATGTGGACCCGCTTTGCCACAAACTGATTTGGCTTTGGGCTAAATCTGGAGGCTGCACTTGGGATACCCCGGTTTTCACCTCTTGCACCTCAAAGTGGCATTTGGTCTTCGCTGTGGGGTACCCAAGCCGTTACTCGCAAAAGTAGTCTCAGTTATGTGGCAGCTGACACTAACATAAGACCAAGGTGCAAAACCTATTAATGCTATACTCACCTCAGATGAAGCCTGTTGCAAAAAAAGGATTACATTGTGAGCCATTACTATGCTTCCTAAGAGCAACGTGCAATACAATTACGTAAGGTTCTAACTTTTATCTATTGGACAACTATACAAAGTTTCTGACAAGGCCTTCAATTAAAATGATCTATACTGCTGATCTGCTCATAAGTCTCCTCACTAACCCACACCCCTAACCACTTTTCGATACAGTCCACTCCCTCCTCAGCCCCAAAGAACATGCCACCGTGACGCATCTCAGTGCTGAAGAGCAAGCCACCCGTGGCGCTACACAAATAAGGATTATTATTATTTTATTATTATTATGAAGGGATCCCTAAGGTCCAAAGGCCCAAGTAAAACACAAACTTTCCACCCACTACAATTAGACCTTTGGCCCGACACTTTGTAGCTATTTTTCCTAGATTGCCAGCAAACAGATGAATGCACACCTAGCAAAAAATTTAAACTAAAACGCATAGGCCTCCTCCATATCCCCTCTAGCCCACCTTTCCATCTCCAAACGTGGTGTGCTTTCTACCATTAAAGGTAGGTAGAAAAAAATGTTCTTTCAATCTGCTGACTATCTAGGAGAAATAGAAGGACCATCTAGTAGAGCTCATCAATATCACATATGCAGACTGGACAAGTTTACAACTTTTACCCTAATCCTTAAACTAATATTACATTTTCAAACAAAACAGCAAGTTCCTCACCGTTCACAGGTAATGGCTCACATTATTGTGGTCGGTGCCTAAAACCTACAACTGGGCACCGTTAGGTCAGCAAGCGGATGTGGACCCGCTTTGCCACAAACTGATTTGGCTTTGGGCTAAATCTGGAGGCTGCACTTGGGATACCCCGGTTTTCACCTCTTGCACCTCAAAGTGGCATTTGGTCTTCGCTGCGGGGTACCCAAGCCGTTACTCGCAAAAGTAGTCTCAGTTATGTGGCAGCTGACACTAACATAAGACCAAGGTGCAAAACCTATTAATGCTATACTCACCTCAGATGAAGCCTGTTGCAAAAAAAGGATTACATTGTGAGCCATTACTATGCTTCCTAAGAGCAACGTGCAATACAATTACGTAAAGTTCTAACTTTTATCTATTGGACAACTATACAAAGTTTCTGACAAGGCCTTCAATTAAAATGATCTATACTGCTGATCTGCTCATAAGTCTCCTCACTAACCCACACCCCTAACCACTTTTCGATACAGTCCACTCCCTCCTCAGCCCCAAAGAACATGCCACCGTGACGCATCTCAGTGCTGAAGAGCAAGCCACCCATGGCGCTACACAAATAAGGATTATTATTATTTTATTATTATTATGAAGGGATCCCTAAGGTCCAAAGGCCCAAGTAAAACACAAACTTTCCACCCACTACAATTACACCTTTGGCCCGACACTTTGTAGCTATTTTTCCTAGATTGCCAGCAAACAGATGAATGCACACCTAGCAAAAAATTTAAACTAAAACGCATAGGCCTCCTCCATATCCCCTCTAGCCCACCTTTCCATCTCCAAACGTGGTGTGCTTTCTACCATTAAAGGTAGGTAGAAAAAAATGTTCTTTCAATCTGCTGACTATGTAGGAGAAATAGAAGGACCATCTAGTATAGCTCCTCAATATTACATATGCAGACCGGACAAGTTTACAACTTTTACCCTAATCCTTAAACTAATATTACATTTTCAAACAAAACAGCAAGTTCCTCACTGTTCACAGGTAATGGCTCACATTATTGTGGTCGGTGCCTAAAACCTACAACTGGGCACCGTTAGGTCAGCAAGCGGATGTGGACCCGCTTTGCCACAAACTGATTTGGCTTTGGGCTAAATCTGGAGGCTGCACTTAGGATACCTCGGTTTTCACCTCTTGCACCTCAAAGGGGCATTTGGTCTTCGCTGCGGGGTACCCAAGCCATTACTCGCAAAAGTAGTCTCAGTTATGTGGCAGCTGACACTAACATAAGACCAAGGTGCAAAACCTATTAATGCTATACTCACCTCAGATGAAGCCTGTTGCAAAAAAAGGATAACATTGTGAGCCATTACTATGCTTCCTAAGAGCAACGTGCAATACAATTACGTAAAGTTCTAACTTTTATCTATTGGCCAACTATACAAAGTTTCTGACAAGGCCTTCAATTAAAATGATCTATACTGCTGATCTGCTCATAAGTCTCCTCACTATCCCACACCCCAAACCACTTTTCGATACAGTCCACTCTCTCCTCAGCCCCAAAGAACATGCCACCGTGACGCATCTCAGTGCTGAAGAGCAAGCCGCCCATGGCGCTACACAAATAAGGATTACTATTATTTTATTATTATTATGAAGGGATCCCTAAGGTCCAAAGGCCCAAGTAAAACACAAAATTTCCACCCACTACAATTACACCTTTGGCCCGACACTTTGTAGCTATTTTTCCTAGATTGCCAGCAAACAGATGAATGCACACCTAGCAAAAAATTTAAACTAAAACGCATAGGCCTCCTCCATATCCCCTCTAGCCCACCTTTCCATCTCCAAACGTGGTGTGCTTTCTACCATTAAAGGTAGGTAGAAAAAAATGTTCTTTCAATCTGCTGACTATCTAGGAGAAATAGAAGGACCATCTACTATAGCTCCTCAATATCACATATGCAGACCGGCCAAGTTGACAACTTTTACCCTAATCCTTAAACTAATATTACATTTTCAAATAAAACAGCAAGTTCCTCACCGTTCACAGGTAATGGCTCACATTATTGTGGTCGGTGCCTAAAACCTACAACTGGGCACCGTTAGGTCAGCAAGCGGATGTGGACCCGCTTTGCCACAAACTAATTTGGCTTTGGGCTAAATCTGGAGGCTGCACTTGGGATACCCCGGTTTTCACCTCCTGCACCTCAAAGGGGCATTTGGTCTTCGCTGCGGGGTACCCAAGCCGTTACTCGCAAAAGTAGTCTCAGTTATGTGGCAGCTGACACTAACATAAGACCAAGGTGCAAAACCTATTAATGCTATACTCACCTCAGATGAAGCCTGTTGCAAAAAAAAGGATTACATTGTGAGCCATTACTATGCTTCCTAAGAGCAACGTGCAATACATTTACGTAAAGTTCTAACTTTTATCTATTGGACAACTATACAAAGTTTCTGACAAGGCCTTCAATTAAAATGATTTATACTGCTGACCTGCTCATAAGTCTCCTCACTATCCCACACCCCTAACCACTTTTCGATACAGTCCACTCCCTCCTCAGCCCCAAAGAACATGCCACCGTGACACATCTCAGTGCTGAAGAGCAAGCCACGCATGGCGCTACACAAATAAGGATTATTATTATTTTATTATTATTATGAAGGGATCCCTAAGGTCCAAAGGCCCAAGTAAAACACAAACTTTCCACCCACTACAATTACACCTTTGGCCCGACACTTTGTAGCTATTTTTTCTAGATTGCCAGCAAACAGATGAATGCACACCTAGTAAAAAATTTAAACTAAAACGCATAGGCCTCCTCCATATCCCCTCTAGCCCACCTTTCCATCTCCAAACGTGGTGTGCTTTCTACCATTAAAGGTAGGTAGAAAAAAATGTTCTTTCAATCTGCTGACTATCTAGGAGAAATAGAAGGACCATCTAGTAGAGCTCATCAATATCACATATGCAGACCGGACAAGTTTACAACTTTTACCCTAATCCTTAAACTAATATTACATTTTCAAACAAAACAGCAAGTTCCTCACCGTTCACAGGTAATGGCTCACATTATTGTGGTCGGTGCCTAAAACCTACAACTGGGCACCGTTAGGTCAGCAAGCGGATGTGGACCCGCTTTGCCACAAACTGATTTGGCTTTGGGCTAAATCTGGAGGCTGCACTTGGGATACCCCGGTTTTCACCTCTTGCACCTCAAAGGGGCATTTGGTCTTCGCTGCGGGGTACCCAAGCCGTTACTCGCAAAAGTAGTCTCAGTTATGTGGCAGCTGACACTAACATAAGACCAAGGTGCAAAACCTATTAATGCTATACTCACCTCAGATGAAGCCTGTTGCAAAAAAAAGGATTACATTGTGAGCCATTACTATGCTTCCTAAGAGCAACGTGCAATACATTTACGTAAAGTTCTAACTTTTATCTATTGGACAACTATACAAAGTTTCTGACAAGGCCTTCAATTAAAATGATCTATACTGCTGATCTGCTCATAAGTCTCCTCACTATCCCACACCCCTAACCACTTTTCGATACAGTCCACTCCCTCCTCAGCCCCAAAGAACATGCCACCGTGACACATCTCAGTGCTGATGAGCAAGACGCCCATGGCGCTACACAAATAAGGATTACTATTATTTTATTATTATTATGAAGGGATCCCTAAGGTCCAAAGGCCCAAGTAAAACACAAACTTTCCACCCACTACAATTACACCTTTGGCCCGACACTTTGTAGCTATTTTTCCTAGATTGCCAGCAAACAGATGAATGCACACCTAGCAAAAAATTTAAACTAAAACGCATAGGCCTCCTCCATATCCCCTCTAGCCCACCTTTCCATCTCCAAACGTGGTGTGCTTTCTACCATTAAAGGTAGGTAGAAAAAAATGTTCTTTCAATCTGCTGACTATCTAGGAGAAATAGAAGGACCATCTAGTAGAGCTCCTCAATATCACATATGCAGACCGGCCAAGTTTACAACTTTTACCCTAATCCTTAAACTAATATTACATTTTCAAACAAAACAGCAAGTTCCTCACCGTTCACAGGTAATGGCTCACATTATTGTGGTCGGTGCCTAAAACCTACAACTGGGCACCGTTAGGTCAGCAAGCGGATGTGGACCCGCTTTGCCACAAACTGATTTGGCTTTGGGCTAAATCTGGAGGCTGCACTTGGGATACCCCGGTTTTCACCTCTTGCACCTCAAAGGGGCATTTGGTCTTCGCTGCGGGGTACCCAAGCCGTTACTCGCAAAAGTAGTCTCAGTTATGTGGCAGCTGACACTAACATAAGACCAAGGTGCAAAACCTATTAATGCTATACTCACCTCAGATGAAGCCTGTTGCAAAAAAAAGGATTACATTGTGAGCCATTACTATGCTTCCTAAGAGCAACGTGCAATGCATTTACGTAAAGTTCTAACTTTTACCTATTGGACAACTATACAAAGTTTCTGACAAGGCCTTCAATTAAAATGATCTATACTGCTGATCTGCTCATAAGTCTCCTCACTATCCCACACCCCAAACCACTTTTCGATACAGTCCACTCCCTCCTCAGCCCCAAAGAACATGCCACCGTGACGCATCTCAGTGCTGAAGAGCAAGCCACCCGTGGCGCTACACAAATAAGGTTTATTATTTTATTATTATTATGAAGGTATCCCTAAGGTCCAAAGGCCCAAGTAAAACACAAACTTTCCACCCACTACAATTACACCTTTGGCCCGACACTTTGTAGCTATTTTTCTTAGATTGCCAGCAAACAGATGAATGCACACCTAGCAAAAAATTTAAACTAAAACGCATAGGCCTCCTCCATATCCCCTCTAGCCCACCTTTCCATCTCCAAACGTGGTGTGCTTTCTACCATTAAAGGTAGGTAGAAAAAAATGTTCTTTCAATCTGCTGACTATCTAGGAGAAATAGAAGGACCATCTAGTAGAGCTCCTCAATATCACATATGCAGACCGGCCAAGTTTACAACTTTTACCCTAATCCTTAAACTAATATTACATTTTCAAACAAAACAGCAAGTTCCTCACCGTTCACAGGTAATGGCTCACATTATTGTGGTCGGTGCCTAAAACCTACAACTGGGCACCGTTAGGTCAGCAAGCGGATGTGGACCCGCTTTGCCACAAACTGATTTAGCTTTGGGCTAAATCTGGAGGCTGCACTTGGAATACCCCGGTTTTCACCTCTTGCACCTCAAAGGGGCATTTGGTCTTCGCTGCGGGGTACCCAAGCCGTTACTCGCAAAAGTAGTCTCAGTTATGTGGCAGCTGACACTAACATAAGACCAAGGTGCAAAACCTATTAATGCTATACTCACCTCAGATGAAGCCTGTTGCAAAAAAAAGGATTACATTGTGAGCCATTACTATGCTTCCTAAGAGCAACGTGCAATACAATTACGTAAAGTTCTAACTTTTATCTATTGGACAACTATACAAAGTTTCTGACAAGGCCTTCAATTAAAATGATCTATACTGCTGATCTGCTCATAAGTCTCCTCACTATCCCACACCCCTAACCACTTTTCGATACAGTCCACTCCCTCCTCAGCCCCAAAGTACATGCCACCGTGACACATCTCAGTGCTGATGAGCAAGACGCCCATGGCGCTACACAAATAAGGATTACTATTATTTTATTATTATTATGAAGGGATCCCTAAGGTCCAAAGGCCCAATTAAAAAACAAACTTTCCACCCACTACAATTACACCTTTGGCCCGACACTTTGTAGCTATTTTTCCTAGATTGCCAGCAAACAGATGAATGCACACCTAGCAAAAAATTTAAACTAAAACGCATAGGCCTCCTCCATATCCCCTCTAGCCCACCTTTCCATCTCCAAACGTGGTGTGCTTTCTACCATTAAAGGTAGGTAGAAAAAAATGTTCTTTCAATCTGCTGACTATCTAGGAGAAATAGAAGGACCATCTAGTAGAGCTCATCAATATCACATATGCAGACCGGTCAAGTTTACAACTTTTACCCTAATCCTTAAACTAATATTACATTTTCAAACAAAACAGCAAGTTCCTCACCGTTCACAGGTAATGGCTCACATTATTGTGGTCGGTGCCTAAAACCTACAACTGGGCACCGTTAGGTCAGCAAGCGGATGTGGACCCGCTTTGCCACAAACTGATTTGGCTTTGGGCTAAATCTGGAGGCTGCACTTGGGATACCCCGGTTTTCACCTCTTGCACCTCAAAGGGGCATTTGGTCTTCGCTGCGGGGTACCCAAGCCGTTACTCGCAAAAGTAGTCTCAGTTATGTGGCAGCTGACACTAACATAAGACCAAGGTGCAAAACCTATTAATGCTATACTCACCTCAGATGAAGCCTGTTGCAAAAAAAAGGATTACATTGTGAGCCATTACTATGCTTCCTAAGAGCAACGTGCAATACATTTACGTAAAGTTCTAACTTTTATCTATTGGACAACTATACAAAGTTTCTGACAAGGCCTTCAATTAAAATGATCTATACTGCTGATCTGCTCATAAGTCTCCTCACTATCCCACACCCCTAACCACTTTTCGATACAGTCCACTCCCTCCTCAGCCCCAAAGAACATGCCACCGTGACACATCTCAGTGCTGATGAGCAAGACGCCCATGGCGCTACACAAATAAGGATTACTATTATTTTATTATTATTATGAAGGGATCCCTAAGGTCCAAAGGCCCAAGTAAAACACAAACTTTCCACCCACTACAATTACACCTTTGGCCCGACACTTTGTAGCTATTTTTCCTAGATTGCCAGCAAACAGATGAATGCACACCTAGCAAAAAATTTAAACTAAAACGCATAGGCCTCCTCCATATCCCCTCTAGCCCACCTTTCCATCTCCAAACGTGGTGTGCTTTCTACCATTAAAGGTAGGTAGAAAAAAATGTTCTTTCAATCTGCTGACTATCTAGGAGAAATAGAAGGACCATCTAGTAGAGCTCCTCAATATCACATATGCAGACCGGCCAAGTTTACAACTTTTACCCTAATCCTTAAACTAATATTACATTTTCAAACAAAACAGCAAGTTCCTCACCGTTCACAGGTAATGGCTCACATTATTGTGGTCGGTGCCTAAAACCTACAACTGGGCACCGTTAGGTCAGCAAGCGGATGTGGACCCGCTTTGCCACAAACTGATTTGGCTTTGGGCTAAATCTGGAGGCTGCACTTGGGATACCCCGGTTTTCACCTCTTGCACCTCAAAGGGGCATTTGGTCTTCGCTGCGGGGTACCCAAGCCGTTACTCGCAAAAGTAGTCTCAGTTATGTGGCAGCTGACACTAACATAAGACCAAGGTGCAAAACCTATTAATGCTATACTCACCTCAGATGAAGCCTGTTGCAAAAAAAAGGATTACATTGTGAGCCATTACTATGCTTCCTAAGAGCAACGTGCAATGCATTTACGTAAAGTTCTAACTTTTACCTATTGGACAACTATACAAAGTTTCTGACAAGGCCTTCAATTAAAATGATCTATACTGCTGATCTGCTCATAAGTCTCCTCACTATCCCACACCCCAAACCACTTTTCGATACAGTCCACTCCCTCCTCAGCCCCAAAGAACATGCCACCGTGACGCATCTCAGTGCTGAAGAGCAAGCCACCCGTGGCGCTACACAAATAAGGTTTATTATTTTATTATTATTATGAAGGTATCCCTAAGGTCCAAAGGCCCAAGTAAAACACAAACTTTCCACCCACTACAATTACACCTTTGGCCCGACACTTTGTAGCTATTTTTCTTAGATTGCCAGCAAACAGATGAATGCACACCTAGCAAAAAATTTAAACTAAAACGCATAGGCCTCCTCCATATCCCCTCTAGCCCACCTTTCCATCTCCAAACGTGGTGTGCTTTCTACCATTAAAGGTAGGTAGAAAAAAATGTTCTTTCAATCTGCTGACTATCTAGGAGAAATAGAAGGACCATCTAGTAGAGCTCCTCAATATCACATATGCAGACCGGCCAAGTTTACAACTTTTACCCTAATCCTTAAACTAATATTACATTTTCAAACAAAACAGCAAGTTCCTCACCGTTCACAGGTAATGGCTCACATTATTGTGGTCGGTGCCTAAAACCTACAACTGGGCACCGTTAGGTCAGCAAGCGGATGTGGACCCGCTTTGCCACAAACTGATTTAGCTTTGGGCTAAATCTGGAGGCTGCACTTGGAATACCCCGGTTTTCACCTCTTGCACCTCAAAGGGGCATTTGGTCTTCGCTGCGGGGTACCCAAGCCGTTACTCGCAAAAGTAGTCTCAGTTATGTGGCAGCTGACACTAACATAAGACCAAGGTGCAAAACCTATTAATGCTATACTCACCTCAGATGAAGCCTGTTGCAAAAAAAAGGATTACATTGTGAGCCATTACTATGCTTCCTAAGAGCAACGTGCAATACAATTACGTAAAGTTCTAACTTTTATCTATTGGACAACTATACAAAGTTTCTGACAAGGCCTTCAATTAAAATGATCTATACTGCTGATCTGCTCATAAGTCTCCTCACTATCCCACACCCCTAACCACTTTTCGATACAGTCCACTCCCTCCTCAGCCCCAAAGTACATGCCACCGTGACACATCTCAGTGCTGATGAGCAAGACGCCCATGGCGCTACACAAATAAGGATTACTATTATTTTATTATTATTATGAAGGGATCCCTAAGGTCCAAAGGCCCAATTAAAAAACAAACTTTCCACCCACTACAATTACACCTTTGGCCCGACACTTTGTAGCTATTTTTCCTAGATTGCCAGCAAACAGATGAATGCACACCTAGCAAAAAATTTAAACTAAAACGCATAGGCCTCCTCCATATCCCCTCTAGCCCACCTTTCCATCTCCAAACGTGGTGTGCTTTCTACCATTAAAGGTAGGTAGAAAAAAATGTTCTTTCAATCTGCTGACTATCTAGGAGAAATAGAAGGACCATCTAGTAGAGCTCATCAATATCACATATGCAGACCGGTCAAGTTTACAACTTTTACCCTAATCCTTAAACTAATATTACATTTTCAAACAAAACAGCAAGTTCCTCACCGTTCACAGGTAATGGCTCACATTATTGTGGTCGGTGCCTAAAACCTACAACTGGGCACCGTTAGGTCAGCAAGCGGATGTGGACCCGCTTTGCCACAAACTGATTTGGCTTTGGGCTAAATCTGGAGGCTGCACTTGGGATACCCCGGTTTTCACCTCTTGCACCTCAAAGGGGCATTTGGTCTTCGCTGCGTGGTACCCAAGCCGTTACTCGCAAAAGTAGTCTCAGTTATGTGGCAGCTGACACTAACATAAGACCAAGGTGCAAAACCTATTAATGCTATACTCACCTCAGATGAAGCCTGTTGCAAAAAAAAGGATTACATTGTGAGCCATTACTATGCTTCCTAAGAGCAACGTGCAATACATTTACGTAAAGTTCTAACTTTTATCTATTGGACAACTATACAAAGTTTCTGACAAGGCCTTCAATTAAAATGATCTATACTGCTGATCTGCTCATAAGTCTCCTCACTATCCCACACCCCAAACCACTTTTCGATACAGTCCACTCCCTCCAAAGCCCCAAAGAACATGCCACCGTGACGCATCTCAGTGCTGATGAGCAAGACGCCCATGGCGCTACACAAATAAGGATTACTATTATTTTATTAGTATTATGAAGGTATCCCTAAGGTCCAAAGGCCCAAGTAAAACACAAACTTTCCACCCACTACAATTAGACCTTTGGCCCGACACTTTGTAGCTATTTTTCCTAGATTGCCAGCAAACAGATGAATGCACACCTAGCAAAAAATTTAAACTAAAACGCATAGGCCTCCTCCATATCCCCTCTAGCCCACCTTTCCATCTCCAAACGTGGTGTGCTTTCTACCATTAAAGGTAGGTAGAAAAAAATGTTCTTTCAATTTGCTGACTATGTAGGAGAAATAGAAGGACCATCTAGTATAGCTCCTCAATATCACATATGCAGACCGGCCAAGTTTACAACTTTTACCCTAATCCTTAAACTAATATTACATTTTCAAACAAAACAGCAAGTTCCTCACCGTTCACAGGTAATGGCTCACATTATTGTGGTCGGTGCCTAAAACCTACAACTGGGCACCGTTAGGTCAGCAAGCGGATGTGGACCCGCTTTGCCACAAACTGATTTGGCTTTGGGCTAAATCTGGAGGCTGCACTTGGGATACCCCGGTTTTCACCTCTTGCACCTCAAAGGGGCATTTGGTCTTCGCTGCGGGGTACCCAAGCCGTTACTCGCAAAAGTAGTCTCAGTTATGTGGCAGCTGACACTAACATAAGACCAAGGTGCAAAACCTATTAATGCTATACTCACCTCAGATGAAGCCTGTTGCAAAAAAAAGGATTACATTGTGAGCCATTACTATGCTTCCTAAGAGCAACGTGCAATACATTTACGTAAAGTTCTAACTTTTACCTATTGGACAACTATACAAAGTTTCTGACAAGGCCTTCAATTAAAATGATCTATACTGCTGATCTGCTCATAAGTCTCCTCACTATCCCACACCCCTAACCACTTTTCGATACAGTCCACTCCCTCCTCAGCCCCAAAGAACATGCCACCGTGACGCATCTCAGTGCTGAAGAGCAAGCCACCCATGGCGCTACACAAATAAGGTTTATTATTTTATTATTATTATGAAGGGATCCCTAAGGTCCAAAGGCCCAAGTAAAACACAAACTTTCCACCCACTACAATTAGACCTTTGGCCCGACACTTTGTAGCTATTTTTCCTAGATTGCCAGCAAACAGATGAATGCACACCTAGCAAAAAATTTAAACTAAAACGCATAGGCCTCCTCCATATCCCCTCTAGCCCACCTTTCCATCTCCAAACCTGGTGTGCTTTCTACCATTAAAGGTAGGTAGAAAAAAATGTTCTTTCAATCTGCTGACTATCTAGGAGAAATAGAAGGACCATCTAGCAGAGCTCATCAATATCACATATGCAGACCGGACAAGTTTACAACTTTTACCCTAATCCTTAAACTAATATTACATTTTCAAACAAAACAGCAAGTTCCTCACCGTTCACAGGTAATGGCTCACATTATTGTGGTCGGTGCCTAAAACCTACAACTGGGCACCGTTAGGTCAGCAAGCGGATGTGGACCCGCTTTGCCACAAACTGATTTGGCTTTGGGCTAAATCTGGAGGCTGCACTTGGGATACCCCGGTTTTCACCTCTTGCACCTCAAAGGGGCATTTGGTCTTCGCTGCGGGGTACCCAAGCCGTTACTCGCAAAAGTAGTCTCAGTTATGTGGCAGCTGACACTAACATAAGACCAAGGTGCAAAACCTATTAATGCTATACTCACCTCAGATGAAGCCTGTTGCAAAAAAAGGATTACATTGTGAGCCATTACTATGCTTCCTAAGAGCAACGTGCAATACAATTACGTAAAGTTCTAACTTTTATCTATTGGACAACTATACAAAGTTTCTGACAAGGCCTTCAATTAAAATGATCTATACTGCTGATCTGCTCATAAGTCTCCTCACTAACCCACACCCCTAACCACTTTTCGATACAGTCCACTCCCTCCTCAGCCCCAAAGAACATGCCACCGTGACGCATCTCAGTGCTGAAGAGCAAGCCACCCATGGCGCTACACAAATAAGGATTATTATTATTTTATTATTATTATGAAGGGATCCCTAAGGTCCAAAGGCCCAAGTAAAACACAAACTTTCCACCCACTACAATTAGACCTTTGGCCCGACACTTTGTAGCTATTTTTCCTAGATTGCCAGCAAACAGATGAATGCACACCTAGCAAAAAATTTAAACTAAAACGCATAGGCCTCCTCCATATCCCCTCTAGCCCACCTTTCCATCTCCAAACGTGGTGTGCTTTCTACCATTAAAGGTAGGTAGAAAAAAATGTTCTTTCAATCTGCTGACTATCTAGGAGAAATAGAAGGACCATCTAGTAGAGCTCCTCAATATCACATATGCAGACTGGACAAGTTTACAACTTTTACCCTAATCCTTAAACTAATATTACATTTTCAAACAAAACAGCAAGTTCCTCACCGTTCACAGGTAATGGCTCACATTATTGTGGTCGGTGCCTAAAACCTACAACTGGGCACCGTTAGGTCAGCAAGCGGATGTGGACCCGCTTTGCCACAAACTGATTTGGCTTTGGGCTAAATCTGGAGGCTGCACTTGGGATACCCCGGTTTTCACCTCTTGCACCTCAAAGTGGCATTTGGTCTTCGCTGTGGGGTACCCAAGCCGTTACTCGCAAAAGTAGTCTCAGTTATGTGGCAGCTGACACTAACATAAGACCAAGGTGCAAAACCTATTAATGCTATACTCACCTCAGATGAAGCCTGTTGCAAAAAAAGGATTACATTGTGAGCCATTACTATGCTTCCTAAGAGCAACGTGCAATACAATTACGTAAGGTTCTAACTTTTATCTATTGGACAACTATACAAAGTTTCTGACAAGGCCTTCAATTAAAATGATCTATACTGCTGATCTGCTCATAAGTCTCCTCACTAACCCACACCCCTAACCACTTTTCGATACAGTCCACTCCCTCCTCAGCCCCAAAGAACATGCCACCGTGACACATCTCAGTGCTGATGAGCAAGACGCCCATGGCGCTACACAAATAAGGATTACTATTATTTTATTATTATTATGAAGGGATCCCTAAGGTCCAAAGGCCCAAGTAAAACACAAACTTTCCACCCACTACAATTACACCTTTGGCCCGACACTTTGTAGCTATTTTTCCTAGATTGCCAGCAAACAGATGAATGCACACCTAGCAAAAAATTTAAACTAAAACGCATAGGCCTCCTCCATATCCCCTCTAGCCCACCTTTCCATCTCCAAACGTGGTGTGCTTTCTACCATTAAAGGTAGGTAGAAAAAAATGTTCTTTCAATCTGCTGACTATCTAGGAGAAATAGAAGGACCATCTAGTAGAGCTCCTCAATATCACATATGCAGACCGGCCAAGTTTACAACTTTTACCCTAATCCTTAAACTAATATTACATTTTCAAACAAAACAGCAAGTTCCTCACCGTTCACAGGTAATGGCTCACATTATTGTGGTCGGTGCCTAAAACCTACAACTGGGCACCGTTAGGTCAGCAAGCGGATGTGGACCCGCTTTGCCACAAACTGATTTGGCTTTGGGCTAAATCTGGAGGCTGCACTTGGGATACCCCGGTTTTCACCTCTTGCACCTCAAAGGGGCATTTGG
The DNA here is from genome assembly GCF_035609145.1 of Eleutherodactylus coqui. NCBI lineage: Eukaryota > Metazoa > Chordata > Amphibia > Anura > Eleutherodactylidae > Eleutherodactylus > Eleutherodactylus coqui. Next base: position 165,841,511 of record NC_089844.1, read on the forward strand.
TCTTCGCTGCGGGGTACCCAAGCCGTTACTCGCAAAAGTAGTCTCAGTTATGTGGCAGCTGACACTAACATAAGACCAAGGTGCAAAACCTATTAATGCTATACTCACCTCAGATGAAGCCTGTTGCAAAAAAAAGGATTACATTGTGAGCCATTACTATGCTTCCTAAGAGCAACGTGCAATGCATTTACGTAAAGTTCTAACTTTTACCTATTGGACAACTATACAAAGTTTCTGACAAGGCCTTCAATTAAAATGATCTATACTGCTGATCTGCTCATAAGTCTCCTCACTATCCCACACCCCAAACCACTTTTCGATACAGTCCACTCCCTCCTCAGCCCCAAAGAACATGCCACCGTGACGCATCTCAGTGCTGAAGAGCAAGCCACCCGTGGCGCTACACAAATAAGGTTTATTATTTTATTATTATTATGAAGGTATCCCTAAGGTCCAAAGGCCCAAGTAAAACACAAACTTTCCACCCACTACAATTACACCTTTGGCCCGACACTTTGTAGCTATTTTTCTTAGATTGCCAGCAAACAGATGAATGCACACCTAGCAAAAAATTTAAACTAAAACGCATAGGCCTCCTCCATATCCCCTCTAGCCCACCTTTCCATCTCCAAACGTGGTGTGCTTTCTACCATTAAAGGTAGGTAGAAAAAAATGTTCTTTCAATCTGCTGACTATCTAGGAGAAATAGAAGGACCATCTAGTAGAGCTCCTCAATATCACATATGCAGACCGGCCAAGTTTACAACTTTTACCCTAATCCTTAAACTAATATTACATTTTCAAACAAAACAGCAAGTTCCTCACCGTTCACAGGTAATGGCTCACATTATTGTGGTCGGTGCCTAAAACCTACAACTGGGCACCGTTAGGTCAGCAAGCGGATGTGGACCCGCTTTGCCACAAACTGATTTAGCTTTGGGCTAAATCTGGAGGCTGCACTTGGAATACCCCGGTTTTCACCTCTTGCACCTCAAAGGGGCATTTGGTCTTCGCTGCGGGGTACCCAAGCCGTTACTCGCAAAAGTAGTCTCAGTTATGTGGCAGCTGACACTAACATAAGACCAAGGTGCAAAACCTATTAATGCTATACTCACCTCAGATGAAGCCTGTTGCAAAAAAAAGGATTACATTGTGAGCCATTACTATGCTTCCTAAGAGCAACGTGCAATACATTTACGTAAAGTTCTAACTTTTATCTATTGGACAACTATACAAAGTTTCTGACAAGGCCTTCAATTAAAATGATCTATACTGCTGATCTGCTCATAAGTCTCCTCACTATCCCACACCCCTAACCACTTTTCGATACAGTCCACTCCCTCCTCAGCCCCAAAGTACATGCCACCGTGACACATCTCAGTGCTGATGAGCAAGACGCCCATGGCGCTACACAAATAAGGATTACTATTATTTTATTATTATTATGAAGGGATCCCTAAGGTCCAAAGGCCCAATTAAAAAACAAACTTTCCACCCACTACAATTACACCTTTGGCCCGACACTTTGTAGCTATTTTTCCTAGATTGCCAGCAAACAGATGAATGCACACCTAGCAAAAAATTTAAACTAAAACGCATAGGCCTCCTCCATATCCCCTCTAGCCCACCTTTCCATCTCCAAACGTGGTGTGCTTTCTACCATTAAAGGTAGGTAGAAAAAAATGTTCTTTCAATCTGCTGACTATCTAGGAGAAATAGAAGGACCATCTAGTAGAGCTCATCAATATCACATATGCAGACCGGTCAAGTTTACAACTTTTACCCTAATCCTTAAACTAATATTACATTTTCAAACAAAACAGCAAGTTCCTCACCGTTCACAGGTAATGGCTCACATTATTGTGGTCGGTGCCTAAAACCTACAACTGGGCACCGTTAGGTCAGCAAGCGGATGTGGACCCGCTTTGCCACAAACTGATTTGGCTTTGGGCTAAATCTGGAGGCTGCACTTGGGATACCCCGGTTTTCACCTCTTGCACCTCAAAGGGGCATTTGGTCTTCGCTGCGTGGTACCCAAGCCGTTACTCGCAAAAGTAGTCTCAGTTATGTGGCAGCTGACACTAACATAAGACCAAGGTGCAAAACCTATTAATGCTATACTCACCTCAGATGAAGCCTGTTGCAAAAAAAAGGATTACATTGTGAGCCATTACTATGCTTCCTAAGAGCAACGTGCAATACATTTACGTAAAGTTCTAACTTTTATCTATTGGACAACTATACAAAGTTTCTGACAAGGCCTTCAATTAAAATGATCTATACTGCTGATCTGCTCATAAGTCTCCTCACTATCCCACACCCCAAACCACTTTTCGATACAGTCCACTCCCTCCAAAGCCCCAAAGAACATGCCACCGTGACGCATCTCAGTGCTGATGAGCAAGACGCCCATGGCGCTACACAAATAAGGATTACTATTATTTTATTAGTATTATGAAGGTATCCCTAAGGTCCAAAGGCCCAAGTAAAACACAAACTTTCCACCCACTACAATTAGACCTTTGGCCCGACACTTTGTAGCTATTTTTCCTAGATTGCCAGCAAACAGATGAATGCACACCTAGCAAAAAATTTAAACTAAAACGCATAGGCCTCCTCCATATCCCCTCTAGCCCACCTTTCCATCTCCAAACGTGGTGTGCTTTCTACCATTAAAGGTAGGTAGAAAAAAATGTTCTTTCAATTTGCTGACTATGTAGGAGAAATAGAAGGACCATCTAGTATAGCTCCTCAATATCACATATGCAGACCGGCCAAGTTTACAACTTTTACCCTAATCCTTAAACTAATATTACATTTTCAAACAAAACAGCAAGTTCCTCACCGTTCACAGGTAATGGCTCACATTATTGTGGTCGGTGCCTAAAACCTACAACTGGGCACCGTTAGGTCAGCAAGCGGATGTGGACCCGCTTTGCCACAAACTGATTTGGCTTTGGGCTAAATCTGGAGGCTGCACTTGGGATACCCCGGTTTTCACCTCTTGCACCTCAAAGGGGCATTTGGTCTTCGCTGCGGGGTACCCAAGCCGTTACTCGCAAAAGTAGTCTCAGTTATGTGGCAGCTGACACTAACATAAGACCAAGGTGCAAAACCTATTAATGCTATACTCACCTCAGATGAAGCCTGTTGCAAAAAAAGGATTACATTGTGAGCCATTACTATGCTTCCTAAGAGCAACGTGCAATACAATTACGTAAAGTTCTAACTTTTATCTATTGGACAACTATACAAAGTTTCTGACAAGGCCTTCAATTAAAATGATCTATACTGCTGATCTGCTCATAAGTCTCCTCACTAACCCACACCCCTAACCACTTTTCGATACAGTCCACTCCCTCCTCAGCCCCAAAGAACATGCCACCGTGACGCATCTCAGTGCTGAAGAGCAAGCCACCCGTGGCGCTACACAAATAAGGATTATTATTATTTTATTATTATTATGAAGGGATCCCTAAGGTCCAAAGGCCCAAGTAAAACACAAACTTTCCACCCACTACAATTAGACCTTTGGCCCGACACTTTGTAGCTATTTTTCCTAGATTGCCAGCAAACAGATGAATGCACACCTAGCAAAAAATTTAAACTAAAACGCATAGGCCTCCTCCATATCCCCTCTAGCCCACCTTTCCATCTCCAAACGTGGTGTGCTTTCTACCATTAAAGGTAGGTAGAAAAAAATGTTCTTTCAATCTGCTGACTATCTAGGAGAAATAGAAGGACCATCTAGTAGAGCTCATCAATATCACATATGCAGACTGGACAAGTTTACAACTTTTACCCTAATCCTTAAACTAATATTACATTTTCAAACAAAACAGCAAGTTCCTCACCGTTCACAGGTAATGGCTCACATTATTGTGGTCGGTGCCTAAAACCTACAACTGGGCACCGTTAGGTCAGCAAGCGGATGTGGACCCGCTTTGCCACAAACTGATTTGGCTTTGGGCTAAATCTGGAGGCTGCACTTGGGATACCCCGGTTTTCACCTCTTGCACCTCAAAGTGGCATTTGGTCTTCGCTGCGGGGTACCCAAGCCGTTACTCGCAAAAGTAGTCTCAGTTATGTGGCAGCTGACACTAACATAAGACCAAGGTGCAAAACCTATTAATGCTATACTCACCTCAGATGAAGCCTGTTGCAAAAAAAGGATTACATTGTGAGCCATTACTATGCTTCCTAAGAGCAACGTGCAATACAATTACGTAAAGTTCTAACTTTTATCTATTGGACAACTATACAAAGTTTCTGACAAGGCCTTCAATTAAAATGATCTATACTGCTGATCTGCTCATAAGTCTCCTCACTAACCCACACCCCTAACCACTTTTCGATACAGTCCACTCCCTCCTCAGCCCCAAAGAACATGCCACCGTGACGCATCTCAGTGCTGAAGAGCAAGCCACCCATGGCGCTACACAAATAAGGATTATTATTATTTTATTATTATTATGAAGGGATCCCTAAGGTCCAAAGGCCCAAGTAAAACACAAACTTTCCACCCACTACAATTACACCTTTGGCCCGACACTTTGTAGCTATTTTTCCTAGATTGCCAGCAAACAGATGAATGCACACCTAGCAAAAAATTTAAACTAAAACGCATAGGCCTCCTCCATATCCCCTCTAGCCCACCTTTCCATCTCCAAACGTGGTGTGCTTTCTACCATTAAAGGTAGGTAGAAAAAAATGTTCTTTCAATCTGCTGACTATCTAGGAGAAATAGAAGGACCATCTAGTAGAGCTCATCAATATCACATATGCAGACTGGACAAGTTTACAACTTTTACCCTAATCCTTAAACTAATATTACATTTTCAAACAAAACAGCAAGTTCCTCACCGTTCACAGGTAATGGCTCACATTATTGTGGTCGGTGCCTAAAACCTACAACTGGGCACCGTTAGGTCAGCAAGCGGATGTGGACCCGCTTTGCCACAAACTGATTTGGCTTTGGGCTAAATCTGGAGGCTGCACTTGGGATACCCCGGTTTTCACCTCTTGCACCTCAAAGTGGCATTTGGTCTTCGCTGCGGGGTACCCAAGCCGTTACTCGCAAAAGTAGTCTCAGTTATGTGGCAGCTGACACTAACATAAGACCAAGGTGCAAAACCTATTAATGCTATACTCACCTCAGATGAAGCCTGTTGCAAAAAAAGGATTACATTGTGAGCCATTACTATGCTTCCTAAGAGCAACGTGCAATACAATTACGTAAAGTTCTAACTTTTATCTATTGGACAACTATACAAAGTTTCTGACAAGGCCTTCAATTAAAATGATCTATACTGCTGATCTGCTCATAAGTCTCCTCACTAACCCACACCCCTAACCACTTTTCGATACAGTCCACTCCCTCCTCAGCCCCAAAGAACATGCCACCGTGACGCATCTCAGTGCTGAAGAGCAAGCCACCCATGGCGCTACACAAATAAGGATTATTATTATTTTATTATTATTATGAAGGGATCCCTAAGGTCCAAAGGCCCAAGTAAAACACAAACTTTCCACCCACTACAATTACACCTTTGGCCCGACACTTTGTAGCTATTTTTCCTAGATTGCCAGCAAACAGATGAATGCACACCTAGCAAAAAATTTAAACTAAAACGCATAGGCCTCCTCCATATCCCCTCTAGCCCACCTTTCCATCTCCAAACGTGGTGTGCTTTCTACCATTAAAGGTAGGTAGAAAAAAATGTTCTTTCAATCTGCTGACTATGTAGGAGAAATAGAAGGACCATCTAGTATAGCTCCTCAATATTACATATGCAGACCGGACAAGTTTACAACTTTTACCCTAATCCTTAAACTAATATTACATTTTCAAACAAAACAGCAAGTTCCTCACTGTTCACAGGTAATGGCTCACATTATTGTGGTCGGTGCCTAAAACCTACAACTGGGCACCGTTAGGTCAGCAAGCGGATGTGGACCCGCTTTGCCACAAACTGATTTGGCTTTGGGCTAAATCTGGAGGCTGCACTTAGGATACCTCGGTTTTCACCTCTTGCACCTCAAAGGGGCATTTGGTCTTCGCTGCGGGGTACCCAAGCCATTACTCGCAAAAGTAGTCTCAGTTATGTGGCAGCTGACACTAACATAAGACCAAGGTGCAAAACCTATTAATGCTATACTCACCTCAGATGAAGCCTGTTGCAAAAAAAGGATTACATTGTGAGCCATTACTATGCTTCCTAAGAGCAACGTGCAATACAATTACGTAAAGTTCTAACTTTTATCTATTGGCCAACTATACAAAGTTTCTGACAAGGCCTTCAATTAAAATGATCTATACTGCTGATCTGCTCATAAGTCTCCTCACTATCCCACACCCCAAACCACTTTTCGATACAGTCCACTCTCTCCTCAGCCCCAAAGAACATGCCACCGTGACGCATCTCAGTGCTGAAGAGCAAGCCGCCCATGGCGCTACACAAATAAGGATTACTATTATTTTATTATTATTATGAAGGGATCCCTAAGGTCCAAAGGCCCAAGTAAAACACAAAATTTCCACCCACTACAATTACACCTTTGGCCCGACACTTTGTAGCTATTTTTCCTAGATTGCCAGCAAACAGATGAATGCACACCTAGCAAAAAATTTAAACTAAAACGCATAGGCCTCCTCCATATCCCCTCTAGCCCACCTTTCCATCTCCAAACGTGGTGTGCTTTCTACCATTAAAGGTAGGTAGAAAAAAATGTTCTTTCAATCTGCTGACTATCTAGGAGAAATAGAAGGACCATCTAGTAGAGCTCCTCAATATCACATATGCAGACCGGACAAGTTTACAACTTTTACCCTAATCCTTAAACTAATATTACATTTTCAAACAAAACAGCAAGTTCCTCACCGTTCACAGGTAATGGCTCACATTATTGTGGTCGGTGCCTAAAACCTACAACTGGGCACCGTTAGGTCAGCAAGCGGATGTGGACCCGCTTTGCCACAAACTGATTTGGCTTTGGGCTAAATCTGGAGGCTGCACTTGGGATACCCCGGTTTTCACCACTTGCACCTCAAAGTGGCATTTGGTCTTCGCTGCGGGGTACCCAAGCCGTTACTCGCAAAAGTAGTCTCAGTTATGTGGCAGCTGACACCAACATAAGACCAAGGTGCAAAACCTATTAATGCTATACTCACCTCAGATGAAGCCTGTTGCAAAAAAAAGGATTACATTGTGAGCCATTACTATGCTTCCTAAGAGCAACGTGCAATACATTTACGTAAAGTTCTAACTTTTATCTATTGGACAACTATACAAAGTTTCTGACAAGGCCTTCAATTAAAATGATCTATACTGCTGATCTGCTCATAAGTCTCCTCACTATCCCACACCCCTAACCACTTTTCGATACAGTCCACTCCCTCCTCAGCCCCAAAGAACATGCCACCGTGACACATCTCAGTGCTGATGAGCAAGACGCCCATGGCGCTACACAAATAAGGATTACTATTATTTTATTATTATTATGAAGGGATCCCTAAGGTCCAAAGGCCCAAGTAAAACACAAACTTTCCACCCACTACAATTACACCTTTGGCCCGACACTTTGTAGCTATTTTTCCTAGATTGCCAGCAAACAGATGAATGCACACCTAGCAAAAAATTTAAACTAAAACGCATAGGCCTCCTCCATATCCCCTCTAGCCCACCTTTCCATCTCCAAACGTGGTGTGCTTTCTACCATTAAAGGGAGGTAGAAAAAAATGTTCTTTCAATCTGCTGACTATCTAGGAGAAATAGAAGGACCATCTAGTAGAGCTCCTCAATATGACATATGCAGACCGGACAAGTTTACAACTTTTACCCTAATCCTTAAACTAATATTACATTTTCAAACAAAACAGCAAGTTCCTCACCGTTCACAGGTAATGGCTCACATTATTGTGGTCGGTGCCTAAAACCTACAACTGGGCACCGTTAGGTCAGCAAGCGGATGTGGACCCGCTTTGCCACAAACTGATTTGGCTTTGGGCTAAATCTGGAGGCTGCACTTGGGATACCCCGGTTTTCACCTCTTGCACCTCAAAGTGGCATTTGGTCTTCGCTGCGGGGTACCCAAGCCGTTACTCGCAAAAGTAGTCTCAGTTATGTGGCAGCTGACACTAACATAAGACCAAGGTGCAAAACCTATTAATGCTATACTCACCTCAGATGAAGCCTGTTGCAAAAAAAGGATTACATTGTGAGCCATTACTATGCTTCCTAAGAGCAACGTGCAATGCAATTACGTAAAGTTCTAACTTTTATCTATTGGACAACTATACAAAGTTTCTGACAAGGCCTTCAATTAAAATGATCTATACTGCTGATCTGCTCATAAGTCCCCTCACTATCCCACACCCCTAACCACTTTTCGATACAGTCCACTCCCTCCTCAGCCCCAAAGAACATGCCACCGTGACGCATCTCAGTGCTGAAGAGCAAGCCACCCATGGCGCTACACAAATAAGGATTATTATTATTTTATTATTATTATGAAGGGATCCCTAAGGTCCAAAGGCCCAAGTAAAACACAAACTTTCCACCCACTACAATTAGACCTTTGGCCCGACACTTTGTAGCTATTTTTCCTAGATTGCCAGCAAACAGATGAATGCACACCCAGCAAAAAATTTAAACTAAAACGCATAGGCCTCCTCCATATCCCCTCTAGCCCACCTTTCCATCTCCAAACGTGGTGTGCTTTCTACCATTAAAGGTAGGTAGAAAAAAATGTTCTTTCAATCTGCTGACTATCTAGGAGAAATAGAAGGACCATCTAGTAGAGCTCCTCAATATCACATATGCAGACTGGACAAGTTTACAACTTTTACCCTAATCCTTAAACTAATATTACATTTTCAAACAAAACAGCAAGTTCCTCACCGTTCACAGGTAATGGCTCACATTATTGTGGTCGGTGCCTAAAACCTACAACTGGGCACCGTTAGGTCAGCAAGCGGATGTGGACCCGCTTTGCCACAAACTGATTTGGCTTTGGGCTAAATCTGGAGGCTGCACTTGGGATACCCCGGTTTTCACCTCTTGCACCTCAAAGTGGCATTTGGTCTTCGCTGCGGGGTACCCAAGCCGTTACTCGCAAAAGTAGTCTCAGTTATGTGGCAGCTGACACTAACATAAGACCAAGGTGCAAAACCTATTAATGCTATACTCACCTCAGATGAAGCCTGTTGCAAAAAAAGGATTACATTGTGAGCCATTACTATGCTTCCTAAGAGCAACGTGCAATACAATTACGTAAGGTTCTAACTTTTATCTATTGGACAACTATACAAAGTTTCTGACAAGGCCTTCAATTAAAATGATCTATACTGCTGATCTGCTCATAAGTCTCCTCACTAACCCACACCCCTAACCACTTTTCGATACAGTCCACTCCCTCCTCAGCCCCAAAGAACATGCCACCGTGACGCATCTCAGTGCTGAAGAGCAAGCCACCCGTGGCGCTACACAAATAAGGATTATTATTATTTTATTATTATTATGAAGGGATCCCTAAGGTCCAAAGGCCCAAGTAAAACACAAACTTTCCACCCACTACAATTAGACCTTTGGCCCGACACTTTGTAGCTATTTTTCCTAGATTGCCAGCAAACAGATGAATGCACACCTAGCAAAAAATTTAAACTAAAACGCATAGGCCTCCTCCATATCCCCTCTAGCCCACCTTTCCATCTCCAAACGTGGTGTGCTTTCTACCATTAAAGGTAGGTAGAAAAAAATGTTCTTTCAATCTGCTGACTATCTAGGAGAAATAGAAGGACCATCTAGTAGAGCTCATCAATATCACATATGCAGACTGGACAAGTTTACAACTTTTACCCTAATCCTTAAACTAATATTACATTTTCAAACAAAACAGCAAGTTCCTCACCGTTCACAGGTAATGGCTCACATTATTGTGGTCGGTGCCTAAAACCTACAACTGGGCACCGTTAGGTCAGCAAGCGGATGTGGACCCGCTTTGCCACAAACTGATTTGGCTTTGGGCTAAATCTGGAGGCTGCACTTGGGATACCCCGGTTTTCACCTCTTGCACCTCAAAGTGGCATTTGGTCTTCGCTGCGGGGTACCCAAGCCGTTACTCGCAAAAGTAGTCTCAGTTATGTGGCAGCTGACACTAACATAAGACCAAGGTGCAAAACCTATTAATGCTATACTCACCTCAGATGAAGCCTGTTGCAAAAAAAGGATTACATTGTGAGCCATTACTATGCTTCCTAAGAGCAACGTGCAATACAATTACGTAAAGTTCTAACTTTTATCTATTGGACAACTATACAAAGTTTCTGACAAGGCCTTCAATTAAAATGATCTATACTGCTGATCTGCTCATAAGTCTCCTCACTAACCCACACCCCTAACCACTTTTCGATACAGTCCACTCCCTCCTCAGCCCCAAAGAACATGCCACCGTGACGCATCTCAGTGCTGAAGAGCAAGCCACCCATGGCGCTACACAAATAAGGATTATTATTATTTTATTATTATTATGAAGGGATCCCTAAGGTCCAAAGGCCCAAGTAAAACACGAACTTTCCACCCACTACAATTACACCTTTGGCCCGACACTTTGTAGCTATTTTTCCTAGATTGCCAGCAAACAGATGAATGCACACCTAGCAAAAAATTTAAACTAAAACGCATAGGCCTCCTCCATATCCCCTCTAGCCCACCTTTCCATCTCCAAACGTGGTGTGCTTTCTACCATTAAAGGTAGGTAGAAAAAAATGTTCTTTCAATCTGCTGACTATGTAGGAGAAATAGAAGGACCATCTAGTATAGCTCCTCAATATTACATATGCAGACCGGACAAGTTTACAACTTTTACCCTAATCCTTAAACTAATATTACATTTTCAAACAAAACAGCAAGTTCCTAACTGTTCACAGGTAATGGCTCACATTATTGTGGTCGGTGCCTAAAACCTACAACTGGGCACCGTTAGGTCAGCAAACGGATGTGGACCCGCTTTGCCACAAACTGATTTGGCTTTGGGCTAAATCTGGAGGCTGCACTTAGGATACCTCGGTTTTCACCTCTTGCACCTCAAAGGGGCATTTGGTCTTCGCTGCGGGGTACCCAAGCCATTACTCGCAAAAGTAGTCTCAGTTATGTGGCAGCTGACACTAACATAAGACCAAGGTGCAAAACCTATTAATGCTATACTCACCTCAGATGAAGCCTGTTGCAAGAAAAGGATTACATTGTGAGCCATTACTATGCTTCCTAAGAGCAACGTGCAATGCAATTACGTAAAGTTCTAACTTTTATCTATTGGACAACTATACAAAGTTTCTGACAAGGCCTTCAATTAAAATGATCTATACTGCTGATCTGCTCATAAGTCCCCTCACTATCCCACACCCCTAACCACTTTTCGATACAGTCCACTCCCTCCTCAGCCCCAAAGAACATGCCACCGTGACGCATCTCAGTGCTGAAGAGCAAGCCACCCGTGGCGCTACACAAATAAGGATTATTATTATTTTATTATTATTATGAAGGGATCCCTAAGGTCCAAAGGCCCAAGTAAAACACAAACTTTCCACCCACTACAATTAGACCTTTGGCCCGACACTTTGTAGCTATTTTTCCTAGATTGCCAGCAAACAGATGAATGCACACCTAGCAAAAAATTTAAACTAAAACGCATAGGCCTCCTCCATATCCCCTCTAGCCCACCTTTCCATCTCCAAACGTGGTGTGCTTTCTACCATTAAAGGTAGGTAGAAAAAAATGTTCTTTCAATCTGCTGACTATCTAGGAGAAATAGAAGGACCATCTAGTAGAGCTCATCAATATCACATATGCAGACTGGACAAGTTTACAACTTTTACCCTAATCCTTAAACTAATATTACATTTTCAAACAAAACAGCAAGTTCCTCACCGTTCACAGGTAATGGCTCACATTATTGTGGTCGGTGCCTAAAACCTACAACTGGGCACCGTTAGGTCAGCAAGCGGATGTGGACCCGCTTTGCCACAAACTGATTTGGCTTTGGGCTAAATCTGGAGGCTGCACTTGGGATACCCCGGTTTTCACCTCTTGCACCTCAAAGTGGCATTTGGTCTTCGCTGCGGGGTACCCAAGCCGTTACTCGCAAAAGTAGTCTCAGTTATGTGGCAGCTGACACTAACATAAGACCAAGGTGCAAAACCTATTAATGCTATACTCACCTCAGATGAAGCCTGTTGCAAAAAAAGGATTACATTGTGAGCCATTACTATGCTTCCTAAGAGCAACGTGCAATACAATTACGTAAAGTTCTAACTTTTATCTATTGGACAACTATACAAAGTTTCTGACAAGGCCTTCAATTAAAATGATCTATACTGCTGATCTGCTCATAAGTCTCCTCACTAACCCACACCCCAAACCACTTTTCGATACAGTCCACTCTCTCCTCAGCCCCAAAGAACATGCCACCGTGACGCATCTCAGTGCTGAAGAGCAAGCCGCCCATGGCGCTACACAAATAAGGATTACTATTATTTTATTATTATTATGAAGGGATCCCTAAGGTCCAAAGGCCCAAGTAAAACACAAAATTTCCACCCACTACAATTACACCTTTGGCCCGACACTTTGTAGCTATTTTTCCTAGATTGCCAGCAAACAGATGAATGCACACCTAGCAAAAAATTTAAACTAAAACGCATAGGCCTCCTCCATATCCCCTCTAGCCCACCTTTCCATCTCCAAACGTGGTGTGCTTTCTACCATTAAAGGTAGGTAGAAAAAAATGTTCTTTCAATCTGCTGACTATCTAGGAGAAATAGAAGGACCATCTAGTAGAGCTCCTCAATATCACATATGCAGACCGGACAAGTTTACAACTTTTACCCTAATCCTTAAACTAATATTACATTTTCAAACAAAACAGCAAGTTCCTCACCGTTCACAGGTAATGGCTCACATTATTGTGGTCGGTGCCTAAAACCTACAACTGGGCACCGTTAGGTCAGCAAGCGGATGTGGACCCGCTTTGCCACAAACTGATTTGGCTTTGGGCTAAATCTGGAGGCTGCACTTGGGATACCCCGGTTTTCACCTCTTGCACCTCAAAGGGGCATTTGGTCTTCGCTGCGGGGTACCCAAGCCGTTACTCGCAAAAGTAGTCTCAGTTATGTGGCAGCTGACACCAACATAAGACCAAGGTGCAAAACCTATTAATGCTATACTCACCTCAGATGAAGCCTGTTGCAAAAAAAAGGATTACATTGTGAGCCATTACTATGCTTCCTAAGAGCAACGTGCAATACAATTACGTAAAGTTCTAACTTTTATCTATTGGACAACTATACAAAGTTTCTGACAAGGCCTTCAATTAAAATGATCTATACTGCTGATCTGCTCATAAGTCTCCTCACTATCCCACACCCCTAACCACTTTTCGATACAGTCCACTCCCTCCTCAGCCCCAAAGAACATGCCACCGTGACACATCTCAGTGCTGATGAGCAAGACGCCCATGGCGCTACACAAATAAGGATTACTATTATTTTATTATTATTATGAAGGGATCCCGAAGGTCCAAAGGCCCAAGTAAAACACAAACTTTCCACCCACTACAATTACACCTTTGGCCCGACACTTTGTAGCTATTTTTCCTAGATTGCCAGCAAACAGATGAATGCACACCTAGCAAAAAATTTAAACTAAAACGCATAGGCCTCCTCCATATCCCCTCTAGCCCACCTTTCCATCTCCAAACGTGGTGTGCTTTCCACCATTAAAGGGAGGTAGAAAAAAATGTTCTTTCAATCTGCTGACTATCTAGGAGAAATAGAAGGACCATCTAGTAGAGCTCCTCAATATGACATATGCAGACCGGACAAGTTTACAACTTTTACCCTAATCCTTAAACTAATATTACATTTTCAAACAAAACAGCAAGTTCCTCACCGTTCACAGGTAATGGCTCACATTATTGTGGTCGGTGCCTAAAACCTACAACTGGGCACCGTTAGGTCAGCAAGCGGATGTGGACCCGCTTTGCCACAAACTGATTTGGCTTTGGGCTAAATCTGGAGGCTGCACTTGGGATACCCCGGTTTTCACCTCTTGCACCTCAAAGGGGCATTTGGTCTTCGCTGCGGGGTACCCAAGCCGTTACTCGCAAAAGTAGTCTCAGTTATGTGGCAGCTGACACTAACATAAGACCAAGGTGCAAAACCTATTAATGCTATACTCACCTCAGATGAAGCCTGTTGCAAAAAAAGGATTACATTGTGAGCCATTACTATGCTTCCTAAGAGCAACGTGCAATGCAATTACGTAAAGTTCTAACTTTTATCTATTGGACAACTATACAAAGTTTCTGACAAGGCCTTCAATTAAAATGATCTATACTGCTGATCTGCTCATAAGTCCCCTCACTATCCCACACCCCTAACCACTTTTCGATACAGTCCACTCCCTCCTCAGCCCCAAAGAACATGCCACCGTGACACATCTCAGTGCTGATGAGCAAGACGCCCATGGCGCTACACAAATAAGGATTACTATTATTTTATTATTATTATGAAGGGATCCCTAAGGTCCAAAGGCCCAAGTAAAACACAAACTTTCCACCCACTACAATTACACCTTTGGCCCGACACTTTGTAGCTATTTTTCCTAGATTGCCAGCAAACAGATGAATGCACACCTAGCAAAAAATGTAAACTAAAATGCATAGGCCTCCTCCATATCCCCTCTAGCCCACCTTTCCATCTCCAAACGTTTTGTGCTTTCTACCATTAAAGGTAGGTAGAAAAAAATGTTCTTTCAATCTGCTGACTATCTAGGAGAAATAGAAGGACCATCTAGTAGAGCTCCTCAATATGACATATGCAGACCGGCCAAGTTTACAACTTTTACCCTAATCCTTAAACTAATATTACATTTTCAAACAAAACAGCAAGTTCCTCACCGTTCACAGGTAATGGCTCACATTATTGTGGTCGGTGCCTAAAACCTACAACTGGGCACCGTTAGGTCAGCAAGCGGATGTGGACCCGCTTTGCCACAAACTGATTTGGCTTTGGGCTAAATCTGGAGGCTGCACTTGGGATACCCCGGTTTTCACCTCTTGCACCTCAAAGGGGCATTTGGTCTTCGCTGCGGGGTACCCAAGCCGTTACTCGCAAAAGTAGTCTCAGTTATGTGGCAGCTGACACCAACATAAGACCAAGGTGCAAAACCTATTAATGCTATACTCACCTCAGATGAAGCCTGTTGCAAAAAAAAGGATTACATTGTGAGCCATTACTATGCTTCCTAAGAGCAACGTGCAATACAATTACGTAAAGTTCTAACTTTTATCTATTGGCCAACTATACAAAGTTTCTGACAAGGCCTTCAATTAAAATGATCTATACTGCTGATCTGCTCATAAGTCTCCTCACTATCCCACACCCCAAACCACTTTTCGATACAGTCCACTCTCTCCTCAGCCCCAAAGAACATGCCACCGTGACGCATCTCAGTGCTGAAGAGCAAGCCGCCCATGGCGCTACACAAATAAGGATTACTATTATTTTATTATTATTATGAAGGGATCCCTAAGGTCCAAAGGCCCAAGTAAAACACAAAATTTCCACCCACTACAATTACACCTTTGGCCCGACACTTTGTAGCTATTTTTCCTAGATTGCCAGCAAACAGATGAATGCACACCTAGCAAAAAATTTAAACTAAAACGCATAGGCCTCCTCCATATCCCCTCTAGCCCACCTTTCCATCTCCAAACGTGGTGTGCTTTCTACCATTAAAGGTAGGTAGAAAAAAATGTTCTTTCAATCTGCTGACTATCTAGGAGAAATAGAAGGACCATCTAGTAGAGCTCCTCAATATCACATATGCAGACCGGACAAGTTTACAACTTTTACCCTAATCCTTAAACTAATATTACATTTTCAAACAAAACAGCAAGTTCCTCACCGTTCACAGGTAATGGCTCACATTATTGTGGTCGGTGCCTAAAACCTACAACTGGGCACCGTTAGGTCAGCAAGCGGATGTGGACCCGCTTTGCCACAAACTGATTTGGCTTTGGGCTAAATCTGGAGGCTGCACTTGGGATACCCCGGTTTTCACCTCTTGCACCTCAAAGGGGCATTTGGTCTTCGCTGCGGGGTACCCAAGCCGTTACTCGCAAAAGTAGTCTCAGTTATGTGGCAGCTGACACCAACATAAGACCAAGGTGCAAAACCTATTAATGCTATACTCACCTCAGATGAAGCCTGTTGCAAAAAAAAGGATTACATTGTGAGCCATTACTATGCTTCCTAAGAGCAACGTGCAATGCAATTACGTAAAGTTCTAACTTTTATCTATTGGACAACTATACAAAGTTTCTGACAAGGCCTTCAATTAAAATGATCTATACTGCTGATCTGCTCATAAGTCCCCTCACTATCCCACACCCCTAACCACTTTTCGATACAGTCCACTCCCTCCTCAGCCCCAAAGAACATGCCACCGTGACACATCTCAGTGCTGATGAGCAAGACGCCCATGGCGCTACACAAATAAGGATTACTATTATTTTATTATTATTATGAAGGGATCCCTAAGGTCCAAAGGCCCAAGTAAAACACAAACTTTCCACCCACTACAATTACACCTTTGGCCCGACACTTTGTAGCTATTTTTCCTAGATTGCCAGCAAACAGATGAATGCACACCTAGCAAAAAATGTAAACTAAAATGCATAGGCCTCCTCCATATCCCCTCTAGCCCACCTTTCCATCTCCAAACGTTTTGTGCTTTCTACCATTAAAGGTAGGTAGAAAAAAATGTTCTTTCAATCTGCTGACTATCTAGGAGAAATAGAAGGACCATCTAGTAGAGCTCCTCAATATGACATATGCAGACCGGACAAGTTTACAACTTTTACCCTAATCCTTAAACTAATATTACATTTTCAAACAAAACAGCAAGTTCCTCACCGTTCACAGGTAATGGCTCACATTATTGTGGTCGGTGCCTAAAACCTACAACTGGGCACCGTTAGGTCAGCAAGCGGATGTGGACCCGCTTTGCCACAAACTGATTTGGCTTTGGGCTAAATCTGGAGGCTGCACTTGGGATACCCCGGTTTTCACCTCTTGCACCTCAAAGGGGCATTTGGTCTTCGCTGCGGGGTACCCAAGCCGTTACTCGCAAAAGTAGTCTCAGTTATGTGGCAGCTGACACCAACATAAGACCAAGGTGCAAAACCTATTAATGCTATACTCACCTCAGATGAAGCCTGTTGCAAAAAAAAGGATTACATTGTGAGCCATTACTATGCTTCCTAAGAGCAACGTGCAATACAATTACGTAAAGTTCTAACTTTTATCTATTGGACAACTATACAAAGTTTCTGACAAGGCCTTCAATTAAAATGATCTATACTGCTGATCTGCTCATAAGTCTCCTCACTATCCCACACCCCAAACCACTTTTCGATACAGTCCACTCCCTCCTAAGCCCCAAAGAACTGGCCCCCGTGACAGATCGCAGTGCTGAAGAGCAAGCCGCCCATGGCGCTACACAAATAAGGTTTATTATTTTATTATTATTATGAAGGGATCCCTAAGGTCCAAAGGCCCAAGTAAAACACAAACTTTCCACCCACTACAATTACACCTTTGGCCCGACACTTTGTAGCTATTTTTCCTAGATTGCCAGCAAACAGATGAATGCACACCTAGCAAAAAATTTAAACTAAAACGCATAGGCCTCCTCCATATCCCCTCTAGCCCACCTTTCCATCTCCAAACGTGGTGTGCTTTCTACCATTAAAGGTAGGTAGAAAAAAATGTTCTTTCAATCTGCTGACTATAGGAGAAATAGAAGGACCATCTAGTAGAGCTCCTCAATATCACATATGCAGACCGGCCAAGTTGACAACTTTGACCCTAATCCTTAAACTAATATTACATTTTCAAACAAAACAGTAAGTTCCTCACCGTTCACAGGTAATGGCTCACATTATTGTGGTCGGTGCCTAAAACCTACAACTGGGCACCGTTAGGTCAGCAAGCGGATGTGGACCCGCTTTGCCACCAACTGATTTGGCTTTGGGCTAAATCTGGAGGCTGCACTTGGGATACCCCGGTTTTCACCTCTTGCACCTTAAAGGGGCATTTGGTCTTCACTGCTGGGTACCCAAGCCGTTACTCGCAAAAGTAGTCTCAGTTATGTGGCAGCTGACACCAACATAAGACCAAGGTGCAAAACCTATTAATGCTATACTCACCTCAGATGAAGCCTGTTGCAAAAAAAAGGATTACATTGTGAGCCATTACTATGCTTCCTAAGAGCAACGTGCAATACAATTACGTAAAGTTCTAACTTTTATCTATTGGACAACTATACAAAGTTTCTGACAAGGCCTTCAATTAAAATGATCTATACTGCTGATCTGCTCATAAGTCTCCTCACTATCCCACACCCCAAACCACTTTTCGATACAGTCCACTCCCTCCTCAGCCCCAAAGAACATGCCACCGTGACACATCTCAGTGCTGATCAGCAAGACGCCCATGGCGCTACAGAAATAAGGATTACTATTATTTTATTATTATTATGAAGGGATCCCTAAGGTCCAAAGGCCCAAGTAAAACACAAACTTTCCACCCACTACAATTACACCTTTGGCCCGACACTTTGTAGCTATTTTTCCTAGATTGCCAGCAAACAGATGAATGCACACCTAGCAAAAAATTTAAACTAAAACGCATAGGCCTCCTCCATATCCCCTCTAGCCCACCTTTCCATCTCCAAACGTGGTGTGCTTTCTACCATTAAAGGTAGGTAGAAAAAAATGTTCTTTCAATCTGCTGACTATCTAGGAGAAATAGAAGGACCATCTAGTAGAGCTCATCAATATCACATATGCAGACCGGCCAAGTTTACAACTTTTACCCTAATCCTTAAACTAATATTACATTTTCAAACAAAACAGCAAGTTCCTCACCGTTCACAGGTAATGGCTCACATTATTGTGGTCGGTGCCTAAAACCTACAACTGGGCACCGTTAGGTCAGCAAGCGGATGTGGACCCGCTTTGCCACAAACTGATTTGGCTTTGGGCTAAATCTGGAGGCTGCACTTGGGATACCCCGGTTTTCACCTCTTGCACCTCAAAGGGGCATTTGGTCTTCGCTGCGGGGTACACAAGCCGTTACTCGCAAAAGTAGTCTCAGTTATGTGGCAGCTGACACTAACATAAGACCAAGGTGCAAAACCTATTAATGCTATACTCACCTCAGATGAAGCCTGTTGCAAAAAAAGGATTACATTGTGAGCCATTACTATGCTTCCTAAGAGCAACGTGCAATGCAATTACGTAAAGTTCTAACTTTTATCTATTGGACAACTATACAAAGTTTCTGACAAGGCCTTCAATTAAAATGATCTATACTGCTGATCTGCTCATAAGTCTCCTCACTATCCCACACCCCAAACCACTTTTCGATACAGTCCACTCCCTCCTCAGCCCCAAAGAACATGCCACCGTGACGCATCTCAGTGCTGAAGAGCAAGCCACCCATGGCGCTACACAAATAAGGTTTATTATTTTATTATTATTATGAAGGGATCCCTAAGGTCCAAAGGCCCAAGTAAAACACAAACTTTCCACCCACTACAATTACACCTTTGGCCCGACACTTTGTAGCTATTTTTCCTAGATTGCCAGCAAACAGATGAATGCACACCTAGCAAAAAATTTAAACTAAAATGCATAGGCCTCCTCCATATCCCCTCTAGCCCACCTTTCCATCTCCAAACGTGGTGTGCTTTCTACCATTAAAGGTAGGTAGAAAAAAATGTTCTTTCAATCTGCTGACTATCTAGGAGAAATAGAAGGACCATCTAGTAGAGCTCATCAATATCACATATGCAGACCGGCCAAGTTTACAACTTTTACCCTAATCCTTAAACTAATATTACATTTTCAAACAAAACAGCAAGTTCCTCACCGTTCACAGGTAATGGCTCACATTATTGTGGTCGGTGCCTAAAACCTACAACTGGGCACCGTTAGGTCAGCAAGCGGATGTGGACCCGCTTTGCCACAAACTGATTAGGCTTTGGGCTAAATCTGGAGGCTGCACTTGGGATACCCCGGTTTTCACCTCTTGCACCTCAAAGGGGCATTTGGTCTTCGCTGCTGGGTACCCAAGCCGTTACTCGCAAAAGTAGTCTCAGTTATGTGGCAGCTGACACCAACATAAGACCAAGGTGCAAAACCTATTAATGCTATACTCACCTCAGATGAAGCCTGTTGCAAAAAAAAGGATTACATTGTGAGCCATTACTATGCTTCCTAAGAGCAACGTGCAATACAATTACGTAAAGTTCTAACTTTTATCTATTGGACAACTATACAAAGTTTCTGACAAGGCCTTCAATTAAAATGATCTATACTGCTGATCTGCTCATAAGTCTCCTCACTATCCCACACCCCAAACCACTTTTCGATACAGTCCACTCCCTCCTCAGCCCCAAAGAACATGCCACCGTGACGCATCTCAGTGCTGAAGAGCAAGCCACCCATGGCGCTACACAAATAAGGTTTATTATTTTATTATTATTATGAAGGGATCCCTAAGGTCCAAAGGCCCAAGTAAAACACAAACTTTCCACCCACTACAATTACACCTTTGGCCCGACACTTTGTAGCTATTTTTCCTAGATTGCCAGCAAACAGATGAATGCACACCTAGCAAAAAATTTAAACTAAAACGCATAGGCCTCCTCCATATCCCCTCTAGCCCACCTTTCCATCTCCAAACGTGGTGTGCTTTCTACCATTAAAGGTAGGTAGAAAAAAATGTTCTTTCAATCTGCTGACTATCTAGGAGAAATAGAAGGACTATCTACTATAGCTCCTCAATATCACATATGCAGACCGGCCAAGTTTACAACTTTTACCCTAATCCTTAAACTAATATTACATTTTCAAACAAAACAGCAAGTTCCTCACCGTTCACAGGTAATGGCTCACATTATTGTGGTCGGTGCCTAAAACCTACAACTGGGCACCGTTAGGTCAGCAAGCGGATGTGGACCCGCTTTGCCACAAACTGATTTGGCTTTGGGCTAAATCTGGAGGCTGCACTTGGGATACCCCGATTTTCACCTCTTGCACCTCAAAGGGGCATTTGGTCTTCGCTGCGGGGTACCCAAGCCGTTACTAGCAAAAGTAGTCTCAGTTATGTGGCAGCTGACACTAACATAAGACCAAGGTGCAAAACCTATTAATGCTATACTCACCTCAGATGAAGCCTGTTGCAAAAAAAGGATTACATTGTGAGCCATTACTATGCTTCCTAAGAGCAACGTGCAATACAATTACGTAAAGTTCTAACTTTTATCTATTGGCCAACTATACAAAGTTTCTGACAAGGCCTTCAATTAAAATGATCTATACTGCTGATCTGCTCATAAGTCTCCTCACTATCCCACACCCCAAACCACTTTTCGATACAGTCCACTCCCTCCTCAGCCCCAAAGAACATGCCACCGTGACGCATCTCAGTGCTGAAGAGCAAGCCACCCATGGCGCTACACAAATAAGGTTTATTATTTTATTATTATTATGAAGGTATCCCTAAGGTCCAAAGGCCCAAGTAAAACACAAACTTTCCACCCACTACAATTACACCTTTGGCCCGACACTTTGTAGCTATTTTTCTTAGATTGCCAGCAAACAGATGAATGCACACCTAGCAAAAAATTTAAACTAAAACGCATAGGCCTCCTCCATATCCCCTCTAGCCCACCTTTCCATCTCCAAACGTGGTGTGCTTTCTACCATTAAAGGTAGGTAGAAAAAAATGTTCTTTCAATCTGCTGACTATCTAGGAGAAATAGAAGGACCATCTAGTAGAGCTCATCAATATCACATATGCAGACCGGCCAAGTTTACAACTTTTACCCTAATCCTTAAACTAATATTACATTTTCAAACAAAACAGCAAGTTCCTCACCGTTCACAGGTAATGGCTCACATTATTGTGGTCGGTGCCTAAAACCTACAACTGGGCACCGTTAGGTCAGCAAGCGGATGTGGACCCGCTTTGCCACAAACTGATTTGGCTTTGGGCTAAATCTGGAGGCTGCACTTGGGATACCCCGGTTTTCACCTCTTGCACCTCAAAGGGGCATTTGGTCTTCGCTGCGGGGTACCCAAGCCGTTACTCACAAAAGTAGTCTCAGTTATGTGGCAGCTGACACTAACATAAGACCAAGGTGCAAAACCTATTAATGCTATACTCACCTCAGATGAAGCCTGTTGCAAAAAAAAGGATTACATTGTGAGCCATTACTATGCTTCCTAAGAGCAACGTGCAATACATTTACGTAAAGTTCTAACTTTTATCTATTGGACAACTATACAAAGTTTCTGACAAGGCCTTCAATTAAAATGATCTATACTGCTGATCTGCTCATAAGTCTCCTCACTATCCCACACCCCTAACCACTTTTCGATACAGTCCACTCCCTCCTCAGCCCCAAAGAACATGCCACCGTGACACATCTCAGTGCTGAAGAGCAAGACGCCCATGGCGCTACACAAATAAGGATTACTATTATTTTATTATTATTATGAAGGGATCCCTAAGGTCCAAAGGCCCAAGTAAAACACAAACTTTCCACCCACTACAATTACACCTTTGGCCCGACACTTTGTAGCTATTTTTCCTAGATTGCCAGCAAACAGATGAATGCACACCTAGCAAAAAATTTAAACTAAAACGCATAGGCCTCCTCCATATCCCCTCTAGCCCACCTTTCCATCTCCAAACGTGGTGTGCTTTCTACCATTAAAGGTAGGTAGAAAAAAATGTTCTTTCAATCTGCTGACTATCTAGGAGAAATAGAAGGACCATCTAGTAGAGCTCCTCAATATCACATATGCAGACCGGCCAAGTTTACAACTTTTACCCTAATCCTTAAACTAATATTACATTTTCAAACAAAACAGCAAGTTCCTCACCGTTCACAGGTAATGGCTCACATTATTGTGGTCGGTGCCTAAAACCTACAACTGGGCACCGTTAGGTCAGCAAGCGGATGTGGACCCGCTTTGCCACAAACTGATTTGGCTTTGGGCTAAATCTGGAGGCTGCACTTGGGATACCCCGGTTTTCACCTCTTGCACCTCAAAGGGGCATTTGGTCTTCGCTGCGGGGTACCCAAGCCGTTACTCGCAAAAGTAGTCTCAGTTATGTGGCAGCTGACACTAACATAAGACCAAGGTGCAAAACCTATTAATGCTATACTCACCTCAGATGAAGCCTGTTGCGAAAAAAGGATTACATTGTGAGCCATTACTATGCTTCCTAAGAGCAACGTGCAATACATTTACGTAAAGTTCTAACTTTTATCTATTGGACAACTATACAAAGTTTCTGACAAGGCCTTCAATTAAAATGATCTATACTGCTGATCTGCTCATAAGTCTCCTCACTATCCCACACCCCAAACCACTTTTCAATACAGTCCACTCCCTCCTCAGCCCCAAAGAACATGCCACCGTGACGCATCTCAGTGCTGAAGAGCAAGCCACCCATGGCGCTACACAAATAAGGTTTATTATTTTATTATTATTATGAAGGGATCCCTAAGGTCCAAAGGCCCAAGTAAAACACAAACTTTCCACCCACTACAATTACACCTTTGGCCCGACACTTTGTAGCTATTTTTCCTAGATTGCCAGCAAACAGATGAATGCACACCTAGCAAAAAATTTAAACTAAAACGCATAGGCCTCCTCCATATCCCCTCTAGCCCACCTTTCCATCTCCAAACGTGGTGTGCTTTCTACCATTAAAGGTAGGTAGAAAAAAATGTTCTTTCAATCTGCTGACTATCTAGGAGAAATAGAAGGACCATCTAGTAGAGCTCATCAATATCACATATGCAGACCGGCCAAGTTTACAACTTTTACCCTAATCCTTAAACTAATATTACATTTTCAAACAAAACAGCAAGTTCCTCACCGTTCACAGGTAATGGCTCACATTATTGTGGTCGGTGCCTAAAACCTACAACTGGGCACCGTTAGGTCAGCAAGCGGATGTGGACCCGCTTTGCCACAAACTGATTTGGCTTTGGGCTAAATCTGGAGGCTGCACTTGGGATACCCCGGTTTTCACCTCTTGCACCTCAAAGGGGCATTTGGTCTTCGCTGCGGGGTACCCAAGCCGTTACTCGCAAAAGTAGTCTCAGTTATGTGGCAGCTGACACTAACATAAGACCAAGGTGCAAAACCTATTAATGCTATACTCACCTCAGATGAAGCCTGTTGCGAAAAAAGGATTACATTGTGAGCCATTACTATGCTTCCTAAGAGCAACGTGCAATACATTTACGTAAAGTTCTAACTTTTATCTATTGGACAACTATGCAAAGTTTCTGACAAGGCCTTCAATTAAAATGATCTATACTGCTGATCTGCTCATAAGTCTCCTCACTATCCCACACCCCAAACCACTTTTCGATACAGTCCACTCCCTCCTCAGCCCCAAAGAACATGCCACCGTGACGCATCTCAGTGCTGATGAGCAAGCCACCCATGGCGCTACACAAATAAGGTTTATTATTTTATTATTATTATGAAGGGATCCCTAAGGTCCAAAGGCCCAAGTAAAACACAAACTTTCCACCCACTACAATTACACCTTTGGCCCGACACTTTGTAGCTATTTTTCCTAGATTGCCAGCAAACAGATGAATGCACACCTAGCAAAAAATTTAAACTAAAACGCATAGGCCTCCTCCATATCCCCTCTAGCCCACCTTTCCATCTCCAAACGTGGTGTGCTTTCTACCATTAAAGGTAGGTAGAAAAAAATGTTCTTTCAATCTGCTGACTATCTAGGAGAAATAGAAGGACCATCTAGTAGAGCTCATCAATATCACATATGCAGACCGGCCAAGTTTACAACTTTTACCCTAATCCTTAAACTAATATTACATTTTCAAACAAAACAGCAAGTTCCTCACCGTTCACAGGTAATGGCTCACATTATTGTGGTCGGTGCCTAAAACCTACAACTGGGCACCGTTTGGTCAGCAAGCGGATGTGGACCCGCTTTGCCACAAACTGATTTGGCTTTGGGCTAAATCTGGAGGCTGCACTTGGGATACCCCGGTTTTCACCTCCTGCACCTCAAAGGGGCATTTGGTCTTCGCTGCGGGGTACCCAAGCCGTTACTCGCAAAAGTAGTCTCAGTTATGTGGCAGCTGACACTAACATAAGACCAAGGTGCAAAACCTATTAATGCTATACTCACCTCAGATGAAGCCTGTTGCAAAAAAAAGGATTACATTGTGAGCCATTACTATGCTTCCTAAGAGCAACGTGCAATACATTTACGTAAAGTTCTAACTTTTATCTATTGGACAACTATACAAAGTTTCTGACAAGGCCTTCAATTAAAATGATCTATACTGCTGATCTGCTCATAAGTCTCCTCACTATCCCACACCCCAAACCACTTTTCGATACAGTCCACTCCCTCCTCAGCCCCAAAGAACATGCCACCGTGACACATCTCAGTGCTGAAGAGCAAGACGCCCATGGCGCTACACAAATAAGGATTACTATTATTTTATTATTATTATGAAGGGATCCCTAAGGTCCAAAGGCCCAAGTAAAACACAAACTTTCCACCCACTACAATTACACCTTTGGCCCGACACTTTGTAGCTATTTTTCCTAGATTGCCAGCAAACAGATGAATGCACACCTAGCAAAAAATTTAAACTAAAACGCATAGGCCTCCTCCATATCCCCTCTAGCCCACCTTTCCATCTCCAAACGTGGTGTGCTTTCTACCATTAAAGGTAGGTAGAAAAAAATGTTCTTTCAATCTGCTGACTATCTAGGAGAAATAGAAGGACCATCTAGTAGAGCTCCTCAATATCACATATGCAGACCGGCCAAGTTTACAACTTTTACCCTAATCCTTAAACTAATATTACATTTTCAAAAAAACAGCAAGTTCCTCACCGTTCACAGGTAATGGCTCACATTATTGTGGTCGGTGCCTAAAACCTACAACTGGGCACCGTTAGGTCAGCAAGCGGATGTGGACCCGCTTTGCCACAAACTGATTTGGCTTTGGGCTAAATCTGGAGGCTGCACTTGGGATACCCCGGTTTTCACCTCTTGCACCTCAAAGGGGCATTTGGTCTTCGCTGCGGGGTACCCAAGCCGTTACTCGCAAAAGTAGTCTCAGTTATGTGGCAGCTGACACTAACATAAGACCAAGGTGCAAAACCTATTAATGCTATACTCACCTCAGATGAAGCCTGTTGCGAAAAAAGGATTACATTGTGAGCCATTACTATGCTTCCTAAGAGCAACGTGCAATACATTTACGTAAAGTTCTAACTTTTATCTATTGGACAACTATGCAAAGTTTCTGACAAGGCCTTCAATTAAAATGATCTATACTGCTGATCTGCTCATAAGTCTCCTCACTATCCCACACCCCAAACCACTTTTCGATACAGTCCACTCCCTCCTCAGCCCCAAAGAACATGCCACCGTGACGCATCTCAGTGCTGATGAGCAAGCCACCCATGGCGCTACACAAATAAGGTTTATTATTTTATTATTATTATGAAGGGATCCCTAAGGTCCAAAGGCCCAAGTAAAACACAAACTTTCCACCCACTACAATTACACCTTTGGCCCGACACTTTGTAGCTATTTTTCCTAGATTGCCAGCAAACAGATGAATGCACACCTAGCAAAAAATTTAAACTAAAACGCATAGGCCTTCTCCATATCCCCTCTAGCCCACCTTTCCATCTCCAAACGTGGTGTGCTTTCTACCATTAAAGGTAGGTAGAAAAAAATGTTCTTTCAATCTGCTGACTATGTAGGAGAAATAGAAGGACCATCTAGTAGAGCTCATCAATATCACATATGCAGACCGGCCAAGTTTACAACTTTTACCCTAATCCTTAAACTAATATTACATTTTCAAACAAAACAGCAAGTTCCTCACCGTTCACAGGTAATGGCTCACATTATTGTGGTCGGTGCCTAAAACCTACAACTGGGCACCGTTAGGTCAGCAAGCGGATGTGGACCCGCTTTGCCACAAACTGATTTGGCTTTGGGCTAAATCTGGAGGCTGCACTTGGGATACCCCGGTTTTCACCTCCTGCACCTCAAAGGGGCATTTGGTCTTCGCTGCGGGGTCCCCAAGCCCTTACTCGCAAAAGTAGTCTCAGTTATGTGGCAGCTGACACTAACATAAGACCAAGGTGCAAAACCTATTAATGCTATACTCACCTCAGATGAAGCCTGTTGCAAAAAAAAGGATTACATTGTGAGCCATTACTATGCTTCCTAAGAGCAACGTGCAATACATTTACGTAAAGTTCTAACTTTTATCTATTGGACAACTATACAAAGTTTCTGACAAGGCCTTCAATTAAAATGATCTATACTGCTGATCTGCTCATAAGTCTCCTCACTATCCCACACCCCAAACCACTTTTCGATACAGTCCACTCCCTCCTCAGCCCCAAAGAACATGCCACCGTGACGCATCTCAGTGCTGAAGAGCAAGCCACCCATGGCGCTACACAAATAAGGTTTATTATTTTATTATTATTATGAAGGGATCCCTAAGGTCCAAAGG
Organism: Eleutherodactylus coqui; assembly: GCF_035609145.1. Lineage (NCBI taxonomy): Eukaryota > Metazoa > Chordata > Amphibia > Anura > Eleutherodactylidae > Eleutherodactylus > Eleutherodactylus coqui. Next base: position 165,869,199 of record NC_089844.1, read on the forward strand.
CCCAAGTAAAACACAAACTTTCCACCCACTACAATTACACCTTTGGCCCGACACTTTGTAGCTATTTTTCCTAGATTGCCAGCAAACAGATGAATGCACACCTAGCAAAAAATTTAAACTAAAACGCATAGGCCTCCTCCATATCCCCTCTAGCCCACCTTTCCATCTCCAAACGTGGTGTGCTTTCTACCATTAAAGGTAGGTAGAAAAAAATGTTCTTTCAATCTGCTGACTATCTAGGAGAAATAGAAGGACCATCTACTATAGCTCCTCAATATCACATATGCAGACCGGCCAAGTTTACAACTTTTACCCTAATCCTTAAACTAATATTACATTTTCAAACAAAACAGCAAGTTCCTCACCGTTCACAGGTAATGGCTCACATTATTGTGGTCGGTGCCTAAAACCTACAACTGGGCACCGTTAGGTCAGCAAGCGGATGTGGACCCGCTTTGCCACAAACTGATTTGGCTTTGGGCTAAATCTGGAGGCTGCACTTGGGATACCCCGATTTTCACCTCTTGCACCTCAAAGGGGCATTTGGTCTTCGCTGCGGGGTACCCAAGCCGTTACTAGCAAAAGTAGTCTCAGTTATGTGGCAGCTGACACTAACATAAGACCAAGGTGCAAAACCTATTAATGCTATACTCACCTCAGATGAAGCCTGTTGCAAAAAAAGGATTACATTGTGAGCCATTACTATGCTTCCTAAGAGCAACGTGCAATACAATTACGTAAAGTTCTAACTTTTATCTATTGGCCAACTATACAAAGTTTCTGACAAGGCCTTCAATTAAAATGATCTATACTGCTGATCTGCTCATAAGTCTCCTCACTATCCCACACCCCTAACCACTTTTCGATACAGTCCACTCCCTCCTCAGCCCCAAAGAACATGCCACCGTGACACATCTCAGTGCTGATGAGCAAGACGCCCATGGCGCTACACAAATAAGGATTACTATTATTTTATTATTATTATGAAGGGATCCCTAAGGTCCAAAGGCCCAAGTAAAACACAAACTTTCCACCCACTACAATTACACCTTTGGCCCGACACTTTGTAGCTATTTTTCCTAGATTGCCAGCAAACAGATGAATGCACACCTAGCAAAAAATTTAAACTAAAACGCATAGGCCTCCTCCATATCCCCTCTAGCCCACCTTTCCATCTCCAAACGTGGTGTGCTTTCTACCATTAAAGGTAGGTAGAAAAAAATGTTCTTTCAATCTGCTGACTATCTAGGAGAAACAGAAGGACCATCTAGTAGAGCTCCTGAATATCACATATGCAGACCGGCCAAGTTTACAACTTTTACCCTAATCCTTAAACTAATATTACATTTTCAAACAAAACAGCAAGTTCCTCACCGTTCACAGGTAATGGCTCACATTATTGTGGTCGGTGCCTAAAACCTACAACTGGGCACCGTTTGGTCAGCAAGCGGATGTGGACCCGCTTTGCCACAAACTGATTTGGCTTTGGGCTAAATCTGGAGGCTGCACTTGGGATACCCCGGTTTTCACCTCCTGCACCTCAAAGGGGCATTTGGTCTTCGCTGCGGGGTACCCAAGCCGTTACTCGCAAAAGTAGTCTCAGTTATGTGGCAGCTGACACTAACATAAGACCAAGGTGCAAAACCTATTAATGCTATACTCACCTCAGATGAAGCCTGTTGCAAAAAAAGGATTACATTGTGAGCCATTACTATGCTTCCTAAGAGCAACGTGCAATACAATTACGTAAAGTTCTAACTTTTATCTATTGGCCAACTATACAAAGTTTCTGACAAGGCCTTCAATTAAAATGATCTATACTGCTGATCTGCTCATAAGTCTCCTCACTATCCCACACCCCAAACCACTTTTCGATACAGTCCACTCCCTCCTCAGCCCCAAAGAACATGCCACCGTGACGCATCTCAGTGCTGAAGAGCAAGCCACCCATGGCGCTACACAAATAAGGTTTATTATTTTATTATTATTATGAAGGTATCCCTAAGGTCCAAAGGCCCAAGTAAAACACAAACTTTCCACCCACTACAATTACACCTTTGGCCCGACACTTTGTAGCTATTTTTCTTAGATTGCCAGCAAACAGATGAATGCACACCTAGCAAAAAATTTAAACTAAAACGCATAGGCCTCCTCCATATCCCCTCTAGCCCACCTTTCCATCTCCAAACGTGGTGTGCTTTCTACCATTAAAGGTAGGTAGAAAAAAATGTTCTTTCAATCTGCTGACTATCTAGGAGAAATAGAAGGACCATCTAGTAGAGCTCATCAATATCACATATGCAGACCGGACAAGTTTACAACTTTTACCCTAATCCTTAAACTAATATTACATTTTCAAACAAAACAGCAAGTTCCTCACCGTTCACAGGTAATGGCTCACATTATTGTGGTCGGTGCCTAAAACCTACAACTGGGCACCGTTAGGTCAGCAAGCGGATGTGGACCCGCTTTGCCACAAACTGATTTGGCTTTGGGCTAAATCTGGAGGCGGCACTTGGGATACCCCGGTTTTCACCTCTTGCACCTCAAAGGGGCATTTGGTCTTCGCTGCGGGGTACCCAAGCCGTTACTCACAAAAGTAGTCTCAGTTATGTGGCAGCTGACACTAACATAAGACCAAGGTGCAAAACCTATTAATGCTATACTCACCTCAGATGAAGCCTGTTGCAAAAAAAAGGATTACATTGTGAGCCATTACTATGCTTCCTAAGAGCAACGTGCAATACATTTACGTAAAGTTCTAACTTTTATCTATTGGACAACTATACAAAGTTTCTGACAAGGCCTTCAATTAAAATGATCTATACTGCTGATCTGCTCATAAGTCTCCTCACTATCCCACACCCCAAACCACTTTTCGATACAGTCCACTCCCTCCTCAGCCCCAAAGAACATGCCACCGTGACGCATCTCAGTGCTGAAGAGCAAGCCACCCATGGCGCTACACAAATAAGGTTTATTATTTTATTATTATTATGAAGGGATCCCTAAGGTCCAAAGGCCCAAGTAAACCACAAACTTTCCACCCACTACAATTACACCTTTGGCCCGACACTTTGTAGCTATTTTTCCTAGATTGCCAGCAAACAGATGAATGCACACCTAGCAAAAAATTTAAACTAAAACGCATAGGCCTCCTCCATATCCCCTCTAGCCCACCTTTCCATCTCCAAACGTGGTGTGCTTTCTACCATTAAAGGTAGGTAGAAAAAAATGTTCTTTCAATCTGCTGACTATCTAGGAGAAATAGAAGGACCATCTAGTAGAGCTCCTCAATATCACATATGCAGACCGGCCAAGTTTACAACTTTTACCCTAATCCTTAAACTAATATTACATTTTCAAACAAAACAGCAAGTTCCTCACCGTTCACAGGTAATGGCTCACATTATTGTGGTCGGTGCCTAAAACCTACAACTGGGCACCGTTAGGTCAGCAAGCGGATGTGGACCCGCTTTGCCACAAACTGATTTGGCTTTGGGCTAAATCTGGAGGTTGCACTTGGGATACCCCGGTTTTCACCTCCTGCACCTCAAAGGGACATTTGGTCTTCGCTGCGGGGTACCCAAGCCGTTACTCGCAAAAGTAGTCTCAGTTATGTGGCAGCTGACACTAACATAAGACCAAGGTGCAAAACCTATTAATGCTATACTCACCTCAGATGAAGCCTGTTGCGAAAAAAGGATTACATTGTGAGCCATTACTATGCTTCCTAAGAGCAACGTGCAATACATTTACGTAAAGTTCTAACTTTTATCTATTGGACAACTATACAAAGTTTCTGACAAGGCCTTCAATTAAAATGATCTATACTGCTGATCTGCTCATAAGTCTCCTCACTATCCCACACCCCTAACCACTTTTCGATACAGTCCACTCCCTCCTCAGCCCCAAAGAACATGCCACCGTGACGCATCTCAGTGCTGAAGAGCAAGACGCCCATGGCGCTACACAAATAAGGTTTATTATTTTATTATTATTATGAAGGGATCCCTAAGGTCCAAAGGCCCAAGTAAAACACAAACTTTCCACCCACTACAATTACACCTTTGGCCCGACACTTTGTAGCTATTTTTTCTAGATTGCCAGCAAACAGATGAATGCACACCTAGCAAAAAATTTAAACTAAAACGCATAGGCCTCCTCCATATCCCCTCTAGCCCACCTTTCCATCTCCAAACGTGGTGTGCTTTCTACCATTAAAGGTAGGTAGAAAAAAATGTTCTTTCAATCTGCTTACTATCTAGGAGAAATAGAAGGACCATCTAGTAGAGCTCCTCAATATGACATATGCAGACCGGCCAAGTTTACAACTTTTACCCTAATCCTTAAACTAATATTACATTTTCAAACAAAACAGCAAGTTCCTCACCGTTCACAGGTAATGGCTCACATTATTGTGGTCGGTGCCTAAAACCTACAACTGGGCACCGTTAGGTCAGCAAGCGGATGTGGACCCGCTTTGCCACAAACTGATTTGGCTTTGGGCTAAATCTGGAGGCTGCACTTGGGATACCCCGGTTTTCACCTCCTGCACCTCAAAGGGGCATTTGGTCTTCGCTGCGGGGTCCCCAAGCCCTTACTCGCAAAAGTAGTCTCAGTTATGTGGCAGCTGACACTAACATAAGACCAAGGTGCAAAACCTATTAATGCTATACTCACCTCAGATGAAGCCTGTTGCAAAAAAAAGGATTACATTGTGAGCCATTACTATGCTTCCTAAGAGCAACGTGCAATACATTTACGTAAAGTTCTAACTTTTATCTATTGGACAACTATACAAAGTTTCTGACAAGGCCTTCAATTAAAATGATCTATACTGCTGATCTGCTCATAAGTCTCCTCACTATCCCACACCCCAAACCACTTTTCGATACAGTCCACTCCCTCCTCAGCCCCAAAGAACATGCCACCGTGACGCATCTCAGTGCTGAAGAGCAAGCCACCCATGGCGCTACACAAATAAGGTTTATTATTTTATTATTATTATGAAGGGATCCCTAAGGTCCAAAGGCCCAAGTAAAACACAAACTTTCCACCCACTACAATTACACCTTTGGCCCGACACTTTGTAGCTATTTTTCCTAGATTGCCAGCAAACAGATGAATGCACACCTAGCAAAAAATGTAAACTAAAACGCATAGGCCTCCTCCATATCCCCTCTAGCCCACCTTTCCATCTCCAAACGTGGTGTGCTTTCTACCATTAAAGGTAGGTAGAAAAAAATGTTCTTTCAATCTGCTGACTATCTAGGAGAAATAGAAGGACCATCTACTATAGCTCCTCAATATCACATATGCAGACCGGCCAAGTTGACAACTTTTACCCTAATCCTTAAACTAATATTACATTTTCAAACAAAACAGCAAGTTCCTCACCGTTCACAGGTAATGGCTCACATTATTGTGGTCGGTGCCTAAAACCTACAACTGGGCACCGTTAGGTCAGCAAGCGGATGTGGACCCGCTTTGCCACAAACTGATTTGGCTTTGGGCTAAATCTGGAGGCTGCACTTGGGATACCCCGGTTTTCACCTCTTGCACCTCAAAGGGGCATTTGGTCTTCGCTGCGGGGTACCCAAGCCGTTACTCGCAAAAGTAGTCTCAGTTATGTGGCAGCTGACACTAACATAAGACCAAGGTGCAAAACCTATTAATGCTATACTCACCTCAGATGAAGCCTGTTGCAAAAAAAAGGATTACATTGTGAGCCATTACTATGCTTCCTAAGAGCAACGTGCAATACATTTACGTAAAGTTCTAACTTTTACCTATTGGACAACTATACAAAGTTTCTGACAAGGCCTTCAATTAAAATGATCTATACTGCTGATCTGCTCATAAGTCTCCTCACTATCCCACACCCCAAACCACTTTTCGATACAGTCCACTCCCTCCTCAGCCCCAAAGAACATGCCACCGTGACACATCTCAGTGCTGATGAGCAAGACGCCCATGGCGCTACACAAATAAGGATTACTATTATTTTATTATTATTATGAAGGGATCCCTAAGGTCCAAAGGCCCAAGTAAAACACAAACTTTCCACCCACTACAATTACACCTTTGGCCCGACACTTTGTAGCTATTTTTCCTAGATTGCCAGCAAACAGATGAATGCACACCTAGCAAAAAATTTAAACTAAAACGCATAGGCCTCCTCCATATCCCCTCTAGCCCACCTTTCCATCTCCAAACGTGGTGTGCTTTCTACCATTAAAGGTAGGTAGAAAAAAATGTTCTTTCAATCTGCTGACTATCTAGGAGAAATAGAAGGACCATCTAGTAGAGCTCATCAATATCACATATGCAGACCGGACAAGTTTACAACTTTTACCCTAATCCTTAAACTAATATTACATTTTCAAACAAAACAGCAAGTTCCTCACCGTTCACAGGTAATGGCTCACATTATTGTGGTCGGTGCCTAAAACCTACAACTGGGCACCGTTAGGTCAGCAAGCGGATGTGGACCCGCTTTGCCACAAACTGATTTGGCTTTGGGCTAAATCTGGAGGCTGCACTTGGGATACCCCGGTTTTCACCTCTTGCACCTCAAAGGGGCATTTGGTCTTCGCTGCGGGGTACCCAAGCCGTTACTCGCAAAAGTAGTCTCAGTTATGTGGCAGCTGACACTAAGATAAGACCAAGGTGCAAAACCTATTAATGCTATACTCACCTCAGATGAAGGCTTCATCTGCAAAAAAAAGGATTACATTGTGAGCCATTACTATGCTTCCTAAGAGCAACGTGCAATACATTTACGTAAAGTTCTAACTTTTACCTATTGGACAACTATACAAAGTTTCTGACAAGGCCTTCAATTAAAATGATCTATACTGCTGATCTGCTCATAAGTCTCCTCACTATCCCACACCCCAAACCACTTTTCGATACAGTCCACTCCCTCCTCAGCCCCAAAGAACATGCCACCGTGACGCATCTCAGTGCTGAAGAGCAAGCCACCCATGGCGCTACACAAATAAGGTTTATTATTTTATTATTATTATGAAGGTATCCCTAAGGTCCAAAGGCCCAAGTAAAACACAAACTTTCCACCCACTACAATTACACCTTTGGCCCGACACTTTGTAGCTATTTTTCTTAGATTGCCAGCAAACAGATGAATGCACACCTAGCAAAAAATTTAAACTAAAACGCATAGGCCTCCTCCATATCCCCTCTAGCCCACCTTTCCATCTCCAAACGTGGTGTGCTTTCTACCATTAAAGGTAGGTAGAAAAAAATGTTCTTTCAATCTGCTGACTATCTAGGAGAAATAGAAGGACCATCTAGTAGAGCTCATCAATATCACATATGCAGACCGGACAAGTTTACAACTTTTACCCTAATCCTTAAACTAATATTACATTTTCAAACAAAACAGCAAGTTCCTCACCGTTCACAGGTAATGGCTCACATTATTGTGGTCGGTGCCTAAAACCTACAACTGGGCACCGTTAGGTCAGCAAGCGGATGTGGACCCGCTTTGCCACAAACTGATTTGGCTTTGGGCTAAATCTGGAGGCTGCACTTGGGATACCCCGGTTTTCACCTCCTGCACCTCAAAGGGGCATTTGGTCTTCGCTGCGGGGTCCCCAAGCCGTTACTCGCAAAAGTAGTCTCAGTTATGTGGCAGCTGACACTAACATAAGACCAAGGTGCAAAACCTATTAATGCTATACTCACCTCAGATGAAGCCTGTTGCAAAAAAAAGGATTACATTGTGAGCCATTACTATGCTTCCTAAGAGCAACGTGCAATACATTTACGTAAAGTTCTAACTTTTATCTATTGGACAACTATACAAAGTTTCTGACAAGGCCTTCAATTAAAATGATTTATACTGCTGACCTGCTCATAAGTCTCCTCACTATCCCACACCCCTAACCACTTTTCGATACAGTCCACTCCCTCCTCAGCCCCAAAGAACATGCCACCGTGACACATCTCAGTGCTGAAGAGCAAGCCACGCATGGCGCTACACAAATAAGGATTATTATTATTTTATTATTATTATGAAGGGATCCCTAAGGTCCAAAGGCCCAAGTAAAACACAAACTTTCCACCCACTACAATTACACCTTTGGCCCGACACTTTGTAGCTATTTTTTCTAGATTGCCAGCAAACAGATGAATGCACACCTAGTAAAAAATTTAAACTAAAACGCATAGGCCTCCTCCATATCCCCTCTAGCCCACCTTTCCATCTCCAAACGTGGTGTGCTTTCTACCATTAAAGGTAGGTAGAAAAAAATGTTCTTTCAATCTGCTGACTATCTAGGAGAAATAGAAGGACCATCTAGTAGAGCTCATCAATATCACATATGCAGACCGGACAAGTTTACAACTTTTACCCTAATCCTTAAACTAATATTACATTTTCAAACAAAACAGCAAGTTCCTCACCGTTCACAGGTAATGGCTCACATTATTGTGGTCGGTGCCTAAAACCTACAACTGGGCACCGTTAGGTCAGCAAGCGGATGTGGACCCGCTTTGCCACAAACTGATTTGGCTTTGGGCTAAATCTGGAGGCTGCACTTGGGATACCCCGGTTTTCACCTCCTGCACCTCAAAGGGGCATTTGGTCTTCGCTGCGGGGTACCCAAGCCGTTACTCGCAAAAGTAGTCTCAGTTATGTGGCAGCTGACACTAACATAAGACCAAGGTGCAAAACCTATTAATGCTATACTCACCTCAGATGAAGCCTGTTGCAAAAAAAAGGATTACATTGTGAGCCATTACTATGCTTCCTAAGAGCAACGTGCAATACATTTACGTAAAGTTCTAACTTTTATCTATTGGACAACTATACAAAGTTTCTGACAAGGCCTTCAATTAAAATGATCTATACTGCTGATCTGCTCATAAGTCTCCTCACTATCCCACACCCCTAACCACTTTTCGATACAGTCCACTCCCTCCTCAGCCCCAAAGAACATGCCACCGTGACACATCTCAGTGCTGATGAGCAAGACGCCCATGGCGCTACACAAATAAGGATTACTATTATTTTATTATTATTATGAAGGGATCCCTAAGGTCCAAAGGCCCAAGTAAAACACAAACTTTCCACCCACTACAATTACACCTTTGGCCCGACACTTTGTAGCTATTTTTCCTAGATTGCCAGCAAACAGATGAATGCACACCTAGCAAAAAATTTAAACTAAAACGCATAGGCCTCCTCCATATCCCCTCTAGCCCACCTTTCCATCTCCAAACGTGGTGTGCTTTCTACCATTAAAGGTAGGTAGAAAAAAATGTTCTTTCAATCTGCTGACTATCTAGGAGAAATAGAAGGACCATCTAGTAGAGCTCCTCAATATCACATATGCAGACCGGCCAAGTTTACAACTTTTACCCTAATCCTTAAACTAATATTACATTTTCAAACAAAACAGCAAGTTCCTCACCGTTCACAGGTAATGGCTCACATTATTGTGGTCGGTGCCTAAAACCTACAACTGGGCACCGTTAGGTCAGCAAGCGGATGTGGACCCGCTTTGCCACAAACTGATTTAGCTTTGGGCTAAATCTGGAGGCTGCACTTGGGATACCCCGGTTTTCACCTCTTGCACCTCAAAGGGGCATTTGGTCTTCGCTGCGGAGTACCCAAGCCGTTACTCACAAAAGTAGTCTCAGTTATGTGGCAGCTGACACTAACATAAGACCAAGGTGCAAAACCTATTAATGCTATACTCACCTCAGATGAAGCCTGTTGCAAAAAAAGGATTACATTGTGAGCCATTACTATGCTTCCTAAGAGCAACGTGCAATACAATTACGTAAAGTTCTAACTTTTATCTATTGGCCAACTATACAAAGTTTCTGACAAGGCCTTCAATTAAAATGATCTATACTGCTGATCTGCTCATAAGTCTCCTCACTATCCCACACCCCAAACCACTTTTCGATACAGTCCACTCCCTCCTCAGCCCCAAAGAACATGCCACCGTGACGCATCTCAGTGCTGAAGAGCAAGCCACCCATGGCGCTACACAAATAAGGTTTATTATTTTATTATTATTATGAAGGTATCCCTAAGGTCCAAAGGCCCAAGTAAAACACAAACTTTCCACCCACTACAATTACACCTTTGGCCCGACACTTTGTAGCTATTTTTCTTAGATTGCCAGCAAACAGATGAATGCACACCTAGCAAAAAATTTAAACTAAAACGCATAGGCCTCCTCCATATCCCCTCTAGCCCACCTTTCCATCTCCAAACGTGGTGTGCTTTCTACCATTAAAGGTAGGTAGAAAAAAATGTTCTTTCAATCTGCTGACTATCTAGGAGAAATAGAAGGACCATCTAGTAGAGCTCCTCAATATCACATATGCAGACCGGCCAAGTTTACAACTTTTACCCTAATCCTTAAACTAATATTACATTTTCAAACAAAACAGCAAGTTCCTCACCGTTCACAGGTAATGGCTCACATTATTGTGGTCGGTGCCTAAAACCTACAACTGGGCACCGTTAGGTCAGCAAGCGGATGTGGACCCGCTTTGCCACAAACTGATTTGGCTTTGGGCTAAATCTGGAGGTTGCACTTGGGATACCCCGGTTTTCACCTCCTGCACCTCAAAGGGACATTTGGTCTTCGCTGCGGGGTACCCAAGCCGTTACTCGCAAAAGTAGTCTCAGTTATGTGGCAGCTGACACTAACATAAGACCAAGGTGCAAAACCTATTAATGCTATACTCACCTCAGATGAAGCCTGTTGCGAAAAAAGGATTACATTGTGAGCCATTACTATGCTTCCTAAGAGCAACGTGCAATACATTTACGTAAAGTTCTAACTTTTATCTATTGGACAACTATACAAAGTTTCTGACAAGGCCTTCAATTAAAATGATCTATACTGCTGATCTGCTCATAAGTCTCCTTACTATCCCACACCCCAAACCACTTTTCGATACAGTCCACTCCCTCCTCAGCCCCAAAGAACATGCCACCGTGACGCATCTCAGTGCTGAAGAGCAAGCCACCCATGGCGCTACACAAATAAGGTTTATTATTTTATTATTATTATGAAGGGATCCCTAAGGTCCAAAGGCCCAAGTAAAACACAAACTTTCCACCCACTACAATTACACCTTTGGCCCGACACTTTGTAGCTATTTTTTCTAGATTGCCAGCAAACAGATGAATGCACACCTAGCAAAAAATTTAAACTAAAACGCATAGGCCTCCTCCATATCCCCTCTAGCCCACCTTTCCATCTCCAAACGTGGTGTGCTTTCTACCATTAAAGGTAGGTAGAAAAAAATGTTCTTTCAATCTGCTTACTATCTAGGAGAAATAGAAGGACCATCTAGTAGAGCTCCTCAATATGACATATGCAGACCGGCCAAGTTTACAACTTTTACCCTAATCCTTAAACTAATATTACATTTTCAAACAAAACAGCAAGTTCCTCACCGTTCACAGGTAATGGCTCACATTATTGTGGTCGGTGCCTAAAACCTACAACTGGGCACCGTTAGGTCAGCAAGCGGATGTGGACCCGCTTTGCCACAAACTGATTTGGCTTTGGGCTAAATCTGGAGGCTGCACTTGGGATACCCCGGTTTTCACCTCCTGCACCTCAAAGGGGCATTTGGTCTTCGCTGCGGGGTCCCCAAGCCCTTACTCGCAAAAGTAGTCTCAGTTATGTGGCAGCTGACACTAACATAAGACCAAGGTGCAAAACCTATTAATGCTATACTCACCTCAGATGAAGCCTGTTGCAAAAAAAAGGATTACATTGTGAGCCATTACTATGCTTCCTAAGAGCAACGTGCAATACATTTACGTAAAGTTCTAACTTTTATCTATTGGACAACTATACAAAGTTTCTGACAAGGCCTTCAATTAAAATGATCTATACTGCTGATCTGCTCATAAGTCTCCTCACTATCCCACACCCCAAACCACTTTTCGATACAGTCCACTCCCTCCTCAGCCCCAAAGAACATGCCACCGTGACGCATCTCAGTGCTGAAGAGCAAGCCACCCATGGCGCTACACAAATAAGGTTTATTATTTTATTATTATTATGAAGGGATCCCTAAGGTCCAAAGGCCCAAGTAAAACACAAACTTTCCACCCACTACAATTACACCTTTGGCCCGACACTTTGTAGCTATTTTTCCTAGATTGCCAGCAAACAGATGAATGCACACCTAGCAAAAAATGTAAACTAAAACGCATAGGCCTCCTCCATATCCCCTCTAGCCCACCTTTCCATCTCCAAACGTGGTGTGCTTTCTACCATTAAAGGTAGGTAGAAAAAAATGTTCTTTCAATCTGCTGACTATCTAGGAGAAATAGAAGGACCATCTACTATAGCTCCTCAATATCACATATGCAGACCGGCCAAGTTGACAACTTTTACCCTAATCCTTAAACTAATATTACATTTTCAAACAAAACAGCAAGTTCCTCACCGTTCACAGGTAATGGCTCACATTATTGTGGTCGGTGCCTAAAACCTACAACTGGGCACCGTTAGGTCAGCAAGCGGATGTGGACCCGCTTTGCCACAAACTGATTTGGCTTTGGGCTAAATCTGGAGGCTGCACTTGGGATACCCCGGTTTTCACCTCTTGCACCTCAAAGGGGCATTTGGTCTTCGCTGCGGGGTACCCAAGCCGTTACTCGCAAAAGTAGTCTCAGTTATGTGGCAGCTGACACTAACATAAGACCAAGGTGCAAAACCTATTAATGCTATACTCACCTCAGATGAAGCCTGTTGCAAAAAAAGGATTACATTGTGAGCCATTACTATGCTTCCTAAGAGCAACGTGCAATACATTTACGTAAAGTTCTAACTTTTACCTATTGGACAACTATACAAAGTTTCTGACAAGGCCTTCAATTAAAATGATCTATACTGCTGATCTGCTCATAAGTCTCCTCACTATCCCACACCCCAAACCACTTTTCGATACAGTCCACTCCCTCCTCAGCCCCAAAGAACATGCCACCGTGACACATCTCAGTGCTGATGAGCAAGACGCCCATGGCGCTACACAAATAAGGATTACTATTATTTTATTATTATTATGAAGGGATCCCTAAGGTCCAAAGGCCCAAGTAAAACACAAACTTTCCACCCACTACAATTACACCTTTGGCCCGACACTTTGTAGCTATTTTTCCTAGATTGCCAGCAAACAGATGAATGCACACCTAGCAAAAAATTTAAACTAAAACGCATAGGCCTCCTCCATATCCCCTCTAGCCCACCTTTCCATCTCCAAACGTGGTGTGCTTTCTACCATTAAAGGTAGGTAGAAAAAAATGTTCTTTCAATCTGCTGACTATCTAGGAGAAATAGAAGGACCATCTAGTAGAGCTCATCAATATCACATATGCAGACCGGACAAGTTTACAACTTTTACCCTAATCCTTAAACTAATATTACATTTTCAAACAAAACAGCAAGTTCCTCACCGTTCACAGGTAATGGCTCACATTATTGTGGTCGGTGCCTAAAACCTACAACTGGGCACCGTTAGGTCAGCAAGCGGATGTGGACCCGCTTTGCCACAAACTGATTTGGCTTTGGGCTAAATCTGGAGGCTGCACTTGGGATACCCCGGTTTTCACCTCTTGCACCTCAAAGGGGCATTTGGTCTTCGCTGCGGGGTACCCAAGCCGTTACTCGCAAAAGTAGTCTCAGTTATGTGGCAGCTGACACTAACATAAGACCAAGGTGCAAAACCTATTAATGCTATACTCACCTCAGATGAAGGCTTCATCTGCAAAAAAAAGGATTACATTGTGAGCCATTACTATGCTTCCTAAGAGCAACGTGCAATACATTTACGTAAAGTTCTAACTTTTACCTATTGGACAACTATACAAAGTTTCTGACAAGGCCTTCAATTAAAATGATTTATACTGCTGACCTGCTCATAAGTCTCCTCACTATCCCACACCCCTAACCACTTTTCGATACAGTCCACTCCCTCCTCAGCCCCAAAGAACATGCCACCGTGACACATCTCAGTGCTGAAGAGCAAGCCACGCATGGCGCTACACAAATAAGGATTATTATTATTTTATTATTATTATGAAGGTATCCCTAAGGTCCAAAGGCCCAAGTAAAACACAAACTTTCCACCCACTACAATTACACCTTTGGCCCGACACTTTGTAGCTATTTTTCTTAGATTGCCAGCAAACAGATGAATGCACACCTAGCAAAAAATTTAAACTAAAACGCATAGGCCTCCTCCATATCCCCTCTAGCCCACCTTTCCATCTCCAAACGTGGTGTGCTTTCTACCATTAAAGGTAGGTAGAAAAAAATGTTCTTTCAATCTGCTGACTATCTAGGAGAAATAGAAGGACCATCTAGTAGAGCTCATCAATATCACATATGCAGACCGGACAAGTTTACAACTTTTACCCTAATCCTTAAACTAATATTACATTTTCAAACAAAACAGCAAGTTCCTCACCGTTCACAGGTAATGGCTCACATTATTGTGGTCGGTGCCTAAAACCTACAACTGGGCACCGTTAGGTCAGCAAGCGGATGTGGACCCGCTTTGCCACAAACTGATTTGGCTTTGGGCTAAATCTGGAGGCTGCACTTGGGATACCCCGGTTTTCACCTCCTGCACCTCAAAGGGGCATTTGGTCTTCGCTGCGGGGTACCCAAGCCGTTACTCGCAAAAGTAGTCTCAGTTATGTGGCAGCTGACACTAACATAAGACCAAGGTGCAAAACCTATTAATGCTATACTCACCTCAAATGAAGCCTGTTGCAAAAAAAAGGATTACATTGTGAGCCATTACTATGCTTCCTAAGAGCAACGTGCAATACATTTACGTAAAGTTCTAACTTTTATCTATTGGACAACTATACAAAGTTTCTGACAAGGCCTTCAATTAAAATGATTTATACTGCTGACCTGCTCATAAGTCTCCTCACTATCCCACACCCCTAACCACTTTTCGATACAGTCCACTCCCTCCTCAGCCCCAAAGAACATGCCACCGTGACACATCTCAGTGCTGAAGAGCAAGCCACGCATGGCGCTACACAAATAAGGATTATTATTATTTTATTATTATTATGAAGGGATCCCTAAGGTCCAAAGGCCCAAGTAAAACACAAACTTTCCACCCACTACAATTACACCTTTGGCCCGACACTTTGTAGCTATTTTTTCTAGATTGCCAGCAAACAGATGAATGCACACCTAGTAAAAAATTTAAACTAAAACGCATAGGCCTCCTCCATATCCCCTCTAGCCCACCTTTCCATCTCCAAACGTGGTGTGCTTTCTACCATTAAAGGTAGGTAGAAAAAAATGTTCTTTCAATCTGCTGACTATCTAGGAGAAATAGAAGGACCATCTAGTAGAGCTCATCAATATCACATATGCAGACCGGACAAGTTTACAACTTTTACCCTAATCCTTAAACTAATATTACATTTTCAAACAAAACAGCAAGTTCCTCACCGTTCACAGGTAATGGCTCACATTATTGTGGTCGGTGCCTAAAACCTACAACTGGGCACCGTTAGGTCAGCAAGCGGATGTGGACCCGCTTTGCCACAAACTGATTTGGCTTTGGGCTAAATCTGGAGGCTGCACTTGGGATACCCCGGTTTTCACCTCCTGCACCTCAAAGGGGCATTTGGTCTTCGCTGCGGGGTACCCAAGCCGTTACTCGCAAAAGTAGTCTCAGTTATGTGGCAGCTGACACTAACATAAGACCAAGGTGCAAAACCTATTAATGCTATACTCACCTCAGATGAAGCCTGTTGCAAAAAAAAGGATTACATTGTGAGCCATTACTATGCTTCCTAAGAGCAACGTGCAATACATTTACGTAAAGTTCTAACTTTTATCTATTGGACAACTATACAAAGTTTCTGACAAGGCCTTCAATTAAAATGATCTATACTGCTGATCTGCTCATAAGTCTCCTCACTATCCCACACCCCTAACCACTTTTCGATACAGTCCACTCCCTCCTCAGCCCCAAAGAACATGCCACCGTGACACATCTCAGTGCTGATGAGCAAGACGCCCATGGCGCTACACAAATAAGGATTACTATTATTTTATTATTATTATGAAGGGATCCCTAAGGTCCAAAGGCCCAAGTAAAACACAAACTTTCCACCCACTACAATTACACCTTTGGCCCGACACTTTGTAGCTATTTTTCCTAGATTGCCAGCAAACAGATGAATGCACACCTAGCAAAAAATTTAAACTAAAACGCATAGGCCTCCTCCATATCCCCTCTAGCCCACCTTTCCATCTCCAAACGTGGTGTGCTTTCTACCATTAAAGGTAGGTAGAAAAAAATGTTCTTTCAATCTGCTGACTATCTAGGAGAAATAGAAGGACCATCTAGTAGAGCTCATCAATATCACATATGCAGACCGGACAAGTTTACAACTTTTACCCTAATCCTTAAACTAATATTACATTTTCAAACAAAACAGCAAGTTCCTCACCGTTCACAGGTAATGGCTCACATTATTGTGGTCGGTGCCTAAAACCTACAACTGGGCACCGTTAGGTCAGCAAGCGGATGTGGACCCGCTTTGCCACAAACTGATTTGGCTTTGGGCTAAATCTGGAGGCTGCACTTGGGATACCCCGGTTTTCACCTCTTGCACCTCAAAGGGGCATTTGGTCTTCGCTGCGGGGTACCCAAGCCGTTACTCGCAAAAGTAGTCTCAGTTATGTGGCAGCTGACACTAACATAAGACCAAGGTGCAAAACCTATTAATGCTATACTCACCTCAGATGAAGCCTGTTGCAAAAAAAAGGATTACATTGTGAGCCATTACTATGCTTCCTAAGAGCAACGTGCAATACATTTACGTAAAGTTCTAACTTTTACCTATTGGACAACTATACAAAGTTTCTGACAAGGCCTTCAATTAAAATGATCTATACTGCTGATCTGCTCATAAGTCTCCTCACTATCCCACACCCCAAACCACTTTTCGATACAGTCCACTCCCTCCTCAGCCCCAAAGAACATGCCACCGTGACGCATCTCAGTGCTGAAGAGCAAGCCACCCATGGCGCTACACAAATAAGGTTTATTATTTTATTATTATTATGAAGGTATCCCTAAGGTCCAAAGGCCCAAGTAAAACACAAACTTTCCACCCACTACAATTACACCTTTGGCCCGACACTTTGTAGCTATTTTTCTTAGATTGCCAGCAAACAGATGAATGCACACCTAGCAAAAAATTTAAACTAAAGCGCATAGGCCTCCTCCATATCCCCTCTAGCCCACCTTTCCATCTCCAAACGTGGTGTGCTTTCTACCATTAAAGGTAGGTAGAAAAAAATGTTCTTTCAATCTGCTGACTATCTAGGAGAAATAGAAGGACCATCTAGTAGAGCTCCTCAATATCACATATGCAGACCGGCCAAGTTTACAACTTTTACCCTAATCCTTAAACTAATATTACATTTTCAAACAAAACAGCAAGTTCCTCACCGTTCACAGGTAATGGCTCACATTATTGTGGTCGGTGCCTAAAACCTACAACTGGGCACCGTTAGGTCAGCAAGCGGATGTGGACCCGCTTTGCCACAAACTGATTTAGCTTTGGGCTAAATCTGGAGGCTGCACTTGGGATACCCCGGTTTTCACCTCTTGCACCTCAAAGGGGCATTTGGTCTTCGCTGCGGAGTACCCAAGCCGTTACTCACAAAAGTAGTCTCAGTTATGTGGCAGCTGACACTAACATAAGACCAAGGTGCAAAACCTATTAATGCTATACTCACCTCAGATGAAGCCTGTTGCAAAAAAAAGGATTACATTGTGAGCCATTACTATGCTTCCTAAGAGCAACGTGCAATACAATTACGTAAAGTTCTAACTTTTATCTATTGGACAACTATACAAAGTTTCTGACAAGGCCTTCAATTAAAATGATCTATACTGCTGATCTGCTCATAAGTCTCCTCACGATCCCACACCCCTAACCACTTTTCGATACAGTCCACTCCCTCCTCAGCCCCAAAGAACATGCCACCGTGACACATCTCAGTGCTGATGAGCAAGACGCCCATGGCGCTACACAAATAAGGATTACTATTATTTTATTATTATTATGAAGGGATCCCTAAGGTCCAAAGGCCCAAGTAAAACACAAACTTTCCACCCACTACAATTACACCTTTGGCCCGACACTTTGTAGCTATTTTTCTTAGATTGCCAGCAAACAGATGAATGCACACCTAGCAAAAAATTTAAACTAAAGCGCATAGGCCTCCTCCATATCCCCTCTAGCCCACCTTTCCATCTCCAAACGTGGTGTGCTTTCTACCATTAAAGGTAGGTAGAAAAAAATGTTCTTTCAATCTGCTGACTATCTAGGAGAAATAGAAGGACCATCTAGTAGAGCTCCTCAATATCACATATGCAGACCGGCCAAGTTTACAACTTTTACCCTAATCCTTAAACTAATATTACATTTTCAAACAAAACAGCAAGTTCCTCACCGTTCACAGGTAATGGCTCACATTATTGTGGTCGGTGCCTAAAACCTACAACTGGGCACCGTTAGGTCAGCAAGCGGATGTGGACCCGCTTTGCCACAAACTGATTTAGCTTTGGGCTAAATCTGGAGGCTGCACTTGGGATACCCCGGTTTTCACCTCTTGCACCTCAAAGGGGCATTTGGTCTTCGCTGCGGGGTACCCAAGCCGTTACTCACAAAAGTAGTCTCAGTTATGTGGCAGCTGACACTAACATAAGACCAAGGTGCAAAACCTATTAATGCTATACTCACCTCAGATGAAGCCTGTTGCAAAAAAAAGGATTACATTGTGAGCCATTACTATGCTTCCTAAGAGCAACGTGCAATACAATTACGTAAAGTTCTAACTTTTATCTATTGGACAACTATACAAAGTTTCTGACAAGGCCTTCAATTAAAATGATCTATACTGCTGATCTGCTCATAAGTCTCCTCACTATCCCACACCCCTAACCACTTTTCGATACAGTCCACTCCCTCCTCAGCCCCAAAGAACATGCCACCGTGACACATCTCAGTGCTGATGAGCAAGACGCCCATGGCGCTACACAAATAAGGATTACTATTATTTTATGATTATTATGAAGGGATCCCTAAGGTCCAAAGGCCCAAGTAAAACACAAACTTTCCACCCACTACAATTACACCTTTGGCCCGACACTTTTTAGCTATTTTTCCTAGATTGCCAGCAAACAGATGAATGCACACCTAGCAAAAAATTTAAACTAAAACGCATAGGCCTCCTCCATATCCCCTCTAGCCCACCTTTCCATCTCCAAACGTGGTGTGCTTTCTACCATTAAAGGTAGGTAGAAAAAAATGTTCTTTCAATCTGCTGACTATCTAGGAGAAATAGAAGGACCATCTAGTAGAGCTCCTCAATATCACATATGCAGACCGGCCAAGTTTACAACTTTTACCCTAATCCTTAAACTAATATTACATTTTCAAACAAAACAGCAAGTTCCTCACCGTTCACAGGTAATGGCTCACATTATTGTGGTCGGTGCCTAAAACCTACAACTGGGCACCGTTAGGTCAGCAAGCGGATGTGGACCCGCTTTGCCACAAACTGATTTAGCTTTGGGCTAAATCTGGAGGCTGCACTTGGGATACCCCGGTTTTCACCTCTTGCACCTCAAAGGGGCATTTGGTCTTCGCTGCGGAGTACCCAAGCCGTTACTCACAAAAGTAGTCTCAGTTATGTGGCAGCTGACACTAACACAAGACCAAGGTGCAAAACCTATTAATGCTATACTCACCTCAGATGAAGCCTGTTGCAAAAAAAAGGATTACATTGTGAGCCATTACTATGCTTCCTAAGAGCAACGTGCAATACAATTACGTAAAGTTCTAACTTTTATCTATTGGACAACTATACAAAGTTTCTGACAAGGCCTTCAATTAAAATGATCTATACTGCTGATCTGCTCATAAGTCTCCTCACTATCCCACACCCCTAACCACTTTTCGATACAGTCCACTCCCTCCTCAGCCCCAAAGAACATGCCACCGTGACACATCTCAGTGCTGATGAGCAAGACGCCCATGGCGCTACACAAATAAGGATTACTATTATTTTATTATTATTATGAAGGGATCCCTAAGGTCCAAAGGCCCAAGTAAAACACAAACTTTCCACCCACTACAATTACACCTTTGGCCCGACACTTTGTAGCTATTTTTCCTAGATTGCCAGCAAACAGATGAATGCACACCTAGCAAAAAATTTAAACTAAAACGCATAGGCCTCCTCCATATCCCCTCTAGCCCACCTTTCCATCTCCAAACGTGGTGTGCTTTCTACCATTAAAGGTAGGTAGAAAAAAATGTTCTTTCAATCTGCTGACTATCTAGGAGAAATAGAAGGACCATCTAGTAGAGCTCCTCAATATCACATATGCAGACCGGCCAAGTTTACAACTTTTACCCTAATCCTTAAACTAATATTACATTTTCAAACAAAACAGCAAGTTCCTCACCGTTCACAGGTAATGGCTCACATTATTGTGGTCGGTGCCTAAAACCTACAACTGGGCACCGTTAGGTCAGCAAGCGGATGTGGACCCGCTTTGCCACAAACTGATTTAGCTTTGGGCTAAATCTGGAGGCTGCACTTGGGATACCCCGGTTTTCACCTCTTGCACCTTAAAGGGGCATTTGGTCTTCGCTGCGGGGTACCCAAGCCGTTACTCGCAAAAGTAGTCTCAGTTATGTGGCAGCTGACACTAACATAAGACCAAGGTGCAAAACCTATTAATGCTATACTCACCTCAGACGAAGCCTGTTGCAAAAAAAGGATTACATTGTGAGCCATTACTATGCTTCCTAAGAGCAACGTGCATTACAATTACGTAAAGTTCTAACTTTTATCTATTGGCCAACTATACAAAGTTTCTGACAAGGCCTTCAATTAAAATGATCTATACTGCTGATCTGCTCATAAGTCTCCTCACTATCCCACACCCCAAACCACTTTTCGATACAGTCCACTCCCTCCTAAGCCCCAAAGAACTGGCCCCCGTGACAGATCGCAGTGCTGAAGAGCAAGCCGCCCATGGCGCTACACAAATAAGGATTACTATTATTTTATTAGTATTATGAAGGAATCCCTAAGGTCCAAAGGCCCAAGTAAAACACAAACTTTCCACCCACTACAATTACACCTTTGGCCCGACACTTTGTAGCTATTTTTCCTAGATTGCCAGCAAACAGATGAATGCACACCTAGCAAAAAATTTAAACTAAAACGCATAGGCCTCCTCCATATCCCCTCTAGCCCACCTTTCCATCTCCAAACGTGGTGTGCTTTCTACCATTAAAGGTAGGTAGAAAAAAATGTTCTTTCAATCTGCTGACTATCTAGGAGAAATAGAAGGACCATCTACTATAGCTCCTCAATATCACATATGCAGACCGGCCAAGTTTACAACTTTTACCCTAATCCTTAAACTAATATTACATTTTCAAACAAAACAGCAAGTTCCTCACCGTTCACAGGTAATGGCTCACATTATTGTGGTCGGTGCCTAAAACCTACAACTGGGCACCGTTAGGTCAGCAAGCGGATGTGGACCCGCTTTGCCACAAACTGATTTGGCTTTGGGCTAAATCTGGAGGCTGCACTTGGCATACCCCGGTTTTCACCTCTTGCACCTCAAAGGGGCATTTGGTCTTCGCTGCGGGGTACCCAAGCCGTTACTCGCAAAAGTAGTCTCAGTTATGTGGCAGCTGACACTAACATAAGACCAAGGTGCAAAACCTATTAATGCTATACTCACCTCAGATGAAGCCTGTTGCAAAAAAAGGATTACATTGTGAGCCATTACTATGCTTCCTAAGAGCAACGTGCAATGCAATTACGTAAAGTTCTAACTTTTATCTATTGGACAACTATACAAAGTTTCTGACAAGGCCTTCAATTAAAATGATCTATACTGCTGATCTGCTCATAAGTCTCCTCACTATCCCACACCCCTAACCACTTTTCGATACAGTCCACTCACTCCTCAGCCCCAAAGAACATGCCACCGTGACACATCTCAGTGCTGATGAGCAAGACGCCCATGGCGCTACACAAATAAGGATTACTATTATTTTATTATTATTATGAAGGGATCCCTAAGGTCCAAAGGCCCAAGTAAAACACAAACTTTCCACCCACTACAATTACACCTTTGGCCCGACACTTTGTAGCTATTTTTCCTAGATTGCCAGCAAACAGATGAATGCACACCTAGCAAAAAATTTAAACTAAAACGCATAGGCCTCCTCCATATCCCCTCTAGCCCACCTTTCCATCCAAACGTGGTGTGCTTTCTACCATTAAAGGTAGGTAGAAAAAAATGTTCTTTCAATCTGCTGACTATCTAGGAGAAATAGAAGGACCATCTAGAAGAGCTCCTCAATATGACATATGCAGACCGGCCAAGTTTACAACTTTTACCCTAATCCTTAAACTAATATTACATTTTCAAACAAAACAGCAAGTTCCTCACCGTTCACAGGTAATGGCTCACATTATTGTGGTCGGTGCCTAAAACCTACAACTGGGCACCGTTAGGTCAGCAAGCGGATGTGGACCCGCTTTGCCACAAACTGATTTGGCTTTGGGCTAAATCTGGAGGCTGCAATTGGGATACCCCGGTTTTCACCTCCTGCACCTCAAAGGGGCATTTGGTCTTCGCTGCGGGGTACCCAAGCCGTTACTCGCAAAAGTAGTCTCAGTTATGTGGCAGCTGACACTAACATAAGACCAAGGTGCAAAACCTATTAATGCTATACTCACCTCAGATGAAGCCCGTTGCAAAAAAAAGGATTACATTGTGAGCCATTACTATGCTTCCAAAGAGCAACGTGCAATACATTTACGTAAAGTTCTAACTTTTATCTATTGGACAACTATACAAAGTTTCTGACAAGGCCTTCAATTAAAATGATCTATACTGCTGATCTGCTCATAAGTCTCCTCACTATCCCACACCCCTAACCACTTTTCGATACAGTCCACTCCCTCCTCAGCCCCAAAGAACATGCCACCGTGACACATCTCAGTGCTGATGAGCAAGCCGCCCATGGCGCTACACAAATAAGGATTACTATTATTTTATTATTATTATGAAGGGATCCCTAAGGTCCAAAGGCCCAAGTAAAACACAAACTTTCCACCCACTACAATTACACCTTTGGCCCGACACTTTGTAGCTATTTTTCCTAGATTGCCAGCAAACAGTTGAATGCACACCTAGCAAAAAATTTAAACTAAAACGCATAGGCCTCCTCCATATCCCCTCTAGCCCACCTTTCCATCTCCAAACGTGGTGTGCTTTCTACCATTAAAGGTAGGTAGAAAAAAATGTTCTTTCAATCTGCTGACTATCTAGGAAAAATAGAAGGACCATCTAGTAGTGCTCCTCAATATGACATATGCAGACCGGCCAAGTTTACAACTTTTACCCTAATCCTTAAACTAATATTACATTTTCAAACAAAACAGCAAGTTCCTCACCGTTCACAGGTAATGGCTCACATTATTGTGGTCGGTGCCTAAAACCTACAACTGGGCACCGTTAGGTCAGCAAGCGGATGTGGACCCGCTTTGCCACAAACTGATTTGGCTTTGGGCTAAATCTGGAGGCTGCACTTGGGATACCCCGGTTTTCACCTCCTGCACCTCAAAGGGGCATTTGGTCTTCGCTGCGGGGTACCCAAGCCGTTACTCGCAAAAGTAGTCTCAGTTATGTGGCAGCTGACACTAACATAAGACCAAGGTGCAAAACCTATTAATGCTATACTCACCTCAGATGAAGCCTGTTGCAAAAAAGGATTACATTGTGAGCCATTACTATGCTTCCTAAGAGCAACGTGCAATACATTTACGTAAAGTTCTAACTTTTATCTATTGGACAACTATACAAAGTTTCTGACAAGGCCTTCAATTAAAATTATCTATACTGCTGATCTGCTCATAAGTCTCCTCACTATCCCACACCCCAAACCACTTTTCGATACAGTCCACTCCCTCCTCAGCCCCAAAGAACATGCCACCGTGACACATCTCAGTGCTGATGAGCAAGACGCCCATGGCGCTACACAAATAAGGATTACTATTATTTTATTATTATTATGAAGGGATCCCTAAGGTCCAAAGGCCCAAGTAAAACACAAACTTTCCACCCACTACAATTACACCTTTGGCCCGACACTTTGTAGCTATTTTTCCTAGATTGCCAGCAAACAGATGAATGCACACCTAGCAAAAAATTTAAACTAAAATGCATAGGCCTCCTCCATATCCCCTTTAGCCCACCTTTCCATCTCCAAACGTGGTGTGCTTTCTACCATTTAAGGTAGGTAGAAAAAAATGTTCTTTCAATCTGCTGACTATCTAGGAGAAATAGAAGGACCATCTAGTAGAGCTCCTCAATATGACATATGCAGACCGGACAAGTTTACAACTTTTACCCTAATCCTTAAACTAATATTACATTTTCAAACAAAACAGCAAGTTCCTCACCGTTCACAGGTAATGGCTCACATTATTGTGGTCGGTGCCTAAAACCTACAACTGGGCACCGTTAGGTCAGCAAGCGGATGTGGACCCGCTTTGCCACAAACTGATTTGGCTTTGGGCTAAATCTGGAGGCTGCACTTGGGATACCCCGGTTTTCACCTCTTGCACCTCAAAGGGGCATTTGGTCTTCGCTGCGGGGTACCCAAGCCGTTACTCGCAAAAGTAGTCTCAGTTATGTGGCAGCTGACACTAACACAAGACCAAGGTGCAAAACCTATTAGTGCTATACTCACCTCAGATGAAGCCTGTTGCAAAAAAAAGGATTACATTGTGAGCCATTACTATGCTTCCTAAGAGCAACGTGCAATACATTTACGTAAAGTTCTAACTTTTATCTATTGGACAACTATACAAAGTTTCTGACAAGGCCTTCAATTAAAATGATCTATACTGCTGATCTGCTCATAAGTCTCCTCACTATCCCACACCCCAAACCACTTTTCGATACAGTCCACTCCCTCCTCAGCCCCAAAGAACAGGCCACCGTGACGCTTCTCAGTGCTGAAGAGCAAGCCGCCCATGGCGCTACACAAATAAGGATTATTATTATTTTATTATTATTATGAATGGATCCCTAAGGTCCAAAGGCCCAAGTAAAACACAAACTTTCCACCCACTACAATTACACCTTTGGCCCGACACTTTGTAGCTATTTTTCCTAGATTGCCAGCAAACAGATGAATGCACACCTAGCAAAAAATGTAAATTAAAACGCATAGGCCTCCTCCATATCCCCTCTAGCCCACCTTTCCATCTCCAAACGTGGTGTGCTTTCTACCATTAAAGGTAGGTAGAAAAAAATTTTCTTTCAATCTGCTGACTATCTAGGAGAAATAGAAGAACCATCTACTAGAGCTCATCAATATCACATATGCAGACCGGCCAAGTTTACAACTTTTACCCTAATCCTTAAACTAATATTACATTTTCAAACAAAACAGCAAGTTCCTCACCGTTCACAGGTAATGGCTCACATTATTGTGGTCGGTGCCTAAAACCTACAACTGGGCACCGTTAGGCCAGCAAGCGGATGTGGACCCGCTTTGCCACAAACTGATTTGGCTTTGGGCTAAATCTGGAGGCTGCACTTGGGATACCCCGGTTTTCACCTCCTGCACCTCAAAGGGGCATTTGGTCTTCGCTGCGGGGTACCCAAGCCGTTACTCGCAAAAGTAGTCTCAGTTATGTGGCAGCTGACACTAACATAAGACCAAGGTGCAAAACCTATTAATGCTATACTCACCTCAGATGAAGCCTGTTGCAAAAAAAAGGATTACATTGTGAGCCATTACTATGCTTCCTAAGAGCAACGTGCAATACATTTACGTAAAGTTCTAACTTTTATCTATTGGACAACTATACAAAGTTTCTGACAAGGCCTTCAATTAAAATGATCTATACTGCTGATCTGCTCATAAGTCTCCTCACTATCCCACACCCCTAACCACTTTTCGATACAGTCCACTCCCTCCTCAGCCCCAAAGAACATGCCACCGTGACACATCTCAGTGCTGATGAGCAAGACGCCCATGGCGCTACACAAATAAGGATTACTATTATTTTATTATTATTATGAAGGGATCCCTAAGGTCCAAAGGCCCAAGTAAAACACAAACTTTCCACCCACTACAATTACACCTTTGGCCCGACACTTTGTAGCTATTTTTCCTAGATTGCCAGCAAACAGATGAATGCACACCTAGCAAAAAATTTAAACTAAAACGCATGGGCCTCCTCCATATTCCCTCTAGCCCACCTTTCCATCTCCAAACGTGGTGTGCTTTCTACCATTAAAGGTAGGTAGAAAAAAATGTTCTTTCAATCTGCTGACTATCTAGGAGAAATAGAAGGACCATCTAGTAGAGCTCATCAATATCACATATGCAGACCGGACAAGTTTACAACTTTTACCCTAATCCTTAAACTAATATTACATTTTCAAACAAAACAGCAAGTTCCTCACCGTTCACAGGTAATGGCTCACATTATTGTGGTCGGTGCCTAAAACCTACAACTGGACACCGTTAGGCCAGCAAGCGGATGTGGACCCGCTTTGCCACAAACTGATTTGGCTTTGGGCTAAATCTGGAGGCTGCACTTGGGATACCCCGGTTTTCACCTCCTGCACCTCAAAGGGGCATTTGGTCTTCGCTGCGGGGTACCCAAGCCGTTACTCGCAAAAGTAGTCTCAGTTATGTGGCAGCTGACACTAACATAAGACCAAGGTGCAAAACCTATTAATGCTATACTCACCTCAGATGAAGCCTGTTGCAAAAAAAGGATTACATTGTGAACCATTACTATGCTTCCTAAGAGCAACGTGCAATGCAATTACGTAAAGTTCTAACTTTTATCTATTGGACAACTATACAAAGTTTCTGACAAGGCCTTCAATTAAAATGATCTATACTGCTGATCTGCTCATAAGTCTCCTCACTATCCCACACCCCTAACCACTTTTCGATACAGTCCACTCCCTCCTCAGCCCCAAAGAACATGCCACCGTGACACATCTCAGTGCTGATGAGCAAGACGCCCATGGCGCTACACAAATAAGGATTACTATTATTTTATTATTATTATGAAGGGATCCCTAAGGTCCAAAGGCCCAAGTAAAACACAAACTTTCCACCCACTACAATTACAGCTTTGGCCCGACACTTTGTAGCTATTTTTCCTAGATTGCCAGCAAACAGATGAATGCACACCTAGCAAAAAATTTAAACTAAAACGCATAGGCCTCCTCCATATCCCCTCTAGCCCACCTTTCCATCTCCAAACGTGGTGTGCTTTCTACCATTAAAGGTAGGTAGAAAAAAATGTTCTTTCAATCTGCTGACTATCTAGGAGAAATAGAAGGACCATCTAGTAGAGCTCCTCAATATCACATATGCAGACCGGACAAGTTTACAACTTTTACCCTAATCCTTAAACTAATATTACATTTTCAAACAAAACAGCAAGTTCCTCACCGTTCACAGGTAATGGCTCACATTATTGTGGTCGGTGCCTAAAACCTACAACTGGGCACCGTTAGGTCAGCAAGCGGATGTGGACCCGCTTTGCCACAAACTGATTTGGCTTTGGGCTAAATCTGGAGGCTGCACTTGGGATACCCCGGTTTTCACCTCCTGCACCTCAAAGGGGCATTTGGTCTTCGCTGCGGGGCACCCAAGCCGTTACTCGCAAAAGTAGTCTCAGTTATGTGGCAGCTGACACTAACATAAGACCAAGGTGCAAAACCTATTAATGCTATACTCACCTCAGATGAAGCCTGTTGCAAAAAAAAGGATTACATTGTGAGCCATTACTATGCTTCCTAAGAGCAACGTGCAATACATTTACGTAAAGTTCTAACTTTTATCTATTGGACAACTATACAAAGTTTCTGACAAGCCCTTCAATTAAAATGATCTATACTGCTGATCTGCTCATAAGTCTCCTCACTATCCCACACCCCTAACCACTTTTCGATACAGTCCACTCCCTCCTCAGCCCCAAAGAACATGCCACCGTGACACATCTCAGTGCTGATGAGCAAGACGCCCATGGCGCTACACAAATAAGGATTACTATTATTTTATTATTATTATGAAGGGATCCCTAAGGTCCAAAGGCCCAAGTAAAACACAAACTTTCCACCCACTACAATTACACCTTTGGCCCGACACTTTGTAGCTATTTTTCCTAGATTGCCAGCAAACAGATGAATGCACACCTAGCAAAAATTTTAAACTAAAACGCATAGGCCTCCTCCATATCCCCCCTAGCCCACCTTTCCATCTCCAAACGTGGTGTGCTTTCTACCATTAAAGGTAGGTAGAAAAAAATGTTCTTTCAATCTGCTGACTATCTAGGAGAAATAGAAGGACCATCTAGTAGAGCTCCTCAATATGACATATGCAGACCGGACAAGTTTACAACTTTTACCCTAATGCTTAAACTAATATTACATTTTCAAACAAAACAGCAAGTTCCTCACCGTTCACAGGTAATGGCTCACATTATTGTGGTCGGTGTGTAAAACCTACAACTGGGCACCGTTAGGTCAGCAAGCGGATGTGGACCTGCTTTGCCACAAACTGATTTGGCTTTGGGCTAAATCTGGAGGCTGCACTTGGGATACCCCGGTTTTCACCTCTTGCACCTCAAAGGGGCATTTGGTCTTCGCTGCGGGGTACCCAAGCCGTTACTCGCAAAAGTAGTCTCAGTTATGTGGCAGCTGACACTAACACAAGACCAAGGTGCAAAACCTATTAGTGCTATACTCACCTCAGATGAAGCCTGTTGCAAAAAAAAGGATTACATTGTGAGCCATTACTATGCTTCCTAAGAGCAACGTGCAATACATTTACGTAAAGTTCTAACTTTTATCTATTGGACAACTATACAAAGTTTCTGACAAGGCCTTCAATTAAAATGATCTATACTGCTGATCTGCTCATAAGTCTCCTCACTATCCCACACCCCAAACCACTTTTCGATACAGTCCACTCCCTCCTCAGCCCCAAAGAACAGGCCACCGTGACGCTTCTCAGTGCTGAAGAGCAAGCCGCCCATGGCGCTACACAAATAAGGATTATTATTATTTTATTATTATTATGAATGGATCCCTAAGGTCCAAAGGCCCAAGTAAAACACAAACTTTCCACCCACTACAATTACACCTTTGGCCCGACACTTTGTAGCTATTTTTCCTAGATTGCCAGCAAACAGATGAATGCACACCTAGCAAAAAATGTAAATTAAAACGCATAGGCCTCCTCCATATCCCCTCTAGCCCACCTTTCCATCTCCAAACGTGGTGTGCTTTCTACCATTAAAGGTAGGTAGAAAAAAATGTTCTTTCAATCTGCTGACTATCTAGGAGAAATAGAAGAACCATCTAGTAGAGCTCATCAATATCACATATGCAGACCGGCCAAGTTTACAACTTTTACCCTAATCCTTAAACTAATATTACATTTTCAAACAAAACAGCAAGTTCCTCACCGTTCACAGGTAATGGCTCACATTATTGTGGTCGGTGCCTAAAACCTACAACTGGGCACCGTTAGGCCAGCAAGCGGATGTGGACCCGCTTTGCCACAAACTGATTTGGCTTTGGGCTAAATCTGGGGGCTGCACTTGGGATACCCCGGTTTTCACCTCCTGCACCTCAAAGGGGCATTTGGTCTTCGCTGCGGGGTACCCAAGCCGTTACTCGCAAAAGTAGTCTCAGTTATGTGGCAGCTGACACTAACATAAGACCAAGGTGCAAAACCTATTAATGCTATACTCACCTCAGATGAAGCCTGTTGCAAAAAAAAGTATTACATTGTGAGCCATTACTATGCTTCCTAAGAGCAACGTGCAATACATTTACGTAAAGTTCTAACTTTTATCAATTGGACAACTATACAAAGTTTCTGACAAGGCCTTCAATTAAAATGATCTATACTGCTGATCTGCTCATAAGTCTCCTCACTATCCCACACTCCTAACCACTTTTCGATACAGTCCACTCCCTCCTCAGCCCCAAAGAACATGCCACCGTGACACATCTCAGTGCTGATGAGCAAGACGCCCATGGCACTACACAAATAAGGATTACTATTATTTTATTATTATTATGAAGGGATCCCTAAGGTCCAAAGGCCCAAGTAAAACACAAACTTTCCACCCACTACAATTACACCTTTGGCCCGACACTTTGTAGCTATTTTTCCTAGATTGCCAGCAAACAGATGAATGCACACCTAGCAAAAAATTTAAACTAAAACGCATAGGCCTCCTCCATATCCCCTCTAGCCCACCTTTCCATCTCCAAACGTGGTGTGCTTTCTACCATTAAAGGTAGGTAGAAAAAAATGTTCTTTCAATCTGCTGACTATCTAGGAGAAATAGAAGGACCATCTAGTAGAGCTCATCAATATCACCTATGCAGACCGGACAAGTTTACAACTTTTACCCTAATCCTTAAACTAATATTACATTTTCAAACAAAACAGCAAGTTCCTCACCGTTCACAGGTAATGGCTCACATTATTGTGGTCGGTGCCTAAAACCTACAACTGGGCACCGTTAGGTCAGCAAGCGGATGTGGACCCACTTTGCCACAAACTGATTTGGCTTTGGGCTAAATCTGGAGGCTGCACTTGGGATACCCCGGTTTTCACCTCTTGCACCTCAAAGGGGCATTTGGTCTTCGCTGCGGGGTACCCAAGCCGTTACTCGCAAAAGTAGTCTCAGTTATGTGGCAGCTGACACTAACATAACACCAAGGTGCAAAACCTATTAATGCTATACTCACCTCAGATGAAGCCTGTTGCAAAAAAAAGGATTACATTGTGAGCCATTACTATGCTTCCTAAGAGCAACGTGCAATACATTTACGTAAAGTTCTAACTTTTATCTATTGGACAACTATACAAAGTTTCTGACAAGGCCTTCAATTAAAATGATCTATACTGCTGATCTGCTCATAAGTCTCCTCACTATCCCACACCCCTAACCACTTTTCGATACAGTCCACTCCCTCCTCAGCCCCAAAGAACATGCCACCGTGACGCATCTCAGTGCTGAAGAGCAAGCCGCCCATGGCGCTACACAAATAAGGATTACTATTATTTTATTATTATTATGAAGGGATCCCTAAGGTCCAAAGGCCCAAGTAAAACACAAACTTTCCACCCACTACAATTACACCTTTGGCCCGACACTTTGTAGCTATTTTTCCTAGATTGCCAGCAAACAGATGAATGCACACCTAGCAAAAAATTTAAACTAAAACGCATAGGCCTCCTCCATATCCCCTCTAGCCCACCTTTCCATCTCCAAACGTGGTGTGCTTTCTACCATTAAAGGTAGGTAGAAAAAAATGTTCTTTCAATCTGCTGACTATCTAGGAGAAATAGAAGGACCATCTAGTAGAGCTCCTCAATATCACATATGCAGACCGGACAAGTTTAAACTTTTACCCTAATGCTTAAACTAATATTACATTTTCAAACAAAACAGCAAGTTCCTCACCGTTCACAGGTAATGGCTCACATTATTGTGGTCGGTGCCTAAAACCTACAACTGGGCACCGTTAGGCCAGCAAGCGGATGTGGACCCGCTTTGCCACAAACTGATTTGGCTTTGGGCTAAATCTGGAGGCTGCACTTGGGATACCCCGGTTTTCACCTCCTGCACCTCAAAGGGGCATTTGGTCTTCGCTGCGGGGTACCCAAGCCGTTACTCGCAAAAGTAGTCTCAGTTATGTGGCAGCTGACACTAACATAAGACCAAGGTGCAAAACCTATTAATGCTATACTCACCTCAGATGAAGCCTGTTGCAAAAAAAAGGATTACATTGTGAGCCATTACTATGCTTCCTAAGAGCAACGTGCAATACATTTACGTAAAGTTCTAACTTTTATCTATTGGACAACTATACAAAGTTTCTGACAAGGCCTTCAATTAAAATGATCTATACTGCTGATCTGCTCATAAGTCTCCTCACTATCCCACACCCCTAACCACTTTTCGATACAGTCCACTCCCTCCTCAGCCCCAAAGAACATGCCACCGTGACACATCTCAGTGCTGATGAGCAAGACGCCCATGGCGCTACACAAATAAGGATTACTATTATTTTATTATTATTATGAAGGAATCCCTAAGGTCCAAAGGCCCAAGTAAAACACAAACTTTCCACCCACTACAATTACACCTTTGGCCCGACACTTTGTAGCTATTTTTCCTAGATTGCCAGCAAACAGATGAATGCACAGCTAGCAAAAAATTTAAACTAAAACGCATAGGCCTCCTCCATATCCCCTTTAGCCCACCTTTCCATCTCCAAACGTGGTGTGCTTTCTACCATTTAAGGTAGGTAGAAAAAAATGTTCTTTCAATCTGCTGACTATCTAGGAGAAATAGAAGGACCATCTAGTAGAGCTCCTCAATATGACATATGCAGACCGGACAAGTTTACAACTTTTACCCTAATCCTTAAACTAATATTACATTTTCAAACAAAACAGCAAGTTCCTCACCGTTCACAGGTAATGGCTCACATTATTGTGGTCGGTGCCTAAAACCTACAACTGGGCACCGTTAGGTCAGCAAGCGGATGTGGACCCGCTTTGCCACAAACTGATTTGGCTTTGGGCTAAATCTGGAGGCTGCACTTGGGATACCCCGGTTTTCACCTCTTGCACCTCAAAGGGGCATTTGGTCTTCGCTGCGGGGTACCCAAGCCGTTACTCGCAAAAGTAGTCTCAGTTATGTGGCAGCTGACACTAACACAAGACCAAGGTGCAAAACCTATTAATGCTATACTCACCTCAGATGAAGCCTGTTGCAAAAAAAAGGATTACATTGTGAGCCATTACTATGCTTCCTAAGAGCAACGTGCAATACATTTACGTAAAGTTCTAACTTTTATCTATTGGACAACTATACAAAGTTTCTGACAAGGCCTTCAATTAAAATGATCTATACTGCTGATCTGCTCATAAGTCTCCTCACTATCCCACACCCCAAACCACTTTTCGATACAGTCCACTCCCTCCTCAGCCCCAAAGAACAGGCCACCGTGACGCTTCTCAGTGCTGAAGAGCAAGCCGCCCATGGCGCTACACAAATAAGGATTATTATTATTTTATTATTA
Organism: Eleutherodactylus coqui; assembly: GCF_035609145.1. Classification (NCBI taxonomy): domain Eukaryota; kingdom Metazoa; phylum Chordata; class Amphibia; order Anura; family Eleutherodactylidae; genus Eleutherodactylus; species Eleutherodactylus coqui. The sequence goes on from NC_089844.1 coordinate 165,902,466, forward strand.
TTATGAATGGATCCCTAAGGTCCAAAGGCCCAAGTAAAACACAAACTTTCCACCCACTACAATTACACCTTTGGCCCGACACTTTGTAGCTATTTTTCCTAGATTGCCAGCAAACAGATGAATGCACACCTAGCAAAAAATGTAAATTAAAACGCATAGGCCTCCTCCATATCCCCTCTAGCCCACCTTTCCATCTCCAAACGTGGTGTGCTTTCTACCATTAAAGGTAGGTAGAAAAAAATGTTCTTTCAATCTGCTGACTATCTAGGAGAAATAGAAGAACCATCTACTAGAGCTCATCAATATCACATATGCAGACCGGCCAAGTTTACAACTTTTACCCTAATCCTTAAACTAATATTACATTTTCAAACAAAACAGCAAGTTCCTCACCGTTCACAGGTAATGGCTCACATTATTGTGGTCGGTGCCTAAAACCTACAACTGGGCACCGTTAGGCCAGCAAGCGGATGTGGACCCGCTTTGCCACAAACTGATTTGGCTTTGGGCTAAATCTGGAGGCTGCACTTGGGATACCCCGGTTTTCACCTCCTGCACCTCAAAGGGGCATTTGGTCTTCGCTGCGGGGTACCCAAGCCGTTACTCGCAAAAGTAGTCTCAGTTATGTGGCAGCTGACACTAACATAAGACCAAGGTGCAAAACCTATTAATGCCATACTCACCTCAGATGAAGCCTGTTGCAAAAAAAAGGATTACATTGTGAGCCATTACTATGCTTCCTAAGAGCAACGTGCAATACATTTACGTAAAGTTCTAACTTTTATCTATTGGACAACTATACAAAGTTTCTGACAAGGCCTTCAATTAAAATGATCTATACTGCTGATCTGCTCATAAGTCTCCTCACTATCCCACACCCCTAACCACTTTTCGATACAGTCCACTCCCTCCTCAGCCCCAAAGAACATGCCACCGTGACACATCTCAGTGCTGATGAGCAAGACGCCCATGGCGCTACACAAATAAGGATTACTATTATTTTATTATTATTATGAAGGGATCCCTAAGGTCCAAAGGCCCAAGTAAAACACAAACTTTCCACCCACTACAATTACACCTTTGGCCCGACACTTTGTAGCTATTTTTCCTAGATTGCCAGCAAACAGATGAATGCACACCTAGCAAAAAATTTAAACTAAAACGCATGGGCCTCCTCCATATTCCCTCTAGCCCACCTTTCCATCTCCAAACGTGGTGTGCTTTCTACCATTAAAGGTAGGTAGAAAAAAATGTTCTTTCAATCTGCTGACTATCTAGGAGAAATAGAAGGACCATCTAGTAGAGCTCATCAATATCACATATGCAGACCGGACAAGTTTACAACTTTTACCCTAATCCTTAAACTAATATTACATTTTCAAACAAAACAGCAAGTTCCTCACCGTTCACAGGTAATGGCTCACATTATTGTGGTCGGTGCCTAAAACCTACAACTGGGCACCGTTAGGTCAGCAAGTGGATGTGGACCCGCTTTGCCACAAACTGATTTGGCTTTGGGCTAAATCTGGAGGCTGCACTTGGGATACCCCGGTTTTCACCTCTTGCACCTCAAAGGGGCATTTGGTCTTCGCTGCAGGGTACCCAAGCCGTTACTCGCAAAAGTAGTCTCACTTATGTGGCAGCTGACACTAACATAAGACCAAGGTGCAAAACCTATTAATGCTATACTCACCTCAGATGAAGCCTGTTGCAAAAAAAAGTATTACATTGTGAGCCATTACTATGCTTCCTAAGAGCAACGTGCAATACATTTACGTAAAGTTCTAACTTTTATCTATTGGACAACTATACAAAGTTTCTGACAAGGCCTTCAATTAAAATGATCTATACTGCTGATCTGCTCATAAGTCTCCTCACTATCCCACACCCCAAACCACTTTTCGATACAGTCCACTCCCTCCTCAGCCCCAAAGAACATGCCACCGTGACGCATCTCAGTGCTGAAGAGCAAGCCACCCATGGCGCTACACAAATAAGGATTATTATTATTTTATTATTATTATGAAGGGATCCCTAAGGTCCAAAGGCCCAAGTAAAACACAAACTTTCCACCCACTACAATTACACCTTTGGCCCGACACTTTGTAGCTATTTTTCCTAGATTGCCAGCAAACAGATGAATGCACAGCTAGCAAAAAATTTAAACTAAAACGCATAGGCCTCCTCCATATCCCCTTTAGCCCACCTTTCCATCTCCAAACGTGGTGTGCTTTCTACCATTTAAGGTAGGTAGAAAAAAATGTTCTTTCAATCTGCTGACTATCTAGGAGAAATAGAAGGACCATCTAGTAGAGCTCATCAATATCACATATGCAGACCGGACAAGTTTACAACTTTTACCCTAATCCTTAAACTAATATTACATTTTCAAACAAAACAGCAAGTTCCTCACCGTTCACAGGTAATGGCTCACATTATTGTGGTCGGTGCCTAAAACCTACAACTGGACACCGTTAGGCCAGCAAGCGGATGTGGACCCGCTTTGCCACAAACTGATTTGGCTTTGGGCTAAATCTGGAGGCTGCACTTGGGATACCCCGGTTTTCACCTCCTGCACCTCAAAGGGGCATTTGGTCTTCGCTGCGGGGTACCCAAGCCGTTACTCGCAAAAGTAGTCTCAGTTATGTGGCAGCTGACACTAACATAAGACCAAGGTGCAAAACCTATTAATGCTATACTCACCTCAGATGAAGCCTGTTGCAAAAAAAGGATTACATTGTGAACCATTACTATGCTTCCTAAGAGCAACGTGCAATGCAATTACGTAAAGTTCTAACTTTTATCTATTGGACAACTATACAAAGTTTCTGACAAGGCCTTCAATTAAAATGATCTATACTGCTGATCTGCTCATAAGTCTCCTCACTATCCCACACCCCTAACCACTTTTCGATACAGTCCACTCCCTCCTCAGCCCCAAAGAACATGCCACCGTGACACATCTCAGTGCTGATGAGCAAGACGCCCATGGCGCTACACAAATAAGGATTACTATTATTTTATTATTATTATGAAGGGATCCCTAAGGTCCAAAGGCCCAAGTAAAACACAAACTTTCCACCCACTACAATTACAGCTTTGGCCCGACACTTTGTAGCTATTTTTCCTAGATTGCCAGCAAACAGATGAATGCACACCTAGCAAAAAATTTAAACTAAAACGCATAGGCCTCCTCCATATCCCCTCTAGCCCACCTTTCCATCTCCAAACGTGGTGTGCTTTCTACCATTAAAGGTAGGTAGAAAAAAATGTTCTTTCAATCTGCTGACTATCTAGGAGAAATAGAAGGACCATCTAGTAGAGCTCCTCAATATCACATATGCAGACCGGACAAGTTTACAACTTTTACCCTAATCCTTAAACTAATATTACATTTTCAAACAAAACAGCAAGTTCCTCACCGTTCACAGGTAATGGCTCACATTATTGTGGTCGGTGCCTAAAACCTACAACTGGGCACCGTTAGGTCAGCAAGCGGATGTGGACCCGCTTTGCCACAAACTGATTTGGCTTTGGGCTAAATCTGGAGGCTGCACTTGGGATACCCCGGTTTTCACCTCCTGCACCTCAAAGGGGCATTTGGTCTTCGCTGCGGGGCACCCAAGCCGTTACTCGCAAAAGTAGTCTCAGTTATGTGGCAGCTGACACTAACATAAGACCAAGGTGCAAAACCTATTAATGCTATACTCACCTCAGATGAAGCCTGTTGCAAAAAAAAGGATTACATTGTGAGCCATTACTATGTTTCCTAAGAGCAACGTGCAATACATTTACGTAAAGTTCTAACTTTTATCTATTGGACAACTATACAAAGTTTCTGACAAGCCCTTCAATTAAAATGATCTATACTGCTGATCTGCTCATAAGTCTCCTCACTATCCCACACCCCTAACCACTTTTCGATACAGTCCACTCCCTCCTCAGCCCCAAAGAACATGCCACCGTGACGCATCTCAGTGCTGAAGAGCAAGCCGCCCATGGCGCTACACAAATAAGGATTACTATTATTTTATTATTATTATGAAGGGATCCCTAAGGTCCAAAGGCCCAAGTAAAACACAAACTTTCCACCCACTACAATTACACCTTTGGCCCGACACTTTGTAGCTATTTTTCCTAGATTGCCAGCAAACAGATGAATGCACACCTAGCAAAAAATTTAAACTAAAACGCATAGGCCTCCTCCATATCCCCTCTAGCCCACCTTTCCATCTCCAAACGTGGTGTGCGTTCTACCATTAAAGGTAGGTAGAAAAAAATGTTCTTTCAATCTGCTGACTATCTAGGAGAAATAGAAGGACCATCTAGTAGAGCTCCTCAATATGACATATGCAGACCGGACAAGTTTACAACTTTTACCCTAATGCTTAAACTAATATTACATTTTCAAACAAAACAGCAAGTTCCTCACCGTTCACAGGTAATGGCTCACATTATTGTGGTCGGTGCCTAAAACCTACAACTGGGCACCGTTAGGCCAGCAAGCGGATGTGGACCCGCTTTGCCACAAACTGATTTGGCTTTGGGCTAAATCTGGAGGCTGCACTTGGGATACCCCGGTTTTCACCTCCTGCACCTCAAAGGGGCATTTGGTCTTCGCTGCGGGGTACCCAAGCCGTTACTCGCAAAAGTAGTCTCAGTTATGTGGCAGCTGACACTAACATAAGACCAAGGTGCAAAACCTATTAATGCTATACTCACCTCAGATGAAGCCTGTTGCAAAAAAAAGGATTACATTGTGAGCCATTACTATGCTTCCTAAGAGCAACGTGCAATACATTTACGTAAAGTTCTAACTTTTATCTATTGGACAACTATACAAAGTTTCTGACAAGGCCTTCAATTAAAATGATCTATACTGCTGATCTGCTCATAAGTCTCCTCACTATCCCACACCCCTAACCACTTTTCGATACAGTCCACTCCCTCCTCAGCCCCAAAGAACATGCCACCGTGACACATCTCAGTGCTGATGAGCAAGCCGTCCATGGCGCTACACAAATAAGGATTACTATTATTTTATTATTATTATGAAGGGATCCCTAAGGTCCAAAGGCCCAAGTAAAACACAAACTTTCCACCCACTACAATTACACCTTTGGCCCGACACTTTGTAGCTATTTTTCCTAGATTGCCAGCAAACAGATGCATGCACACCTAGCAAAAAATTTAAACTAAAACGCATAGGCCTCCTCCATATCCCCTCTAGCCCACCTTTCCATCTCCAAACGTGGTGTGCTTTCTACCATTAAAGGTAGGTAGAAAAAAATGTTCTTTCAATCTGCTGACTATCTAGGAGAAATAGAAGGACCATCTAGTAGAGCTCATCAATATCACATATGCAGACCGGACAAGTTTACAACTTTTACCCTAATCCTTAAACTAATATTACATTTTCAAACAAAACAGCAAGTTCCTCACCGTTCACAGGTAATGGCTCACATTATTGTGGTCGGTGCCTAAAACCTACAACTGGGCACCGTTAGGTCAGCAAGTGGATGTGGACCCGCTTTGCCACAAACTGATTTGGCTTTGGGCTAAATCTGGAGGCTGCACTTGGGATACCCCGGTTTTCACCTCTTGCACCTCAAAGGGGCATTTGGTCTTCGCTGCAGGGTACCCAAGCCGTTACTCGCAAAAGTAGTCTCAGTTATGTGGCAGCTGACACTAACATAAGACCAAGGTGCAAAACCTATTAATGCTATACTCACCTCAGATGAAGCCTGTTGCAAAAAAAAGTATTACATTGTGAGCCATTACTATGCTTCCTAAGAGCAACGTGCAATACATTTACGTAAAGTTCTAACTTTTATCTATTGGCCAACTATACAAAGTTTCTGACAAGGCCTTCAATTAAAATGATCTATACTGCTGATCTGCTCATAAGTCTCCTCACTATCCCACACCCCAAACCACTTTTCGATACAGTCCACTCCCTCCTCAGCCCCAAAGAACATGCCACCGTGACGCATCTCAGTGCTGAAGAGCAAGCCACCCATGGCGCTACACAAATAAGGATTATTATAATTTTATTATTATTATGAAGGGATCCCTAAGGTCCAAAGGCCCAAGTAAAACACAAACTTTCCACCCACTACAATTACACCTTTGGCCCGACACTTTGTAGCTATTTTTCCTAGATTGCCAGCAAACAGATGAATGCACAGCTAGCAAAAAATTTAAACTAAAACGCATAGGCCTCCTCCATATCCCCTTTAGCCCACCTTTCCATCTCCAAACGTGGTGTGCTTTCTACCATTTAAGGTAGGTAGAAAAAAATGTTCTTTCAATCTGCTGACTATCTAGGAGAAATAGAAGGACCATCTAGTAGAGCTCATCAATATCACATATGCAGACCGGACAAGTTTACAACTTTTACCCTAATCCTTAAACTAATATTACATTTTCAAACAAAACAGCAAGTTCCTCACCGTTCACAGGTAATGGCTCACATTATTGTGGTCGGTGCCTAAAACCTACAACTGGACACCGTTAGGCCAGCAAGCGGATGTGGACCCGCTTTGCCACAAACTGATTTGGCTTTGGGCTAAATCTGGAGGCTGCACTTGGGATACCCCGGTTTTCACCTCCTGCACCTCAAAGGGGCATTTGGTCTTCGCTGCGGGGTACCCAAGCCGTTACTCGCAAAAGTAGTCTCAGTTATATGGCAGCTGACACTAACATAAGACCAAGGTGCAAAACCTATTAATGCTATACTCACCTCAGATGAAGCCTGTTGCAAAAAAAGGATTACATTGTGAACCATTACTATGCTTCCTAAGAGCAACGTGCAATGCAATTACGTAAAGTTCTAACTTTTATCTATTGGACAACTATACAAAGTTTCTGACAAGGCCTTCAATTAAAATGATCTATACTGCTGATCTGCTCATAAGTCTCCTCACTATCCCACACCCCTAACCACTTTTCGATACAGTCCACTCCCTCCTCAGCCCCAAAGAACATGCCACCGTGACACATCTCAGTGCTGATGAGCAAGACGCCCATGGCGCTACACAAATAAGGATTACTATTATTTTATTATTATTATGAAGGGATCCCTAAGGTCCAAAGGCCCAAGTAAAACACAAACTTTCCACCCACTACAATTACAGCTTTGGCCCGACACTTTGTAGCTATTTTTCCTAGATTGCCAGCAAACAGATGAATGCACACCTAGCAAAAAATTTAAACTAAAACGCATAGGCCTCCTCCATATCCCCTCTAGCCCACCTTTCCATCTCCAAACGTGGTGTGCTTTCTACCATTAAAGGTAGGTAGAAAAAAATGTTCTTTCAATCTGCTGACTATCTAGGAGAAATAGAAGGACCATCTAGTAGAGCTCCTCAATATCACATATGCAGACCGGACAAGTTTACAACTTTTACCCTAATCCTTAAACTAATATTACATTTTCAAACAAAACAGCAAGTTCCTCACCGTTCACAGGTAATGGCTCACATTATTGTGGTCGGTGCCTAAAACCTACAACTGGGCACCGTTAGGTCAGCAAGCGGATGTGGACCCGCTTTGCCACAAACTGATTTGGCTTTGGGCTAAATCTGGAGGCTGCACTTGGGATACCCCGGTTTTCACCTCCTGCACCTCAAAGGGGCATTTGGTCTTCGCTGCGGGGCACCCAAGCCGTTACTCGCAAAAGTAGTCTCAGTTATGTGGCAGCTGACACTAACATAAGACCAAGGTGCAAAACCTATTAATGCTATACTCACCTCAGATGAAGCCTGTTGCAAAAAAAAGGATTACATTGTGAGCCATTACTATGCTTCCTAAGAGCAACGTGCAATACATTTACGTAAAGTTCTAACTTTTATCTATTGGACAACTATACAAAGTTTCTGACAAGCCCTTCAATTAAAATGATCTATACTGCTGATCTGCTCATAAGTCTCCTCACTATCCCACACCCCTAACCACTTTTCGATACAGTCCACTCCCTCCTCAGCCCCAAAGAACATGCCACCGTGACACATCTCAGTGCTGATGAGCAAGACGCCCATGGCGCTACACAAATAAGGATTACTATTATTTTATTATTATTATGAAGGGATCCCTAAGGTCCAAAGGCCCAAGTAAAACACAAACTTTCCACCCACTACAATTACACCTTTGGCCCGACACTTTGTAGCTATTTTTCCTAGATTGCCAGCAAACAGATGAATGCACACCTAGCAAAAAATTTAAACTAAAACGCATAGGCCTCCTCCATATCCCCCCTAGCCCACCTTTCCATCTCCAAACGTGGTGTGCTTTCTACCATTAAAGGTAGGTAGAAAAAAATGTTCTTTCAATCTGCTGACTATCTAGGAGAAATAGAAGGACCATCTAGTAGAGCTCCTCAATATGACATATGCAGACCGGCCAAGTTTACAACTTTTACCCTAATGCTTAAACTAATATTACATTTTCAAACAAAACAGCAAGTTCCTCACCGTTCACAGGTAATGGCTCACATTATTGTGGTCGGTGTGTAAAACTTACAACTGGGCACCGTTAGGTCAGCAAGCGGATGTGGACCCGCTTTGCCACAAACTGATTTGGCTTTGGGCTAAATCTGGAGGCTGCACTTGGGATACCCCGGTTTTCACCTCTTGCACCTCAAAGGGGCATTTGGTCTTCGCTGCGGGGTACCCAAGCCGTTACTCGCAAAAGTAGTCTCAGTTATGTGGCAGCTGACACTAACACAAGACCAAGGTGCAAAACCTATTAGTGCTATACTCACCTCAGATGAAGCCTGTTGCAAAAAAAAGGATTACATTGTGAGCCATTACTATGCTTCCTAAGAGCAACGTGCAATACATTTACGTAAAGTTCTAACTTTTATCTATTGGACAACTATACAAAGTTTCTGACAAGGCCTTCAATTAAAATGATCTATACTGCTGATCTGCTCATAAGTCTCCTCACTATCCCACACCCCAAACCACTTTTCGATACAGTCCACTCCCTCCTCAGCCCCAAAGAACATGCCACCGTGACACATCTCAGTGCTGATGAGCAAGACGCCCATGGCACTACACAAATAAGGATTACTATTATTTTATTATTATTATGAAGGGATCCCTAAGGTCCAAAGGCCCAAGTAAAACACAAACTTTCCACCCACTACAATTACACCTTTGGCCCGACACTTTGTAGCTATTTTTCCTAGATTGCCAGCAAACAGATGAATGCACACCTAGCAAAAAATTTAAACTAAAACGCATAGGCCTCCTCCATATCCCCTCTAGCCCACCTTTCCATCTCCAAACGTGGTGTGCTTTCTACCATTAAAGGTAGGTAGAAAAAAATGTTCTTTCAATCTGCTGACTATCTAGGAGAAATAGAAGGACCATCTAGTAGAGCTCCTCAATATGACATATGCAGACCGGACAAGTTTACAACTTTTACCCTAATGCTTAAACTAATATTACATTTTCAAACAAAACAGCAAGTTCCTCACCGTTCACAGGTAATGGCTCACATTATTGTGGTCGGTGTGTAAAACCTACAACTGGGCACCGTTAGGTCAGCAAGCGGATGTGGACCCGCTTTGCCACAAACTGATTTGGCTTTGGGCTAAATCTGGAGGCTGCACTTGGGATACCCCGGTTTTCACCTCTTGCACCTCAAAGGGGCATTTGGTCTTCGCTGCGGGGTACCCAAGCCGTTACTCGCAAAAGTAGTCTCAGTTATGTGGCAGCTGACACTAACACAAGACCAAGGTGCAAAACCTATTAGTGCTATACTCACCTCAGATGAAGCCTGTTGCAAAAAAAAGGATTACATTGTGAGCCATTACTATGCTTCCTAAGAGCAACGTGCAATACATTTACGTAAAGTTCTAACTTTTATCTATTGGACAACTATACAAAGTTTCTGACAAGGCCTTCAATTAAAATGATCTATACTGCTGATCTGCTCATAAGTCTCCTCACTATCCCACACCCCAAACCACTTTTCGATACAGTCCACTCCCTCCTCAGCCCCAAAGAACAGGCCACCGTGACGCTTCTCAGTGCTGAAGAGCAAGCCGCCCATGGCGCTACACAAATAAGGATTATTATTATTTTATTATTATTATGAATGGATCCCTAAGGTCCAAAGGCCCAAGTAAAACACAAACTTTCCACCCACTACAATTACACCTTTGGCCCGACACTTTGTAGCTATTTTTCCTAGATTGCCAGCAAACAGATGAATGCACACCTAGCAAAAAATGTAAATTAAAACGCATAGGCCTCCTCCATATCCCCTCTAGCCCACCTTTCCATCTCCAAACGTGGTGTGCTTTCTACCATTAAAGGTAGGTAGAAAAAAATGTTCTTTCAATCTGCTGACTATCTAGGAGAAATAGAAGAACCATCTAGTAGAGCTCATCAATATCACATATGCAGACCGGCCAAGTTTACAACTTTTACCCTAATCCTTAAACTAATATTACATTTTCAAACAAAACAGCAAGTTCCTCACCGTTCACAGGTAATGGCTCACATTATTGTGGTCGGTGCCTAAAACCTACAACTGGGCACCGTTAGGCCAGCAAGCGGATGTGGACCCGCTTTGCCACAAACTGATTTGGCTTTGGGCTAAATCTGGAGGCTGCACTTGGGATACCCCGGTTTTCACCTCCTGCACCTCAAAGGGGCATTTGGTCTTCGCTGCGGGGTACCCAAGCCGTTACTCGCAAAAGTAGTCTCAGTTATGTGGCAGCTGACACTAACATAAGACCAAGGTGCAAAACCTATTAATGCTATACTCACCTCAGATGAAGCCTGTTGCAAAAAAAAGGATTACATTGTGAGCCATTACTATGCTTCCTAAGAGCAACGTGCAATACATTTACGTAAAGTTCTAACTTTTATCTATTGGACAACTATACAAAGTTTCTGACAAGGCCTTCAATTAAAATGATCTATACTGCTGATCTGCTCATAAGTCTCCTCACTATCCCACACCCCTAACCACTTTTCGATACAGTCCACTCCCTCCTCAGCCCCAAAGAACATGCCACCGTGACACATCTCAGTGCTGATGAGCAAGCCGCCCATGGCGCTACACAAATAAGGATTACTATTATTTTATTATTATTATGAAGGGATCCCTAAGGTCCAAAGGCCCAAGTAAAACACAAACTTTCCACCCACTACAATTACACCTTTGGCCCGACACTTTGTAGCTATTTTTCCTAGATTGCCAGCAAACAGATGCATGCACACCTAGCAAAAAATTTAAACTAAAACGCAAAGGCCTCCTCCATATCCCCTCTAGCCCACCTTTCCATCTCCAAACGTGGTGTGCTTTCTACCATTAAAGGTAGGTAGAAAAAAATGTTCTTTCAATCTGCTGACTATCTAGGAGAAATAGAAGGACCATCTAGTAGAGCTCATCAATATCACATATGCAGACCGGACAAGTTTACAACTTTTACCCTAATCCTTAAACTAATATTACATTTTCAAACAAAACAGCAAGTTCCTCACCGTTCACAGGTAATGGCTCACATTATTGTGGTCGGTGCCTAAAACCTACAACTGGGCACCGTTAGGTCAGCAAGTGGATGTGGACCCGCTTTGCCACAAACTGATTTGGCTTTGGGCTAAATCTGGAGGCTGCACTTGGGATACCCCGGTTTTCACCTCTTGCACCTCAAAGGGGCATTTGGTCTTCGCTGCAGGGTACCCAAGCCGTTACTCGCAAAAGTAGTCTCAGTTATGTGGCAGCTGACACTAACATAAGACCAAGGTGCAAAACCTATTAATGCTATACTCACCTCAGATGAAGCCTGTTGCAAAAAAAAGTATTACATTGTGAGCCATTACTATGCTTCCTAAGAGCAACGTGCAATACATTTACGTAAAGTTCTAACTTTTATCAATTGGACAACTATACAAAGTTTCTGACAAGGCCTTCAATTAAAATGATCTATACTGCTGATCTGCTCATAAGTCTCCTCACTATCCCACACCCCTAACCACTTTTCGATACAGTCCACTCCCTCCTCAGCCCCAAAGAACATGCCACCGTGACACATCTCAGTGCTGATGAGCAAGACGCCCATGGCACTACACAAATAAGGATTACTATTATTTTATTATTATTATGAAGGGATCCCTAAGGTCCAAAGGCCCAAGTAAAACACAAACTTTCCACCCACTACAATTACACCTTTGGCCCGACACTTTGTAGCTATTTTTCCTAGATTGCCAGCAAACAGATGAATGCACACCTAGCAAAAAATTTAAACTAAAACGCATAGGCCTCCTCCATATCCCCTCTAGCCCACCTTTCCATCTCCAAACGTGGTGTGCTTTCTACCATTAAAGGTAGGTAGAAAAAAATGTTCTTTCAATCTGCTGACTATCTAGGAGAAATAGAAGGACCATCTAGTAGAGCTCATCAATATCACATATGCAGACCGGACAAGTTTACAACTTTTACCCTAATCCTTAAACTAATATTACATTTTCAAACAAAACAGCAAGTTCCTCACCGTTCACAGGTAATGGCTCACATTATTGTGGTCGGTGCCTAAAACCTACAACTGGGCACCGTTAGGTCAGCAAGCGGATGTGGACCCGCTTTGCCACAAACTGATTTGGCTTTGGGCTAAATCTGGAGGCTGCACTTGGGATACCCCGGTTTTCACCTCTTGCACCTCAAAGGGGCATTTGGTCTTCGCTGCGGGGTACCCAAGCCGTTACTCGCAAAAGTAGTCTCAGTTATGTGGCAGCTGACACTAACATAACACCAAGGTGCAAAACCTATTAATGCTATACTCACCTCAGATGAAGCCTGTTGCAAAAAAAAGGATTACATTGTGAGCCATTACTATGCTTCCTAAGAGCAACGTGCAATACATTTACGTAAAGTTCTAACTTTTATCTATTGGACAACTATACAAAGTTTCTGACAAGGCCTTCAATTAAAATGATCTATACTGCTGATCTGCTCATAAGTCTCCTCACTATCCCACACCCCTAACCACTTTTCGATACAGTCCACTCCCTCCTCAGCCCCAAAGAACATGCCACCGTGACGCATCTCAGTGCTGAAGAGCAAGCCGCCCATGGCGCTACACAAATAAGGATTACTATTATTTTATTATTATTATGAAGGGATCCCTAAGGTCCAAAGGCCCAAGTAAAACACAAACTTTCCACCCACTACAATTACACCTTTGGCCCGACACTTTGTAGCTATTTTTCCTAGATTGCCAGCAAACAGATGAATGCACACCTAGCAAAAAATTTAAACTAAAACGCATAGGCCTCCTCCATATCCCCTCTAGCCCACCTTTCCATCTCCAAACGTGGTGTGCGTTCTACCATTAAAGGTAGGTAGAAAAAAATGTTCTTTCAATCTGCTGACTATCTAGGAGAAATAGAAGGACCATCTAGTAGAGCTCCTCAATATCACATATGCAGACCGGACAAGTTTAAACTTTTACCCTAATGCTTAAACTAATATTACATTTTCAAACAAAACAGCAAGTTCCTCACCGTTCACAGGTAATGGCTCACATTATTGTGGTCGGTGCCTAAAACCTACAACTGGGCACCGTTAGGTCAGCAAGCGGATGTGGACCCGCTTTGCCACAAACTGATTTGGCTTTGGGCTAAATCTGGAGGCTGCACTTGGGATACCCCGGTTTTCACCTCTTGCACCTCAAAGGGGCATTTGGTCTTCGCTGCGGGGTACCCAAGCCGTTACTCGCAAAAGTAGTCTCAGTTATGTGGCAGCTGACACTAACACAAGACCAAGGTGCAAAACCTATTAATGCTATACTCACCTCAGATGAAGCCTGTTGCAAAAAAAAGGATTACATTGTGAGCCATTACTATGCTTCCTAAGAGCAACGTGCAATACAATTACGTAAAGTTCCAACTTTTATCTATTGGCCAACTATACAAAGTTTCTGACAAGGCCTTCAATTAAAATGATCTATACTGCTGATCTGCTCATAAGTCTCCTCACTATCCCACACCCCAAACCACTTTTCGATACAGTCCACTCCCTCCTCAGACCCAAAGAACAGGCCACCGTGACGCTTCTCAGTGCTGAAGAGCAAGCCGCCCATGGCGCTACACAAATAAGGATTATTATTATTTTATTATTATTATGAATGGATCCCTAAGGTCCAAAGGCCCAAGTAAAACACAAACTTTCCACCCACTACAATTACACCTTTGGCCCGACACTTTGTAGCTATTTTTCCTAGATTGCCAGCAAACAGATGAATGCACACCTAGCAAAAAATGTAAATTAAAACGCATAGGCCTCCTCCATATCCCCTCTAGCCCACCTTTCCACCTCCAAACGTGGTGTGCTTTCTACCATTTAAGGTAGGTAGAAAAAAATGTTCTTTCAATCTGCTGACTATCTAGGAGAAATAGAAGGACCATCTAGTAGAGCTCCTCAATATGACATATGCAGACCGGCCAAGTTTACAACTTTTACCCTAATCCTTAAACTAATATTACATTTTCAAACAAAACAGCAAGTTCCTCACCGTTCACAGGTAATGGCTCACATTATTGTGGTCGGTGCCTAAAACCTACAACTGGGCACCGTTAGGTCAGCAAGCGGATGTGGACCCGCTTTGCCACAAACTGATTTGGCTTTGGGCTAAATCTGGAGGCTGCACTTGGGATACCCCGGTTTTCACCTCTTGCACCTCAAAGGGGCATTTGGTCTTTGCTGCAGGGTACCCAAGCCGTTACTCGCAAAAGTAGTCTCAGTTATGTGGCAGCTGACACTAACATAAGACCAAGGTGCAAAACCTATTAATGCTATACTCACCTCAGATGAAGCCTGTTGCAAAAAAAAGTATTACATTGTGAGCCATTACTATGCTTCCTAAGAGCAACGTGCAATACATTTACGTAAAGTTCTAACTTTTATCAATTGGACAACTATACAAAGTTTCTGACAAGGCCTTCAATTAAAATGATCTATACTGCTGATCTGCTCATAAGTCTCCTCACTATCCCACACCCCTAACCACTTTTCGATACAGTCCACTCCCTCCTCAGCCCCAAAGAACATGCCACCGTGACACATCTCAGTGCTGATGAGCAAGACGCCCATGGCACTACACAAATAAGGATTACTATTATTTTATTATTATTATGAAGGGATCCCTAAGGTCCAAAGGCCCAAGTAAAACACAAACTTTCCACCCACTACAATTACACCTTTGGCCCGACACTTTGTAGCTATTTTTCCTAGATTGCCAGCAAACAGATGAATGCACACCTAGCAAAAAATTTAAACTAAAACGCATAGGCCTCCTCCATATCCCCTCTAGCCCACCTTTCCATCTCCAAACGTGGTGTGCTTTCTACCATTAAAGGTAGGTAGAAAAAAATGTTCTTTCAATCTGCTGACTATCTAGGAGAAATAGAAGGACCATCTAGTAGAGCTCATCAATATCACATATGCAGACCGGACAAGTTTACAACTTTTACCCTAATCCTTAAACTAATATTACATTTTCAAACAAAACAGCAAGTTCCTCACCGTTCACAGGTAATGGCTCACATTATTGTGGTCGGTGCCTAAAACCTACAACTGGGCACCGTTAGGTCAGCAAGCGGATGTGGACCCGCTTTGCCACAAACTGATTTGGCTTTGGGCTAAATCTGGAGGCTGCACTTGGGATACCCCGGTTTTCACCTCTTGCACCTCAAAGGGGCATTTGGTCTTCGCTGCGGGGTACCCAAGCCGTTACTCGCAAAAGTAGTCTCAGTTATGTGGCAGCTGACACTAACATAACACCAAGGTGCAAAACCTATTAATGCTATACTCACCTCAGATGAAGCCTGTTGCAAAAAAAAGGATTACATTGTGAGCCATTACTATGCTTCCTAAGAGCAACGTGCAATACATTTACGTAAAGTTCTAACTTTTATCTATTGGACAACTATACAAAGTTTCTGACAAGGCCTTCAATTAAAATGATCTATACTGCTGATCTGCTCATAAGTCTCCTCACTATCCCACACCCCTAACCACTTTTCGATACAGTCCACTCCCTCCTCAGCCCCAAAGAACATGCCACCGTGACGCATCTCAGTGCTGAAGAGCAAGCCGCCCATGGCGCTACACAAATAAGGATTACTATTATTTTATTATTATTATGAAGGGATCCCTAAGGTCCAAAGGCCCAAGTAAAACACAAACTTTCCACCCACTACAATTACACCTTTGGCCCGACACTTTGTAGCTATTTTTCCTAGATTGCCAGCAAACAGATGAATGCACACCTAGCAAAAAATTTAAACTAAAACGCATAGGCCTCCTCCATATCCCCTCTAGCCCACCTTTCCATCTCCAAACGTGGTGTGCGTTCTACCATTAAAGGTAGGTAGAAAAAAATGTTCTTTCAATCTGCTGACTATCTAGGAGAAATAGAAGGACCATCTAGTAGAGCTCCTCAATATCACATATGCAGACCGGACAAGTTTAAACTTTTACCCTAATGCTTAAACTAATATTACATTTTCAAACAAAACAGCAAGTTCCTCACCGTTCACAGGTAATGGCTCACATTATTGTGGTCGGTGCCTAAAACCTACAACTGGGCACCGTTAGGTCAGCAAGCGGATGTGGACCCGCTTTGCCACAAACTGATTTGGCTTTGGGCTAAATCTGGAGGCTGCACTTGGGATACCCCGGTTTTCACCTCTTGCACCTCAAAGGGGCATTTGGTCTTCGCTGCGGGGTACCCAAGCCGTTACTCGCAAAAGTAGTCTCAGTTATGTGGCAGCTGACACTAACACAAGACCAAGGTGCAAAACCTATTAATGCTATACTCACCTCAGATGAAGCCTGTTGCAAAAAAAAGGATTACATTGTGAGCCATTACTATGCTTCCTAAGAGCAACGTGCAATACAATTACGTAAAGTTCCAACTTTTATCTATTGGCCAACTATACAAAGTTTCTGACAAGGCCTTCAATTAAAATGATCTATACTGCTGATCTGCTCATAAGTCTCCTCACTATCCCACACCCCAAACCACTTTTCGATACAGTCCACTCCCTCCTCAGACCCAAAGAACAGGCCACCGTGACGCTTCTCAGTGCTGAAGAGCAAGCCGCCCATGGCGCTACACAAATAAGGATTATTATTATTTTATTATTATTATGAATGGATCCCTAAGGTCCAAAGGCCCAAGTAAAACACAAACTTTCCACCCACTACAATTACACCTTTGGCCCGACACTTTGTAGCTATTTTTCCTAGATTGCCAGCAAACAGATGAATGCACACCTAGCAAAAAATGTAAATTAAAACGCATAGGCCTCCTCCATATCCCCTCTAGCCCACCTTTCCACCTCCAAACGTGGTGTGCTTTCTACCATTTAAGGTAGGTAGAAAAAAATGTTCTTTCAATCTGCTGACTATCTAGGAGAAATAGAAGGACCATCTAGTAGAGCTCCTCAATATGACATATGCAGACCGGCCAAGTTTACAACTTTTACCCTAATCCTTAAACTAATATTACATTTTCAAACAAAACAGCAAGTTCCTCACCGTTCACAGGTAATGGCTCACATTATTGTGGTCGGTGCCTAAAACCTACAACTGGGCACCGTTAGGTCAGCAAGCGGATGTGGACCCGCTTTGCCACAAACTGATTTGGCTTTGGGCTAAATCTGGAGGCTGCACTTGGGATACCCCGGTTTTCACCTCTTGCACCTCAAAGGGGCATTTGGTCTTCGCTGCAGGGTACCCAAGCCGTTACTCGCAAAAGTAGTCTCAGTTATGTGGCAGCTGACACTAACATAAGACCAAGGTGCAAAACCTATTAATGCTATACTCACCTCAGATGAAGCCTGTTGCAAAAAAAAGGATTACATTGTGAGCCATTACTATGCTTCCTAAGAGCAACGTGCAATACATTTACGTAAAGTTCTAACTTTTATCTATTGGACAACTATACAAAGTTTCTGACAAGGCCTTCAATTAAAATGATCTATACTGCTGATCTGCTCATAAGTCTCCTCACTATCCCACACCCCTAACCACTTTTCGATACAGTCCACTCCCTCCTCAGCCCCAAAGAACATGCCACCGTGACACATCTCAGTGCTGATGAGCAAGACGCCCATGGCACTACACAAATAAGGATTACTATTATTTTATTATTATTATGAAGGGATCCCTAAGGTCCAAAGGCCCAAGTAAAACACAAACTTTCCACCCACTACAATTACACCTTTGGCCCGACACTTTGTAGCTATTTTTCCTAGATTGCCAGCAAACAGATGAATGCACACCTAGCAAAAAATTTAAACTAAAACGCATAGGCCTCCTCCATATCCCCTCTAGCCCACCTTTCCATCTCCAAACGTGGTGTGCTTTCTACCATTAAAGGTAGGTAGAAAAAAATGTTCTTTCAATCTGCTGACTATCTAGGAGAAATAGAAGGACCATCTAGTAGAGCTCATCAATATCACATATGCAGACCGGACAAGTTTACAACTTTTACCCTAATCCTTAAACTAATATTACATTTTCAAACAAAACAGCAAGTTCCTCACCGTTCACAGGTAATGGCTCACATTATTGTGGTCGGTGCCTAAAACCTACAACTGGGCACCGTTAGGTCAGCAAGCGGATGTGGACCCGCTTTGCCACAAACTGATTTGGCTTTGGGCTAAATCTGGAGGCTGCACTTGGGATACCCCGGTTTTCACCTCTTGCACCTCAAAGGGGCATTTGGTCTTCGCTGCGGGGTACCCAAGCCGTTACTCGCAAAAGTAGTCTCAGTTATGTGGCAGCTGACACTAACATAACACCAAGGTGCAAAACCTATTAATGCTATACTCACCTCAGATGAAGCCTGTTGCAAAAAAAAGGATTACATTGTGAGCCATTACTATGCTTCCTAAGAGCAACGTGCAATACATTTACGTAAAGTTCTAACTTTTATCTATTGGACAACTATACAAAGTTTCTGACAAGGCCTTCAATTAAAATGATCTATACTGCTGATCTGCTCATAAGTCTCCTCACTATCCCACACCCCTAACCACTTTTCGATACAGTCCACTCCCTCCTCAGCCCCAAAGAACATGCCACCGTGACGCATCTCAGTGCTGAAGAGCAAGCCGCCCATGGCGCTACACAAATAAGGATTACTATTATTTTATTATTATTATGAAGGGATCCCTAAGGTCCAAAGGCCCAAGTAAAACACAAACTTTCCACCCACTACAATTACACCTTTGGCCCGACACTTTGTAGCTATTTTTCCTAGATTGCCAGCAAACAGATGAATGCACACCTAGCAAAAAATTTAAACTAAAACGCATAGGCCTCCTCCATATCCCCTCTAGCCCACCTTTCCATCTCCAAACGTGGTGTGCGTTCTACCATTAAAGGTAGGTAGAAAAAAATGTTCTTTCAATCTGCTGACTATCTAGGAGAAATAGAAGGACCATCTAGTAGAGCTCCTCAATATCACATATGCAGACCGGACAAGTTTAAACTTTTACCCTAATGCTTAAACTAATATTACATTTTCAAACAAAACAGCAAGTTCCTCACCGTTCACAGGTAATGGCTCACATTATTGTGGTCGGTGCCTAAAACCTACAACTGGGCACCGTTAGGTCAGCAAGCGGATGTGGACCCGCTTTGCCACAAACTGATTTGGCTTTGGGCTAAATCTGGAGGCTGCACTTGGGATACCCCGGTTTTCACCTCTTGCACCTCAAAGGGGCATTTGGTCTTCGCTGCGGGGTACCCAAGCCGTTACTCGCAAAAGTAGTCTCAGTTATGTGGCAGCTGACACTAACACAAGACCAAGGTGCAAAACCTATTAATGCTATACTCACCTCAGATGAAGCCTGTTGCAAAAAAAAGGATTACATTGTGAGCCATTACTATGCTTCCTAAGAGCAACGTGCAATACAATTACGTAAAGTTCCAACTTTTATCTATTGGCCAACTATACAAAGTTTCTGACAAGGCCTTCAATTAAAATGATCTATACTGCTGATCTGCTCATAAGTCTCCTCACTATCCCACACCCCAAACCACTTTTCGATACAGTCCACTCCCTCCTCAGACCCAAAGAACAGGCCACCGTGACGCTTCTCAGTGCTGAAGAGCAAGCCGCCCATGGCGCTACACAAATAAGGATTATTATTATTTTATTATTATTATGAATGGATCCCTAAGGTCCAAAGGCCCAAGTAAAACACAAACTTTCCACCCACTACAATTACACCTTTGGCCCGACACTTTGTAGCTATTTTTCCTAGATTGCCAGCAAACAGATGAATGCACACCTAGCAAAAAATGTAAATTAAAACGCATAGGCCTCCTCCATATCCCCTCTAGCCCACCTTTCCACCTCCAAACGTGGTGTGCTTTCTACCATTTAAGGTAGGTAGAAAAAAATGTTCTTTCAATCTGCTGACTATCTAGGAGAAATAGAAGGACCATCTAGTAGAGCTCCTCAATATGACATATGCAGACCGGCCAAGTTTACAACTTTTACCCTAATCCTTAAACTAATATTACATTTTCAAACAAAACAGCAAGTTCCTCACCGTTCACAGGTAATGGCTCACATTATTGTGGTCGGTGCCTAAAACCTACAACTGGGCACCGTTAGGTCAGCAAGCGGATGTGGACCCGCTTTGCCACAAACTGATTTGGCTTTGGGCTAAATCTGGAGGCTGCACTTGGGATACCCCGGTTTTCACCTCCTGCACCTCAAAGGGGCATTTGGTCTTCGCTGCGGGGTACCCAAGCCGTTACTCGCAAAAGTAGTCTCAGTTATGTGGCAGCTGACACTAACATAAGACCAAGGTGCAAAACCTATTAATGCTATACTCACCTCAGATGAAGCCTGTTGCAAAAAAAGGATTACATTGTGAGCCATTACTATGCTTCCTAAGAGCAACGTGCAATGCAATTACGTAAAGTTCTAACTTTTATCTATTGGACAACTATACAAAGTTTCTGACAAGGCCTTCAATTAAAATGATCTATACTGCTGATCTGCTCATAAGTCTCCTCACTATCCCACACCCCTAACCACTTTTCGATACAGTCCACTCCCTCCTCAGCCCCAAAGAACATGCCACCGTGACACATCTCAGTGCTGATGAGCAAGACGCCCATGGCGCTACACAAATAAGGATTACTATTATTTTATTATTATTATGAAGGGATCCCTAAGGTCCAAAGGCCCAAGTAAAACACAAACTTTCCACCCACTACAATTACACCTTTGGCCCGACACTTTGTAGCTATTTTTCCTAGATTGCCAGCAAACAGATGAATGCACACCTAGCAAAAAATTTAAACTAAAACGCATAGGCCTCCTCCATATCCCCTCTAGCCCACCTTTCCATCTCCAAACGTGGTGTGCTTTCTACCATTAAAGGTAGGTAGAAAAAAATGTTCTTTCAATCTGCTGACTATCTAGGAGAAATAGAAGGACCATCTAGTAGAGCTCATCAATATCACATATGCAGACCGGACAAGTTTACAACTTTTACCCTAATCCTTAAACTAATATTACATTTTCAAACAAAACAGCAAGTTCCTCACCGTTCACAGGTAATGGCTCACATTATTGTGGTCGGTGCCTAAAACCTACAACTGGGCACCGTTAGGTCAGCAAGCGGATGTGGACCCGCTTTGCCACAAACTGATTTGGCTTTGGGCTAAATCTGGAGGCTGCACTTGGGATACCCCGGTTTTCACCTCTTGCACCTCAAAGGGGCATTTGGTCTTCGCTGCGGGGTACCCAAGCCGTTACTCGCAAAAGTAGTCTCAGTTATGTGGCAGCTGACACCAACATAAGACCAAGGTGCAAAACCTATTAATGCTATACTCACCTCAGATGAAGCCTGTTGCAAAAAAAAGGATTACATTGTGAGCCATTACTATGCTTCCTAAGAGCAACGTGCAATACATTTACGTAAAGTTCTAACTTTTATCTATTGGACAACTATACAAAGTTTCTGACAAGGCCTTCAATTAAAATGATCTATACTGCTGATCTGCTCATAAGTCTCCTCACTATCCCACACCCCAAACCACTTTTTTATACAGTCCACTCCCTCCTCAGCCCCAAAGAACATGCCACCGTGACGCATCTCAGTGCTGAAGAGCAAGCCACCCATGGCGCTACACAAATAAGGATTATTATTATTTTATTATTATTATGAAGGGATCCCTAAGGTCCAAAGGCCCAAGTAAAACACAAACTTTCCACCCACTACAATTACACCTTTGGCCCGACACTTTGTAGCTATTTTTCCTAGATTGCCAGCAAACAGATGAATGCACACCTAGCAAAAAATTTAAACTAAAACGCATAGGCCTCCTCCATATCCCCTCTAGCCCACCTTTCCATCTCCAAACGTGGTGTGCTTTCTACCATTAAAGGTAGGTAGAAAAAAATGTTCTTTCAATCTGCTGACTATCTAGGAGAAATAGAAGGACCATCTAGTAGAGCTCATCAATATCACATATGCAGACCGGACAAGTTTACAACTTTTACCCTAATCCTTAAACTAATATTACATTTTCAAACAAAACAGCAAGTTCCTCACCGTTCACAGGTAATGGCTCACATTATTGTGGTCGGTGCCTAAAACCTACAACTGGGCACCGTTAGGTCAGCAAGCGGATGTGGACCCGCTTTGCCACAAACTGATTTGGCTTTGGGCTAAATCTGGAGGCTGCACTTGGGATACCCCGGTTTTCACCTCTTGCACCTCAAAGGGGCATTTGGTCTTCGCTGCAGGGTACCCAAGCCGTTACTCGCAAAAGTAGTCTCAGTTATGTGGCAGCTGACACTAACATAAGACCAAGGTGCAAAACCTATTAATGCTATACTCACCTCAGATGAAGCCTGTTGCAAAAAAAAGGATTACATTGTGAGCCATTACTATGCTTCCTAAGAGCAACGTGCAATACATTTACGTAAAGTTCTAACTTTTATCTATTGGACAACTATACAAAGTTTCTGACAAGGCCTTCAATTAAAATGATCTATACTGCTGATCTGCTCATAAGTCTCCTCACTATCCCACACCCCAAACCACTTTTCGATACAGTCCACTCCCTTCTCAGCCCCAAAGAACATGCCACCGTGACGCATCTCAGTGCTGAAGAGCAAGCCGCCCATGGCGCTACACAAATAAGGTTTATTATTTTATTATTATTATGAAGGGATCCCTAAGGTCCAAAGGCCCAAGTAAAACACAAACTTTCCACCCACTACAATTACACCTTTGGCCCGACACTTTGTAGCTATTTTTCCTAGATTGCCAGCAAACAGATGAATGCACACCTAGCAAAAAATTTAAACTAAAACGCATAGGCCTCCTCCATATCCCCTCTAGCCCACCTTTCCATCTCCAAACGTGGTGTGCTTTCTACCATTAAAGGTAGGTAGAAAAAAATGTTCTTTCAATCTGCTGACTATCTAGGAGAAATAGAAGGACCATCTAGTAGAGCTCATCAATATCACATATGCAGACCGGACAACTTTACAACTTTTACCCTAATCCTTAAACTAATATTACATTTTCAAACAAAACAGCAAGTTCCTCACCGTTCACAGGTAATGGCTCACATTATTGTGGTCGGTGCCTAAAACCTACAACTGGGCACCGTTAGGTCAGCAAGCGGATGTGGACCCGCTTTGCCACAAACTGATTTGGCTTTGGGCTAAATCTGGAGGCTGCACTTGGGATACCCCGGTTTTCACCTCTTGCACCTCAAAGGGGCATTTGGTCTTCGCTGCGGGGTACCCAAGCCATTACTCGCAAAAGTAGTCTCAGTTATGTGGCAGCTGACACCAACATAAGACCAAGGTGCAAAACCTATTAATGCTATACTCACCTCAGATGAAGCCTGTTGCAAAAAAAAGGATTACATTGTGAGCCATTACTATGCTTCCTAAGAGCAACGTGCAATACATTTACGTAAAGTTCTAACTTTTATCTATTGGACAACTATACAAAGTTTCTGACAAGGCCTTCAATTAAAATGATCTATACTGCTGATCTGCTCATAAGTCTCCTCACTATCCCACACCCCAAACCACTTTTTTATACAGTCCACTCCCTCCTCAGCCCCAAAGAACATGCCACCGTGACGCATCTCAGTGCTGAAGAGCAAGCCACCCATGGCGCTACACAAATAAGGATTATTATTATTTTATTATTATTATGAAGGGATCCCTAAGGTCCAAAGGCCCAAGTAAAACACAAACTTTCCACCCACTACAATTACACCTTTGGCCCGACACTTTGTAGCTATTTTTCCTAGATGGCTAGCAAACAGATGAATGCACACCTAGCAAAAAATTTAAACTAAAACGCATAGGCCTCCTCCATATCCCCTCTAGCCCACCTTTCCATCTCCAAACGTGGTGTGCTTTCTACCATTAAAGGTAGGTAGAAAAAAATGTTCTTTCAATCTGCTGACTATCTAGGAGAAATAGAAGGACCATCTAGTAGAGCTCATCAATATCACATATGCAGACCGGACAAGTTTACAACTTTTACCCTAATCCTTAAACTAATATTACATTTTCAAACAAAACAGCAAGTTCCTCACCGTTCACAGGTAATGGCTCACATTATTGTGGTCGGTGCCTAAAACCTACAACTGGGCACCGTTAGGTCAGCAAGCGGATGTGGACCCACTTTGCCACAAACTGATTTGGCTTTGGGCTAAATCTGGAGGCTGCACTTGGGATACCCCGGTTTTCACCTCTTGCACCTCAAAGGGGCATTTGGTCTTCGCTGCAGGGTACCCAAGCCGTTACTCGCAAAAGTAGTCTCAGTTATGTGGCAGCTGACACTAACATAAGACCAAGGTGCAAAACCTATTAATGCTATACTCACCTCAGATGAAGCCTGTTGCAAAAAAAGGATTACATTGTGAGCCATTACTATGCTTCCTAAGAGCAACGTGCAATGCAATTAAGTAAAGTTCTAACTTTTATCTATTGGACAACTATACAAAGTTTCTGACAAGGCCTTCAATTAAAATGATCTATACTGCTGATCTGCTCATAAGTCTCCTCACTATCCCACACCCCAAACCACTTTTCGATACAGTCCACTCCCTTCTCAGCCCCAAAGAACATGCCACCGTGACGCATCTCAGTGCTGAAGAGCAAGCCGCCCATGGCGCTACACAAATAAGGTTTATTATTTTATTATTATTATGAAGGGATCCCTAAGGTCCAAAGGCCCAAGTAAAACACAAACTTTCCACCCACTACAATTACACCTTTGGCCCGACACTTTGTAGCTATTTTTCCTAGATTGCCAGCAAACAGATGAATGCACACCTAGCAAAAAATTTAAACTAAAACGCATAGGCCTCCTCCATATCCCCTCTAGCCCACCTTTCCATCTCCAAACGTGGTGTGCTTTCTACCATTAAAGGTAGGTAGAAAAAAATGTTCTTTCAATCTGCTGACTATCTAGGAGAAATAGAAGGACCATCTAGTAGAGCTCATCAATATCACATATGCAGACCGGACAACTTTACAACTTTTACCCTAATCCTTAAACTAATATTACATTTTCAAACAAAACAGCAAGTTCCTCACCGTTCACAGGTAATGGCTCACATTATTGTGGTCGGTGCCTAAAACCTACAACTGGGCACCGTTAGGTCAGCAAGCGGATGTGGACCCGCTTTGCCACAAACTGATTTGGCTTTGGGCTAAATCTGGAGGCTGCATTTGGGATACCCCGGTTTTCACCTCCTGCACCTCAAAGGGGCATTTGGTCTTCGCTGCGGGGTACACAAGCCGTTACTCGCAAAAGTAGTCTCAGTTATGTGGCAGCTGACACTAACATAAGACCAAGGTGCAAAACCTATTAATGCTATACTCACCTCAGATGAAGCCTGTTGCAAAAAAAGGATTACATTGTGAGCCATTACTATGCTTCCTAAGAGCAACGTGCAATGCAATTAAGTAAAGTTCTAACTTTTATCTATTGGACAACTATACAAAGTTTCTGACAAGGCCTTCAATTAAAATGATCTATACTGCTGATCCGCTCATAAGTCTCCTCACTATCCCACACCCCTAACCACTTTTCGATACAGTCCACTCCCTCCTCAGCCCCAAAGAACATGCCACCGTGACGCATCTCAGTGCTGAAGAGCAAGACGCCCATGGCGCTACACAAATAAGGATTACTATTATTTTATTATTATTATGAAGGGATCCCAAAGGTCCAAAGGCCCAAGTAAAACACAAACTTTCCACCCACTACAATTACACCTTTGGCCCGACACTTTGTAGCTATTTTTCCTAGATTGCCAGCAAACAGATGAATGCACACCTAGCAAAAAATGTAAACTAAAACGCATAGGCCTCCTCCATATCCCCTCTAGCCCACCTTTCCATCTCCAAACGTGGTGTGCTTTCTACCATTAAAGGTAGGTAGAAAAAAATGTTCTTTCAATCTGCTGACTATCTAGGAGAAATAGAAGGACCATCTAGTAGAGCTCATCAATATCACATATGCAGACCGGACAAGTTTACAACTTTTACCCTAATCCTTAAACTAATATTACATTTTCAAACAAAACAGCAAGTTCCTCACCGTTCACAGGTAATGGCTCACATTATTGTGGTCGGTGCCTAAAACCTACAACTGGGCACCGTTAGGTCAGCAAGCGGATGTGGACCCGCTTTGCCACAAACTGATTTGGCTTTGGGCTAAATCTGGAGGCTGCACTTGGGATACCCCGGTTTTCACCTTTTGCACCTCAAAGGGGCATTTGGTCTTCGCTGCGGGGTACCCAAGCCATTACTCGCAAAAGTAGTCTCAGTTATGTGGCAGCTGACACCAACATAAGACCAAGGTGCAAAACCTATTAATGCTATACTCACCTCAGATGAAGCCTGTTGCAAAAAAAAGGATTACATTGTGAGCCATTACTATGCTTCCTAAGAGCAACGTGCAATACATTTACGTAAAGTTCTAACTTTTATCTATTGGACAACTATACAAAGTTTCTGACAAGGCCTTCAATTAAAATGATCTATACTGCTGATCTGCTCATAAGTCTCCTCACTATCCCACACCCCAAACCACTTTTTTATACAGTCCACTCCCTCCTCAGCCCCAAAGAACATGCCACCGTGACGCATCTCAGTGCTGAAGAGCAAGCCACCCATGGCGCTACACAAATAAGGATTATTATTATTTTATTATTATTATGAAGGGATCCCTAAGGTCCAAAGGCCCAAGTAAAACACAAACTTTCCACCCACTACAATTACACCTTTGGCCCGACACTTTGTAGCTATTTTTCCTAGATTGCCAGCAAACAGATGAATGCACACCTAGCAAAAAATTTAAACTAAAACGCATAGGCCTCCTCCATATCCCCTCTAGCCCACCTTTCCATCTCCAAACGTGGTGTGCTTTCTACCATTAAAGGTAGGTAGAAAAAAATGTTCTTTCAATCTGCTGACTATCTAGGAGAAATAGAAGGACCATCTAGTAGAGCTCATCAATATCACATATGCAGACCGGACAAGTTTACAACTTTTACCCTAATCCTTAAACTAATATTACATTTTCAAACAAAACAGCAAGTTCCTCACCGTTCACAGGTAATGGCTCACATTATTGTGGTCGGTGCCTAAAACCTACAACTGGGCACCGTTAGGTCAGCAAGCGGATGTGGACCCGCTTTGCCACAAACTGATTTGGCTTTGGGCTAAATCTGGAGGCTGCACTTGGGATACCCCGGTTTTCACCTCTTGCACCTCAAAGGGGCATTTGGTCTTCGCTGCAGGGTACCCAAGCCGTTACTCGCAAAAGTAGTCTCAGTTATGTGGCAGCTGACACTAACATAAGACCAAGGTGCAAAACCTATTAATGCTATACTCACCTCAGATGAAGCCTGTTGCAAAAAAAGGATTACATTGTGAGCCATTACTATGCTTCCTAAGAGCAACGTGCAATGCAATTAAGTAAAGTTCTAACTTTTATCTATTGGACAACTATACAAAGTTTCTGACAAGGCCTTCAATTAAAATGATCTATACTGCTGATCTGCTCATAAGTCTCCTCACTATCCCACACCCCAAACCACTTTTCGATACAGTCCACTCCCTTCTCAGCCCCAAAGAACATGCCACCGTGACGCATCTCAGTGCTGAAGAGCAAGCCGCCCATGGCGCTACACAAATAAGGTTTATTATTTTATTATTATTATGAAGGGATCCCTAAGATCCAAAGGCCCAAGTAAAACACAAACTTTCCACCCACTACAATTACACCTTTGGCCCGACACTTTGTAGCTATTTTTCCTAGATTGCCAGCAAACAGATGAATGCACACCTAGCAAAAAATTTAAACTAAAACGCATAGGCCTCCTCCATATCCCCTCTAGCCCACCTTTCCATCTCCAAACGTGGTGTGCTTTCTACCATTAAAGGTAGGTAGAAAAAAATGTTCTTTCAATCTGCTGACTATCTAGGAGAAATAGAAGGACCATCTAGTAGAGCTCATCAATATCACATATGCAGACCGGACAACTTTACAACTTTTACCCTAATCCTTAAACTAATATTACATTTTCAAACAAAACAGCAAGTTCCTCACCGTTCACAGGTAATGGCTCACATTATTGTGGTCGGTGCCTAAAACCTACAACTGGGCACCGTTAGGTCAGCAAGCGGATGTGGACCCGCTTTGCCACAAACTGATTTGGCTTTGGGCTAAATCTGGAGGCTGCACTTGGGATACCCCGGTTTTCACCTCCTGCACCTCAAAGGGGCATTTGGTCTTCGCTGCGGGGTACCCAAGCCGTTACTCGCAAAAGTAGTCTCAGTTATGTGGCAGCTGACACTAACATAAGACCAAGGTGCAAAACCTATTAATGCTATACTCACCTCAGATGAAGCCTGTTGCAAAAAAAGGATTACATTGTGAGCCATTACTATGCTTCCTAAGAGCAACGTGCAATGCAATTACGTAAAGTTCTAACTTTTATCTATTGGACAACTATACAAAGTTTCTGACAAGGCCTTCAATTAAAATGATCTATACTGCTGATCCGCTCATAAGTCTCCTCACTATACCACACCCCTAACCACTTTTCGATACAGTCCACTCCCTCCTCAGCCCCAAAGAACATGCCACCGTGACGCATCTCAGTGCTGAAGAGCAAGACGCCCATGGCGCTACACAAATAAGGATTACTATTATTTTATTATTATTATGAAGGGATCCCTAAGGTCCAAAGGCCCAAGTAAAACACAAACTTTCCACCCACTACAATTACACCTTTGGCCCGACACTTTGTAGCTATTTTTCCTAGATTGCCAGCAAACAGATGAATGCACACCTAGCAAAAAATTTAAACTAAAACGCATAGGCCTCCTCCATATCCCCTCTAGCCCACCTTTCCATCTCCAAACGTGGTGTGCTTTCTACCATTAAAGGTAGGTAGAAAAAAATGTTCTTTCAATCTGCTGACTATCTAGGAGAAATAGAAGGACCATCTAGTAGAGCTCCTCAATATGACATATGCAGACCGGCCAAGTTTACAACTTTTACCCTAATCCTTAAACTAATATTACATTTTCAAACAAAACAGCAAGTTCCTCACCGTTCACAGGTAATGGCTCACATTATTGTGGTCGGTGCCTAAAACCTACAACTGGGCACCGTTAGGCCAGCAAGCAGATGTGGACCCGCTTTGCCACAAACTGATTTGGCTTTGGGCTAAATCTGGAGGCTGCACTTGGGATACCCCGGTTTTCACCTCCTGCACCTCAAAGGGGCATTTGGTCTTCGCTGCGGGGTACCCAAGCCGTTACTCGCAAAAGTAGTCTCAGTTATGTGGCAGCTGACACTAACATAAGACCAAGGTGCAAAACCTATTAATGCTATACTCACCTCAGATGAAGCCTGTTGCAAAAAAAGGATTACATTGTGAGCCATTACTATGCTTCCTAAGAGCAACGTGCAATGCAATTACGTAAAGTTCTAACTTTTATCTATTGGACAACTATACAAAGTTTCTGACAAGGCCTTCAATTAAAATGATCTATACTGCTGATCTGCTCATAAGTCTCCTCACTATCCCACACCCCAAACCACTTTTCGATACAGTCCACTCCCTCCTCAGCCCCAAAGAACATGCCACCGTGACGCATCTCAGTGCTGAAGAGCAAGCCGCCCATGGCGCTACACAAATAAGGTTTATTATTTTATTATTATTATGAAGGGATCCCTAAGGTCCAAAGGCCCAAGTAAAACACAAACTTTCCACCCACTACAATTACACCTTTGGCCCGACACTTTGTAGCTATTTTTCCTAGATTGCCAGCAAACAGATGAATGCACACCTAGCAAAAAATTTAAACTAAAACGCATAGGCCTCCTCCATATCCCCTCTAGCCCACCTTTCCATCTCCAAACGTGGTGTGCTTTCTACCATTAAAGGTTGGTAGAAAAAAATGTTCTTTCAATCTGCTGACTATCTAGGAGAAATAGAAGGACCATCTAGTAGAGCTCCTCAATATGACATATGCAGACCGGCCAAGTTTACAACTTTTACCCTAATCCTTAAACTAATATTACATTTTCAAACAAAACAGCAAGTTCCTCACCGTTCACAGGTAATGGCTCACATTATTGTGGTCGGTGCCTAAAACCTACAACTGGGCACCGTTAGGCCAGCAAGCGGATGTGGACCCGCTTTGCCACAAACTGATTTGGCTTTGGGCTAAATCTGGAGGCTGCACTTGGGATACCCCGGTTTTCACCTCCTGCACCTCAAAGGGGCATTTGGTCTTCGCTGCGGGGTACCCAAGCCGTTACTCGCAAAAGTAGTCTCAGTTATGTGGCAGCTGACACTAACATAAGACCAAGGTGCAAAACCTATTAATGCTATACTCACCTCAGATGAAGCCTGTTGCAAAAAAAGGATTACATTGTGAGCCATTACTATGCTTCCTAAGAGCAACGTGCAATGCAATTACGTAAAGTTCTAACTTTTATCTATTGGACAACTATACAAAGTTTCTGACAAGGCCTTCAATTAAAATGATCTATACTGCTGATCTGCTCATAAGTCTCCTCACTATCCCACACCCCTAACCACTTTTCGATACAGTCCACTCCCTCCTCAGCCCCAAAGAACATGCCACCGTGACACATCTCAGTGCTGATGAGCAAGACGCCCATGGCGCTACACAAATAAGGATTACTATTATTTTATTATTATTATGAAGGGATCCCTAAGGTCCAAAGGCCCAAGTAAAACACAAACTTTCCACCCACTACAATTACACCTTTGGCCCGACACTTTGTAGCTATTTTTCCTAGATTGCCAGCAAACAGATGAATGCACACCTAGCAAAAAATTTAAAC
The DNA here is from genome assembly GCF_035609145.1 of Eleutherodactylus coqui. Lineage (NCBI taxonomy): Eukaryota > Metazoa > Chordata > Amphibia > Anura > Eleutherodactylidae > Eleutherodactylus > Eleutherodactylus coqui. The sequence goes on from NC_089844.1 coordinate 165,933,899, forward strand.
TAAAACGCATAGGCCTCCTCCATATCCCCTCTAGCCCACCTTTCCATCTCCAAACGTGGTGTGCTTTCTACCATTAAAGGTAGGTAGAAAAAAATGTTCTTTCAATCTGCTGACTATCTAGGAGAAATAGAAGGACCATCTAGTAGAGCTCATCAATATCACATATGCAGACCGGACAAGTTTACAACTTTTACCCTAATCCTTAAACTAATATTACATTTTCAAACAAAACAGCAAGTTCCTCACCGTTCACAGGTAATGGCTCACATTATTGTGGTCGGTGCCTAAAACCTACAACTGGGCACCGTTAGGTCAGCAAGCGGATGTGGACCCGCTTTGCCACAAACTGATTTGGCTTTGGGCTAAATCTGGAGGCTGCACTTGGGATACCCCGGTTTTCACCTCTTGCACCTCAAAGGGGCATTTGGTCTTCGCTGCGGGGTACCCAAGCCGTTACTCGCAAAAGTAGTCTCAGTTATGTGGCAGCTGACACCAACATAAGACCAAGGTGCAAAACCTATTAATGCTATACTCACCTCAGATGAAGCCTGTTGCAAAAAAAAGGATTACATTGTGAGCCATTACTATGCTTCCTAAGAGCAACGTGCAATACATTTACGTAAAGTTCTAACTTTTATCTATTGGACAACTATACAAAGTTTCTGACAAGGCCTTCAATTAAAATGATCTATACTGCTGATCTGCTCATAAGTCTCCTCACTATCCCACACCCCAAACCACTTTTTTATACAGTCCACTCCCTCCTCAGCCCCAAAGAACATGCCACCGTGACGCATCTCAGTGCTGAAGAGCAAGCCACCCATGGCGCTACACAAATAAGGATTATTATTATTTTATTATTATTATGAAGGGATCCCTAAGGTCCAAAGGCCCAAGTAAAACACAAACTTTCCACCCACTACAATTACACCTTTGGCCCGACACTTTGTAGCTATTTTTCCTAGATTGCCAGCAAACAGATGAATGCACACCTAGCAAAAAATTTAAACTAAAACGCATAGGCCTCCTCCATATCCCCTCTAGCCCACCTTTCCATCTCCAAACGTGGTGTGCTTTCTACCATTAAAGGTAGGTAGAAAAAAATGTTCTTTCAATCTGCTGACTATCTAGGAGAAATAGAAGGACCATCTAGTAGAGCTCATCAATATCACATATGCAGACCGGACAAGTTTACAACTTTTACCCTAATCCTTAAACTAATATTACATTTTCAAACAAAACAGCAAGTTCCTCACCGTTCACAGGTAATGGCTCACATTATTGTGGTCGGTGCCTAAAACCTACAACTGGGCACCGTTAGGTCAGCAAGCGGATGTGGACCCGCTTTGCCACAAACTGATTTGGCTTTGGGCTAAATCTGGAGGCTGCACTTGGGATACCCCGGTTTTCACCTCTTGCACCTCAAAGGGGCATTTGGTCTTCGCTGCAGGGTACCCAAGCCGTTACTCACAAAAGTAGTCTCAGTTATGTGGCAGCTGACACTAACATAAGACCAAGGTGCAAAACCTATTAATGCTATACTCACCTCAGATGAAGCCTGTTGCAAAAAAAAGGATTACATTGTGAGCCATTACTATGCTTCCTAAGAGCAACGTGCAATGCAATTAAGTAAAGTTCTAACTTTTATCTATTGGACAACTATACAAAGTTTCTGACAAGGCCTTCAATTAAAATGATCTATACTGCTGATCTGCTCATAAGTCTCCTCACTATCCCACACCCCTAACCACTTTTCGATACAGTCCACTCCCTCCTCAGCCCCAAAGAACATGCCACCGTGACACATCTCAGTGCTGATGAGCAAGACGCCCATGGCGCTACACAAATAAGGATTACTATTATTTTATTATTATTATGAAGGGATCCCTAAGGTCCAAAGGCCCAAGTAAAACACAAACTTTCCACCCACTACAATTACACCTTTGGCCCGACACTTTGTAGCTATTTTTCCTAGATTGCCAGCAAACAGATGAATGCACACCTAGCAAAAAATTTAAACTAAAACGCATAGGCCTCCTCCATATCCCCTCTAGCCCACCTTTCCATCTCCAAACGTGGTGTGCTTTCTACCATTAAAGGTAGGTAGAAAAAAATGTTCTTTCAATCTGCTGACTATCTAGGAGAAATAGAAGGACCATCTAGTAGAGCTCATCAATATCACATATGCAGACCGGACAAGTTTACAACTTTTACCCTAATCCTTAAACTAATATTACATTTTCAAACAAAACAGCAAGTTCCTCACCGTTCACAGGTAATGGCTCACATTATTGTGGTCGGTGCCTAAAACCTACAACTGGGCACCGTTAGGTCAGCAAGCGGATGTGGACCCGCTTTGCCACAAACTGATTTGGCTTTGGGCTAAATCTGGAGGCTGCACTTGGGATACCCCGGTTTTCACCTCCTGCACCTCAAAGGGGCATTTGGTCTTCGCTGCGGGGTACACAAGCCGTTACTCGCAAAAGTAGTCTCAGTTATGTGGCAGCTGACACTAACATAAGACCAAGGTGCAAAACCTATTAATGCTATACTCACCTCAGATGAAGCCTGTTGCAAAAAAAGGATTACATTGTGAGCCATTACTATGCTTCCTAAGAGCAACGTGCAATGCAATTAAGTAAAGTTCTAACTTTTATCTATTGGACAACTATACAAAGTTTCTGACAAGGCCTTCAATTAAAATGATCTATACTGCTGATCCGCTCATAAGTCTCCTCACTATCCCACACCCCTAACCACTTTTCGATACAGTCCACTCCCTCCTCAGCCCCAAAGAACATGCCACCGTGACGCATCTCAGTGCTGAAGAGCAAGACGCCCATGGCGCTACACAAATAAGGATTACTATTATTTTATTATTATTATGAAGGGATCCCTAAGGTCCAAAGGCCCAAGTAAAACACAAACTTACCACCCACTACAATTACACCTTTGGCCCGACACTTTGTAGCTATTTTTCCTAGATTGCCAGCAAACAGATGAATGCACACCTAGCAAAAAATTTAAACTAAAACGCATAGGCCTCCTCCATATCCCCTCTAGCCCACCTTTCCATCTCCAAACGTGGTGTGCTTTCTACCATTAAAGGTAGGTAGAAAAAAATGTTCTTTCAATCTGCTGACTATCTAGGAGAAATAGAAGGACCATCTAGTAGAGCTCATCAATATCACATATGCAGACCGGACAAGTTTACAACTTTTACCCTAATCCTTAAACTAATATTACATTTTCAAACAAAACAGCAAGTTCCTCACCGTTCACAGGTAATGGCTCACATTATTGTGGTCGGTGCCTAAAACCTACAACTGGGCACCGTTAGGTCAGCAAGCGGATGTGGACCCGCTTTGCCACAAACTGATTTGGCTTTGGGCTAAATCTGGAGGCTGCACTTGGGATACCCCGGTTTTCACCTCTTGCACCTCAAAGGGGCATTTGGTCTTCGCTGCGGGGTACCCAAGCCATTACTCGCAAAAGTAGTCTCAGTTATGTGGCAGCTGACACCAACATAAGACCAAGGTGCAAAACCTATTAATGCTATACTCACCTCAGATGAAGCCTGTTGCAAAAAAAAGGATTACATTGTGAGCCATTACTATGCTTCCTAAGAGCAACGTGCAATACATTTACGTAAAGTTCTAACTTTTATCTATTGGACAACTATACAAAGTTTCTGACAAGGCCTTCAATTAAAATGATCTATACTGCTGTTCTGCTCATAAGTCTCCTCACTATCCCACACCCCAAACCACTTTTTTATACAGTCCACTCCCTCCTCAGCCCCAAAGAACATGCCACCGTGACGCATCTCAGTGCTGAAGAGCAAGCCACCCATGGCGCTACACAAATAAGGATTATTATTATTTTATTATTATTATGAAGGGATCCCTAAGGTCCAAAGGCCCAAGTAAAACACAAACTTTCCACCCACTACAATTACACCTTTGGCCCGACACTTTGTAGCTATTTTTCCTAGATGGCCAGCAAACAGATGAATGCACACCTAGCAAAAAATTTAAACTAAAACGCATAGGCCTCCTCCATATCCCCTCTAGCCCACCTTTCCATCTCCAAACGTGGTGTGCTTTCTACCATTAAAGGTAGGTAGAAAAAAATGTTCTTTCAATCTGCTGACTATCTAGGAGAAATAGAAGGACCATCTAGTAGAGCTCATCAATATCACATATGCAGACCGGACAAGTTTACAACTTTTACCCTAATCCTTAAACTAATATTACATTTTCAAACAAAACAGCAAGTTCCTCACCGTTCACAGGTAATGGCTCACATTATTGTGGTCGGTGCCTAAAACCTACAACTGGGCACCGTTAGGTCAGCAAGCGGATGTGGACCCACTTTGCCACAAACTGATTTGGCTTTGGGCTAAATCTGGAGGCTGCACTTGGGATACCCCGGTTTTCACCTCTTGCACCTCAAAGGGGCATTTGGTCTTCGCTGCAGGGTACCCAAGCCGTTACTCGCAAAAGTAGTCTCAGTTATGTGGCAGCTGACACTAACATAAGACCAAGGTGCAAAACCTATTAATGCTATACTCACCTCAGATGAAGCCTGTTGCAAAAAAAAGGATTACATTGTGAGCCATTACTATGCTTCCTAAGAGCAACGTGCAATACATTTACGTAAAGTTCTAACTTTTATCTATTGGACAACTATACAAAGTTTCTGACAAGGCCTTCAATTAAAATGATCTATACTGCTGATCTGCTCATAAGTCTCCTCACTATCCCACACCCCAAACCACTTTTCGATACAGTCCACTCCCTTCTCAGCCCCAAAGAACATGCCACCGTGACGCATCTCAGTGCTGAAGAGCAAGCCGCCCATGGCGCTACACAAATAAGGTTTATTATTTTATTATTATTATGAAGGGATCCCTAAGGTCCAAAGGCCCAAGTAAAACACAAACTTTCCACCCACTACAATTACACCTTTGGCCCGACACTTTGTAGCTATTTTTCCTAGATGGCCAGCAAACAGATGAATGCACACCTAGCAAAAAATTTAAACTAAAACGCATAGGCCTCCTCCATATCCCCTCTAGCCCACCTTTCCATCTCCAAACGTGGTGTGCTTTCTACCATTAAAGGTAGGTAGAAAAAAATGTTCTTTCAATCTGCTGACTATCTAGGAGAAATAGAAGGACCATCTAGTAGAGCTCATCAATATCACATATGCAGACCGGACAAGTTTACAACTTTTACCCTAATCCTTAAACTAATATTACATTTTCAAACAAAACAGCAAGTTCCTCACCGTTCACAGGTAATGGCTCACATTATTGTGGTCGGTGCCTAAAACCTACAACTGGGCACCGTTAGGTCAGCAAGCGGATGTGGACCCACTTTGCCACAAACTGATTTGGCTTTGGGCTAAATCTGGAGGCTGCACTTGGGATACCCCGGTTTTCACCTCTTGCACCTCAAAGGGGCATTTGGTCTTCGCTGCAGGGTACCCAAGCCGTTACTCGCAAAAGTAGTCTCAGTTATGTGGCAGCTGACACTAACATAAGACCAAGGTGCAAAACCTATTAATGCTATACTCACCTCAGATGAAGCCTGTTGCAAAAAAAAGGATTACATTGTGAGCCATTACTATGCTTCCTAAGAGCAACGTGCAATACATTTACGTAAAGTTCTAACTTTTATCTATTGGACAACTATACAAAGTTTCTGACAAGGCCTTCAATTAAAATGATCTATACTGCTGATCTGCTCATAAGTCTCCTCACTATCCCACACCCCAAACCACTTTTCGATACAGTCCACTCCCTTCTCAGCCCCAAAGAACATGCCACCGTGACGCATCTCAGTGCTGAAGAGCAAGCCGCCCATGGCGCTACACAAATAAGGTTTATTATTTTATTATTATTATGAAGGGATCCCTAAGGTCCAAAGGCCCAAGTAAAACACAAACTTTCCACCCACTACAATTACACCTTTGGCCCGACACTTTGTAGCTATTTTTCCTAGATTGCCAGCAAACAGATGAATGCACACCTAGCAAAAAATTTAAACTAAAACGCATAGGCCTCCTCCATATCCCCTCTAGCCCACCTTTCCATCTCCAAACGTGGTGTGCTTTCTACCATTAAAGGTAGGTAGAAAAAAATGTTCTTTCAATCTGCTGACTATCTAGGAGAAATAGAAGGACCATCTAGTAGAGCTCATCAATATCACATATGCAGACCGGACAACTTTACAACTTTTACCCTAATCCTTAAACTAATATTACATTTTCAAACAAAACAGCAAGTTCCTCACCGTTCACAGGTAATGGCTCACATTATTGTGGTCGGTGCCTAAAACCTACAACTGGGCACCGTTAGGTCAGCAAGCGGATGTGGACCCGCTTTGCCACAAACTGATTTGGCTTTGGGCTAAATCTGGAGGCTGCACTTGGGATACCCCGGTTTTCACCTCCTGCACCTCAAAGGGGCATTTGGTCTTCGCTGCGGGGTACACAAGCCGTTATTCGCAAAAGTAGTCTCAGTTATGTGGCAGCTGACACTAACATAAGACCAAGGTGCAAAACCTATTAATGCTATACTCACCTCAGATGAAGCCTGTTGCAAAAAAAGGATTACATTGTGAGCCATTACTATGCTTCCTAAGAGCAACGTGCAATGCAATTAAGTAAAGTTCTAACTTTTATCTATTGGACAACTATACAAAGTTTCTGACAAGGCCTTCAATTAAAATGATCTATACTGCTGATCTGCTCATAAGTCTCCTCACTATCCCACACCCCAAACCACTTTTCGATACAGTCCACTCCCTTCTCAGCCCCAAAGAACATGCCACCGTGACGCATCTCAGTGCTGAAGAGCAAGCCGCCCATGGCGCTACACAAATAAGGTTTATTATTTTATTATTATTATGAAGGGATCCCTAAGGTCCAAAGGCCCAAGTAAAACACAAACTTTCCACCCACTACAATTACACCTTTGGCCCGACACTTTGTAGCTATTTTTCCTAGATTGCCAGCAAACAGATGAATGCACACCTAGCAAAAAATTTAAACTAAAACGCATAGGCCTCCTCCATATCCCCTCTAGCCCACCTTTCCATCTCCAAACGTGGTGTGCTTTCTACCATTAAAGGTAGGTAGAAAAAAATGTTCTTTCAATCTGCTGACTATCTAGGAGAAATAGAAGGACCATCTAGTAGAGCTCATCAATATCACATATGCAGACCGGACAACTTTACAACTTTTACCCTAATCCTTAAACTAATATTACATTTTCAAACAAAACAGCAAGTTCCTCACCGTTCACAGGTAATGGCTCACATTATTGTGGTCGGTGCCTAAAACCTACAACTGGGCACCGTTAGGTCAGCAAGCGGATGTGGACCCGCTTTGCCACAAACTGATTTGGCTTTGGGCTAAATCTGGAGGCTGCATTTGGGATACCCCGGTTTTCACCTCCTGCACCTCAAAGGGGCATTTGGTCTTCGCTGCGGGGTACACAAGCCGTTACTCGCAAAAGTAGTCTCAGTTATGTGGCAGCTGACACTAACATAAGACCAAGGTGCAAAACCTATTAATGCTATACTCACCTCAGATGAAGCCTGTTGCAAAAAAAGGATTACATTGTGAGCCATTACTATGCTTCCTAAGAGCAACGTGCAATGCAATTAAGTAAAGTTCTAACTTTTATCTATTGGACAACTATACAAAGTTTCTGACAAGGCCTTCAATTAAAATGATCTATACTGCTGATCCGCTCATAAGTCTCCTCACTATCCCACACCCCTAACCACTTTTCGATACAGTCCACTCCCTCCTCAGCCCCAAAGAACATGCCACCGTGACGCATCTCAGTGCTGAAGAGCAAGACGCCCATGGCGCTACACAAATAAGGATTACTATTATTTTATTATTATTATGAAGGGATCCCAAAGGTCCAAAGGCCCAAGTAAAACACAAACTTTCCACCCACTACAATTACACCTTTGGCCCGACACTTTGTAGCTATTTTTCCTAGATTGCCAGCAAACAGATGAATGCACACCTAGCAAAAAATTTAAACTAAAACGCATAGGCCTCCTCCATATCCCCTCTAGCCCACCTTTCCATCTCCAAACGTGGTGTGCTTTCTACCATTAAAGGTAGGTAGAAAAAAATGTTCTTTCAATCTGCTGACTATCTAGGAGAAATAGAAGGACCATCTAGTAGAGCTCATCAATATCACATATGCAGACCGGACAAGTTTACAACTTTTACCCTAATCCTTAAACTAATATTACATTTTCAAACAAAACAGCAAGTTCCTCACCGTTCACAGGTAATGGCTCACATTATTGTGGTCGGTGCCTAAAACCTACAACTGGGCACCGTTAGGTCAGCAAGCGGATGTGGACCCGCTTTGCCACAAACTGATTTGGCTTTGGGCTAAATCTGGAGGCTGCACTTGGGATACCCCGGTTTTCACCTCTTGCACCTCAAAGGGGCATTTGGTCTTCGCTGCGGGGTACCCAAGCCATTACTCGCAAAAGTAGTCTCAGTTATGTGGCAGCTGACACCAACATAAGACCAAGGTGCAAAACCTATTAATGCTATACTCACCTCAGATGAAGCCTGTTGCAAAAAAAAGGATTACATTGTGAGCCATTACTATGCTTCCTAAGAGCAACGTGCAATACATTTACGTAAAGTTCTAACTTTTATCTATTGGACAACTATACAAAGTTTCTGACAAGGCCTTCAATTAAAATGATCTATACTGCTGATCTGCTCATAAGTCTCCTCACTATCCCACACCCCAAACCACTTTTTTATACAGTCCACTCCCTCCTCAGCCCCAAAGAACATGCCACCGTGACGCATCTCAGTGCTGAAGAGCAAGCCACCCATGGCGCTACACAAATAAGGATTATTATTATTTTATTATTATTATGAAGGGATCCCTAAGGTCCAAAGGCCCAAGTAAAACACAAACTTTCCACCCACTACAATTACACCTTTGGCCCGACACTTTGTAGCTATTTTTCCTAGATTGCCAGCAAACAGATGAATGCACACCTAGCAAAAAATTTAAACTAAAACGCATAGGCCTCCTCCATATCCCCTCTAGCCCACCTTTCCATCTCCAAACGTGGTGTGCTTTCTACCATTAAAGGTAGGTAGAAAAAAATGTTCTTTCAATCTGCTGACTATCTAGGAGAAATAGAAGGACCATCTAGTAGAGCTCATCAATATCACATATGCAGACCGGACAACTTTACAACTTTTACCCTAATCCTTAAACTAATATTACATTTTCAAACAAAACAGCAAGTTCCTCACCGTTCACAGGTAATGGCTCACATTATTGTGGTCGGTGCCTAAAACCTACAACTGGGCACCGTTAGGTCAGCAAGCGGATGTGGACCCGCTTTGCCACAAACTGATTTGGCTTTGGGCTAAATCTGGAGGCTGCACTTGGGATACCCCGGTTTTCACCTCCTGCACCTCAAAGGGGCATTTGGTCTTCGCTGCGGGGTACACAAGCCGTTACTCGCAAAAGTAGTCTCAGTTATGTGGCAGCTGACACTAACATAAGACCAAGGTGCAAAACCTATTAATGCTATACTCACCTCAGATGAAGCCTGTTGCAAAAAAAGGATTACATTGTGAGCCATTACTATGCTTCCTAAGAGCAACGTGCAATGCAATTAAGTAAAGTTCTAACTTTTATCTATTGGACAACTATACAAAGTTTCTGACAAGGCCTTCAATTAAAATGATCTATACTGCTGATCCGCTCATAAGTCTCCTCACTATCCCACACCCCTAACCACTTTTCGATACAGTCCACTCCCTCCTCAGCCCCAAAGAACATGCCACCGTGACGCATCTCAGTGCTGAAGAGCAAGACGCCCATGGCGCTACACAAATAAGGATTACTATTATTTTATTATTATTATGAAGGGATCCCTAAGGTCCAAAGGCCCAAGTAAAACACAAACTTACCACCCACTACAATTACACCTTTGGCCCGACACTTTGTAGCTATTTTTCCTAGATTGCCAGCAAACAGATGAATGCACACCTAGCAAAAAATTTAAACTAAAACGCATAGGCCTCCTCCATATCCCCTCTAGCCCACCTTTCCATCTCCAAACGTGGTGTGCTTTCTACCATTAAAGGTAGGTAGAAAAAAATGTTCTTTCAATCTGCTGACTATCTAGGAGAAATAGAAGGACCATCTAGTAGAGCTCATCAATATCACATATGCAGACCGGACAAGTTTACAACTTTTACCCTAATCCTTAAACTAATATTACATTTTCAAACAAAACAGCAAGTTCCTCACCGTTCACAGGTAATGGCTCACATTATTGTGGTCGGTGCCTAAAACCTACAACTGGGCACCGTTAGGTCAGCAAGCGGATGTGGACCCGCTTTGCCACAAACTGATTTGGCTTTGGGCTAAATCTGGAGGCTGCACTTGGGATACCCCGGTTTTCACCTCTTGCACCTCAAAGGGGCATTTGGTCTTCGCTGCGGGGTACCCAAGCCATTACTCGCAAAAGTAGTCTCAGTTATGTGGCAGCTGACACCAACATAAGACCAAGGTGCAAAACCTATTAATGCTATACTCACCTCAGATGAAGCCTGTTGCAAAAAAAAGGATTACATTGTGAGCCATTACTATGCTTCCTAAGAGCAACGTGCAATACATTTACGTAAAGTTCTAACTTTTATCTATTGGACAACTATACAAAGTTTCTGACAAGGCCTTCAATTAAAATGATCTATACTGCTGTTCTGCTCATAAGTCTCCTCACTATCCCACACCCCAAACCACTTTTTTATACAGTCCACTCCCTCCTCAGCCCCAAAGAACATGCCACCGTGACGCATCTCAGTGCTGAAGAGCAAGCCACCCATGGCGCTACACAAATAAGGATTATTATTATTTTATTATTATTATGAAGGGATCCCTAAGGTCCAAAGGCCCAAGTAAAACACAAACTTTCCACCCACTACAATTACACCTTTGGCCCGACACTTTGTAGCTATTTTTCCTAGATGGCCAGCAAACAGATGAATGCACACCTAGCAAAAAATTTAAACTAAAACGCATAGGCCTCCTCCATATCCCCTCTAGCCCACCTTTCCATCTCCAAACGTGGTGTGCTTTCTACCATTAAAGGTAGGTAGAAAAAAATGTTCTTTCAATCTGCTGACTATCTAGGAGAAATAGAAGGACCATCTAGTAGAGCTCATCAATATCACATATGCAGACCGGACAAGTTTACAACTTTTACCCTAATCCTTAAACTAATATTACATTTTCAAACAAAACAGCAAGTTCCTCACCGTTCACAGGTAATGGCTCACATTATTGTGGTCGGTGCCTAAAACCTACAACTGGGCACCGTTAGGTCAGCAAGCGGATGTGGACCCACTTTGCCACAAACTGATTTGGCTTTGGGCTAAATCTGGAGGCTGCACTTGGGATACCCCGGTTTTCACCTCTTGCACCTCAAAGGGGCATTTGGTCTTCGCTGCAGGGTACCCAAGCCGTTACTCGCAAAAGTAGTCTCAGTTATGTGGCAGCTGACACTAACATAAGACCAAGGTGCAAAACCTATTAATGCTATACTCACCTCAGATGAAGCCTGTTGCAAAAAAAAGGATTACATTGTGAGCCATTACTATGCTTCCTAAGAGCAACGTGCAATACATTTACGTAAAGTTCTAACTTTTATCTATTGGACAACTATACAAAGTTTCTGACAAGGCCTTCAATTAAAATGATCTATACTGCTGATCTGCTCATAAGTCTCCTCACTATCCCACACCCCAAACCACTTTTCGATACAGTCCACTCCCTTCTCAGCCCCAAAGAACATGCCACCGTGACGCATCTCAGTGCTGAAGAGCAAGCCGCCCATGGCGCTACACAAATAAGGTTTATTATTTTATTATTATTATGAAGGGATCCCTAAGGTCCAAAGGCCCAAGTAAAACACAAACTTTCCACCCACTACAATTACACCTTTGGCCCGACACTTTGTAGCTATTTTTCCTAGATGGCCAGCAAACAGATGAATGCACACCTAGCAAAAAATTTAAACTAAAACGCATAGGCCTCCTCCATATCCCCTCTAGCCCACCTTTCCATCTCCAAACGTGGTGTGCTTTCTACCATTAAAGGTAGGTAGAAAAAAATGTTCTTTCAATCTGCTGACTATCTAGGAGAAATAGAAGGACCATCTAGTAGAGCTCATCAATATCACATATGCAGACCGGACAAGTTTACAACTTTTACCCTAATCCTTAAACTAATATTACATTTTCAAACAAAACAGCAAGTTCCTCACCGTTCACAGGTAATGGCTCACATTATTGTGGTCGGTGCCTAAAACCTACAACTGGGCACCGTTAGGTCAGCAAGCGGATGTGGACCCACTTTGCCACAAACTGATTTGGCTTTGGGCTAAATCTGGAGGCTGCACTTGGGATACCCCGGTTTTCACCTCTTGCACCTCAAAGGGGCATTTGGTCTTCGCTGCAGGGTACCCAAGCCGTTACTCGCAAAAGTAGTCTCAGTTATGTGGCAGCTGACACTAACATAAGACCAAGGTGCAAAACCTATTAATGCTATACTCACCTCAGATGAAGCCTGTTGCAAAAAAAAGGATTACATTGTGAGCCATTACTATGCTTCCTAAGAGCAACGTGCAATGCAATTAAGTAAAGTTCTAACTTTTATCTATTGGACAACTATACAAAGTTTCTGACAAGGCCTTCAATTAAAATGATCTATACTGCTGATCTGCTCATAAGTCTCCTCACTATCCCACACCCCAAACCACTTTTCGATACAGTCCACTCCCTTCTCAGCCCCAAAGAACATGCCACCGTGACGCATCTCAGTGCTGAAGAGCAAGCCGCCCATGGCGCTACACAAATAAGGTTTATTATTTTATTATTATTATGAAGGGATCCCTAAGGTCCAAAGGCCCAAGTAAAACACAAACTTTCCACCCACTACAATTACACCTTTGGCCCGACACTTTGTAGCTATTTTTCCTAGATTGCCAGCAAACAGATGAATGCACACCTAGCAAAAAATTTAAACTAAAACGCATAGGCCTCCTCCATATCCCCTCTAGCCCACCTTTCCATCTCCAAACGTGGTGTGCTTTCTACCATTAAAGGTAGGTAGAAAAAAATGTTCTTTCAATCTGCTGACTATCTAGGAGAAATAGAAGGACCATCTAGTAGAGCTCATCAATATCACATATGCAGACCGGACAACTTTACAACTTTTACCCTAATCCTTAAACTAATATTACATTTTCAAACAAAACAGCAAGTTCCTCACCGTTCACAGGTAATGGCTCACATTATTGTGGTCGGTGCCTAAAACCTACAACTGGGCACCGTTCGGTCAGCAAGCGGATGTGGACCCGCTTTGCCACAAACTGATTTGGCTTTGGGCTAAATCTGGAGGCTGCATTTGGGATACCCCGGTTTTCACCTCCTGCACCTCAAAGGGGCATTTGGTCTTCGCTGCGGGGTACACAAGCCGTTACTCGCAAAAGTAGTCTCAGTTATGTGGCAGCTGACACTAACATAAGACCAAGGTGCAAAACCTATTAATGCTATACTCACCTCAGATGAAGCCTGTTGCAAAAAAAGGATTACATTGTGAGCCATTACTATGCTTCCTAAGAGCAACGTGCAATGCAATTAAGTAAAGTTCTAACTTTTATCTATTGGACAACTATACAAAGTTTCTGACAAGGCCTTCAATTAAAATGATCTATACTGCTGATCCGCTCATAAGTCTCCTCACTATCCCACACCCCTAACCACTTTTCGATACAGTCCACTCCCTCCTCAGCCCCAAAGAACATGCCACCGTGACGCATCTCAGTGCTGAAGAGCAAGACGCCCATGGCGCTACACAAATAAGGATTATTATTATTTTATTATTATTATGAAGGGATCCCTAAGGTCCAAAGGCCCAAGTAAAACACAAACTTTCCACCCACTACAATTACACCTTTGGCCCGACACTTTGTAGCTATTTTTCCTAGATTGCCAGCAAACAGATGAATGCACACCTAGCAAAAAATTTAAACTAAAACGCATAGGCCTCCTCCATATCCCCTCTAGCCCACCTTTCCATCTCCAAACGTGGTGTGCTTTCTACCATTAAAGGTAGGTAGAAAAAAATGTTCTTTCAATCTGCTGACTATCTAGGAGAAATAGAAGGACCATCTAGTAGAGCTCATCAATATCACATATGCAGACCGGACAAGTTTACAACTTTTACCCTAATCCTTAAACTAATATTACATTTTCAAACAAAACAGCAAGTTCCTCACCGTTCACAGGTAATGGCTCACATTATTGTGGTCGGTGCCTAAAACCTACAACTGGGCACCGTTAGGTCAGCAAGCGGATGTGGACCCGCTTTGCCACAAACTGATTTGGCTTTGGGCTAAATCTGGAGGCTGCACTTGGGATACCCCGGTTTTCACCTCTTGCACCTCAAAGGGGCATTTGGTCTTCGCTGCAGGGTACCCAAGCCGTTACTCGCAAAAGTAGTCTCAGTTATGTGGCAGCTGACACTAACATAAGACCAAGGTGCAAAACCTATTAATGCTATACTCACCTCAGATGAAGCCTGTTGCAAAAAAAGGATTACATTGTGAGCCATTACTATGCTTCCTAAGAGCAACGTGCAATGCAATTAAGTAAAGTTCTAACTTTTATCTATTGGACAACTATACAAAGTTTCTGACAAGGCCTTCAATTAAAATGATCTATACTGCTGATCTGCTCATAAGTCTCCTCACTATCCCACACCCCTAACCACTTTTCGATACAGTCCACTCCCTTCTCAGCCCCAAAGAACATGCCACCGTGACGCATCTCAGTGCTGAAGAGCAAGCCGCCCATGGCGCTACACAAATAAGGTTTATTATTTTATTATTATTATGAAGGGATCCCTAAGGTCCAAAGGCCCAAGTAAAACACAAACTTTCCACCCACTACAATTACACCTTTGGCCCGACACTTTGTAGCTATTTTTCCTAGATTGCCAGCAAACAGATGAATGCACACCTAGCAAAAAATTTAAACTAAAACGCATAGGCCTCCTCCATATCCCCTCTAGCCCACCTTTCCATCTCCAAACGTGGTGTGCTTTCTACCATTAAAGGTAGGTAGAAAAAAATGTTCTTTCAATCTGCTGACTATCTAGGAGAAATAGAAGGACCATCTAGTAGAGCTCATCAATATCACATATGCAGACCGGACAACTTTACAACTTTTACCCTAATCCTTAAACTAATATTACATTTTCAAACAAAACAGCAAGTTCCTCACCGTTCACAGGTAATGGCTCACATTATTGTGGTCGGTGCCTAAAACCTACAACTGGGCACCGTTAGGTCAGCAAGCGGATGTGGACCCGCTTTGCCACAAACTGATTTGGCTTTGGGCTAAATCTGGAGGCTGCACTTGGGATACCCCGGTTTTCACCTCCTGCACCTCAAAGGGGCATTTGGTCTTCGCTGCGGGGTACACAAGCCGTTACTCGCAAAAGTAGTCTCAGTTATGTGGCAGCTGACACTAACATAAGACCAAGGTGCAAAACCTATTAATGCTATACTCACCTCAGATGAAGCCTGTTGCAAAAAAAGGATTACATTGTGAGCCATTACTATGCTTCCTAAGAGCAACGTGCAATGCAATTAAGTAAAGTTCTAACTTTTATCTATTGGACAACTATACAAAGTTTCTGACAAGGCCTTCAATTAAAATGATCTATACTGCTGATCCGCTCATAAGTCTCCTCACTATACCACACCCCTAACCACTTTTCGATACAGTCCACTCCCTCCTCAGCCCCAAAGAACATGCCACCGTGACGCATCTCAGTGCTGAAGAGCAAGACGCCCATGGCGCTACACAAATAAGGATTACTATTATTTTATTATTATTATGAAGGGATCCCTAAGGTCCAAAGGCCCAAGTAAAACACAAACTTTCCACCCACTACAATTACACCTTTGGCCCGACACTTTGTAGCTATTTTTCCTAGATTGCCAGCAAACAGATGAATGCACACCTAGCAAAAAATTTAAACTAAAACGCATAGGCCTCCTCCATATCCCCTCTAGCCCACCTTTCCATCTCCAAACGTGGTGTGCTTTCTACCATTAAAGGTAGGTAGAAAAAAATGTTCTTTCAATCTGCTGACTATCTAGGAGAAATAGAAGGACCATCTAGTAGAGCTCATCAATATCACATATGCAGACCGGACAAGTTTACAACTTTTACCCTAATCCTTAAACTAATATTACATTTTCAAACAAAACAGCAAGTTCCTCACCGTTCACAGGTAATGGCTCACATTATTGTGGTCGGTGCCTAAAACCTACAACTGGGCACCGTTAGGTCAGCAAGCGGATGTGGACCCACTTTGCCACAAACTGATTTGGCTTTGGGCTAAATCTGGAGGCTGCACTTGGGATACCCCGGTTTTCACCTCTTGCACCTCAAAGGGGCATTTGGTCTTCGCTGCAGGGTACCCAAGCCGTTACTCGCAAAAGTAGTCTCAGTTATGTGGCAGCTGACACTAACATAAGACCAAGGTGCAAAACCTATTAATGCTATACTCACCTCAGATGAAGCCTGTTGCAAAAAAAAGGATTACATTGTGAGCCATTACTATGCTTCCTAAGAGCAACGTGCAATGCAATTAAGTAAAGTTCTAACTTTTATCTATTGGACAACTATACAAAGTTTCTGACAAGGCCTTCAATTAAAATGATCTATACTGCTGATCCGCTCATAAGTCTCCTCACTATCCCACACCCCTAACCACTTTTCGATACAGTCCACTCCCTCCTCAGCCCCAAAGAACATGCCACCGTGACGCATCTCAGTGCTGAAGAGCAAGACGCCCATGGCGCTACACAAATAAGGATTACTATTATTTTATTATTATTATGAAGGGATCCCAAAGGTCCAAAGGCCCAAGTAAAACACAAACTTTCCACCCACTACAATTACACCTTTGGCCCGACACTTTGTAGCTATTTTTCCTAGATTGCCAGCAAACAGATGAATGCACACCTAGCAAAAAATTTAAACTAAAACGCATAGGCCTCCTCCATATCCCCTCTAGCCCACCTTTCCATCTCCAAACGTGGTGTGCTTTCTACCATTAAAGGTAGGTAGAAAAAAATGTTCTTTCAATCTGCTGACTATCTAGGAGAAATAGAAGGACCATCTAGTAGAGCTCATCAATATCACATATGCAGACCGGACAAGTTTACAACTTTTACCCTAATCCTTAAACTAATATTACATTTTCAAACAAAACAGCAAGTTCCTCACCGTTCACAGGTAATGGCTCACATTATTGTGGTCGGTGCCTAAAACCTACAACTGGGCACCGTTAGGTCAGCAAGCGGATGTGGACCCGCTTTGCCACAAACTGATTTGGCTTTGGGCTAAATCTGGAGGCTGCACTTGGGATACCCCGGTTTTCACCTCTTGCACCTCAAAGGGGCATTTGGTCTTCGCTGCGGGGTACCCAAGCCATTACTCGCAAAAGTAGTCTCAGTTATGTGGCAGCTGACACCAACATAAGACCAAGGTGCAAAACCTATTAATGCTATACTCACCTCAGATGAAGCCTGTTGCAAAAAAAAGGATTACATTGTGAGCCATTACTATGCTTCCTAAGAGCAACGTGCAATACATTTACGTAAAGTTCTAACTTTTATCTATTGGACAACTATACAAAGTTTCTGACAAGGCCTTCAATTAAAATGATCTATACTGCTGATCTGCTCATAAGTCTCCTCACTATCCCACACCCCAAACCACTTTTTTATACAGTCCACTCCCTCCTCAGCCCCAAAGAACATGCCACCGTGACGCATCTCAGTGCTGAAGAGCAAGCCACCCATGGCGCTACACAAATAAGGATTATTATTATTTTATTATTATTATGAAGGGATCCCTAAGGTCCAAAGGCCCAAGTAAAACACAAACTTTCCACCCACTACAATTACACCTTTGGCCCGACACTTTGTAGCTATTTTTCCTAGATTGCCAGCAAACAGATGAATGCACACCTAGCAAAAAATTTAAACTAAAACGCATAGGCCTCCTCCATATCCCCTCTAGCCCACCTTTCCATCTCCAAACGTGGTGTGCTTTCTACCATTAAAGGTAGGTAGAAAAAAATGTTCTTTCAATCTGCTGACTATCTAGGAGAAATAGAAGGACCATCTAGTAGAGCTCATCAATATCACATATGCAGACCGGACAAGTTTACAACTTTTACCCTAATCCTTAAACTAATATTACATTTTCAAACAAAACAGCAAGTTCCTCACCGTTCACAGGTAATGGCTCACATTATTGTGGTCGGTGCCTAAAACCTACAACTGGGCACCGTTAGGTCAGCAAGCGGATGTGGACCCGCTTTGCCACAAACTGATTTGGCTTTGGGCTAAATCTGGAGGCTGCACTTGGGATACCCCGGTTTTCACCTCTTGCACCTCAAAGGGGCATTTGGTCTTCGCTGCAGGGTACCCAAGCCGTTACTCGCAAAAGTAGTCTCAGTTATGTGGCAGCTGACACTAACATAAGACCAAGGTGCAAAACCTATTAATGCTATACTCACCTCAGATGAAGCCTGTTGCAAAAAAAGGATTACATTGTGAGCCATTACTATGCTTCCTAAGAGCAACGTGCAATGCAATTAAGTAAAGTTCTAACTTTTATCTATTGGACAACTATACAAAGTTTCTGACAAGGCCTTCAATTAAAATGATCTATACTGCTGATCTGCTCATAAGTCTCCTCACTATCCCACACCCCAAACCACTTTTCGATACAGTCCACTCCCTTCTCAGCCCCAAAGAACATGCCACCGTGACGCATCTCAGTGCTGAAGAGCAAGCCGCCCATGGCGCTACACAAATAAGGTTTATTATTTTATTATTATTATGAAGGGATCCCTAAGGTCCAAAGGCCCAAGTAAAACACAAACTTTCCACCCACTACAATTACACCTTTGGCCCGACACTTTGTAGCTATTTTTCCTAGATTGCCAGCAAACAGATGAATGCACACCTAGCAAAAAATTTAAACTAAAACGCATAGGCCTCCTCCATATCCCCTCTAGCCCACCTTTCCATCTCCAAACGTGGTGTGCTTTCTACCATTAAAGGTAGGTAGAAAAAAATGTTCTTTCAATCTGCTGACTATCTAGGAGAAATAGAAGGACCATCTAGTAGAGCTCATCAATATCACATATGCAGACCGGACAACTTTACAACTTTTACCCTAATCCTTAAACTAATATTACATTTTCAAACAAAACAGCAAGTTCCTCACCGTTCACAGGTAATGGCTCACATTATTGTGGTCGGTGCCTAAAACCTACAACTGGGCACCGTTAGGTCAGCAAGCGGATGTGGACCCGCTTTGCCACAAACTGATTTGGCTTTGGGCTAAATCTGGAGGCTGCACTTGGGATACCCCGGTTTTCACCTCCTGCACCTCAAAGGGGCATTTGGTCTTCGCTGCGGGGTACACAAGCCGTTACTCGCAAAAGTAGTCTCAGTTATGTGGCAGCTGACACTAACATAAGACCAAGGTGCAAAACCTATTAATGCTATACTCACCTCAGATGAAGCCTGTTGCAAAAAAAGGATTACATTGTGAGCCATTACTATGCTTCCTAAGAGCAACGTGCAATGCAATTAAGTAAAGTTCTAACTTTTATCTATTGGACAACTATACAAAGTTTCTGACAAGGCCTTCAATTAAAATGATCTATACTGCTGATCTGCTCATAAGTCTCCTCACTATCCCACACCCCAAACCACTTTTCGATACAGTCCACTCCCTTCTCAGCCCCAAAGAACATGCCACCGTGACGCATCTCAGTGCTGAAGAGCAAGCCGCCCATGGCGCTACACAAATAAGGTTTATTATTTTATTATTATTATGAAGGGATCCCTAAGGTCCAAAGGCCCAAGTAAAACACAAACTTTCCACCCACTACAATTACACCTTTGGCCCGACACTTTGTAGCTATTTTTCCTAGATTGCCAGCAAACAGATGAATGCACACCTAGCAAAAAATTTAAACTAAAACGCATAGGCCTCCTCCATATCCCCTCTAGCCCACCTTTCCATCTCCAAACGTGGTGTGCTTTCTACCATTAAAGGTAGGTAGAAAAAAATGTTCTTTCAATCTGCTGACTATCTAGGAGAAATAGAAGGACCATCTAGTAGAGCTCATCAATATCACATATGCAGACCGGACAAGTTTACAACTTTTACCCTAATCCTTAAACTAATATTACATTTTCAAACAAAACAGCAAGTTCCTCACCGTTCACAGGTAATGGCTCACATTATTGTGGTCGGTGCCTAAAACCTACAACTGGGCACCGTTAGGTCAGCAAGCGGATGTGGACCCGCTTTGCCACAAACTGATTTGGCTTTGGGCTAAATCTGGAGGCTGCACTTGGGATACCCCGGTTTTCACCTCTTGCACCTCAAAGGGGCATTTGGTCTTCGCTGCGGGGTACCCAAGCCGTTACTCGCAAAAGTAGTCTCAGTTATGTGGCAGCTGACACTAACATAAGACCAAGGTGCAAAACCTATTAATGCTATACTCACCTCAGATGAAGCCTGTTGCAAAAAAAAGGATTACATTGTGAGCCATTACTATGCTTCCTAAGAGCAACGTGCAATACATTTACGTAAAGTTCTAACTTTTACCTATTGGACAACTATACAAAGTTTCTGACAAGGCCTTCAATTAAA
Source organism: Eleutherodactylus coqui (assembly GCF_035609145.1). Lineage (NCBI taxonomy): Eukaryota > Metazoa > Chordata > Amphibia > Anura > Eleutherodactylidae > Eleutherodactylus > Eleutherodactylus coqui. The sequence goes on from NC_089844.1 coordinate 165,954,749, forward strand.
ATGATCTATACTGCTGATCTGCTCATAAGTCTCCTCACTATCCCACACCCCAAACCACTTTTCGATACAGTCCACTCCCTCCTCAGCCCCAAAGAACATGCCACCGTGACGCATCTCAGTGCTGAAGAGCAAGCCACCCATGGCGCTACACAAATAAGGTTTATTATTTTATTATTATTATGAAGGTATCCCTAAGGTCCAAAGGCCCAAGTAAAACACAAACTTTCCACCCACTACAATTAGACCTTTGGCCCGACACTTTGTAGCTATTTTTCCTAGATTGCCAGCAAACAGATGAATGCACACCTAGCAAAAAATTTAAACTAAAACGCATAGGCCTTCTCCATATCCCCTCTAGCCCACCTTTCCATCTCCAAACGTGGTGTGCTTTCTACCATTAAAGGTAGGTAGAAAAAAATGTTCTTTCAATCTGCTGACTATCTAGGAGAAATAGAAGGACCATCTAGCAGAGCTCATCAATATCACATATGCAGACCGGACAAGTTTACAACTTTTACCCTAATCCTTAAACTAATATTACATTTTCAAACAAAACAGCAAGTTCCTCACCGTTCACAGGTAATGGCTCACATTATTGTGGTCGGTGCCTAAAACCTACAACTGGGCACCGTTAGGTCAGCAAGCGGATGTGGACCCGCTTTGCCACAAACTGATTTGGCTTTGGGCTAAATCTGGAGGCTGCACTTGGCATACCCCGGTTTTCACCTCTTGCACCTCAAAGGGGCATTTGGTCTTCGCTGCGGGGTACCCAAGCCGTTACTCGCAAAAGTAGTCTCAGTTATGTGGCAGCTGACACTAACATAAGACCAAGGTGCAAAACCTATTAATGCTATACTCACCTCAGATGAAGCCTGTTGCAAAAAAAGGATTACATTGTGAGCCATTACTATGCTTCCTAAGAGCAACGTGCAATGCAATTACGTAAAGTTCTAACTTTTATCTATTGGACAACTATACAAAGTTTCTGACAAGGCCTTCAATTAAAATGATCTATACTGCTGATCTGCTCATAAGTCTCCTCACTATCCCACACCCCTAACCACTTTTCGATACAGTCCACTCCCTCCTCAGCCCCAAAGTACATGCCACCGTGACACATCTCAGTGCTGATGAGCAAGACGCCCATGGCGCTACACAAATAAGGATTACTATTATTTTATTATTATTATGAAGGGATCCCTAAGGTCCAAAGGCCCAAGTAAAACACAAACTTTCCACCCACTACAATTACACCTTTGGCCCGACACTTTGTAGCTATTTTTCCTAGATTGCCAGCAAACAGATGAATGCACACCTAGCAAAAAATTTAAACTAAAACGCATAGGCCTCCTCCATATCCCCTCTAGCCCACCTTTCCATCTCCAAACGTGGTGTGCTTTCTACCATTAAAGGTAGGTAGAAAAAAATGTTCTTTCAATCTGCTGACTATCTAGGAGAAATAGAAGGACCATCTAGTAGAGCTCATCAATATCACATATGCAGACCGGACAAGTTTACAACTTTTACCCTAATCCTTAAACTAATATTACATTTTCAAACAAAACAGCAAGTTCCTCACCGTTCACAGGTAATGGCTCACATTATTGTGGTCGGTGCCTAAAACCTACAACTGGGCACCGTTAGGTCAGCAAGCGGATGTGGACCCGCTTTGCCACAAACTGATTTGGCTTTGGGCTAAATCTGGAGGCTGCACTTGGGATACCCCGGTTTTCACCTCTTGCACCTCAAAGGGGCATTTGGTCTTCGCTGCGGGGTACCCAAGCCGTTACTCGCAAAAGTAGTCTCAGTTATGTGGCAGCTGACACTAACATAAGACCAAGGTGCAAAACCTATTAATGCTATACTCACCTCAGATGAAGCCTGTTGCAAAAAAAAGGATTACATTGTGAGCCATTACTATGCTTCCTAAGAGCAACGTGCAATGCAATTAAGTAAAGTTCTAACTTTTATCTATTGGACAACTATACAAAGTTTCTGACAAGGCCTTCAATTAAAATGATCTATACTGCTGATCTGCTCATAAGTCTCCTCACTATCCCACACCCCAAACCACTTTTCGATACAGTCCACTCCCTTCTCAGCCCCAAAGAACATGCCACCGTGACGCATCTCAGTGCTGAAGAGCAAGCCGCCCATGGCGCTACACAAATAAGGTTTATTATTTTATTATTATTATGAAGGGATCCCTAAGGTCCAAAGGCCCAAGTAAAACACAAACTTTCCACCCACTACAATTACACCTTTGGCCCGACACTTTGTAGCTATTTTTCCTAGATTGCCAGCAAACAGATGAATGCACACCTAGCAAAAAATTTAAACTAAAACGCATAGGCCTCCTCCATATCCCCTCTAGCCCACCTTTCCATCTCCAAACGTGGTGTGCTTTCTACCATTAAAGGTAGGTAGAAAAAAATGTTCTTTCAATCTGCTGACTATCTAGGAGAAATAGAAGGACCATCTAGTAGAGCTCATCAATATCACATATGCAGACCGGACAACTTTACAACTTTTACCCTAATCCTTAAACTAATATTACATTTTCAAACAAAACAGCAAGTTCCTCACCGTTCACAGGTAATGGCTCACATTATTGTGGTCGGTGCCTAAAACCTACAACTGGGCACCGTTCGGTCAGCAAGCGGATGTGGACCCGCTTTGCCACAAACTGATTTGGCTTTGGGCTAAATCTGGAGGCTGCATTTGGGATACCCCGGTTTTCACCTCCTGCACCTCAAAGGGGCATTTGGTCTTCGCTGCGGGGTACACAAGCCGTTACTCGCAAAAGTAGTCTCAGTTATGTGGCAGCTGACACTAACATAAGACCAAGGTGCAAAACCTATTAATGCTATACTCACCTCAGATGAAGCCTGTTGCAAAAAAAGGATTACATTGTGAGCCATTACTATGCTTCCTAAGAGCAACGTGCAATGCAATTAAGTAAAGTTCTAACTTTTATCTATTGGACAACTATACAAAGTTTCTGACAAGGCCTTCAATTAAAATGATCTATACTGCTGATCCGCTCATAAGTCTCCTCACTATCCCACACCCCTAACCACTTTTCGATACAGTCCACTCCCTCCTCAGCCCCAAAGAACATGCCACCGTGACGCATCTCAGTGCTGAAGAGCAAGACGCCCATGGCGCTACACAAATAAGGATTATTATTATTTTATTATTATTATGAAGGGATCCCTAAGGTCCAAAGGCCCAAGTAAAACACAAACTTTCCACCCACTACAATTACACCTTTGGCCCGACACTTTGTAGCTATTTTTCCTAGATTGCCAGCAAACAGATGAATGCACACCTAGCAAAAAATTTAAACTAAAACGCATAGGCCTCCTCCATATCCCCTCTAGCCCACCTTTCCATCTCCAAACGTGGTGTGCTTTCTACCATTAAAGGTAGGTAGAAAAAAATGTTCTTTCAATCTGCTGACTATCTAGGAGAAATAGAAGGACCATCTAGTAGAGCTCATCAATATCACATATGCAGACCGGACAAGTTTACAACTTTTACCCTAATCCTTAAACTAATATTACATTTTCAAACAAAACAGCAAGTTCCTCACCGTTCACAGGTAATGGCTCACATTATTGTGGTCGGTGCCTAAAACCTACAACTGGGCACCGTTAGGTCAGCAAGCGGATGTGGACCCGCTTTGCCACAAACTGATTTGGCTTTGGGCTAAATCTGGAGGCTGCACTTGGGATACCCCGGTTTTCACCTCTTGCACCTCAAAGGGGCATTTGGTCTTCGCTGCAGGGTACCCAAGCCGTTACTCGCAAAAGTAGTCTCAGTTATGTGGCAGCTGACACTAACATAAGACCAAGGTGCAAAACCTATTAATGCTATACTCACCTCAGATGAAGCCTGTTGCAAAAAAAGGATTACATTGTGAGCCATTACTATGCTTCCTAAGAGCAACGTGCAATGCAATTAAGTAAAGTTCTAACTTTTATCTATTGGACAACTATACAAAGTTTCTGACAAGGCCTTCAATTAAAATGATCTATACTGCTGATCTGCTCATAAGTCTCCTCACTATCCCACACCCCTAACCACTTTTCGATACAGTCCACTCCCTTCTCAGCCCCAAAGAACATGCCACCGTGACGCATCTCAGTGCTGAAGAGCAAGCCGCCCATGGCGCTACACAAATAAGGTTTATTATTTTATTATTATTATGAAGGGATCCCTAAGGTCCAAAGGCCCAAGTAAAACACAAACTTTCCACCCACTACAATTACACCTTTGGCCCGACACTTTGTAGCTATTTTTCCTAGATTGCCAGCAAACAGATGAATGCACACCTAGCAAAAAATTTAAACTAAAACGCATAGGCCTCCTCCATATCCCCTCTAGCCCACCTTTCCATCTCCAAACGTGGTGTGCTTTCTACCATTAAAGGTAGGTAGAAAAAAATGTTCTTTCAATCTGCTGACTATCTAGGAGAAATAGAAGGACCATCTAGTAGAGCTCATCAATATCACATATGCAGACCGGACAACTTTACAACTTTTACCCTAATCCTTAAACTAATATTACATTTTCAAACAAAACAGCAAGTTCCTCACCGTTCACAGGTAATGGCTCACATTATTGTGGTCGGTGCCTAAAACCTACAACTGGGCACCGTTAGGTCAGCAAGCGGATGTGGACCCGCTTTGCCACAAACTGATTTGGCTTTGGGCTAAATCTGGAGGCTGCACTTGGGATACCCCGGTTTTCACCTCCTGCACCTCAAAGGGGCATTTGGTCTTCGCTGCGGGGTACACAAGCCGTTACTCGCAAAAGTAGTCTCAGTTATGTGGCAGCTGACACTAACATAAGACCAAGGTGCAAAACCTATTAATGCTATACTCACCTCAGATGAAGCCTGTTGCAAAAAAAGGATTACATTGTGAGCCATTACTATGCTTCCTAAGAGCAACGTGCAATGCAATTAAGTAAAGTTCTAACTTTTATCTATTGGACAACTATACAAAGTTTCTGACAAGGCCTTCAATTAAAATGATCTATACTGCTGATCCGCTCATAAGTCTCCTCACTATACCACACCCCTAACCACTTTTCGATACAGTCCACTCCCTCCTCAGCCCCAAAGAACATGCCACCGTGACGCATCTCAGTGCTGAAGAGCAAGACGCCCATGGCGCTACACAAATAAGGATTACTATTATTTTATTATTATTATGAAGGGATCCCTAAGGTCCAAAGGCCCAAGTAAAACACAAACTTTCCACCCACTACAATTACACCTTTGGCCCGACACTTTGTAGCTATTTTTCCTAGATTGCCAGCAAACAGATGAATGCACACCTAGCAAAAAATTTAAACTAAAACGCATAGGCCTCCTCCATATCCCCTCTAGCCCACCTTTCCATCTCCAAACGTGGTGTGCTTTCTACCATTAAAGGTAGGTAGAAAAAAATGTTCTTTCAATCTGCTGACTATCTAGGAGAAATAGAAGGACCATCTAGTAGAGCTCATCAATATCACATATGCAGACCGGACAAGTTTACAACTTTTACCCTAATCCTTAAACTAATATTACATTTTCAAACAAAACAGCAAGTTCCTCACCGTTCACAGGTAATGGCTCACATTATTGTGGTCGGTGCCTAAAACCTACAACTGGGCACCGTTAGGTCAGCAAGCGGATGTGGACCCACTTTGCCACAAACTGATTTGGCTTTGGGCTAAATCTGGAGGCTGCACTTGGGATACCCCGGTTTTCACCTCTTGCACCTCAAAGGGGCATTTGGTCTTCGCTGCAGGGTACCCAAGCCGTTACTCGCAAAAGTAGTCTCAGTTATGTGGCAGCTGACACTAACATAAGACCAAGGTGCAAAACCTATTAATGCTATACTCACCTCAGATGAAGCCTGTTGCAAAAAAAAGGATTACATTGTGAGCCATTACTATGCTTCCTAAGAGCAACGTGCAATGCAATTAAGTAAAGTTCTAACTTTTATCTATTGGACAACTATACAAAGTTTCTGACAAGGCCTTCAATTAAAATGATCTATACTGCTGATCCGCTCATAAGTCTCCTCACTATCCCACACCCCTAACCACTTTTCGATACAGTCCACTCCCTCCTCAGCCCCAAAGAACATGCCACCGTGACGCATCTCAGTGCTGAAGAGCAAGACGCCCATGGCGCTACACAAATAAGGATTACTATTATTTTATTATTATTATGAAGGGATCCCAAAGGTCCAAAGGCCCAAGTAAAACACAAACTTTCCACCCACTACAATTACACCTTTGGCCCGACACTTTGTAGCTATTTTTCCTAGATTGCCAGCAAACAGATGAATGCACACCTAGCAAAAAATTTAAACTAAAACGCATAGGCCTCCTCCATATCCCCTCTAGCCCACCTTTCCATCTCCAAACGTGGTGTGCTTTCTACCATTAAAGGTAGGTAGAAAAAAATGTTCTTTCAATCTGCTGACTATCTAGGAGAAATAGAAGGACCATCTAGTAGAGCTCATCAATATCACATATGCAGACCGGACAAGTTTACAACTTTTACCCTAATCCTTAAACTAATATTACATTTTCAAACAAAACAGCAAGTTCCTCACCGTTCACAGGTAATGGCTCACATTATTGTGGTCGGTGCCTAAAACCTACAACTGGGCACCGTTAGGTCAGCAAGCGGATGTGGACCCGCTTTGCCACAAACTGATTTGGCTTTGGGCTAAATCTGGAGGCTGCACTTGGGATACCCCGGTTTTCACCTCTTGCACCTCAAAGGGGCATTTGGTCTTCGCTGCGGGGTACCCAAGCCATTACTCGCAAAAGTAGTCTCAGTTATGTGGCAGCTGACACCAACATAAGACCAAGGTGCAAAACCTATTAATGCTATACTCACCTCAGATGAAGCCTGTTGCAAAAAAAAGGATTACATTGTGAGCCATTACTATGCTTCCTAAGAGCAACGTGCAATACATTTACGTAAAGTTCTAACTTTTATCTATTGGACAACTATACAAAGTTTCTGACAAGGCCTTCAATTAAAATGATCTATACTGCTGATCTGCTCATAAGTCTCCTCACTATCCCACACCCCAAACCACTTTTTTATACAGTCCACTCCCTCCTCAGCCCCAAAGAACATGCCACCGTGACGCATCTCAGTGCTGAAGAGCAAGCCACCCATGGCGCTACACAAATAAGGATTATTATTATTTTATTATTATTATGAAGGGATCCCTAAGGTCCAAAGGCCCAAGTAAAACACAAACTTTCCACCCACTACAATTACACCTTTGGCCCGACACTTTGTAGCTATTTTTCCTAGATTGCCAGCAAACAGATGAATGCACACCTAGCAAAAAATTTAAACTAAAACGCATAGGCCTCCTCCATATCCCCTCTAGCCCACCTTTCCATCTCCAAACGTGGTGTGCTTTCTACCATTAAAGGTAGGTAGAAAAAAATGTTCTTTCAATCTGCTGACTATCTAGGAGAAATAGAAGGACCATCTAGTAGAGCTCATCAATATCACATATGCAGACCGGACAAGTTTACAACTTTTACCCTAATCCTTAAACTAATATTACATTTTCAAACAAAACAGCAAGTTCCTCACCGTTCACAGGTAATGGCTCACATTATTGTGGTCGGTGCCTAAAACCTACAACTGGGCACCGTTAGGTCAGCAAGCGGATGTGGACCCGCTTTGCCACAAACTGATTTGGCTTTGGGCTAAATCTGGAGGCTGCACTTGGGATACCCCGGTTTTCACCTCTTGCACCTCAAAGGGGCATTTGGTCTTCGCTGCAGGGTACCCAAGCCGTTACTCGCAAAAGTAGTCTCAGTTATGTGGCAGCTGACACTAACATAAGACCAAGGTGCAAAACCTATTAATGCTATACTCACCTCAGATGAAGCCTGTTGCAAAAAAAGGATTACATTGTGAGCCATTACTATGCTTCCTAAGAGCAACGTGCAATGCAATTAAGTAAAGTTCTAACTTTTATCTATTGGACAACTATACAAAGTTTCTGACAAGGCCTTCAATTAAAATGATCTATACTGCTGATCTGCTCATAAGTCTCCTCACTATCCCACACCCCAAACCACTTTTCGATACAGTCCACTCCCTTCTCAGCCCCAAAGAACATGCCACCGTGACGCATCTCAGTGCTGAAGAGCAAGCCGCCCATGGCGCTACACAAATAAGGTTTATTATTTTATTATTATTATGAAGGGATCCCTAAGGTCCAAAGGCCCAAGTAAAACACAAACTTTCCACCCACTACAATTACACCTTTGGCCCGACACTTTGTAGCTATTTTTCCTAGATTGCCAGCAAACAGATGAATGCACACCTAGCAAAAAATTTAAACTAAAACGCATAGGCCTCCTCCATATCCCCTCTAGCCCACCTTTCCATCTCCAAACGTGGTGTGCTTTCTACCATTAAAGGTAGGTAGAAAAAAATGTTCTTTCAATCTGCTGACTATCTAGGAGAAATAGAAGGACCATCTAGTAGAGCTCATCAATATCACATATGCAGACCGGACAACTTTACAACTTTTACCCTAATCCTTAAACTAATATTACATTTTCAAACAAAACAGCAAGTTCCTCACCGTTCACAGGTAATGGCTCACATTATTGTGGTCGGTGCCTAAAACCTACAACTGGGCACCGTTAGGTCAGCAAGCGGATGTGGACCCGCTTTGCCACAAACTGATTTGGCTTTGGGCTAAATCTGGAGGCTGCACTTGGGATACCCCGGTTTTCACCTCCTGCACCTCAAAGGGGCATTTGGTCTTCGCTGCGGGGTACACAAGCCGTTACTCGCAAAAGTAGTCTCAGTTATGTGGCAGCTGACACTAACATAAGACCAAGGTGCAAAACCTATTAATGCTATACTCACCTCAGATGAAGCCTGTTGCAAAAAAAGGATTACATTGTGAGCCATTACTATGCTTCCTAAGAGCAACGTGCAATGCAATTAAGTAAAGTTCTAACTTTTATCTATTGGACAACTATACAAAGTTTCTGACAAGGCCTTCAATTAAAATGATCTATACTGCTGATCTGCTCATAAGTCTCCTCACTATCCCACACCCCAAACCACTTTTCGATACAGTCCACTCCCTTCTCAGCCCCAAAGAACATGCCACCGTGACGCATCTCAGTGCTGAAGAGCAAGCCGCCCATGGCGCTACACAAATAAGGTTTATTATTTTATTATTATTATGAAGGGATCCCTAAGGTCCAAAGGCCCAAGTAAAACACAAACTTTCCACCCACTACAATTACACCTTTGGCCCGACACTTTGTAGCTATTTTTCCTAGATTGCCAGCAAACAGATGAATGCACACCTAGCAAAAAATTTAAACTAAAACGCATAGGCCTCCTCCATATCCCCTCTAGCCCACCTTTCCATCTCCAAACGTGGTGTGCTTTCTACCATTAAAGGTAGGTAGAAAAAAATGTTCTTTCAATCTGCTGACTATCTAGGAGAAATAGAAGGACCATCTAGTAGAGCTCATCAATATCACATATGCAGACCGGACAAGTTTACAACTTTTACCCTAATCCTTAAACTAATATTACATTTTCAAACAAAACAGCAAGTTCCTCACCGTTCACAGGTAATGGCTCACATTATTGTGGTCGGTGCCTAAAACCTACAACTGGGCACCGTTAGGTCAGCAAGCGGATGTGGACCCGCTTTGCCACAAACTGATTTGGCTTTGGGCTAAATCTGGAGGCTGCACTTGGGATACCCCGGTTTTCACCTCTTGCACCTCAAAGGGGCATTTGGTCTTCGCTGCGGGGTACCCAAGCCGTTACTCGCAAAAGTAGTCTCAGTTATGTGGCAGCTGACACTAACATAAGACCAAGGTGCAAAACCTATTAATGCTATACTCACCTCAGATGAAGCCTGTTGCAAAAAAAAGGATTACATTGTGAGCCATTACTATGCTTCCTAAGAGCAACGTGCAATACATTTACGTAAAGTTCTAACTTTTACCTATTGGACAACTATACAAAGTTTCTGACAAGGCCTTCAATTAAAATGATCTATACTGCTGATCTGCTCATAAGTCTCCTCACTATCCCACACCCCAAACCACTTTTCGATACAGTCCACTCCCTCCTCAGCCCCAAAGAACATGCCACCGTGACGCATCTCAGTGCTGAAGAGCAAGCCACCCATGGCGCTACACAAATAAGGTTTATTATTTTATTATTATTATGAAGGTATCCCTAAGGTCCAAAGGCCCAAGTAAAACACAAACTTTCCACCCACTACAATTAGACCTTTGGCCCGACACTTTGTAGCTATTTTTCCTAGATTGCCAGCAAACAGATGAATGCACACCTAGCAAAAAATTTAAACTAAAACGCATAGGCCTTCTCCATATCCCCTCTAGCCCACCTTTCCATCTCCAAACGTGGTGTGCTTTCTACCATTAAAGGTAGGTAGAAAAAAATGTTCTTTCAATCTGCTGACTATCTAGGAGAAATAGAAGGACCATCTAGCAGAGCTCATCAATATCACATATGCAGACCGGACAAGTTTACAACTTTTACCCTAATCCTTAAACTAATATTACATTTTCAAACAAAACAGCAAGTTCCTCACCGTTCACAGGTAATGGCTCACATTATTGTGGTCGGTGCCTAAAACCTACAACTGGGCACCGTTAGGTCAGCAAGCGGATGTGGACCCGCTTTGCCACAAACTGATTTGGCTTTGGGCTAAATCTGGAGGCTGCACTTGGCATACCCCGGTTTTCACCTCTTGCACCTCAAAGGGGCATTTGGTCTTCGCTGCGGGGTACCCAAGCCGTTACTCGCAAAAGTAGTCTCAGTTATGTGGCAGCTGACACTAACATAAGACCAAGGTGCAAAACCTATTAATGCTATACTCACCTCAGATGAAGCCTGTTGCAAAAAAAGGATTACATTGTGAGCCATTACTATGCTTCCTAAGAGCAACGTGCAATGCAATTACGTAAAGTTCTAACTTTTATCTATTGGACAACTATACAAAGTTTCTGACAAGGCCTTCAATTAAAATGATCTATACTGCTGATCTGCTCATAAGTCTCCTCACTATCCCACACCCCTAACCACTTTTCGATACAGTCCACTCCCTCCTCAGCCCCAAAGTACATGCCACCGTGACACATCTCAGTGCTGATGAGCAAGACGCCCATGGCGCTACACAAATAAGGATTACTATTATTTTATTATTATTATGAAGGGATCCCTAAGGTCCAAAGGCCCAAGTAAAACACAAACTTTCCACCCACTACAATTACACCTTTGGCCCGACACTTTGTAGCTATTTTTCCTAGATTGCCAGCAAACAGATGAATGCACACCTAGCAAAAAATTTAAACTAAAACGCATAGGCCTCCTCCATATCCCCTCTAGCCCACCTTTCCATCTCCAAACGTGGTGTGCTTTCTACCATTAAAGGTAGGTAGAAAAAAATGTTCTTTCAATCTGCTGACTATCTAGGAGAAATAGAAGGACCATCTAGTAGAGCTCATCAATATCACATATGCAGACCGGACAAGTTTACAACTTTTACCCTAATCCTTAAACTAATATTACATTTTCAAACAAAACAGCAAGTTCCTCACCGTTCACAGGTAATGGCTCACATTATTGTGGTCGGTGCCTAAAACCTACAACTGGGCACCGTTAGGTCAGCAAGCGGATGTGGACCCGCTTTGCCACAAACTGATTTGGCTTTGGGCTAAATCTGGAGGCTGCACTTGGGATACCCCGGTTTTCACCTCTTGCACCTCAAAGGGGCATTTGGTCTTCGCTGCGGGGTACCCAAGCCGTTACTCGCAAAAGTAGTCTCAGTTATGTGGCAGCTGACACTAACATAAGACCAAGGTGCAAAACCTATTAATGCTATACTCACCTCAGATGAAGCCTGTTGCAAAAAAAAGGATTACATTGTGAGCCATTACTATGCTTCCTAAGAGCAACGTGCAATACATTTACGTAAAGTTCTAACTTTTACCTATTGGACAACTATACAAAGTTTCTGACAAGGCCTTCAATTAAAATGATCTATACTGCTGATCTGCTCATAAGTCTCCTCACTATCCCACACCCCAAACCACTTTTCGATACAGTCCACTCCCTCCTCAGCCCCAAAGAACATGCCACCGTGACACATCTCAGTGCTGATGAGCAAGACGCCCATGGCGCTACACAAATAAGGATTACTATTATTTTATTATTATTATGAAGGGATCCCTAAGGTCCAAAGGCCCAAGTAAAACACAAACTTTCCACCCACTACAATTACACCTTTGGCCCGACACTTTGTAGCTATTTTTCTTAGATTGCCAGCAAACAGATGAATGCACACCTAGCAAAAAATTTAAACTAAAACGCATAGGCCTCCTCCATATCCCCTCTAGCCCACCTTTCCATCTCCAAACGTGGTGTGCTTTCTACCATTAAAGGTAGGTAGAAAAAAATGTTCTTTCAATCTGCTGACTATCTAGGAGAAATAGAAGGACCATCTAGTAGAGCTCCTCAATATCACATATGCAGACCGGCCAAGTTTACAACTTTTACCCTAATCCTTAAACTAATATTACATTTTCAAACAAAACAGCAAGTTCCTCACCGTTCACAGGTAATGGCTCACATTATTGTGGTCGGTGCCTAAAACCTACAACTGGGCACCGTTAGGTCAGCAAGCGGATGTGGACCCGCTTTGCCACCAACTGATTTAGCTTTGGGCTAAATCTGGAGGCTGCACTTGGGATACCCCGGTTTTCACCTCTTGCACCTCAAAGGGGCCTTTGGTCTTCGCTGCGGGGTACCCAAGCCGTTACTCACAAAAGTAGTCTCAGTTATGTGGCAGCTGACACTAACATAAGACCAAGGTGCAAAACCTATTAATGCTATACTCACCTCAGATGAAGCCTGTTGCAAAAAAAAGGATTACATTGTGAGCCATTACTATGCTTCCTAAGAGCAACGTGCAATACATTTACGTAAAGTTCTAACTTTTATCTATTGGACAACTATACAAAGTTTCTGACAAGGCCTTCAATTAAAATGATCTATACTGCTGATCTGCTCATAAGTCTCCTCACTATCCCACACCCCAAACCACTTTTCGATACAGTCCACTCCCTCCTCAGCCCCAAAGAACATGCCACCGTGACGCATCTCAGTGCTGAAGAGCAAGCCACCCATGGCGCTACACAAATAAGGTTTATTATTTTATTATTATTATGAAGGGATCCCTAAGGTCCAAAGGCCCAAGTAAAACACAAACTTTCCACCCACTACAATTACACCTTTGGCCCGACACTTTGTAGCTATTTTTCCTAGATTGCCAGCAAACAGATGAATGCACACCTAGCAAAAAATTTAAACTAAAACGCATAGGCCTCCTCCATATCCCCTCTAGCCCACCTTTCCATCTCCAAACGTGGTGTGCTTTCTACCATTAAAGGTAGGTAGAAAAAAATGTTCTTTCAATCTGCTGACTATCTAGGAGAAATAGAAGGACCATCTAGTAGAGCTCATCAATATCACATATGCAGACCGGACAAGTTTACAACTTTTACCCTAATCCTTAAACTAATATTACATTTTCAAACAAAACAGCAAGTTCCTCACCGTTCACAGGTAATGGCTCACATTATTGTGGTCGGTGCCTAAAACCTACAACTGGGCACCGTTAGGTCAGCAAGCGGATGTGGACCCGCTTTGCCACAAACTGATTTGGCTTTGGGCTAAATCTGGAGGCTGCACTTGGGATACCCCGGTTTTCACCTCCTGCACCTCAAAGGGGCATTTGGTCTTCGCTGCGGGGTACACAAGCCGTTACTCGCAAAAGTAGTCTCAGTTATGTGGCAGCTGACACTAACATAAGACCAAGGTGCAAAACCTATTAATGCTATACTCACCTCAGATGAAGCCTGTTGCAAAAAAAGGATTACATTGTGAGCCATTACTATGCTTCCTAAGAGCAACGTGCAATGCAATTAAGTAAAGTTCTAACTTTTATCTATTGGACAACTATACAAAGTTTCTGACAAGGCCTTCAATTAAAATGATCTATACTGCTGATCTGCTCATAAGTCTCCTCACTATCCCACACCCCAAACCACTTTTCGATACAGTCCACTCCCTTCTCAGCCCCAAAGAACATGCCACCGTGACGCATCTCAGTGCTGAAGAGCAAGCCGCCCATGGCGCTACACAAATAAGGTTTATTATTTTATTATTATTATGAAGGGATCCCTAAGGTCCAAAGGCCCAAGTAAAACACAAACTTTCCACCCACTACAATTACACCTTTGGCCCGACACTTTGTAGCTATTTTTCCTAGATTGCCAGCAAACAGATGAATGCACACCTAGCAAAAAATTTAAACTAAAACGCATAGGCCTCCTCCATATCCCCTCTAGCCCACCTTTCCATCTCCAAACGTGGTGTGCTTTCTACCATTAAAGGTAGGTAGAAAAAAATGTTCTTTCAATCTGCTGACTATCTAGGAGAAATAGAAGGACCATCTAGTAGAGCTCATCAATATCACATATGCAGACCGGACAAGTTTACAACTTTTACCCTAATCCTTAAACTAATATTACATTTTCAAACAAAACAGCAAGTTCCTCACCGTTCACAGGTAATGGCTCACATTATTGTGGTCGGTGCCTAAAACCTACAACTGGGCACCGTTAGGTCAGCAAGCGGATGTGGACCCGCTTTGCCACAAACTGATTTGGCTTTGGGCTAAATCTGGAGGCTGCACTTGGGATACCCCGGTTTTCACCTCTTGCACCTCAAAGGGGCATTTGGTCTTCGCTGCGGGGTACCCAAGCCGTTACTCGCAAAAGTAGTCTCAGTTATGTGGCAGCTGACACTAACATAAGACCAAGGTGCAAAACCTATTAATGCTATACTCACCTCAGATGAAGCCTGTTGCAAAAAAAAGGATTACATTGTGAGCCATTACTATGCTTCCTAAGAGCAACGTGCAATACATTTACGTAAAGTTCTAACTTTTACCTATTGGACAACTATACAAAGTTTCTGACAAGGCCTTCAATTAAAATGATCTATACTGCTGATCTGCTCATAAGTCTCCTCACTATCCCACACCCCAAACCACTTTTCGATACAGTCCACTCCCTCCTCAGCCCCAAAGAACATGCCACCGTGACGCATCTCAGTGCTGAAGAGCAAGCCACCCATGGCGCTACACAAATAAGGTTTATTATTTTATTATTATTATGAAGGTATCCCTAAGGTCCAAAGGCCCAAGTAAAACACAAACTTTCCACCCACTACAATTAGACCTTTGGCCCGACACTTTGTAGCTATTTTTCCTAGATTGCCAGCAAACAGATGAATGCACACCTAGCAAAAAATTTAAACTAAAACGCATAGGCCTTCTCCATATCCCCTCTAGCCCACCTTTCCATCTCCAAACGTGGTGTGCTTTCTACCATTAAAGGTAGGTAGAAAAAAATGTTCTTTCAATCTGCTGACTATCTAGGAGAAATAGAAGGACCATCTAGCAGAGCTCATCAATATCACATATGCAGACCGGACAAGTTTACAACTTTTACCCTAATCCTTAAACTAATATTACATTTTCAAACAAAACAGCAAGTTCCTCACCGTTCACAGGTAATGGCTCACATTATTGTGGTCGGTGCCTAAAACCTACAACTGGGCACCGTTAGGTCAGCAAGCGGATGTGGACCCGCTTTGCCACAAACTGATTTGGCTTTGGGCTAAATCTGGAGGCTGCACTTGGGATACCCCGGTTTTCACCTCTTGCACCTCAAAGGGGCATTTGGTCTTTGCTGCGGGGTACCCAAGCCGTTACTCGCAAAAGTAGTCTCAGTTATGTGGCAGCTGACACTAACATAAGACCAAGGTGCAAAACCTATTAATGCTATACTCACCTCAGATGAAGCCTGTTGCAAAAAAAAGGATTACATTGTGAGCCATTACTATGCTTCCTAAGAGCAACGTGCAATACAATTACGTAAAGTTCTAACTTTTATCTATTGGACAACTATACAAAGTTTCTGACAAGGCCTTCAATTAAAATGATCTATACTGCTGATCTGCTCATAAGTCTCCTCACTATCCCACACCCCAAACCACTTTTCGATACAGTCCACTCCCTCCTCAGCCCCAAAGAACATGCCACCATGACGCATCTCAGTGCTGAAGAGCAAGCCACCCATGGCGCTACACAAATAAGGTTTATTATTTTATTATTATTATTATGAAGGTATCCCTAAGGTCCAAAGGCCCAAGTAAAACACAAACTTTCCACCCACTACAATTAGACCTTTGGCCCGACACTTTGTAGCTATTTTTCCTAGATTGCCAGCAAACAGATGAATGCACACCTAGCAAAAAATTTAAACTAAAACGCATAGGCCTCCTCCATATCCCCTCTAGCCCACCTTTCCATCTCCAAACGTGGTGTGCTTTCTACCATTAAAGGTAGGTAGAAAAAAATGTTCTTTCAATCTGCTGACTATCTAGGAGAAATAGAAGGACCATCTACTATAGCTCCTCAATATCACATATGCAGACCGGCCAAGTTTACAACTTTTACCCTAATCCTTAAACTAATATTACATTTTCAAACAAAACAGCAAGTTCCTCACCGTTCACAGGTAATGGCTCACATTATTGTGGTCGGTGCCTAAAACCTACAACTGGGCACCGTTAGGTCAGCAAGCGGATGTGGACCCGCTTTGCCACAAACTGATTTGGCTTTGGGCTAAATCTGGAGGCTGCACTTGGCATACCCCGGTTTTCACCTCTTGCACCTCAAAGGGGCATTTGGTCTTCGCTGCGGGGTACCCAAGCCGTTACTCGCAAAAGTAGTCTCAGTTATGTGGCAGCTGACACTAACATAAGACCAAGGTGCAAAACCTATTAATGCTATACTCACCTCAGATGAAGCCTGTTGCAAAAAAAGGATTACATTGTGAGCCATTACTATGCTTCCTAAGAGCAACGTGCAATGCAATTACGTAAAGTTCTAACTTTTATCTATTGGACAACTATACAAAGTTTCTGACAAGGCCTTCAATTAAAATGATCTATACTGCTGATCTGCTCATAAGTCTCCTCACTATCCCACACCCCTAACCACTTTTCGATACAGTCCACTCCCTCCTCAGCCCCAAAGTACATGCCACCGTGACACATCTCAGTGCTGATGAGCAAGACGCCCATGGCGCTACACAAATAAGGATTACTATTATTTTATTATTATTATGAAGGGATCCCTAAGGTCCAAAGGCCCAAGTAAAACACAAACTTTCCACCCACTACAATTACACCTTTGGCCCGACACTTTGTAGCTATTTTTCCTAGATTGCCAGCAAACAGATGAATGCACACCTAGCAAAAAATTTAAACTAAAACGCATAGGCCTCCTCCATATCCCCTCTAGCCCACCTTTCCATCTCCAAACGTGGTGTGCTTTCTACCATTAAAGGTAGGTAGAAAAAAATGTTCTTTCAATCTGCTGACTATCTAGGAGAAATAGAAGGACCATCTAGTAGAGCTCATCAATATCACATATGCAGACCGGACAAGTTTACAACTTTTACCCTAATCCTTAAACTAATATTACATTTTCAAACAAAACAGCAAGTTCCTCACCGTTCACAGGTAATGGCTCACATTATTGTGGTCGGTGCCTAAAACCTACAACTGGGCACCGTTAGGTCAGCAAGCGGATGTGGACCCGCTTTGCCACAAACTGATTTGGCTTTGGGCTAAATCTGGAGGCTGCACTTGGGATACCCCGGTTTTCACCTCTTGCACCTCAAAGGGGCATTTGGTCTTCGCTGCGGGGTACCCAAGCCGTTACTCGCAAAAGTAGTCTCAGTTATGTGGCAGCTGACACTAACATAAGACCAAGGTGCAAAACCTATTAATGCTATACTCACCTCAGATGAAGCCTGTTGCAAAAAAAAGGATTACATTGTGAGCCATTACTATGCTTCCTAAGAGCAACGTGCAATACATTTACGTAAAGTTCTAACTTTTACCTATTGGACAACTATACAAAGTTTCTGACAAGGCCTTCAATTAAAATGATCTATACTGCTGATCTGCTCATAAGTCTCCTCACTATCCCACACCCCAAACCACTTTTCGATACAGTCCACTCCCTCCTCAGCCCCAAAGAACATGCCACCGTGACACATCTCAGTGCTGATGAGCAAGACGCCCATGGCGCTACACAAATAAGGATTACTATTATTTTATTATTATTATGAAGGGATCCCTAAGGTCCAAAGGCCCAAGTAAAACACAAACTTTCCACCCACTACAATTACACCTTTGGCCCGACACTTTGTAGCTATTTTTCTTAGATTGCCAGCAAACAGATGAATGCACACCTAGCAAAAAATTTAAACTAAAACGCATAGGCCTCCTCCATATCCCCTCTAGCCCACCTTTCCATCTCCAAACGTGGTGTGCTTTCTACCATTAAAGGTAGGTAGAAAAAAATGTTCTTTCAATCTGCTGACTATCTAGGAGAAATAGAAGGACCATCTAGTAGAGCTCCTCAATATCACATATGCAGACCGGCCAAGTTTACAACTTTTACCCTAATCCTTAAACTAATATTACATTTTCAAACAAAACAGCAAGTTCCTCACCGTTCACAGGTAATGGCTCACATTATTGTGGTCGGTGCCTAAAACCTACAACTGGGCACCGTTAGGTCAGCAAGCGGATGTGGACCCGCTTTGCCACCAACTGATTTAGCTTTGGGCTAAATCTGGAGGCTGCACTTGGGATACCCCGGTTTTCACCTCTTGCACCTCAAAGGGGCCTTTGGTCTTCGCTGCGGGGTACCCAAGCCGTTACTCACAAAAGTAGTCTCAGTTATGTGGCAGCTGACACTAACATAAGACCAAGGTGCAAAACCTATTAATGCTATACTCACCTCAGATGAAGCCTGTTGCAAAAAAAAGGATTACATTGTGAGCCATTACTATGCTTCCTAAGAGCAACGTGCAATACATTTACGTAAAGTTCTAACTTTTATCTATTGGACAACTATACAAAGTTTCTGACAAGGCCTTCAATTAAAATGATCTATACTGCTGATCTGCTCATAAGTCTCCTCACTATCCCACACCCCAAACCACTTTTCGATACAGTCCACTCCCTCCTCAGCCCCAAAGAACATGCCACCGTGACGCATCTCAGTGCTGAAGAGCAAGCCACCCATGGCGCTACACAAATAAGGTTTATTATTTTATTATTATTATGAAGGGATCCCTAAGGTCCAAAGGCCCAAGTAAAACACAAACTTTCCACCCACTACAATTACACCTTTGGCCCGACACTTTGTAGCTATTTTTCCTAGATTGCCAGCAAACAGATGAATGCACACCTAGCAAAGAATTTAAACTAAAACGCATAGGCCTCCTCCATATCCCCTCTAGCCCACCTTTCCATCTCCAAACGTGGTGTGCTTTCTACCATTAAAGGTAGGTAGAAAAAAATGTTCTTTCAATCTGCTGACTATCTAGGAGAAATAGAAGGACCATCTAGTAGAGCTCATCAATATCACATATGCAGACCGGACAAGTTTACAACTTTTACCCTAATCCTTAAACTAATATTACATTTTCAAACAAAACAGCAAGTTCCTCACCGTTCACAGGTAATGGCTCACATTATTGTGGTCGGTGCCTAAAACCTACAACTGGGCACCGTTAGGTCAGCAAGCGGATGTGGACCCGCTTTGCCACAAACTGATTTGGCTTTGGGCTAAATCTGGAGGCTGCACTTGGGATACCCCGGTTTTCACCTCTTGCACCTCAAAGGGGCATTTGGTCTTCGCTGCGGGGTACCCAAGCCGTTACTCGCAAAAGTAGTCTCAGTTATGTGGCAGCTGACACTAACATAAGACCAAGGTGCAAAACCTATTAATGCTATACTCACCTCAGATGAAGCCTGTTGCAAAAAAAAGGATTACATTGTGAGCCATTACTATGCTTCCTAAGAGCAACGTGCAATACAATTACGTAAAGTTCTAACTTTTATCTATTGGCCAACTATACAAAGTTTCTGACAAGGCCTTCAATTAAAATGATCTATACTGCTGATCTGCTCATAAGTCTCCTCACTATCCCACACCCCAAACCACTTTTCGATACAGTCCACTCCCTCCTAAGCCCCAAAGAACTGGCCCCCGTGACAGATCGCAGTGCTGAAGAGCAAGCCGCCCATGGCGCTACACAAATAAGGATTACTATTATTTTATTAGTATTATGAAGGAATCCCTAAGGTCCAAAGGCCCAAGTAAAACACAAACTTTCCACCCACTACAATTACACCTTTGGCCCGACACTTTGTAGCTATTTTTCCTAGATTGCCAGCAAACAGATGAATGCACACCTAGCAAAAAATTTAAACTAAAACGCATAGGCCTCCTCCATATCCCCTCTAGCCCACCTTTCCATCTCCAAACGTGGTGTGCTTTCTACCATTAAAGGTAGGTAGAAAAAAATGTTCTTTCAATCTGCTGACTATCTAGGAGAAATAGAAGGACCATCTAGTAGAGCTCATCAATATCACATATGCAGACCGGACAAGTTTACAACTTTTACCCTAATCCTTAAACTAATATTACATTTTCAAACAAAACAGCAAGTTCCTCACCGTTCACAGGTAATGGCTCACATTATTGTGGTCGGTGCCTAAAACCTACAACTGGGCACCGTTAGGTCAGCAAGCGGATGTGGACCCGCTTTGCCACAAACTGATTTGGCTTTGGGCTAAATCTGGAGGCTGCACTTGGGATACCCCGGTTTTCACCTCTTGCACCTCAAAGGGGCATTTGGTCTTCGCTGCGGGGTACCCAAGCCGTTACTCGCAAAAGTAGTCTCAGTTATGTGGCAGCTGACACTAACATAAGACCAAGGTGCAAAACCTATTAATGCTATACTCACCTCAGATGAAGCCTGTTGCAAAAAAAAGGATTACATTGTGAGCCATTACTATGCTTCCTAAGAGCAACGTGCAATACATTTACGTAAAGTTCTAACTTTTACCTATTGGACAACTATACAAAGTTTCTGACAAGGCCTTCAATTAAAATGATCTATACTGCTGATCTGCTCATAAGTCTCCTCACTATCCCACACCCCAAACCACTTTTCGATACAGTCCACTCCCTCCTCAGCCCCAAAGAACATGCCACCGTGACGCATCTCAGTGCTGAAGAGCAAGCCACCCATGGCGCTACACAAATAAGGTTTATTATTTTATTATTATTATGAAGGTATCCCTAAGGTCCAAAGGCCCAAGTAAAACACAAACTTTCCACCCACTACAATTAGACCTTTGGCCCGACACTTTGTAGCTATTTTTCCTAGATTGCCAGCAAACAGATGAATGCACACCTAGCAAAAAATTTAAACTAAAACGCATAGGCCTTCTCCATATCCCCTCTAGCCCACCTTTCCATCTCCAAACGTGGTGTGCTTTCTACCATTAAAGGTAGGTAGAAAAAAATGTTCTTTCAATCTGCTGACTATCTAGGAGAAATAGAAGGACCATCTAGCAGAGCTCATCAATATCACATATGCAGACCGGACAAGTTTACAACTTTTACCCTAATCCTTAAACTAATATTACATTTTCAAACAAAACAGCAAGTTCCTCACCGTTCACAGGTAATGGCTCACATTATTGTGGTCGGTGCCTAAAACCTACAACTGGGCACCGTTAGGTCAGCAAGCGGATGTGGACCCGCTTTGCCACAAACTGATTTGGCTTTGGGCTAAATCTGGAGGCTGCACTTGGGATACCCCGGTTTTCACCTCTTGCACCTCAAAGGGGCATTTGGTCTTTGCTGCGGGGTACCCAAGCCGTTACTCGCAAAAGTAGTCTCAGTTATGTGGCAGCTGACACTAACATAAGACCAAGGTGCAAAACCTATTAATGCTATACTCACCTCAGATGAAGCCTGTTGCAAAAAAAAGGATTACATTGTGAGCCATTACTATGCTTCCTAAGAGCAACGTGCAATACAATTACGTAAAGTTCTAACTTTTATCTATTGGACAACTATACAAAGTTTCTGACAAGGCCTTCAATTAAAATGATCTATACTGCTGATCTGCTCATAAGTCTCCTCACTATCCCACACCCCAAACCACTTTTCGATACAGTCCACTCCCTCCTCAGCCCCAAAGAACATGCCACCGTGACGCATCTCAGTGCTGAAGAGCAAGCCACCCATGGCGCTACACAAATAAGGTTTATTATTTTATTATTATTATTATGAAGGTATCCCTAAGGTCCAAAGGCCCAAGTAAAACACAAACTTTCCACCCACTACAATTAGACCTTTGGCCCGACACTTTGTAGCTATTTTTCCTAGATTGCCAGCAAACAGATGAATGCACACCTAGCAAAAAATTTAAACTAAAACGCATAGGCCTCCTCCATATCCCCTCTAGCCCACCTTTCCATCTCCAAACGTGGTGTGCTTTCTACCATTAAAGGTAGGTAGAAAAAAATGTTCTTTCAATCTGCTGACTATCTAGGAGAAATAGAAGGACCATCTACTATAGCTCCTCAATATCACATATGCAGACCGGCCAAGTTTACAACTTTTACCCTAATCCTTAAACTAATATTACATTTTCAAACAAAACAGCAAGTTCCTCACCGTTCACAGGTAATGGCTCACATTATTGTGGTCGGTGCCTAAAACCTACAACTGGGCACCGTTAGGTCAGCAAGCGGATGTGGACCCGCTTTGCCACAAACTGATTTGGCTTTGGGCTAAATCTGGAGGCTGCACTTGGCATACCCCGGTTTTCACCTCTTGCACCTCAAAGGGGCATTTGGTCTTCGCTGCGGGGTACCCAAGCCGTTACTCGCAAAAGTAGTCTCAGTTATGTGGCAGCTGACACTAACATAAGACCAAGGTGCAAAACCTATTAATGCTATACTCACCTCAGATGAAGCCTGTTGCAAAAAAAGGATTACATTGTGAGCCATTACTATGCTTCCTAAGAGCAACGTGCAATGCAATTACGTAAAGTTCTAACTTTTATCTATTGGACAACTATACAAAGTTTCTGACAAGGCCTTCAATTAAAATGATCTATACTGCTGATCTGCTCATAAGTCTCCTCACTATCCCACACCCCTAACCACTTTTCGATACAGTTCACTCCCTCCTCAGCCCCAAAGAACATGCCACCGTGACACATCTCAGTGCTGATGAGCAAGACGCCCATGGCGCTACACAAATAAGGATTACTATTATTTTATTATTATTATGAAGGGATCCCTAAGGTCCAAAGGCCCAAGTAAAACACAAACTTTCCACCCACTACAATTACACCTTTGGCCCGACACTTTGTAGCTATTTTTCCTAGATTGCCAGCAAACAGATGAATGCACACCTAGCAAAAAATTTAAACTAAAACGCATAGGCCTCCTCCATATCCCCTCTAGCCCACCTTTCCATCCAAACGTGGTGTGCTTTCTACCATTAAAGGTAGGTAGAAAAAAATGTTCTTTCAATCTGCTGACTATCTAGGAGAAATAGAAGGACCATCTAGTAGAGCTCCTCAATATCACATATGCAGACCGGACAAGTTTACAACTTTTACCCTAATCCTTAAACTAATATTACATTTTCAAACAAAACAGCAAGTTCCTCACCGTTCACAGGTAATGGCTCACATTATTGTGGTCGGTGCCTAAAACCTACAACTGGGCACCGTTAGGTCAGCAAGCGGATGTGGACCCGCTTTGCCACAAACTGATTTGGCTTTGGGCTAAATCTGGAGGCTGCACTTGGCATACCCCGGTTTTCACCTCTTGCACCTCAAAGGGGCATTTGGTCTTCGCTGCGGGGTACCCAAGCCGTTACTCGCAAAAGTAGTCTCAGTTATGTGGCAGCTGACACTAACATAAGACCAAGGTGCAAAACCTATTAATGCTATACTCACCTCAGATGAAGCCTGTTGCAAAAAAAGGATTACATTGTGAGCCATTACTATGCTTCCTAAGAGCAACGTGCAATGCAATTACGTAAAGTTCTAACTTTTATCTATTGGACAACTATACAAAGTTTCTGACAAGGCCTTCAATTAAAATGATCTATACTGCTGATCTGCTCATAAGTCTCCTCACTATCCCACACCCCTAACCACTTTTCGATACAGTCCACTCCCTCCTCAGCCCCAAAGAACATGCCACCGTGACACATCTCAGTGCTGATGAGCAAGACGCCCATGGCGCTACACAAATAAGGATTACTATTATTTTATTATTATTATGAAGGGATCCCTAAGGTCCAAAGGCCCAAGTAAAACACAAACTTTCCACCCACTACAATTACACCTTTGGCCCGACACTTTGTAGCTATTTTTCCTAGATTGCCAGCAAACAGATGAATGCACACCTAGCAAAAAATTTAAACTAAAACGCATAGGCCTCCTCCATATCCCCTCTAGCCCACCTTTCCATCCAAACGTGGTGTGCTTTCTACCATTAAAGGTAGGTAGAAAAAAATGTTCTTTCAATCTGCTGACTATCTAGGAGAAATAGAAGGACCATCTAGTAGAGCTCATCAATATCACATATGCAGACCGGACAAGTTTACAACTTTTACCCTAATCCTTAAACTAATATTACATTTTCAAACAAAACAGCAAGTTCCTCACCGTTCACAGGTAATGGCTCACATTATTGTGGTCGGTGCCTAAAACCTACAACTGGGCACCGTTAGGTCAGCAAGCGGATGTGGACCCGCTTTGCCACAAACTGATTTGGCTTTGGGCTAAATCTGGAGGCTGCACTTGGGATACCCCGGTTTTCACCTCTTGCACCTTAAAGGGGCATTTGGTCTTCGCTGCGGGGTACCCAAGCCGTTACTCGCAAAAGTAGTCTCAGTTATGTGGCAGCTGACACTAACATAAGACCAAGGTGCAAAACCTATTAATGCTATACTCACCTCAGACGAAGCCTGTTGCAAAAAAAGGATTACATTGTGAGCCATTACTATGCTTCCTAAGAGCAACGTGCATTACAATTACGTAAAGTTCTAACTTTTATCTATTGGCCAACTATACAAAGTTTCTGACAAGGCCTTCAATTAAAATGATCTATACTGCTGATCTGCTCATAAGTCTCCTCACTATCCCACACCCCAAACCACTTTTCGATACAGTCCACTCCCTCCTAAGCCCCAAAGAACTGGCCCCCGTGACAGATCGCAGTGCTGAAGAGCAAGCCGCCCATGGCGCTACACAAATAAGGATTACTATTATTTTATTAGTATTATGAAGGAATCCCTAAGGTCCAAAGGCCCAAGTAAAACACAAACTTTCCACCCACTACAATTACACCTTTGGCCCGACACTTTGTAGCTATTTTTCCTAGATTGCCAGCAAACAGATGAATGCACACCTAGCAAAAAATTTAAACTAAAACGCATAGGCCTCCTCCATATCCCCT
Organism: Eleutherodactylus coqui; assembly: GCF_035609145.1. Classification (NCBI taxonomy): domain Eukaryota; kingdom Metazoa; phylum Chordata; class Amphibia; order Anura; family Eleutherodactylidae; genus Eleutherodactylus; species Eleutherodactylus coqui. The sequence goes on from NC_089844.1 coordinate 165,980,307, forward strand.
CTAGCCCACCTTTCCATCTCCAAACGTGGTGTGCTTTCTACCATTAAAGGTAGGTAGAAAAAAATGTTCTTTCAATCTGCTGACTATCTAGGAGAAATAGAAGGACCATCTACTATAGCTCCTCAATATCACATATGCAGACCGGCCAAGTTTACAACTTTTACCCTAATCCTTAAACTAATATTACATTTTCAAACAAAACAGCAAGTTCCTCACCGTTCACAGGTAATGGCTCACATTATTGTGGTCGGTGCCTAAAACCTACAACTGGGCACCGTTAGGTCAGCAAGCGGATGTGGACCCGCTTTGCCACAAACTGATTTGGCTTTGGGCTAAATCTGGAGGCTGCACTTGGCATACCCCGGTTTTCACCTCTTGCACCTCAAAGGGGCATTTGGTCTTCGCTGCGGGGTACCCAAGCCGTTACTCGCAAAAGTAGTCTCAGTTATGTGGCAGCTGACACTAACATAAGACCAAGGTGCAAAACCTATTAATGCTATACTCACCTCAGATGAAGCCTGTTGCAAAAAAAGGATTACATTGTGAGCCATTACTATGCTTCCTAAGAGCAACGTGCAATGCAATTACGTAAAGTTCTAACTTTTATCTATTGGACAACTATACAAAGTTTCTGACAAGGCCTTCAATTAAAATGATCTATACTGCTGATCTGCTCATAAGTCTCCTCACTATCCCACACCCCTAACCACTTTTCGATACAGTCCACTCACTCCTCAGCCCCAAAGAACATGCCACCGTGACACATCTCAGTGCTGATGAGCAAGACGCCCATGGCGCTACACAAATAAGGATTACTATTATTTTATTATTATTATGAAGGGATCCCTAAGGTCCAAAGGCCCAAGTAAAACACAAACTTTCCACCCACTACAATTACACCTTTGGCCCGACACTTTGTAGCTATTTTTCCTAGATTGCCAGCAAACAGATGAATGCACACCTAGCAAAAAATTTAAACTAAAACGCATAGGCCTCCTCCATATCCCCTCTAGCCCACCTTTCCATCCAAACGTGGTGTGCTTTCTACCATTAAAGGTAGGTAGAAAAAAATGTTCTTTCAATCTGCTGACTATCTAGGAGAAATAGAAGGACCATCTAGAAGAGCTCCTCAATATGACATATGCAGACCGGCCAAGTTTACAACTTTTACCCTAATCCTTAAACTAATATTACATTTTCAAACAAAACAGCAAGTTCCTCACCGTTCACAGGTAATGGCTCACATTATTGTGGTCGGTGCCTAAAACCTACAACTGGGCACCGTTAGGTCAGCAAGCGGATGTGGACCCGCTTTGCCACAAACTGATTTGGCTTTGGGCTAAATCTGGAGGCTGCACTTGGGATACCCCGGTTTTCACCTCCTGCACCTCAAAGGGGCATTTGGTCTTCGCTGCGGGGTACCCAAGCCGTTACTCGCAAAAGTAGTCTCAGTTATGTGGCAGCTGACACTAACATAAGACCAAGGTGCAAAACCTATTAATGCTATACTCACCTCAGATGAAGCCTGTTGCAAAAAAGGATTACATTGTGAGCCATTACTATGCTTCCTAAGAGCAACGTGCAATACATTTACGTAAAGTTCTAACTTTTATCTATTGGACAACTATACAAAGTTTCTGACAAGGCCTTCAATTAAAATTATCTATACTGCTGATCTGCTCATAAGTCTCCTCACTATCCCACACCCCAAACCACTTTTCGATACAGTCCACTCCCTCCTCAGCCCCAAAGAACATGCCACCGTGACACATCTCAGTGCTGATGAGCAAGACGCCCATGGCGCTACACAAATAAGGATTACTATTATTTTATTATTATTATGAAGGGATCCCTAAGGTCCAAAGGCCCAAGTAAAACACAAACTTTCCACCCACTACAATTACACCTTTGGCCCGACACTTTGTAGCTATTTTTCCTAGATTGCCAGCAAACAGATGAATGCACACCTAGCAAAAAATTTAAACTAAAATGCATAGGCCTCCTCCATATCCCCTTTAGCCCACCTTTCCATCTCCAAACGTGGTGTGCTTTCTACCATTTAAGGTAGGTAGAAAAAAATGTTCTTTCAATCTGCTGACTATCTAGGAGAAATAGAAGGACCATCTAGTAGAGCTCCTCAATATGACATATGCAGACCGGACAAGTTTACAACTTTTACCCTAATCCTTAAACTAATATTACATTTTCAAACAAAACAGCAAGTTCCTCACCGTTCACAGGTAATGGCTCACATTATTGTGGTCGGTGCCTAAAACCTACAACTGGGCACCGTTAGGTCAGCAAGCGGATGTGGACCCGCTTTGCCACAAACTGATTTGGCTTTGGGCTAAATCTGGAGGCTGCACTTGGGATACCCCGGTTTTCACCTCTTGCACCTCAAAGGGGCATTTGGTCTTCGCTGCGGGGTACCCAAGCCGTTACTCGCAAAAGTAGTCTCAGTTATGTGGCAGCTGACACTAACACAAGACCAAGGTGCAAAACCTATTAGTGCTATACTCACCTCAGATGAAGCCTGTTGCAAAAAAAAGGATTACATTGTGAGCCATTACTATGCTTCCTAAGAGCAACGTGCAATACATTTACGTAAAGTTCTAACTTTTATCTATTGGACAACTATACAAAGTTTCTGACAAGGCCTTCAATTAAAATGATCTATACTGCTGATCTGCTCATAAGTCTCCTCACTATCCCACACCCCAAACCACTTTTCGATACAGTCCACTCCCTCCTCAGCCCCAAAGAACATGCCACCGTGACACATCTCAGTGCTGATGAGCAAGACGCCCATGGCGCTACACAAATAAGGATTACTATTATTTTATTATTATTATGAAGGGATCCCTAAGGTCCAAAGGCCCAAGTAAAACACAAACTTTCCACCCACTACAATTACACCTTTGGCCCGACACTTTGTAGCTATTTTTCCTAGATTGCCAGCAAACAGATGAATGCACACCTAGCAAAAAATTTAAACTAAAACGCATGGGCCTCCTCCATATTCCCTCTAGCCCACCTTTCCATCTCCAAACGTGGTGTGCTTTCTACCATTAAAGGTAGGTAGAAAAAAATGTTCTTTCAATCTGCTGACTATCTAGGAGAAATAGAAGGACCATCTAGTAGAGCTCATCAATATCACATATGCAGACCGGACAAGTTTACAACTTTTACCCTAATCCTTAAACTAATATTACATTTTCAAACAAAACAGCAAGTTCCTCACCGTTCACAGGTAATGGCTCACATTATTGTGGTCGGTGCCTAAAACCTACAACTGGGCACCGTTAGGTCAGCAAGTGGATGTGGACCCGCTTTGCCACAAACTGATTTGGCTTTGGGCTAAATCTGGAGGCTGCACTTGGGATACCCCGGTTTTCACCTCTTGCACCTCAAAGGGGCATTTGGTCTTCGCTGCAGGGTACCCAAGCCGTTACTCGCAAAAGTAGTCTCAGTTATGTGGCAGCTGACACTAACATAAGACCAAGGTGCAAAACCTATTAATGCTATACTCACCTCAGATGAAGCCTGTTGCAAAAAAAAGTATTACATTGTGAGCCATTACTATGCTTCCTAAGAGCAACGTGCAATACATTTACGTAAAGTTCTAACTTTTATCTATTGGACAACTATACAAAGTTTCTGACAAGGCCTTCAATTAAAATGATCTATACTGCTGATCTGCTCATAAGTCTCCTCACTATCCCACACCCCAAACCACTTTTTCGATACAGTCCACTCCCTCCTCAGCCCCAAAGAACATGCCACCGTGACGCATCTCAGTGCTGAAGAGCAAGCCACCCATGGCGCTACACAAATAAGGATTATTATAATTTTATTATTATTATGAAGGGATCCCTAAGGTCCAAAGGCCCAAGTAAAACACAAACTTTCCACCCACTACAATTACACCTTTGGCCCGACACTTTGTAGCTATTTTTCCTAGATTGCCAGCAAACAGATGAATGCACAGCTAGCAAAAAATTTAAACTAAAACGCATAGGCCTCCTCCATATCCCCTTTAGCCCACCTTTCCATCTCCAAACGTGGTGTGCTTTCTACCATTTAAGGTAGGTAGAAAAAAATGTTCTTTCAATCTGCTGACTATCTAGGAGAAATAGAAGGACCATCTAGTAGAGCTCATCAATATCACATATGCAGACCGGACAAGTTTACAACTTTTACCCTAATCCTTAAACTAATATTACATTTTCAAACAAAACAGCAAGTTCCTCACCGTTCACAGGTAATGGCTCACATTATTGTGGTCGGTGCCTAAAACCTACAACTGGACACCGTTAGGCCAGCAAGCGGATGTGGACCCGCTTTGCCACAAACTGATTTGGCTTTGGGCTAAATCTGGAGGCTGCACTTGGGATACCCCGGTTTTCACCTCCTGCACCTCAAAGGGGCATTTGGTCTTCGCTGCGGGGTACCCAAGCCGTTACTCGCAAAAGTAGTCTCAGTTATGTGGCAGCTGACACTAACATAAGACCAAGGTGCAAAACCTATTAATGCTATACTCACCTCAGATGAAGCCTGTTGCAAAAAAAGGATTACATTGTGAACCATTACTATGCTTCCTAAGAGCAACGTGCAATGCAATTACGTAAAGTTCTAACTTTTATCTATTGGACAACTATACAAAGTTTCTGACAAGGCCTTCAATTAAAATGATCTATACTGCTGATCTGCTCATAAGTCTCCTCACTATCCCACACCCCTAACCACTTTTCGATACAGTCCACTCCCTCCTCAGCCCCAAAGAACATGCCACCGTGACACATCTCAGTGCTGATGAGCAAGACGCCCATGGCGCTACACAAATAAGGATTACTATTATTTTATTATTATTATGAAGGGATCCCTAAGGTCCAAAGGCCCAAGTAAAACACAAACTTTCCACCCACTACAATTACAGCTTTGGCCCGACACTTTGTAGCTATTTTTCCTAGATTGCCAGCAAACAGATGAATGCACACCTAGCAAAAAATTTAAACTAAAACGCATAGGCCTCCTCCATATCCCCTCTAGCCCACCTTTCCATCTCCAAACGTGGTGTGCTTTCTACCATTAAAGGTAGGTAGAAAAAAATGTTCTTTCAATCTGCTGACTATCTAGGAGAAATAGAAGGACCATCTAGTAGAGCTCCTCAATATCACATATGCAGACCGGACAAGTTTACAACTTTTACCCTAATCCTTAAACTAATATTACATTTTCAAACAAAACAGCAAGTTCCTCACCGTTCACAGGTAATGGCTCACATTATTGTGGTCGGTGCCTAAAACCTACAACTGGGCACCGTTAGGTCAGCAAGCGGATGTGGACCCGCTTTGCCACAAACTGATTTGGCTTTGGGCTAAATCTGGAGGCTGCACTTGGGATACCCCGGTTTTCACCTCCTGCACCTCAAAGGGGCATTTGGTCTTCGCTGCGGGGCACCCAAGCCGTTACTCGCAAAAGTAGTCTCAGTTATGTGGCAGCTGACACTAACATAAGACCAAGGTGCAAAACCTATTAATGCTATACTCACCTCAGATGAAGCCTGTTGCAAAAAAAAGGATTACATTGTGAGCCATTACTATGCTTCCTAAGAGCAACGTGCAATACATTTACGTAAAGTTCTAACTTTTATCTATTGGACAACTATACAAAGTTTCTGACAAGCCCTTCAATTAAAATGATCTATACTGCTGATCTGCTCATAAGTCTCCTCACTATCCCACACCCCTAACCACTTTTCGATACAGTCCACTCCCTCCTCAGCCCCAAAGAACATGCCACCGTGACACATCTCAGTGCTGATGAGCAAGACGCCCATGGCGCTACACAAATAAGGATTACTATTATTTTATTATTATTATGAAGGGATCCCTAAGGTCCAAAGGCCCAAGTAAAACACAAACTTTCCACCCACTACAATTACACCTTTGGCCCGACACTTTGTAGCTATTTTTCCTAGATTGCCAGCAAACAGATGAATGCACACCTAGCAAAAAATTTAAACTAAAACGCATAGGCCTCCTCCATATCCCCCCTAGCCCACCTTTCCATCTCCAAACGTGGTGTGCTTTCTACCATTAAAGGTAGGTAGAAAAAAATGTTCTTTCAATCTGCTGACTATCTAGGAGAAATAGAAGGACCATCTAGTAGAGCTCCTCAATATGACATATGCAGACCGGACAAGTTTACAACTTTTACCCTAATGCTTAAACTAATATTACATTTTCAAACAAAACAGCAAGTTCCTCACCGTTCACAGGTAATGGCTCACATTATTGTGGTCGGTGTGTAAAACCTACAACTGGGCACCGTTAGGTCAGCAAGCGGATGTGGACCCGCTTTGCCACAAACTGATTTGGCTTTGGGCTAAATCTGGAGGCTGCACTTGGGATACCCCGGTTTTCACCTCTTGCACCTCAAAGGGGCATTTGGTCTTCGCTGCGGGGTACCCAAGCCGTTACTCGCAAAAGTAGTCTCAGTTATGTGGCAGCTGACACTAACACAAGACCAAGGTGCAAAACCTATTAGTGCTATACTCACCTCAGATGAAGCCTGTTGCAAAAAAAAGGATTACATTGTGAGCCATTACTATGCTTCCTAAGAGCAACGTGCAATACATTTACGTAAAGTTCTAACTTTTATCTATTGGACAACTATACAAAGTTTCTGACAAGGCCTTCAATTAAAATGATCTATACTGCTGATCTGCTCATAAGTCTCCTCACTATCCCACACCCCAAACCACTTTTCGATACAGTCCACTCCCTCCTCAGCCCCAAAGAACAGGCCACCGTGACGCTTCTCAGTGCTGAAGAGCAAGCCGCCCATGGCGCTACACAAATAAGGATTATTATTATTTTATTATTATTATGAATGGATCCCTAAGGTCCAAAGGCCCAAGTAAAACACAAACTTTCCACCCACTACAATTACACCTTTGGCCCGACACTTTGTAGCTATTTTTCCTAGATTGCCAGCAAACAGATGAATGCACACCTAGCAAAAAATGTAAATTAAAACGCATAGGCCTCCTCCATATCCCCTCTAGCCCACCTTTCCATCTCCAAACGTGGTGTGCTTTCTACCATTAAAGGTAGGTAGAAAAAAATGTTCTTTCAATCTGCTGACTATCTAGGAGAAATAGAAGGACCATCTAGTAGAGCTCATCAATATCACATATGCAGACCGGACAAGTTTACAACTTTTACCCTAATCCTTAAACTAATATTACATTTTCAAACAAAACAGCAAGTTCCTCACCGTTCACAGGTAATGGCTCACATTATTGTGGTCGGTGCCTAAAACCTACAACTGGGCACCGTTAGGCCAGCAAGCGGATGTGGACCCGCTTTGCCACAAACTGATTTGGCTTTGGGCTAAATCTGGAGGCTGCACTTGGGATACCCCGGTTTTCACCTCCTGCACCTCAAAGGGGCATTTGGTCTTCGCTGCGGGGTACCCAAGCCGTTACTCGCAAAAGTAGTCTCAGTTATGTGGCAGCTGACACTAACATAAGACCAAGGTGCAAAACCTATTAATGCTATACTCACCTCAGATGAAGCCTGTTGCAAAAAAAAGTATTACATTGTGAGCCATTACTATGCTTCCTAAGAGCAACGTGCAATACATTTACGTAAAGTTCTAACTTTTATCAATTGGACAACTATACAAAGTTTCTGACAAGGCCTTCAATTAAAATGATCTATACTGCTGATCTGCTCATAAGTCTCCTCACTATCCCACACCCCTAACCACTTTTCGATACAGTCCACTCCCTCCTCAGCCCCAAAGAACATGCCACCGTGACACATCTCAGTGCTGATGAGCAAGACGCCCATGGCACTACACAAATAAGGATTACTATTATTTTATTATTATTATGAAGGGATCCCTAAGGTCCAAAGGCCCAAGTAAAACACAAACTTTCCACCCACTACAATTACACCTTTGGCCCGACACTTTGTAGCTATTTTTCCTAGATTGCCAGCAAACAGATGAATGCACACCTAGCAAAAAATTTAAACTAAAACGCATAGGCCTCCTCCATATCCCCTCTAGCCCACCTTTCCATCTCCAAACGTGGTGTGCTTTCTACCATTAAAGGTAGGTAGAAAAAAATGTTCTTTCAATCTGCTGACTATCTAGGAGAAATAGAAGGACCATCTAGTAGAGCTCATCAATATCACATATGCAGACCGGACAAGTTTACAACTTTTACCCTAATCCTTAAACTAATATTACATTTTCAAACAAAACAGCAAGTTCCTCACCGTTCACAGGTAATGGCTCACATTATTGTGGTCGGTGCCTAAAACCTACAACTGGGCACCGTTAGGTCAGCAAGCGGATGTGGACCCGCTTTGCCACAAACTGATTTGGCTTTGGGCTAAATCTGGAGGCTGCACTTGGGATACCCCGGTTTTCACCTCTTGCACCTCAAAGGGGCATTTGGTCTTCGCTGCGGGGTACCCAAGCCGTTACTCGCAAAAGTAGTCTCAGTTATGTGGCAGCTGACACTAACATAACACCAAGGTGCAAAACCTATTAATGCTATACTCACCTCAGATGAAGCCTGTTGCAAAAAAAAGGATTACATTGTGAGCCATTACTATGCTTCCTAAGAGCAACGTGCAATACATTTACGTAAAGTTCTAACTTTTATCTATTGGACAACTATACAAAGTTTCTGACAAGGCCTTCAATTAAAATGATCTATACTGCTGATCTGCTCATAAGTCTCCTCACTATCCCACACCCCTAACCACTTTTCGATACAGTCCACTCCCTCCTCAGCCCCAAAGAACATGCCACCGTGACGCATCTCAGTGCTGAAGAGCAAGCCGCCCATGGCGCTACACAAATAAGGATTACTATTATTTTATTATTATTATGAAGGGATCCCTAAGGTCCAAAGGCCCAAGTAAAACACAAACTTTCCACCCACTACAATTACACCTTTGGCCCGACACTTTGTAGCTATTTTTCCTAGATTGCCAGCAAACAGATGAATGCACACCTAGCAAAAAATTTAAACTAAAACGCATAGGCCTCCTCCATATCCCCTCTAGCCCACCTTTCCATCTCCAAACGTGGTGTGCTTTCTACCATTAAAGGTAGGTAGAAAAAAATGTTCTTTCAATCTGCTGACTATCTAGGAGAAATAGAAGGACCATCTAGTAGAGCTCATCAATATCACATATGCAGACCGGCCAAGTTTACAACTTTTACCCTAATCCTTAAACTAATATTACATTTTCAAACAAAACAGCAAGTTCCTCACCGTTCACAGGTAATGGCTCACATTATTGTGGTCGGTGCCTAAAACCTACAACTGGGCACCGTTAGGTCAGCAAGTGGATGTGGACCCGCTTTGCCACAAACTGATTTGGCTTTGGGCTAAATCTGGAGGCTGCACTTGGGATACCCCGGTTTTCACCTCTTGCACCTCAAAGGGGCATTTGGTCTTCGCTGCAGGGTACCCAAGCCGTTACTCGCAAAAGTAGTCTCAGTTATGTGGCAGCTGACACTAACATAAGACCAAGGTGCAAAACCTATTAATGCTATACTCACCTCAGATGAAGCCTGTTGCAAAAAAAAGTATTACATTGTGAGCCATTACTATGCTTCCTAAGAGCAACGTGCAATACATTTACGTAAAGTTCTAACTTTTATCTATTGGACAACTATACAAAGTTTCTGACAAGGCCTTCAATTAAAATGATCTATACTGCTGATCTGCTCATAAGTCTCCTCACTATCCCACATCCCAAACCACTTTTCGATACAGTCCACTCCCTCCTCAGCCCCAAAGAACATGCCACCGTGACGCATCTCAGTGCTGAAGAGCAAGCCACCCATGGCGCTACACAAATAAGGATTATTATTATTTTATTATTATGAAGGGATCCCTAAGGTCCAAAGGCCCAAGTAAAACACAAACTTTCCACCCACTACAATTACACCTTTGGCCCGACACTTTGTAGCTATTTTTCCTAGATTGCCAGCAAACAGATGAATGCACAGCTAGCAAAAAATTTAAACTAAAACGCATAGGCCTCCTCCATATCCCCTTTAGCCCACCTTTCCATCTCCAAACGTGGTGTGCTTTCTACCATTTAAGGTAGGTAGAAAAAAATGTTCTTTCAATCTGCTGACTATCTAGGAGAAATAGAAGGACCATCTAGTAGAGCTCCTCAATATGACATATGCAGACCGGACAAGTTTACAACTTTTACCCTAATCCTTAAACTAATATTACATTTTCAAACAAAACAGCAAGTTCCTCACCGTTCACAGGTAATGGCTCACATTATTGTGGTCGGTGCCTAAAACCTACAACTGGGCACCGTTAGGTCAGCAAGCGGATGTGGACCCGCTTTGCCACAAACTGATTTGGCTTTGGGCTAAATCTGGAGGCTGCACTTGGGATACCCCGGTTTTCACCTCCTGCACCTCAAAGGGGCATTTGGTCTTCGCTGCGGGGTACCCAAGCCGTTACTCGCAAAAGTAGTCTCAGTTATGTGGCAGCTGACACTAACATAAGACCAAGGTGCAAAACCTATTAATGCTATACTCACCTCAGATGAAGCCTGTTGCAAAAAAAGGATTACATTGTGAACCATTACTATGCTTCCTAAGAGCAACGTGCAATGCAATTACGTAAAGTTCTAACTTTTATCTATTGGACAACTATACAAAGTTTCTGACAAGGCCTTCAATTAAAATGATCTATACTGCTGATCTGCTCATAAGTCTCCTCACTATCCCACACCCCAAACCACTTTTCGATACAGTCCACTCCCTCCTCAGCCCCAAAGAACAGGCCACCGTGACGCTTCTCAGTGCTGAAGAGCAAGCCGCCCATGGCGCTACACAAATAAGGATTATTATTATTTTATTATTATTATGAATGGATCCCTAAGGTCCAAAGGCCCAAGTAAAACACAAACTTTCCACCCACTACAATTACACCTTTGGCCCGACACTTTGTAGCTATTTTTCCTAGATTGCCAGCAAACAGATGAATGCACACCTAGCAAAAAATGTAAATTAAAACGCATAGGCCTCCTCCATATCCCCTCTAGCCCACCTTTCCATCTCCAAACGTGGTGTGCTTTCTACCATTAAAGGTAGGTAGAAAAAAATGTTCTTTCAATCTGCTGACTATCTAGGAGAAATAGAAGAACCATCTACTAGAGCTCCTCAATATGACATATGCAGACCGGCCAAGTTTACAACTTTTACCCTAATCCTTAAACTAATATTACATTTTCAAACAAAACAGCAAGTTCCTCACCGTTCACAGGTAATGGCTCACATTATTGTGGTCGGTGCCTAAAACCTACAACTGGGCACCGTTAGGCCAGCAAGCGGATGTGGACCCGCTTTGCCACAAACTGATTTGGCTTTGGGCTAAATCTGGAGGCTGCACTTGGGATACCCCGGTTTTCACCTCCTGCACCTCAAAGGGGCATTTGGTCTTCGCTGCGGGGTACCCAAGCCGTTACTCGCAAAAGTAGTCTCAGTTATGTGGCAGCTGACACTAACATAAGACCAAGGTGCAAAACCTATTAATGCTATACTCACCTCAGATGAAGCCTGTTGCAAAAAAAGGATTACATTGTGAACCATTACTATGCTTCCTAAGAGCAACGTGCAATGCAATTACGTAAAGTTCTAACTTTTATCTATTGGACAACTATACAAAGTTTCTGACAAGGCCTTCAATTAAAATGATCTATACTGCTGATCTGCTCATAAGTCTCCTCACTATCCCACACCCCTAACCACTTTTCGATACAGTCCACTCCCTCCTCAGCCCCAAAGAACATGCCACCGTGACACATCTCAGTGCTGATGAGCAAGACGCCCATGGCGCTACACAAATAAGGATTACTATTATTTTATTATTATTATGAAGGGATCCCTAAGGTCCAAAGGCCCAAGTAAAACACAAACTTTCCACCCACTACAATTACAGCTTTGGCCCGACACTTTGTAGCTATTTTTCCTAGATTGCCAGCAAACAGATGAATGCACACCTAGCAAAAAATTTAAACTAAAACGCATAGGCCTCCTCCATATCCCCTCTAGCCCACCTTTCCATCTCCAAACGTGGTGTGCTTTCTACCATTAAAGGTAGGTAGAAAAAAATGTTCTTTCAATCTGCTGACTATCTAGGAGAAATAGAAGGACCATCTAGTAGAGCTCCTCAATATCACATATGCAGACCGGACAAGTTTACAACTTTTACCCTAATCCTTAAACTAATATTACATTTTCAAACAAAACAGCAAGTTCCTCACCGTTCACAGGTAATGGCTCACATTATTGTGGTCGGTGCCTAAAACCTACAACTGGGCACCGTTAGGTCAGCAAGCGGATGTGGACCCGCTTTGCCACAAACTGATTTGGCTTTGGGCTAAATCTGGAGGCTGCACTTGGGATACCCCGGTTTTCACCTCCTGCACCTCAAAGGGGCATTTGGTCTTCGCTGCGGGGCACCCAAGCCGTTACTCGCAAAAGTAGTCTCAGTTATGTGGCAGCTGACACTAACATAAGACCAAGGTGCAAAACCTATTAATGCTATACTCACCTCAGATGAAGCCTGTTGCAAAAAAAAGGATTACATTGTGAGCCATTACTATGTTTCCTAAGAGCAACGTGCAATACATTTACGTAAAGTTCTAACTTTTATCTATTGGACAACTATACAAAGTTTCTGACAAGCCCTTCAATTAAAATGATCTATACTGCTGATCTGCTCATAAGTCTCCTCACTATCCCACACCCCTAACCACTTTTCGATACAGTCCACTCCCTCCTCAGCCCCAAAGAACATGCCACCGTGACGCATCTCAGTGCTGAAGAGCAAGCCGCCCATGGCGCTACACAAATAAGGATTACTATTATTTTATTATTATTATGAAGGGATCCCTAAGGTCCAAAGGCCCAAGTAAAACACAAACTTTCCACCCACTACAATTACACCTTTGGCCCGACACTTTGTAGCTATTTTTCCTAGATTGCCAGCAAACAGATGAATGCACACCTAGCAAAAAATTTAAACTAAAACGCATAGGCCTCCTCCATATCCCCTCTAGCCCACCTTTCCATCTCCAAACGTGGTGTGCGTTCTACCATTAAAGGTAGGTAGAAAAAAATGTTCTTTCAATCTGCTGACTATCTAGGAGAAATAGAAGGACCATCTAGTAGAGCTCCTCAATATGACATATGCAGACTGGACAAGTTTACAACTTTTACCCTAATGCTTAAACTAATATTACATTTTCAAACAAAACAGCAAGTTCCTCACCGTTCACAGGTAATGGCTCACATTATTGTGGTCGGTGCCTAAAACCTACAACTGGGCACCGTTAGGCCAGCAAGCGGATGTGGACCCGCTTTGCCACAAACTGATTTGGCTTTGGGCTAAATCTGGAGGCTGCACTTGGGATACCCCGGTTTTCACCTCCTGCACCTCAAAGGGGCATTTGGTCTTCGCTGCGGGGTACCCAAGCCGTTACTCGCAAAAGTAGTCTCAGTTATGTGGCAGCTGACACTAACATAAGACCAAGGTGCAAAACCTATTAATGCTATACTCACCTCAGATGAAGCCTGTTGCAAAAAAAAGGATTACATTGTGAGCCATTACTATGCTTCCTAAGAGCAACGTGCAATACATTTACGTAAAGTTCTAACTTTTATCTATTGGACAACTATACAAAGTTTCTGACAAGGCCTTCAATTAAAATGATCTATACTGCTGATCTGCTCATAAGTCTCC